>NC_090321.1:121068052-121770391 GCF_040869045.1 Eurosta solidaginis
AGATCTCATAGTTGTTTTTGGTCAGCGATGCATTAACAAAGATAGGCTCATTGGAATTTATTCCCACATACACGAGTTGCAGCCCTTTGGTGTTGTTGTGGCGCCTGAAGCTCGCAATCGTTTTCAACAGCGTATTTCGGTCCGCGGATGTGTAAAATTTAATGATAACGGCCGGATCAACCGTACCGTGTGGTAGTTTACGTTTCGGCCGAAAACACTTCTTATGGGGGTGGCTGTAAGTTTAGCGTGAAGCAGAGGTGGTGGAAAATCTTTTGTAAGTTTTCCCCTCCCTCGAAGGGAATCCCATGAACTCAAACGTCGCATGCAGCAATTTGGAGTTCTTGCTTAGATATAAAGTTTTCCTGCTTACATACTCTCTGTTTTAGTGTGGCTATTTCATTTTCGAGGTGCCCAATCCTCTCAAACATACCCTCCATGCGATTAATTCTACCACTTAACTCGTTTAACTCCTTATTCAGGCCTTCAAATTTATCTTCCAGTTTTCTGCATGTAAACTCCATCATACGCTTTTCTGCTTCCATTATTTTATTGGACAACGAGTCATTGTACTTTATCAGTCGTTAGTCGATTGTACGGATGAGGTTAGGAGATGAATCGCTTAGACGAGGAGCCTTTTTAATTATTTCAGCTTCATTGCCCAAGGTCTCGCCACGACGCTTTCCAGAATTTTGAGACATGGTGTTCCAAAAAAATACTCCGAAAAATAGATGAGTTGGAACCAGGTGGCTGCACAGGTGTAGACGGTATAATTTATTTTAGGCTATCAACCGATAGATGGCGCGAATGCGAATGTTGAATTACTGAAAGCTTTCAGAACAGCATTTGGCGGGAGATTTTCAGTTGTTGGTAGCTATATTATCAAACTTCTTTTGTTGTACCACTGTTGTTATTGTATTATGACAAATATACTTGTGATTCTCATTAAATTCACTACAAATGATGAGTTTCAGCTGCACTCCGTGCTCCACACTTTGGGAGTTGCTAGAGATTTTGATACTTTTGAAAGTTTATCTTAAATTATCGACAGAAATGATAAAGTTTTTGAATTATTTGCGCGCTCACTTTAAAACAATACTTCACACGAACAGAGTTGCCAAGAGTTCTCCCTTATTGATCTGGTAACCTTGCCGTGCGCGGACGTGTTTTTGATCGCTCTTCGAATTGTTATTCTTTTTACTTTGTAAACAAGTTTTATCTTTTATAAATATTTATTAATATAATAGAAAACAGTTTATAAGTTTAATTTCGTATTACATCTTTACACAGTGCAATATACATAGTGGCCTTTTGTGCAATTTAAACATTCAGTCTGTGTGTTCATAGATCATAGATTTTCACAAAAATTTGTGATAACTGCATACCCTTTTGTTGGTAGCTGCTATTAGCAAGTCATTGTGTGCCCTGTTTGCTTTCTGTTGTGTTCGCTGCTAGCTATACGCTGTCTTGCGATTTGCATCCAGTGCACCAAAATAACTGTCACCCATATTTTTGAACAGCTGTTCAATTTATCCTATACTTATAGTTTCTTTTGCCTATTGTTCTTTTGGGTTTGTTTAACTTTGCAATTATGTTGGATTGCTGTGTCAAGAAGTGCACCAATCAAAAGAAAATTTCCCGTGGTGATACTTATGTTTGTTGTTGGCTCTGTGATAATATGGCTCATGTTATCTGTGCCGGTTTCTCTCACATAGGTGGTCGGGTGGTTGACCTAATATCCAGCAAAATTGGACTGAACTGGACATGTCATGATTGTCGTTCCGTAGAAAATGACATGCGAGTTTTCATGAGGCAAACTCAGAAAGAGTTCAACAACATTTTTATTGGGTTTCGTGACCTTAACGAAAGATTCAAAACGATGGAGGCTCACTTTAAAAAATTGAAAGTGATATCTGAATCCCCAAAACATAAGAAATGTATGCCCAACAATGATTCCAACTTGTCTTCGAGTCGGGGGCAAAGCTGTCCTCCCCCGAATGCCCCTCCAACCGCGTTGACTGATACGAACAGGCTTACCCAAGACGTTATGAACAATGCAGCTCAGGAATCTCCACAAGAATCTCTACAAGGCTGTGTCGAGACTTCCAGTGAGACGATCTCTGGCAAATTAAACGATGCACGAACTAATAGTGGTACCTTTGCGGCTGTTTGTTCTACGTCACCAATGTTGATTTCGCTGGACTCCCCAATTCATCCTACACCACCGGTATCTTTAGCTCCAACAATAACAGTTACCGATACTGGGGTTGTTGCTAGTGATACAAGTGTACCTGAAAAAAATAGTACTTCTTTGACGGGCTCGATAACAAACGCTAGGTAAAGCAATGCGTCTTCTGTCAACTGTTCTATAACGGCCGCACCTTCCCAGCTCTCTGGTGCGCTATCCGCTACTCCTTTGCAGGTAACTGCCGTGCCTCCTCGTAGGGCTGTATTTGGGTCCCGATTGCACGCCTCGCTTACCGAAAATGATATTGCTCATTACGTTTGCTCTAAACTTGGTGCTGCACCCACTAGTAACATCAATGTGTATAAATTTAACTTTAAATATTAGAGAGACACCTCCTCATTTAAAATATCCCTTTCAAATGAATATTTCGATAAGGTACTTGATTCCTCTTTTTGGCCTAAGCATACTGTTGTTCACTTGTCCACAAGAAAGGCGAGGGCCGAACCTGTTTTATTACAGCCAAAAAACGGTATGACGAACACAGTAATAACAACACAAAGGTAATTGCTGATCTGTCCCGTCTTCTCATTAATTACCAAAATGTTCGTGGTTTACGATCAAAACTTGTTCCATTCTTCCTTAATTCTTTCAACTTTTCTGCACAAGTTGTAGCTTTTACGGAGACCTGGCTAAAGCCTGATAATTACAATTCTGAGGTTTTTTCAAATAGATATGCTGTTTATCGGCGTGATCGTATCTCTAGAGCGGGAGGTGTCCTTATTGCTGTTGAATCTAACCTATCATCTGAGTTGATTTTGCTGGACAATATCTCTCATATCGAATTCATAGCAGTAAGGCTTTCATTCGGTAGCTATAGCGTAATTGTTTGCTGTTCGTATATATCACCTCGTTCGGATATGGATGTTTATGCTAGTCATAGCTCGGCCATCTGCGATTTGCATTCGCAGTTGGGAGATAACGATCGACTTGTTGTTGTTGGTGACTTTAACTTGCCAACAGTTAGTTGGGTTAATATAAGTGATTCAAACTTTCTAACTCCCACTGCTCAACATGAGTTTCTCAATTGCTTGTTAGACTCATCTCTTTTACAGATTAACAATGTTCCAAATAGTGGAAATAAAATACTGGATTTAGTATTTGTGGATGGCTCGGTGGGTACTGTCCTTACGCAAATCCCACCTTTATCCCTTCCAGAAGACCCTCTTCACCCTACGCTAGAGATATCACTTGATATCAGCCTACCCCGTAGGATTCAAGTACAGTCTCGTCCCCGATCTAGATGCTTCTACAAAGCGAATTTCATTATGCTCAATGATCTGTTGGCTTCTCATGATTGGTCGGATCTCTATGCTTGCACTGATGTCGATTCGGCTATCTCTATATTTTACAGTACGCTTGATGGCTTCTTTGATACCTGCATTCCTACTCGCTATACCCTATGTTCGAATAAGCCACCTTGGTTTTCAAGGCAATTTATCAGACTTAATAATATTAAATCTAGGCTTTATAAGAGATTCAAGAAATCTGGAGCATCTGCAGACCTCTCTAAATATCTAATAACTCGTTCTAAATTTCACCGTCTTAATCAGCTTTGTTATAAAAATTACTTGAGTTGTTGCGAAGCCCAATTTTTTAGGAATCCAAAAAAGTTTTACAGTTTCGTAAATTCAAAGCGGAAAACTTCTGGGTATCCTTCCTCATTAACCTTTGGAGGTAAAAAAGCTTGCACTGATGACGACGTTGCTGAACTATTTTCTGAGTTCTTTAAGTCCACGTATTCATCCAGTGGTTTTCATTCCGGTCAATATCCCTATCGCTTAGATAGCTCGAATTCCATTAGGAATCCTGCTATTGATGGTAATATTGTTCTTCAGAGTCTTCAATCTTTGAAGCCCACCTTTTCTCCGGGACCGGACGGTGTTCCTAGTTGTGTGCTTAGGTACTGCGCCGAAAACATGTATGAGCCTATTTTAAAATTATTTGAGCTATCTCTGGGATCTGCGTCATTCCCGGCACTTTGGAAACAGTCTTTTATTATACCCCTCCATAAAAAAGGTAGTAGGTCAAAAGTTGAAAATTACAGGGGTATTGCTAAACTTTCAGTCATTCCTAAAGTCTTTGAACAGATTGTTACCAGTCAACTCCAATATCAGTGTTCTAGTATTTTATCTCCATGCCAACACGGTTTTATTCGTCAAAGGTCATCCACTACAAATTTGCTTGTATTCACTTCTATAGTTATGGAAGGATTTTTAGCGAACAAGCAAACGGATGTGATCTACACGGACTTCAGCAAAGCATTTGATACCGTCAACCATGAGTTACTTATTCATAAGCTTGATTTACTGGGCTTTCCGTTTCACCTATTAATGTGGCTGAAAAGCTATCTTTCTAACCGGACCCAAAAAGTCCTGTTCAAGTGCAACCTGTCGGAATCGTTCGGAGTTTCCTCCGGAGTACCCCAGAGAAGTCATCTAGGCCCTTTGCTCTTTGCCCTTTTCATTAATGACTTGCCACAGACAATATTATATTCCCATACTATAATGTATGCGGATGATGTAAAACTTTGCTACACTTACTGTCGTACCGATTTGAGTTCCTTGGATCTTCTTCAGGGCGACTTGGACTCGTTCCAATGTTGGTGCACAACAAATTTACTAGCTTTAAATTGCTCTAAATGTAAGCATATGACATTTCACCGAGTGAAGCCAGCATTGAAGCCTTATGTAATAGATGGTACGCCTTTGGAGCGTATATCTATTGCAAATGATCTAGGTGTCCTTTTTGATCCGAAATTGAATTTTAACATGCATATATCATCTATTGCCAACAAAGCGTTGGGTTTACTTGGATTTGTTAAAAGATGGGCTAAAGAGTTCGATGATCCGTACCTCACTAAGGTTCTTTACACATCGCTGGTTCGTCCAATACTCGAGTATTGCTCATGAGTTTGGTCCCCTGTTTCTCAAAAGCATATAAAGCGTCTTGAGTCAGTTCAAAAGCAATTTTTGATATTTGCATTGCGCGGCCTTAATTGGGACTCAAGTCTCCACCTCCCTCCATACAGAAGTAGACTTCTTATTAACTTACCCACTCTGGAAAATCGGAGAATATTACTGGGGGTATTGTTCATCCATAAGCTCATTATTGGAGAAATTGATTCTGCGGACCTTCTCAACCGCTTGTTTTTTGCGGTTCCCCCTAGAGTATCCAGACACTACGTTCCTTTCTATTTACCCCTTTGTCGACGAAACTTTGCTAAAAATAATCCTCTTCTTATCTGGTGCGCGCACTATAATGACTTGTATAGCTGTATCAGTCTTGAATGTACTTTTGCCACAATACGTAATGCAATACTTGCCTATCTAATTTAAGAGATAGAAGCTAATTTAATTTGCCGGCATTTTATTTCTTCCAAAAAAACAGGAACTATCTCGTTTAAGGATGGAGGAATATTTATCAACATGTATCATTAAGAAGGAACAAGACAGTACTGTGTTGATTGGAATCTGGTGCATTCCAACAACGTAAAAATATGCTTTTTCATGAGTCACTGACCGGAATCGTATGCATTCCGGCAGTATAATCTTATGGGTCAGGCATTGAGCTGATTAGAATCCGGTGCATTCCAACAACACAGGTCATGTTACTTTTTTATGCCGTGTGATGGCGTATCCTCATTATACTACTCTTAGCACTGCCGGATTCCCATGACATGCTGATTGGAATCTTGTTGCATTCCAACAGGAAGATTGGAATCCACTGCATTCCGAAATCATGCTGAGCGGAATCTGATGCATTCCGCCAGTATAAGATCTTGGTATAAGATATTATTTCTGCTCATATTTCTTATTATTATTATATTCTGAAATTAAAGAGTAATGTTCATTAATATATATTTGTTTGTAATATAACATTGTTGAAATCTCGATATATCTTAAATTTTTTCTTTTGAGTTGTATATTTATATATCTTTTATATTATGCAGTCGACCATAGTTTGTCGTCGACTTTAAATAATAAGTAAATAAATAAATAAATAAATAAAATTTACAACATGGACGTCCCAAATGTCGACAATTTTGAACATCCACGTCGATGGCACTAAGCTACCGACTGTCCTACACCCCAAAATCTTGGGTGTGACGTTTGATCAGGATCTACATTTTGGTGAGCAAGCAGCCGCAATTGTTCCGAAAATCCAGAGCCGTAATAAAATCCTCAAATCTCTTGCTGGCAGTACCTGGGGAAAAGAAAAATAAACGCTCATTACTACATACAAAGCAATTGGCCAGCCGTTTACGTGCTACGCGTCACCCATATAGTCGCCAAGGCTAAAAATTACCGACTGGAAGAAGCTACAGGCCTGCCTGGGCATCCAAACAGACATCTGATTGATGAGCCAACACTGCCTAGGGGCTTAAGGAGTCATCTCCGTAAGCATTTTGAGGAAATACGGCACCTGAGAACCCAGCCGTATGAAGCAAAAAAACACAAGCAGGTCCTTGGTGAACTCTACAAACAGGCGTCGGACCTTTATGCCGGGAATTGCCCGGTGAATCCAGTACTCAACGAAAAGTACCCAAAACTTGTGGAAGAGAAACGCATACTCCCCAGGGAAACGCGTGTCACTCTTGCTCAACTTCGTTCTGGATACTGTAACCGGTTAAACTCTTACCTATCCAGAATCAACCCCGACATACAAAATGTATGCCCCGCTTGCAATGTGTCCCCACATGACACCAACCATCTCTTTAATTGTAATATGGAACCAACGCCTTTAACACCCCTTTCATTATGGTCCACCCCTGTTGAAACATCAAGTTTCCTTGGACTCCCGTTAGAGGATATTGATGACAATTTGTGATCGGTCGCGGCTGTTAGGTGGGGCGAAGCACTGCTACAACAACAGCAACAACAGCAGTATTGAACAAAAGGCGTAGTGAAAATGTTCACAGTATGTTAAGTGAGTTAGGCTATTTATCCGTAGAAAATGAAGTGTTAAGAGATGTGTTAACTTTTATTTATAGAGTGGAAAATGGTTTGCTTCCAGAGTACTTAGAGTCATTAGTAAGAAGAAACTCAGATGTGCATCAGTACCTAACTATACAAGCTAATCAATTTCACTTGGAACCTGTACGTCCAAGTGGGGGCTTAAAGTCGGTATTTAACAATGGAATGGCAACATATAATGATGTACCTGATGATATTAAATATGTAAGAACTATCGGAATGTTTAGAGAAAAGATAGGTTTATGGTTAGGTGCTGATGTAATAAATTGAGCAATTAGTTGATTTGTTACAATTAGGTATAAGTACTTAATGAAATTATAAGACTGGAATTGAAAAATCAAATAAATATTATAGTAGTTGAAATTAAAATTAAATTTATATACAGCTGACTGTTAAATATATATATAATAATATTTTTTTTCTCAGTAACTAATAATTGTATGAGATTATCTGTATTAGCCGTAGGCTATTTTTTTATAAATAAATAAATAAGTGCTTTTTCTGCGCTGCTTCGCTTTGACACCGCCATAAAATAAACAATACAATTTTGCTTACTTCGCTTTGAAGTAACCAAAGCATATCTGCAAATCTTCCTCTATGTCTCTGCAAAGGCTACAAAATCCAGCCATAAGTCTCAGACCTCATGCTTATTCATTTCATTCCGTTTACCATATTGATTTTGTTAGCTTTAAATTTTTTTTACATGAAATCGAAAACATCTGGAATTTAAAGCTTATTAAAGAAAAGCGTCGCATTTTTTGGACATAAAATAGGGAAACCTCACAAATTTGAATTTTAGAAAAGAAAAGTGGTGCAGGCGAAAATTTGGAATAAAAAAAAAAAACGGCCGATTTTTTATTCCAAATTTTTTATTTTTTGGACACGAAGTGAGAAATCTCACAAATTTAAACTTTAGGAAAGAAAAGCTTTAGAAAAGAAGTGGGAAATCTCGCAAATTTCAACTTTAGAAAAGAAAAGCGCCGCAGGCGAAAGTTTGGAATAAAAAATCGCGCGATTTTGTATTCCAAATTTTCTATTTTTTGGACAAGAAGTGGGAAATCTCACAAATTTAAACTTTAATAAAGAAAAGAAAAGCTTTAGAAAAGAAGTGGGAAATCTCACAAATTTCAACTTTAGAAAAGAAAAGCGCCGCAGACGAAATTTTGGAATAAAAAATCGCGCGATTTTTTATTCCTAATTTTTTATTTTTTATACATGAAGTGGCAAATCTCACAAATTTAACCTTTAGGAAGGAAGAGCTTTATAAAAGAAATGGGCAATCTCACAAATTCGCGATTTTTTATTCCAAATTTTCCATTTTTTGGACATGAAGTGGGAAAATCTCACAAATTTGAACTTTAGAAAAGAAAAGGGTTTCCTCGGACCCTTGTAGATTGACGCATCTAGGGCCAAGTTTAAATGGAAAGCTTCACGCCATCCCCAATGTTCTATTTATAACGGTTCAATTTCTACCGCATACTGATGGGTTAATCGATAAGTGCTGATTAAAACCGATTAGTGTGCATATCTATTGAACCAAGCAAGATGGAATCGATTTTATTTTTGCATATTGTAGGTATCCACGTGTAGATTAATCCACAAGTTGATTCAAGGTTCCATCATTAACGGTTCAGACGCTACGAGGCTTAATCAGTTAAATCGGTTAAAATCGCGCGATTTTCTATTCCAAATTTTTTATTTTTAGGACATGGAGTGAGAAAATCTCACAAAGTTTCACTTTAGAAAAGAAAAGGGTTTCCGAGCACCCTTGTACATGACGCATCTAATGGCAAATTTAGATGGAAATATTCAAAGCTTCAAAAGCGCCATATTCTAAAAATATCTCAACTTTTAGATTCGCTTCATATATGTTCAGCTTTTTGTAGAATGGTATATGTGGTGCCCTACATTGAGCTTATCTGCAAAGCAAAGCCATGCAACAAAGCGTTCTAAGAAAATCCCACAAAAAACGAGAAAAGGATACTTACATATACAAATATGTATGTGCGTCCGCAAACTAGTACCTAACCATTTACAAAATAACAAAACAACCATTGAGGGAAAAATACATAAGTCAAAAAACCTTTTTTATTTATAATGATGCTATTATATGTACATTTAATATTTCTGCTCTCTGTTTGTTGGTTAGCTGGTACTTTCCGTCTCTGACATGCGTACTTTAGAGTCATATCAACACCTGTAAAAAAATGTTTTATTATATATTTAAATATGACAACGAAAAGCAAATCAAACCATCAAAGTAACTACCCATATCTATTCGTGAAGAACATATATATGTGTTATAGCTTCTTGAAGGGGTCTTCATGATTCCTCCAAAGTGATCGGCGCCACAAAAACTCTACAAGTATATCTTCGAAATTTGCAGGATGGTTATAATTTTCTTTGTAAAAATATCTCTTCACAACGCGCCATTGAGATTCTATTCTCTGTGTATGTGTGCCATCAGGTGCAACAAACGGGTTGCCTGGGTCGCTGTGGTTGAGTTTGGAATGCAAATACCCATGTTTGGGTAAGCAATCTTATGCCTTCCAAAAGTCTGTACGAATCGTCGTGCCTTCCACCACATGTTTTTTAATTAGCGGTATAAGCGCATCCGCTGACCGACCATTCTTCGGTCACATTTCTAGCTTAGGTCGTCACTGCCGTCTTCAATCATATCGAGGACCCAGTGACCTTCCACGCTTTTACCTAAAATACAATATGTTTATACATATTTTATTTAAGGCGTTTTTATTGTTTAAAAAATACCTTTGTTGTATTTCCTTTTGCCAAACTTGCTTTCGTCGATTTGAACAACATTCCCAGGTCTACCAATCTTCCCCTTCTGCTTCTGCTGGTGTAATTATAAAGTAACAACCACCTCGCGACAGTAGTTAAACCAATCGGTTATTGTACACGAGGAAAGCGTGGTACCTTCTACAAAATTCTCCAGCCTTGTGTCGGCAGTTCGCCAACGGTGTGCATAGGCGTACATAAGGTAGAAAATTTGGGGTAGAGATATCTTTGCTTTTTCAAACCAAGTTCCCTTTGCACGTGACAACCCAGAATTGGTCCGACAGGAGCCTTTGCGACACTAATAGGTACCCAAAGAGTTGTTACCGTTACGAACCAATGGCATATTAACTATGTATTTTGCAGGCTTTTGATTTCGAAATAAGTCCGTTTTCTTCTGCAAAATAAATACATTTTTCAATGGACTCAAACCCCTTTATAATTTTTGCCAGAGTCAGCATAGCCTGATTTTCGGCAGAAGAGAGAACAAATTTGGGAAAGCGTATGTTTGAAGCAGAAATGGTAGCTCTGCTACTGATAAAAGGTATATCAGGATCTGTAAAATGAATTACATGAATAAAATGAAAAATACATATATTTATATGGAGCAATTCACACTTAAAGCCCCGTCACATAAGCAGATTTTCATATAACTGCATTTAACTTAGTCGTATGCATTATAAGTAGATTGCACGCATTTTTATGTAGAACGACAGCAAACAAATGAATAGGGCACAAAATATGTTAGCAAGTACTTTTCTTCTAGTGAGTTTGCGTATAACAGTGCTTAGCAAAATTTGTATGTGAATGGACAAGGCGAAATAAACTTCAATTGCCAAGCGTGAAGTGCCTTTATTATTACAAAAGCAACATCTTGGGTTATTGCAGCGATGTTACTGGAATGTATAAGACTGTTTGAAGGCATCTATATGAAAAACTCAATTGTGACTCGGTCATTAGCTGCAGCTGCACTGCGCGGCGTGGCAATGTTGATCAAACAGGCAAACAAAAAAAAAAGCGCCGCTGCCGCTACATGTTGCGTCACTAAATACGCAAGCACCATTAACAGAAAGGCGGATTTAAGCTAAAGCTAAGAACACACTGAGCTGCACTACACTGCGCTACAAAATATTATTTGCATGTATTCTTATGGGGCAATTCACATCCCGGCCATGTTGATCAAATAGACAAAAAAGTGAAGCGACGCTGCCGCTACATGTCGCTCCGCTTAGCGTGCACGCGCTTTAAGGACACATTCACATCTAGCGGCAGCAGCACTACGCGACGCGGCCATGAACAAAAATAATCGAAAAAGTGTAGCACCGCTTAGTATGCACGCACTTTTACGTAGAGCTCTTGCCTTGTTACTTTGTAGCTCTGACAGCTTCATATGTTAAGAATATCTTAACTTTTTGCCTTGCCTTACATTCCCCAAACTTTGTTTAGAAAATATGCGTCCGGGCATACATTGACCTCATCCATGAAGCGGAGCAATGCAACGAAGCTTTCTTTGTAAATACGACAAAAGGGTCGTGCTGCTAACAACTTTTCATAAATTGCATATACTTACTTTAACTACATAGAAAATCAAAGATCCACTGGCTACTAAATCAAGTAAAGTGTTTATAAATGTGGTTATCAGTTACATGAAAACTCAGTCAAGTGACAGTTCTCTAGTCAACTAAAAACTACGCTAATGGCCGCGTCACAACCATCTTTTTTCATATAGATGTGAAATTTTCATACAGATGTGCATGTGCTTTGACTAAGAGTGCTTTCATCCTTTGCAAGTGAGAATCGACTAAAAAAATGTTAAGAATGATAGAACATGCCTTCGAAAGAATCACCAGTATCCTCAACAAAATCCCGATCGCTCGTGGAACAAACCTCTGATTCTGCAATCGCAATCAGTTTTTAAGTATAATATAAATATAAACGAAATCTAACATTATCCTCAGCAATAACATCTATTTTAGTTGCGTCGTTAACAGCAGAAGCTTCAAAAAATTCGACAGTTGTAAACGAAGGGTCTGCTATCAAAATAATAATAAACTCTTTTGTTGCATTACACTGTCTGCCCCCCCCCCCCCCCCCCCCTTCCTTTCTTTCTTTCTCTGTCCCAAATTCCTCCGTTTTCATCTGTAATTCTAATTCTGAGTCTCCCTCTCCTTTCCCCTCTTCCTTCCTCAATCCTACTCATACACCCATCCAACTTCTATTTCCGAAAAAAAATGTTTAAAACTGATTCTGTATCGCAAATTAACTAAAACATTAACTGACATGTCGCTGTACGATGGCTTTGTATAGATTTTATCAAGAAAAGCAATCAGCTAATAAGACAACAACATCTTCTACTGTATTCCCCTTGATTTCAACCAACGCAACAATTTCCAAAACTTCTATATAGAGATATGCAAATATATATCTAAACTTGCTATCTATGTTATAATTTCATATTATAATTTTAGCTTTTGAATAAATAAATAAATATCTAAACTTGAAAATAAACACCTGTAACATTATCATCAGCGGCACTGTCAACAGAAGCTGTAGCACCATTGACGTTTGAACTAGAAACATCTGAAATTGAAACTATCTTAATATTCATTCAAAATCTGATATAGCAAATTGAATCTAACCTTCCAAATAAGCAACTGCATTATCTACAGTAACTGCAATATCGACAATATGACGATCGGCATTAGTAGTGGAAACATCTGCAATTAGACTTCTTTAATACACATTGTTTACAAACGGCGCACCAGAAAACGTTAATACAACTGTTTAGTGATTACCATCTGAACGCACCATTTAGTATTTCCGCGTATTAAATAAGTTCGGACTAATATGATAACAAAGTGTAAAACTCGATTAAGTTGTCACTAAACAGTTGATCAACTGTTATGTTTTTTGAATGCTAATTTATATCACTCACTGAATGAAGTGTTTCTGACGTATCACTCATCAGTGTGTATTTTAAATGCTTACAAATATTTTTTGTTTTTTTTTACCTTCATAACAAGAAATAATATAACTATCAGTAGTTGTAGCATCTTGAGCACCAGCAACAAAAAAATCACCACTCATAAAAGAAACATCTGTAATTGAAATTTCTTTCATATAATTTCTAATATTTTATACGAAAATTAATCTAACCTTCAAAACAAGCGACAACAGTACCTTCATCAACAACAGGGGTAAGAGCAGTTGGAGCACTAGCAACAAAAAATTCAAAATTATTTTCTTCATACTCCCTGACGCATCGGGACACGATGCTGATATTTATGCCCAGATGGCGGAGGGTTTTTAAAATATCATCTTCATCCATATAGCATAATGCTATAACGGCAATACGGTCCTCATATTCTGACCACTTCAAAGTATTCCCTGAAACAATTATACAATTTGTATTCCACTACTAAATCATCATATTAATAGAAATGTAATACTAATTACCTGATTGGCTCATTTTAAAAGAAAGTTTAATCAATTTAATCAATTAATAAAGGCTTTACTAAAAAACACTTTAAAATTTTCACACAATGAAAGCTCCGTTAGTTTAAATCGGCGAACGATATCAACTATTAACTTATATAACGGGCGTAGCCAAGGAAAGATCTTCACAATTAAATTAACGAGTAAACAGAGTACTTATTCCGGACTTGCATAGAACGCTTTGTAGTGTTGCTTCGCTTTAACGCTTTGGCAGCGCCACAAGAAATTAGTTAGTGAGTGAATAAGCTAATAAGTGAACATTAGATATTTCCATTATACCATCAATAACTGTTTCCCACCCTACCTTTGGCATCATTGATGTTGTTGAGGCCCCAATACATTACCATCAACTCCGGTGTCTCAAACCAAATCAAACAAATTAGTTACCCATTATGAATTATTATTATTTAAAACAAATTCAATCCACATTTCGTTTCTTAGTTTATTTAACCTAAACTTAATTAATGGAATTTACTTTGATTTTTAAACGAAGAAAATCACTAAAAACAAAACAGCTCAATGAGAAGTTATATAGTGGAACTTTAGTTAGTCTCCCTAGAACATTAATTGCATATGACAATTCAAAAATCAAATAGTTATACACATGTATGTAAATATGTTTTTACGTTAATATATACGCATGTATAAAATTGAAAAATTATGTATCAAAAAAAATTCAAGTAATAAGGAAAACTACCCTTGATATATATATCAGCTCATGTACGTATGTGCTTACATGTGTATGTACATTAATATTAATGAATAAGAAAATCATTATAAAAAAGGTATAAAAAAATCCTAAATTTATATCCTATGAACCGAACAAAAATAATTTTGATATATGTACGTATGTATGTAAATGTGTATATGTGCCTTTATGTACGCATATATAAAAAAAGTATTATCAACAAAAAAAAATTTAGTTGAAAGGACGACTAAATCCAATATATGTACAACTTACATATGTGCATACATATGTATGTAGATGCACATCATTGTATAAATGTGCAATAAAGAAAAAAAAATTGTTAACAAAATAATATGTAGGAAATAGGTGAATATATTTAGGTACATATATACGTGAGTAACTAAATTCATTTTACAGGTATATAGCATTTCTTCCTAGCTTCGAAGGCCTTCTTGCTTGGGGAAAGGGGTTATCATTCCTTAAACAAGAATTAAAATATTTTCTAAACCAACTAACACAATTAATGGTTTTTAATTTGCAAAAGAAAATCACTTAAAACATTACCAAACCGCAAATGTTGGCAACCATGTTTAAAAATGTAAAAAATATTTTAAATCACTCTCAATAAAGAAGAATGCATATGTATAAATGTTCGCGTCGAAACTGGGTTTGACTGGCAAATTTGCTACTTCTATTCCTTTTTACCAACTATATTTATTCAGATAGGGGAAACACATACAAATTCCCGTAAATGGTTGCATCGAACGATATTTCTTGAGGTGGCATCATAAACTCTCTCAAACGCATCGCACTCTAGAACATGTCCACTTCACTCACATGTATGCATGTATGTGATCGTGCACAGGTTCAAGAGAATGCTGTGCAACAATAACAACAAAAATATGATATTTTGCGGTTTGGCTAGTTGAATTTTTGGTAAGGTGCTACATATTACCAACTATTCAAATTTGGCTAATTCAAACTACAGTGGGTATTCAAAATAAGGGGCCTAAAGTCCATTAGGGGGTTTCTTTTAACCTAATTGCTTATATTGAACACAGGGATGTCATTAATTTTTTTATGAGAAAAATTCAATTAGAATTTACTATTTCTTAGCAACATTTTAGGCATACGATTCAATGTTTCTGAACATAACTTGATTCTTATTCATACTTATTTTTGAGTTCGAGTTCGATTTCTATATTTCTACATACATTTTATGTATCTATATGTATTACTAAAATCTATTATGTATATTACTAAAACGAATTTTAATTTTAAATTAAATTATTCAAATTTCCTGACATGTCTTGGGATTATGTTAGAAACCTCCGACGATTATGAAAACTGGCCATTTTGGGTGTTCTGGCTTGTTTAAAATATGGCTTACTGGATTATCAGCAACTGGACCAGGTTTTGAATTTTTTGCCGTGGTCGCAAAAGCGGGGTTAAGTAAAAGGGGGGTTGCTTGTGTGAATCAGATGTATATGATACAAAATTGATGGCAAATGAATTTGCAGAAAATGTGGTTTTTACGAAAAATCTGCGGATGAAAAAGATACCGCTCTTTTAGATTTATGTTTAAATTATTTGCACCACAATTAGGTATATCACAATAAGAGGGGTAAAGGGAGTTCTATAATTTAATAAAAATATCACTTACCATGTATTTCTCCTTATAAATTTGGGCTCAAAATATACTGGTTACCGGAGGCAAATTTATGAATTAATATTAAGTTTTAATTCGCACGGGTGTCGGATTAATATGTTAACCTTGATGTGAAATCACAAATTATAAGCTTTATATAGCTTCAAAAAGATGTGCCATAGTGGTTATAAAAAAATTATAACTTTTTAACACTCGGCGTGAAAAGTCGTATTTTATATTGACAAATCTGTCACAAGTCTATTAATCACTGCACTCTGATTTTAAAAACTTTAAAACTTTAGACTTTGAAAATTTACCCGGACGACTAGACTTGCAATTTTTTTTGACGGCTTAAATTCACGACTTTTCAGTGTTGAAGTCCAAAAGGAAAAGAAGGAGAAATCTTTTCGGAAGTAGCTTTAGAGCCGCATGTTGCTCAGATACATAAGTAGATAAATCGGTTCGAAAAACATATGTTTTTGACATGGGCGGTATTAGTTAGTGTTTTGAAGTAAGGACAGTGGTGGCAAAATATAAATAGGTATGTGAATAAAAAAAATCTAAAGTCTGCTGTAAATAAAAAAAATAAAAAAATAAAAAAAATGTTTTGAGGCATTGTACTACGGTACAACACATAAACGAACAGTCTACTCGTTCGAAATACACTCGCTCTGCCATATTATTTCGGTTGCAGATGACAATTCGATTATAAAATAAACAAACGAACTTGTCGACGGCGGTGTATTTTTTCAGTTTCAAGTTTCGTTATTTATTGAATTAAAACGCGTTGTGGCTTAGTTTTTAACATCGGCAGTGGCTAAAATAACTTAGTTTAATGATATGAACTTATTCCAAGTGCGGCATTCTAAAGAAATCGGTCCGATCGCATTAAGTTTGTTTGGTAAAATTTACATTTTTAAACGCTTATATTTCATAAACTAAGAGTTTCCTAGAGCTGCGGATTCTATTTTGGTGATTTTTAGGACTCCCTCCAATCAAAAAAAGTTTGAAAATCGTGGCACCTTATATAAAATCCAGCCCAAATATTATTCAGGTGATATATATATAGTAATACATCAATAATATATTTACAGAAAATTTACGTAAAAACATTTTTAAAATAAAAAAAATTAAAAAGTATCATGCTTGAAAATCCCATAGTGTCGTAGAATTAACTGATTCCTTAAACAATTGTTGTTTTTGTTGTTGTAGCAGTGCTTCGCCCCACCTAATAGATGCGACCAATTACAAATTGTCAATAATATACTCTAACGGGAGTCCATGGAAACTAGCTTGTTTCAACAGGGGTGGACCATAATGAAAGGGGTGTTAGAGGCGTTGGTTCCACATTACAATTAAAGAAATGTTTGGTGTCATGTGGGGACACATTGCAAGTGGGGCATACATTTTGTATATCGGGGTTGATTCTGGATGGGTAAGAGTTTAGCCTGTAACAGTATCCAGAACGAAGTTGAGCTAGAGTGACTCGCGTTTTCCTTGAGAGTATGCGTTCCTCTTCCGCAAGTTTTGGGTACTGTTCCTTGAGTACTGGATTCACCGGGCAATTCCTGGCATATAGGTCCGACGCCTGTTTGTGGAGTTCGCTTAGGACCTGCTTGTGTTCTTTGCTTCATACGGCTGAGTTCTCAGGTGCCGTATTTCCTCATATTGCTTACGGAGATGACTCCTTAAGCCCCTAGGCGGTGTTGGCTCATCAATCAGATGTCTGTTGGGATGCCCATTCCAGAGGGCGAACGGAACTGTTATGAAGCATTGATGGGCGCTCTACAGAGACGATACGGAACTGAGCATAGGAGACAGATATACCAAATGGAGCTACTGAACCACTTCCAGAGGCCTGGTGAAACATTGCAAGAGTTTGCGTCAGATGTTGAAAGGCTGGCACATTTAGCGAGTGCGGACGCACCCGTGGAATACACTGAAAGGGTAACGATTCAGAGCTTTATAAATGGCAAACGGGACGTCGAAACAAAGCGAGCTACATACGCAAACCCAAACCCACATTCGCAGAAACGGTATCACATGCTCTGATTCAGGAAACAGCGTCGCTTCTGTGTAAGCCAGTTTTCACAGCACGCCGTGTGGAAGTAGAAAAGCTAGAGTGGGTAGACGCAATTTTAGAAGCTTTAAAAGGAACGCAACAGAAGAATGATGGTGCAATCAAATGTTTCAAGTGCGGTAACCCAGGTCACATTGCTCGTCATTGCAGCACCGGTCCTGGTAGTTCCAACTTGGGTGGCCGTAAACGCAAAGCTGGAAGAGATAAGCAAGAGCGAGTCAGATGTAAAGATCGAAAACTGGCCCCAGCTATTGAACGTCCTGTGATATCTGTGAAGCAAATCAGAAGAAACTCGAGCAGTCTTACCGTCAAAAGAAATGTGAATGGCAAGGAGCGTGTACTGACTGTAGATACGGGCGCATCTCAATGCTATACGATCTGACTTGGTCAACAGGAGAGTAAAACCGTTACCTGGAGCAAGGTTGCGTGCGGTCACAGGCGAGTATAACCAATTCCAGGGAGAAGTGATATGTGAAGACTTAATTGGGAAGGTCATGGTTCTACACAAATTCATTGTGGCGGAGATTGTTGCCGAAGTCATATTGGGAGTGGACTTCTTAGTTGACCATGACATCAGGATGTGGAGAAGGATTATGCGTTATGAGAACCAGGATGTGCCACTTAACTTCAGTTTCGAAAAAGGGTGCAGCAGTAATCGATTGCTGGTGAAAGAGATTCAACAAAAACCACAAAAGTCAAAGGCCGCAGATCGGGCAAGGGTTGATGGAACGAATGGGACAAACAAATCAAAACCGAAGGTACCTGCGAGAAAAACACTGGCATTGACAAACCCTAATGGACGCACTAAAACGACTGAAAGAATTTTCCAGAAAGAATGCAAGGGTGGTTTCAATACAGCGCGTACTACTGTTGTGAAACGTCAAGACGATACTGATGATGCAAAGCCAATCCGTCAAGCGCAAGCTCTGCGAAGTAGTTCATTGGCCAAACAACAGAGTGTGAGGGAACGGCCCAGGGTAATGAGTAGTAAGATGAAACACAGGTACGACAAGAAAAATAATTCGGAAGGTTTCCGGGAGGGAGACTTGGTACTGCTATACAACCCTCACAGGCGGAAGGGTGTTCCATCCAAATTCTGGTGCAGTTGGGAAGGCCCGTGCAGAGTTGTGAAGAGGATCAGTAATGTCATCTACCTCATACAAACAATGTGGACACCACGAAATAGAAGGGTAGTTCATTTGGAGAGGCTAGCAGCCGTTAGATCGAGAGATTTGACTGATCGGGACGATCAGACTTAGGTGGAGGAAAGTGTGAAGAATATAAGTGACAATAAGTGATACTCACATCACTAGTCTGATGCTACGTAATAAAGCCACAACAACAATAAAGCAGGCAGTCACTTGTATCTACATAAACGAATCAATCATTATGTCTACACATATGTACGTACACGCAGCGGAGAAGAGACGCACAAACACATGCATATATCTTATCTGAGATGCTCCCAAAAGTAGGCAATTATCTGTGGAAGTGTCACTCACATATACACGCGCATGTGAGAAGCTATACACGTGCGTCTGTAGTTATAATTTTATAGCAGTAACTAAGTAAATTCTGGAAACGCCTAGAAGTATGGAACGAGGAAATCAAAGAGTATAAAAGAGCGCTATCTGAGCAATCAGCAATCAGTTTGATTTAAGCAAGCTATCAGTTGCGAAGTATAAGTGTTACTGTGAAGTACTTTAATAAAGGCCATTTTGCATTATTAAATAGTGGAGTTATTTTTTCAACAGTTTAGTGATTCGAACGTTAGTAGAAGGTTCAAAATAAGCGGAATTTTAGTAAATTCGTTACAATATCATATTATATACGTGTCAGCTAAAGTTTCACAAGATATATGTATGTATATGTTTTAAAAATGTATTTTCAAAAAAGGTTATAATAAAAAAATTTAAACCAACTCTATTACGTATACTCATTATATACACATTCTTGAAGTAATGACACCGTGTTTAAGGCATAATTTATTTTATAACTTTATTATTACTTGACCAATTTTTGTTGTTTTAGATTTATTTGAAAGTCAAATATCTCTAAAACTTACTAATAATACGATAAATCACGTGTCGCCCATAACAAATAAAGTAGGGTTGACCAAATTTAAGAAATTGTATTTTTACATTTTATTTTCGTCATTTTTCAGGATTTCAACCTCTTTGCGCCACCTCTAACCCTTTTTCGATTGACCTAAAACTTTGTATATTCTAGTTTTTAGGCTCTTCGCATATTTCTGGGGTGAGATCGAGAATCGGAACACTTTGGAAAATAAGGGCCTCCCTAGTGTGCAAGTACATTAGTTTGGCTGCTTAATGTATTTGTTTTTGTGATTATTTACTAACAGCATAGTGGTCCTAATATTAGTCACAATATAAAACAAATCACTTAGCGCTACCACCGATTAAGTCGATAGTGGCTACGGAAAAAATGGCTACCCCCAAAATTCCTCTCTGGATCCGCCCATGTGCCTCATTTTTAATTAATTACATTAAGCTGTCCGACTTGGCGCCCGTCGTGGAGTAATGGTGGCGTGGTCCGCCTACCACACCGAAGATCCTGGATTCACGCCCTGGCAAAACAACATCAAAATTTTAGCAACACGTTTTTTCAATTGGAAGAAAATTTTTCTAAGCGGGGCCGCCCCTCGGAAGTGTTTGGCAAGGAGTCCGAGTGTATTTCTGCCATGAAAAACGCTCAGTGAAAACTTATCTTCCTCGCAGATGCCGTTCGGAGTCGGCATAAAACAAGTGGGTCCCGTCCCACCTGTGTAGGAATAATTAAAAAGGAGCACGATGCAATCAGCCTAAAATCTCTTCGGAGGCTATAGCGCCTTACATTTAATTTAAGATTTCCGACTTTAGAATACTTCATTTAAAAAATATATTAACGAGTCGCAGGAAAAATACGGATGTGCCGCTCAGCTCAGGAAATAATGTTTCTGTGCTACCAACACCTTCCCCTTTCAATATATTTATTCGATCATTCGATCAATTTTCTCTAAGTTGACTTAAAACGGTCGACGCGTTTACGAATACGCATACTATGTATTTCGTCTTGGCAGGTTGTGTTACCTGTGGTGAAGGCAATGATGCCAAAGCTGACGTATCTTTTGTGATGTGCACACGTGTGCAATCAAGGTTTGAGACATTATCCTTGCAGTATCATGCAACTGAAATGCCTCTGCCAGTCGTTGTCGTTGCATTCAGGTTCGTTTTGTGATATCGCTAAATTTGATAAACTTTTTACCAGAGTTTCAATGTGAGCGTCGATGTTTGACCAGTAACGTTCGCGGTTTCAAATCTCACCATTTTACCTGTGAGCGGTAATTTGTTACTTCCTAAATCCAAAAATTTGTTTTATTTCACATTCGAGTTCAATTGCTGCGATGAGGAATTCTTTGTTGAGTGTGTTGTTATAAAGCGTGACGAGACGTCAGCCTAACCGAAACTGTTTGGTGATAGAAGTTTTAGCTCAAAGTCGTATGTCAGCATCCCTGAAGTTTATTTCCTGATGTGCAGTTATTCCTGTTTTGTTTCCAAATATTGTAAGTAGGGGTTTATGGTCTGTCTAAAGTTTAAACTTTCCACCAAAAACCATTCTTTGGAACTTTGTTAGTGCGACAAATTGCTTTCAGGGTGACGTCTTCAAATTCATGAAAAATAACAGCTCCGTGACCGTAATTAGATGCATCGGCTACTACTATTCCTTTTATTGGATCATAAAAAGCAACAGCTTTGATGATTTTTAACTACTAAAACTGTTTTGGTGAACTTTCATCCGTGTCAGGATCTGTTCTTTTGGAGTAATTCATCCAATGGCCCTCTATGTTTTTGCATATGGCTAATAAACTTTCCATAAAAGATTATTGCGCCTAAAACTTATCTCAACTCGGATTGATTTGTCGGCGGGGGCATATTTTTAATTGCATCGATGTACTTTGGATCAGTACATATCCAATCTTTTTCTACAACATATGTAGCTTAAATAGAACATTTTAGAATATGAAAGTTTGCACTTTCTAGTTTCAGGGTTCAAATCTTATTGTTCAAATCCCTATTGTTGTATTCGGAGTAAGACTTCGTGAAGAATTTTCGTCGTGTTCTTCTTGCTTTTTACCCGAAAAAAAAAATATCGTCAATGTAGGCTGCCGCGTTGGGCAAGCCAGCTAACATTTGGCCATTATAAACAGATAAACGCAAGGCGCGATATCCTTCGAAGAGATTTTAGGCCGAGCTTCTCTCCAACTTGCGTCGCTCTCCTTTTAATTTTTCCTACAAATTGGCGGGACGGGACCTACAAGTTGTTACGCCGACTCCGAACGGCATTTACAAGGCAGATGAGTTTTCACTGAGAAGCTGTTCATGGCAGAAATACACTCGGAGGCTGAACACTGTGACGTTGCTGAGTTTAGCAAAAATATACTCGGAAAGACGATTAATTCTGCCATGTTTCTAAGGCGTTGTTGAGAGATGTGGAAAAATCTGCGAATTTACGAATACTGCCGGTCGGCTTCTTTATTATAACAATTGGCGCTTCCCAGTGAGAGTATTTAACAGGGGAGATAACGTTGCAGTTCTGATTCAGTCAGATGTTGAATTGCATAAGCGATGAGTCGCTTGGGACGAAAAACAGGTTGACAGTTAGTCATTACAAATAGTGCTGGAAACAAATCTTTCGGTAGGGATTTGTCATAAAATTTATATACTGGGACTTCCTTGACGAAATTTGATGGCGTTTAGCACTAAGAGGTGTGTTCTCCAGTTGAAATGCAGATATCAAATCTACAAAACGTCAATGATTTTATTGTTCCATTTAATTCGACTTTACACGCAAATTCAGCGTATAGGAGTAAGTCACCTTCGCTTCTTGTGGTATGTTTAACTTCTGTAATTTTTCTTTAACCCAATTTACTAATTTATTATACGTTGTGAAGTTATGCTATGTGCTTGGTATACACTATTAATGCCCGGATGTTTCGTATAAGCTTCGCCTCTGCTGTAACTTTTGTTTTGATTGTTTTGCTTGATATTTGTAAGTGAAATTACGAACGTAGTTCATCGCTCAAAAAGGTGGTTGTGGTTCAAAGTTTTGACCATTTCGAAAGGATTCGGGGGTTTTGCCTCAAAATCTTCTTCTTGCGGGGGACTGTCCTTCATTCACTTACTCCAGGGAGTTTTTAAACCTTATCCCAGTCTTAGGGAGTGGTACTGATGCGTCTGCCGAAAAAATAGAAATACTTAGAATCGTCAAACTTTTGTCTGTATGCCTCGCGCAAAGCGTAGTTTCACCGAAGGAGATGTTCTGAGCTAACTCGTAATACTCGTCGACACGATTTCTTTAAATCATTTGCGGCTCCTTGCTAATTACGCACAAAGGTGACTTACGGTTGCTATTAATGGTCTATTAATAGACATGACCTCGTGGCAAGGTTTTAACGATTAGCATCAATGCTGGCCTATTGTCGATTGCGCCTCCAGTTTTGTCGGCTGTTTTTAAGAGCTACAATTCCCGATGTGTGAACAGTAGTAATCCCGACCACCAGTTGTTACCACGCCTCCTGGCCCTCATCATATACCACCACACTATAGGACTGCGACTTCGAACTAATACCTTCGTCGACGTCACTTTCTTAGAAGCTCTAGGTGTAGCTGTGAAAACTTTCTGACGGATGTTTTTGTCCCGCTATGCTGCCGAGCTAGACTAAAGAAGCAATTTGAAATGTTAGGGGGTAAATATTCGGTAAAGAATGCCGCCCTCGAAATCATAAGCAGTTTAAGTGGATATCATTGCGTAACTCAATGGTAAACATCGTGTAATCCTCGGCGCATCTACATAATTTAAATTTTAAAAGGCCACTGATAAAATTTGTATAATGTATACCAAAATTTGCAGACGTTTGTGTTCGAAACATTGATTTAAATAGTCTTCGTTAAACCAAAACGATATTTTAGAACGAAATTCGACTGATTTTAAGTTGAAAGATGCTAAGGTGCTCAGTCCAAACTATTGTTGTCCGGCCTTATGATATAAGAGCTCATTATGGATGACCGCGTAGCTTCAGCTTTCATATTAGTCCGACTGTCCATTACGTTAGGGTAGTAGCACACCCGGTCATTTGTTCGACTGCCTTGGGAAAGCTTTCGCTTTACCACTTTGAGTTTTCTTGCGAAGGACAAAGCCTCACATGGTTTCACATTTGTAACAGAAGCCGTAACGTGTAGACGATATTTAAACTTGGATGACAGGCTATAATTAAAGTGATTCACTCCAAGGGATTAGTTGGGGATATCTCTAAAACTTACTAATAATACGATAAATCACGTGTCGCCCATAACAAATAAAGTAGGGTTGACCAAATTTAAGAAATTGTATTTTTACATTTTATTTTCGTCATTTTTCAGGATTTCAACCTCTTTGCGCCACCTCTAACCCTTTTTCGATTGACCTAAAACTTTGTATATTCTAGTTTTTAGGCTCTTCGCATATTTCTGGGGTGAAATCGAGAATCGGAACACTTTGGAAAATGAGGGCCTCCCTAGTGTGCAAGTACATTAGTTTGGCTGCTTAATGTATTTGTTTTTGTTATTATTTACTAACAGCATAGTGGTCCTAATATTAGTCACAATATAAAACAAATCACTTAGCGCTACCACCGATTAAGTCGATAGTGGCTACGGAAAAAATGGCTACCCCCAAAATTCCTCTCTGGATCCGCCCATGTGCCTCATTTTTAATTAATGGCATTAAGCTTTCCGACTTGGCGCCCGTCGTGGAGTAATGGTGGCGTGGTCCGCCTACCACACCGAAGATCCTGGATTCACGCCCTGGCAAAACAACATCAAAATTTTAGCAACACGTTTTTTCAATTGGAAGAAAATTTTTCTAAGCGGGGTCTCCCCTCGGAAGTGTTTGGCAAGGAGTCCGAGTGTATTTCTGCCATGAAAAACGCTCAGTGAAAACTCATCTGCCTCGCAGATGCCGTTCGGAGTCGGCATAAAACAAGTGGGTCCCGTCCCACCTGTGTAGGAATAATTAAAAAGGAGCACGATGCAATCAGCCTAAAATCTCTTCGGAGGCTATAGCGCCTTACATTTAATTTAAGATTTCCGACTTTAGAATACTTCATTTAAAAAATATATTAACGAGTCGCAGGAAAAATACGGATGTGCCGCTCAGCTCAGGAAATAATGTTTCTGTGCTACCAACACCTTCCCTTTTCAATATATTTATTCGATCATTCGATCAATTTTCTCTAAGTTGGCTTAAAACGGTCGACGCGTTTACGAATACGCATACTATGTATTTCGTCTTGGCAGGTTGTGTTACCTGTGGTGAAGGCAATGCTGCCAAAGCGGACGTATCTTTTGTGATGTGCACACGTGTGCAATCAAGGTTTGATACATTATCCTTGCAGTATCATGCAACTGAAATGCCTCTGCCAGTCGTTTGTCGTTGCATTCAGGTTCGTTTTGTGATAACGCTAAATTTGATAAACTTTTTACCAGAGTTTTAATGTCAGCGTCGATGTTTGACCAGTAACGTTCGCGGTTTCAAATCTCACCATTTTACCTGTGAGCGGTAATTTGTTACTTCCTAAGTCCAAAAATTTGTTTTATTTCACATTCGAGTTCAATTGCTGCGATGAGGAATTCTTTGTTGAGTGTGTTGTTATAAAGCGTGACGAGACGTCAGCCTAACCGAAACTGTTTGGTGATAGAAGTTTTAGCTCAAAGTCGTATGTCAGCATCCCTGAAGTTTATTTCCTGATGTGCAGTTATTCCTGTTTTGTTTCCAAATATTGTAAATAGGGGTTTATGGTCTGTCTAAAGTTTAAACTTTCGACCAAAAACCATTCTTTGGAACTTTGTTAGTGCGAAAATGATTGCTAAAGCTTCTTTTCCTAATTTTTACAAATTGCTTTCAGGGTGACGTCTTCAAATTCATGAAAAATAAGATCTCCGTGACCGTAATTAGATGCATCGGCTACTACTATTCCTTTTTTGGATCATAAAAAGCAACAGCTTTGATGATTTTTAACTACTAAAACTGTTTTGGTGAACTTTCATCCGTGTCAGGATCTGTTCTTTTGGAGTAATTCATCCAATGGCCCTCTATGTTTTCGCATATGGCTAATAAACTTTCCATAAAAGATTATTGCGCCTAAAACTTATCTCAACTCGGATTGATTTGTCGGCGGGGGCATATTTTTAATTGCATCGATGTACTTTGGATTAGTTTAGCTGTAGCTTAAATAGAACATTTTAGAATATGAAAGTTTGCACTTTCTAGTTTCAGGGTTCAAATCTTATTGTTCAAATCCCTATCGTTGTATTCGGAGTAAGACTTCGTGAAGAATTTTCGTCGTGTTCTTCGGCTCTGGGATGTTATCATCCCATTTCTGGAATTTTATAACAAAACATATGCCAAATAATTGGTCACTAATTGGTCATAATTGGTCAGCAGGTTTCAGTAATTGGTCAGCATTAGAAAAAATTTTATGGAAATTTTAAAATTTTCATGGTCGGGTGTGGGATGTTAGCACCCCATTTCTGGAATTTTATAACAAAACATATGCCAAATAATTGGTCACTAATTGGTCATAATTGGTCAGCGGGTCCCAGTAATTGGTCAGCCATAGACAATTTTTTATGGCCATTTAAAGTTTTCCAAGGGAAAAACAATTTTCCTGTTGAAACACCCTGTATACATAAATTTTCCAAAAAAAATTATGCCAATTAATTGGTCACTAATTGGTCATAATTGGTCAGCAGGTTTCGTTAATTGGTCAGCCATAGGAACTTTTTAATTAATTTTTAAAGTTTTCTTTGTTATCGGATGTTACCCTGTTATCGGATGTTAGCACCCCATCGGTGGATTTTGAATTCGAAAAGCATGCCAAACAATTGGTCACTAATTGGTCAGTGGGTCCCACTAATTGGTCAGCCATAGACAATTTTTTATGGCCATTTAAAGTTTTCCAAGGAAAACCAATTTTCCTGTATAGACACCCTGTATACATAAATTTTCACAAAAAAATTATGCCAATTAATTGGTCACTAATTGGTCATAATTGGTCAGTAGGTTTCGTTAATTGGTCAGCCATAGGAACTTTTTAATTAATTTTTAAAGTTTTCTTTGTTATCGGATGTTATCGTGTTATCGGATGTTAGCACCCCATCGGTGGATTTTCGATTCGAAAGGTATGCCAAATAATTGGTCACTAATTGGTCATAATTGGTCAGCGGGTCCCACTAATTGGTCAGCCATAGAAAAATTTTTATGGCCATTTAAAGTTTTCCAAGGGAAAAAAAGTTTTTCCTGTCTAAACACCCTGTATACATAAATTTTCCAAAAAAAATTATGCCAATTAATTGGTCACTAATTGGTCATAATTGTTCAGCAGGTTTCGTTAATTGGTCAGCCATAGGAACTTTTTAATTAATTTTTAAAATTTTCTTTGTTATCGGATGTTACCCTGTTATCGGATGTTAGCACCCCATCGGTGGATTTTGAAATCGAAAATCATGCCAAATAATTGGTCACTAATTGGTCATAATTGGTCAGCGGGTCCCACTAATTGGTCAGCCATAGAAAATTTTTTATGGCCATTTAAAGTTTTCCAAGGGAAAAACAATTTTCCTGTTTAAACACCCTGCATACATAAATTTTCCAAAAAAAATTATTCCAATTAATTGGTCACTAATTGGTCATAATTGGTCAGCAGGTTTCGTTAATTGGTCAGCCATAGGAACTTTTCAATTAATTTTTAAAGTTTTCTTTGTTATCGGATGTTATCGTGTTATCGGATGTTAGCACCCCATCGGTGGATTTTCGATTCGAAAAGTATGCCAAATAATTGGTCACTAATTGGTCATAATTGGTCAGCGGGTCTGTAAAGTGGCATTCTGATGCCACTTATTTTTGGGCATTTAGCCACACGCGCACACACAAACCTTCTTTACTTTCTTTAGTCAATTATAAAAAAACCACTTTTACTTGTAGTTTCTTTTTAGTTCAAACTATTTTCAATATTTTATTTCTACCTTCACTTATGTCTTTAATGCGCGCTTAAGTGACGCGTTCACCGGCTCATTTCAAACTCAAAACTGTAGCAAAATACTGACGCTTCAAAGCGGCCCTGCCGCTATGCCAAAAGTGCATAGCGGTAAAATCGCATGATGCAGTGGCGTGATAGAGTCGAGTAACGGAAGATTCAGCCAATCAGAATTCTCTCCGTCATTCGACTCTCTCACCCAGTAACACCAAGTGCATACATGCATGGTTGCATGTGGGGGTGCTGCCAGCTATTTTAGTTTTTAGTTTTATTTTTAGTTTTTAGTTGGCTGGCACTACATGCCGCTACATCATCCCCCTTTGGAAAAGAAGAATTTGGCAAGGTGATCAGTCTTGCCACATTCTTCTTTAGGCTTTACTAGGGTTAAGATATAAATTTATAAGAAAATGAAATATGTAAAAAAATAATGTTTTTAGTTTGAAGTGAACCGTTACTATTTATATGCTTATTATTAAATTGAGTAAATATATATTTATTAAGTATTTCAATTTAACATATGAATTTTGTACATTAGGCCGTATTAAGAATTAACATTAATAGTTTGTTTAGTTTGGCCTTCATTGGCGTGTTCTTAAAGTAGGTTTATATTTAAAGATTATTTTCGGCTATCAATTTAATTAATTTTTTGTATACGATTTTTGTGTACAATTTTTTCAATTTTATTAATTTCATCAAAAATTTTTACATTTGGTCCATCGATATTATTTATGTTTATTTCTCGGTTCTGTTTCTACTAAAACCCTATCATTAATTTTAATTTCTAAAGGCTTAGCCGTTTTATCATATAATTCTTTATTTCTAATTTTATGTTTATTAATCAAATTTCTTGCCATTTTATGAGATTTTTGCATTCTATATTTTAGTTCTTTTGTATAATTTTCTACATTATAGATCGGATCGATTTGTTCCTTTTGTAATTCATGTGGCATTGTAGATTTTCTGCCAAATATTAATTCGAAAGGAGTAAATTTATTATCAAAAACCGAACTGCTTGTAGTATTATGTAAAAATGTAAAGTATTTCAAATATGTATCCCAATCTGAATATGTTTCATCTAGATATGCACGTAAATATTCGTTAAAGACTCTATGGTTTCTTTCAACAGTACCAACAGTTTCGTGGTGATAAGCTGTTGAGAAATCATGATTAATTTTTAAAAGTTTTGTTAATTCCGAGAATAATTCATTTTTGTATTCCGTCCCTAAATCGGATCTAATGGCTCTCATTGTACCATATGTTAGTATAAAGGTTTCAAAAATAGCACATGCGATAGTTTTTGCTGATTTATCTGGTACAGCTACTGTTACCAGGTATTTAGAAAAGTCACAAATCATAGTAACAGCGAACTTGTTACCATAGTTTGATTCTGGAAGTGGACCTATTGTATCGATAATCACTATGTCAAATGGTTTACAGGGTGTTGGAGTAAGGACAAGATTTTCTTTTGTTTTTGGTCTCACTTTATTTAAAAGACATTTATTGCAATTTTTCACAAATTTCGCTATATCACGTGTCATGTTTTTCCAGTAATATTTAGTTCTTAATTTGGCATATAACCTTTTTGTTCCGCAATGACCTCCTAACAGTGGATCTTCGTGATAAATTGTCATAAGTTTTTGTTTCTGTTCATTGTCTGTTACGGTCTCTACAGGGTCCGTCAATATTATTTGTAATGATTTTAAAATTTCATTTCCGCGGATTTTAAAATTCGTAATAGAAAAATTATTGAAAAATATATCGTTTTTTGGCCATTCTAATTGTTTAATATTGTGATTGTCGGCTGCTTTTTCCAGCCTCGAAAGTAACTCATCTAAATTCGTTATTTCGTTAGCAGTCACGATATTAAGTAAATTATATTTTTTATGTTTTAAATGCGCATAAATTTGTAAATTGGAGATCTCCTTATGTTTATTATATTGTATTGTTGATTTTACTCGCGGTATCTTTTTTGAAAAATCGTATGAAAATTTATCATAAACTTGTACTTTATTATCGTTAGAGGTCGTATCATTTAAACTTATTTTTTCATTTTGTAATTCTTGTTGTTTAGTTTGTGATCGCGTTTTAACGGCTAAAACGTGTTTTGTCGAATCTTTAATCTCGTCTATACTTATACGCGTAAGAGCATCAGCCACAACATTCGATTTTCCTTTAATATATTCAATTGTAAAATTGTATTCTGATAAATCTAATCTGATTCTAGAGAGTTTCGAGGAAGGATCTTTCATATTGAATAGATAAACTAATGGTCTATGGTCTGATTTTACCGTGAAATGTGTACCGTAGACATACGGCCGAAAATGTTTTATAGCAAAATGTATTGCTAAAAGTTCTAATTCTATGATTGCCTTTTTCTGTTCGGCTTTATTGAAAGATTTTGATGCAAAGCAAATCGGTAAGTCATTATCTCCATGCTTTTGGCTTAATATAGCGCCACAACCACTCTTAGATGCATCTACAGTGATAATAAATTCTTTTGAAAAATCAGGGTATTGTAATAATTGAGGAGACATTAATGATAATCTTAATTTTTCGAAAGCATTCTCGCAAGCATCATCCCAAACAAATTCAACTTTTTTCCGATTTAGACGGTTTTAAGGGGCTGCCAGTGACGCAAAGTTAGGTATAAAACGCCTATAATAATTTGCAAATGCAACGAACCGCCTAACAGCGTCCTTGTCTTTAGGCTTAGTGTATTTTTTAATTGCGTCTATTTTTGAGTCATCTGGCAGCACGCCTTTGGAGGTGCATTTATGGCCTAAAAAAGTTACTTCAGAACGAAGGAAATTGCATTTGTTGGGATTTAACTTTAAATTGAATTTTCTACAAGTTTCGAAAACTTTTTCTAAATTTTTGAGGTGATGTGTCTCGCTACATCCGATGACGATAACATCGTCAATGTACATAAAAGCTTGATTTGGCGAAATGCCTGAAAATGCTAATGACATCATACGTGAAAAGAGTTTGGTGCTATATTTAAACCGAAAGGTAAAACTTTCCAACGAAAAGCTCCTCGATCTGTACTGAAAGATGTAACGTCTCTAGAATTAACATGAAGTGGTATTTGGTGAAAACCAGAAAAAAGATCTAAAGTCGAAAAATATTTGGCTCTTCCAAGATTGTCGAGTATGTCGTCTACGCGTGCCAACGGAAATTTGTCCGCGATAAGCTTTTTGTTGACTGCTCTGAAATCAACGCACATACGGTAAGACTTTTGGCCTGTAGGATCCTTTTTCGGCACCAAGATTAAAGGGCTGTTATAATTAGAAAAGCTGGGTTCTATTAAATCATTTCGCATTAAATTTTCGACTTGTTTATTAATTTCTTCACGTTGTGTATATGGTAAACGATAATTTTTTATATAGACTGGATTTTTATCAGTTAAACGTAGCTTTTGTTCGTAAAAGTTATTTAAAGTCATACGATCAGTTTTTAAAGCGAATACATCGGCATATTTTAAGCATAAATCTAGTAATTGTTTTTGAGCATAACCCGGCATTTGATTTTTCAAAATTTTCGTTAATTCCTCTAAGCGTTTTTGATCTTTTGAAGTTTCACTGATTTTGTAGACATTGTAGTTGGTGATATCTTCCGTGACGATATTGCAATTGTTGACATGTTTTACTTCGTCAGTAATATTTAAAATTTTTATAACTGGATTATTTGTGTCAACAATGCACTTTGCCGTAAAAACACCATTACAGATTTCTTGCGAGTCTACAAAAACAGGATTATCGCATTTTGGTAATTTAAATAACCGATAAACTTCACATCTCGGAGGAATAACTAAAGAATCGGTACTTGTGCCGTGTAAAATTTGTATATTTGCGTTATCTAATCCGGTATTAATAGTTATGCTATCGCTCGGGTAATTAATAATACATTTATTTAATTTTAAAAAGTCTTTGCCGAGTATTCCGTCTGAAGGTATATTGAAATCGTCGTTAACTACATGTAAAGTATGCAGTATTAAAAATTTATATGCAATTAAGTTGGTTTTTAAGGTTCCTAAAGTTGAAATTGTTTCAGGCGTTACGCCTGTTATGTTTGTTATTTCGTTAGTATTAAAGTTACAATTTTGATATAAACTTGAAATTTTGATTAAAGAAATATCTGCTTGCGAATCTACTAGAAAAGTACATGGTTTGTAGGAATCGCTACATTGAAGTTCAATAAAATCTGAATAATTAAGGTTCAAGCAGTAGATGGATTTTAATATTTTTGAAGAAGATTCGTTTAATTGTCTAAATCGTGATCCCGATCCCCCAGTGTTCGCTCCTGAGGGTCGTTCACGTTTAAAGCGCGTACATTGGCATTACTTCGCGAATTTGAACGTCTATTATTATTAGCATTATTGTTACTACTACTAGGCTGATTGTTTCTATTAGTGCTATATCTGTCATTATTACCTCTATTAGAATTAGTGTACCCGTAATTATTATTGTTGTAATTATTTCTATTGTTATTGTTGAATCTTGCGTTTGGATTATTGTACCTATTATTGAAATTATTACCTCTATAATTTCCTCGAAAACTATTTTGCCAATTACCACGAGTACGGAATGCTAGTACTTGTCTTTCTTTTACCTCATTATTACGTTCGACTATCATTTTTGCAACTACGTCTTTTGAATCACTGAAGGTAGTTGAAGCCAGGATGGATTTGACCAATTCTGAACGAGTGTTCAACCTGCACACATTCACTGTTTGCTCTACGGCCATTTCATGTGCCTTGGCTTGTGTCATACCTTCAATAATCAAAGAACGTTCCAATGCGTCGGATAGTTCTTCAACGCGCTTAGCAAAGTCTGAGTAATTATTATTGATGACATGTAAAGACGCGATTTTACCAGAAACAACTTTCGAGTTGTCGGGTTTTATTCTATTTCTCAAGGCAGTCTTTATGTCATCGACTGAATTTATTACGGTTGGTAATGCTTCGCGTGCTTTTCCCTCAAGTTTGGATTTCAAAAATGCAATAAAAGTACTATTTAAATTTTCATCTGAGAAGATTTCAATTAATTTTATTTTGTCGATAAAAGATTCTAATGCCAGTGGATCGCCGCTGTAGTTGTCCCTAATAATTGAGGCGCAACTGGTAATGAACACCTTTTTCTGTTCTGAGGTTGCCATGATTGAAATATTGTTATTCGATTGTAAATCTGAAGAATTATTTGTTGAAGGCAAATTAGAAGAATTTGAAGTAGAGTGAGAATTGGAAAAGTCAGTTCCTGACTGAAAATTGGAAGTGCTAGTTAGTAGGTTGTCTGAATTATTAGATGAATTTGCTGAAGGCTGAGTGTTTATAATATTAGTTACTGACTGAAAATTTGAATTATTATTTTCTGCGATATCTGAGTCATTAAATCCTAAAAAATCTTCTTGACGAGCTAGTGAACACCTTCCTTTAGGGCTTGATTTATCGCTGGAATTGCCCTCAGAATCGGACATGTGTTTGAAACTGGGTAATATTATTGAAAATTATTTTAAGAGAAAAAATTTTGTAAATCAGGTAAATATTTTGTAAATATTATTTGAAAATCCGGTTAATATTTGTCGCGTTTGGTATGAATTTTATAAAATGGTAAGTCTGGTTAAGAAAATTATATAATTTGTTTTTTTTTTTTGAAAAGAAAGGAACATCCGCACCGCTTCTAATAAAATTTCCAAAATGTTTCTAGAATTCCCATAGCAATCGAACAAAATGAATGAAAATATTTTATTGTTTCCAAGTTAAAATCAGTTTTTGTATATGAAGGCAAAAATTTCATTTCCTGGCATGTCAGAGGACGATTTTATTATAAAAATAATAAATTTTTGATTTAAAGAGGCTTAGAAACGGATTTGCTGTGATAAATTCAATATTATTTAAATTTTTCTCAAAACCATTTCGTAGGCGTTTCTAAATGATTTATAAACAAAAATTCACGGTTTTATAAGCTTAATGCAATTTCCATATTATTATAACCACTAAATTTCAAATATTTCCGAAAAGTAACTGATTTAAATATTGCCAAAACACTAAAGTTTCAAGTAAATTTGCAACGCAAATCAATAGCTGAATATTTGTATCGTTAGGGCATTTGAAATTTATTAGTAGGCACCTTAAAATATATAGTTGTTTATTGCTATGATCGGCCTTATGGCAAAACGCAAAACTCGAAACTTAAAATTTAGTTTACTTTGAATTATTATTCAAATTTTAATCAATGTTGGTAGAAATATATGTAAGAATAATTAGAAATAGAAATAAATGGTTACATACATACATTGACGGCAGTTACCCCTTCCTGCTGCCGTTCTGGTACTGCTTTTTCATGGTGCTGCACTGCTGCCAATATACCTTCCGCTGCTGCTTTTTTTGTTGGAGATGCCTCTGTCGGCGTTTGCTATCCCGGATTTTTCTTTCTCTGCTGATAAAGTTGATTTCACGGCTTTAGCGCCGTTATTTATTCGCCGTTATATTAAATGGTTTCTGGCGTGATTATGTGCCGTTAACCATGCGATTGGCTTTAGCGCTTTTGTTAGCTGTACACACCAGCATATACGTATATGTATATAAGCCAAAACTGCCGTGGCTTTATTATATTTAAAAGTTTTACGAAAATTTGTTTGTAGATAATTTTTTAAGTAGTTTGTATAAATTTCGTAATATTTATGACATATTTGCATTTTTTTGCGTAGGGTTAAGTTTCCATGTATTTAGTTGAAAATGTCGAAATTTGTTAGGATTTAATATTAAGTAATGTAGTAAATTTTCGTAGTTTGAGTAGAAATTTTGATTTGTTTTCGCCAGTATTTCGAACTTGAACAATTTTTGTAATTTATTGATTTTATGCTTTTGTAGTAATTTTTTGAATTAGTTGAAAAAAATGTTTGAATTTAATGTGTGTATTTCGTAAAGATTTGTTTTGCAAATACTTAGCTTAAAATTGTTTGTGGTATTTTTTTGTTCAGAATTAATGGTGTTTACTAAATTTGTCCATACAGTTATGGTTCTTCACTTTGAAAAAAATTTGTGTTTAAAGAATTTTAGACTTTGAATTTTTATGTAATTTTTTCATTTCGTACTTTTTGTAGTTTTTCCTTCGTTTTAACATTTTTATATTTTTCTTTTATTTAAAACGACCCATGCACTATAGACTTTTGCCTTTTCACACTTATGCTGCTTCTTCCAGAATTTTGTCAAAATGGTCCAATAAAGGAGTCCAATGATGAGGCATATACCCACACATTTTGGGTTTCACTCTACGGCACTTCATAGTGTTTTTTTTTTCAGCACATTTATTACAATCTTCACGCATTTTACATATGTAAAATTTAGACTGTCCAATTTTTCCACTATATTACAATCTGCAGATTGTGTCACGGTCGCCATGTAAAGTGGCATTCTGATGCCACTTATTTTTGGGCATTTAGCCACACGCGCACACACAAACCTTCTTTACTTTCTTTAGTCAATTATAAAAAAACCACTTTTACTTGTAGTTTCTTTTTAGTTCAAACTATTTTCAATATTTTATTTCTACCTTCACTTATGTCTTTAATGCGCGCTTAAGTGACGCGTTCACCGGCTCATTTCAAACTCAAAACTGTAGCAAAATACTGACGCTTCAAAGCGGCCCTGCCGCTATGCCAAAAGTGCATAGCGGTAAAATCGCATGATGCAGTGGCGTGATAGAGTCGAGTAACGGAAGATTCAGCCAATCAGAATTCTCTCCGTCATTCGACTCTCTCACCCAGTAACACCAAGTGCATACATGCATGGTTGCATGTGGGGGTGCTGCCAGCTATTTTAGTTTTTAGTTTTATTTTTAGTTTTTAGTTGGCTGGCACTACATGCCGCTACAGGTCCCACTAATTGGTCAGCCATAGAAAATTTTTTATGGCCATTTAAAATTTTCCAAGGGAAAAACAAATTTTCCTGTCTAAACACCCTGTATACATGAATTTTCCAAAAAAAATTATGCCAATTAATTGGTCACTAATTGGTCATAATTGGTCAGCAGGTTTCGTTAATTGGTCAGCCATAGGAACTTTTTAATTAATTTTTAAAGTTTTCTTTGTTATCGGATGTTACCCTGTTATCGGATGTTAGCACCCCATCGGTGGATTTTGAATTCGAAAAGCATGCCAAATAATTGGTCACTAATTGGTCATAATTGGTCAGCGGGTCCCACTAATTGGTCAGCCATAGAAAATTTTTTATGGCCATTTAAAGTTTTCCAAGGGGAAAAAAAATGTTCCTGTCTAAACCCCTGTATACATAAATTTTCCAAAAAAAATTATGCCAATTAATTGGTCACTAATTGGTCATAATTGGTCAGCAGGTTTCGTTAATTGGTCAGCCATAGGAACTTTTTAATTAATTTTTAAAATTTTCTTTGTTATCGGATGTTACCCTGTTATCGGATGTTAGCACCCCATCGGTGGATTTTGAAATCGAAAATCATGCCAAATAATTGGTCACTAATTGGTCATAATTGGTCAGCGGGTCCCACTAATTGGTCAGCCATAGAAAATTTTTTATGGCCATTTAAAGTTTTCCAAGGGAAAAACAATTTTCCTGTTTAAACACCCTGTATACATAAATTTTCCAAAAAAAATTATGCCAATTAATTGGTCATAATTGGTCAGCAGGTTTCGTTAATTGGTCAGCCATAAGAACTTTTTAATTAATTTTTAAAGTTTTCTTTGTTATCGGATGTTATGGTGTTATCGGATGTTAGCACCCCATCGGTGGATTTTCGATTCGAAAGGTATGCCAAATAATTGGCCACTAATTGGTCATAATTGGTCAGCGGGTCCCTCTAATTGGTCAGCCATAGAACATTTTTTATGGCCATTTAAAGTTTTCCAAGGGAAAAACAATTTTCCTGTTTATACACCCTGTATACATACATTTTCCAAAAAAATTATGCCAATTAATTGGTCACTAATTGGTCATAATTGGTCAGCAGGTTTCGTTAATTTGTTAGCCATAGGAACTTTTTAATTAATTTTTAAAGTTTTCTTTGTTATCGGATGTTACCCTGTTATCGGATGTTAGCACCCCATCGGTGGATTTTGAATTCGAAAAGCATGCCAAATAATTGGTCACTAATTGGTCATAATTGGTCAGTGGGTCCCACTAATTGGTCAGCCATAGACAATTTTTTATGGCCATTTAAAGTTTTCCAAGGAAAACCAATTTTCCTGTCTAGACACCCTGTATACATAAATTTTCACAAAAAAATTATGCCAATTAATTGGTCATAATTGGTCAGTAGGTTTCGTTAATTGGTCAGCCATAGGAACTTTTTAATTAATTTTTAAAGTTTTCTTTGTTATCGGATGTTATCGTGTTATCGGATGTTAGCACCCCATCGGTGGATTTTCGATTCGAAAGGTATGCCAAATAATTGGTCACTAATTGGTCATAATTGGTCAGCGGGTCCCACTAATTGGTCAGCCATAGAAAATTTTTTATGGCCATTTAAAGTTTTCCAAGGGAAAAAAAAATTTTCCTGTCTAAACACCCTGTATACATAAATTTTCCAAAAAAATTATGCCAATTAATTGGTCACTAATTGGTCATAATTGGTCAGCAGGTTTCGTTAATTGGTCAGCCATAGGAACTTTTTAATTAATTTTTAAAATTTTCTTTGTTATCGGATGTGACCCTGTTATCGGATGTTAGCACCCCATCGGTGGATTTTGAAATCGAAAATCATGCCAAATAATTGGTCACTAATTGGTCATAATTGGTCAGCGGGTCCCACTAATTGGTCAGCCATAGAAAATTTTTTATGGCCATTTAAAGTTTTCCAAGGGAAAAACAATTTTCCTGTTTAAACACCCTGTATACATAAATTTTCCAAAAAAAATTATGCCAATTAATTGGTCACTAATTGGTCATAATTGGTCAGCAGGTTTCGTTAATTGGTCAGCCATAGGAACTTTTTAATTAATTTTTAAAGTTTTCTTTGTTATCGGATGTTATCGTGTTATCGGATGTTAGCACCCCATCGGTGGATTTTCGATTCGAAAGGTATGCCAAATAATTGGTCACTAATTGGTCATAATTGATCAGTGGGGCCCACAAATTGGTCAGCAATAGGAAATTTTTTATGGCCATTTAAAATTTTCCAAGGGAAAAATATTTTTCCTGCCTAGATACCCTGTATACATAAATCTTCCAATACAAGTTATGCAAATAAATTGGTCACTAATTGGTCATAATTGGTCAGCAGGTTTCGTTAATTGGTCAGCTATAAATTATGCTAATTAATTTGTCACTGATTGGATATAATTGGTCAGTAGGACCCACTAATTGGTCAGCCATAGACAATTTTTTATGGCGATTTAGAAATTTTCAAGTTAAATAAAATTTTCCTGTCTAGACACCCTGTACACATGGAATTTCCAAAAAAAATTATGCCAGTTAAATGTTCACTTATTCTTTATAATTTCTCAGTAGTAGATCAATTATTTATCCCCTAACCATAAAGAAAATGCGGTTAGTGTTTTCAACAACTTTTCCCGGTTGCACTTAAAACTTGGGTATTCCATAATGCTTTCTTAATAATTATTTTTATCTTACGTGGCATCACAGTCGAAAAATGCGCACAGAAGGCGTAAAGCTTAAATACAACATTGCTTATATTTATAGAAAAGAAGCAATAGCAGAGATAATACGACTTGCGCCTAAATGGATTCCTTCGCAGGTTCGAATCCGTCTATTTTATTTTATTTTTTTTTTCATTTAATTCTTTTAACATATTTTTTTAATTAATAATTTTATTATTTAAGTATTTTTTTAATTTAAAATATATTATTTTCCTTCCAAATTAAATATAACAATCATATGTTATAGACGTATACAACACAAACCTGCTTACAGCACCAAATTAAATACCTTTAGCTTAATCTCAAAAATAAACAATCATATGTAGACATAAAGCAAGTACAAGTATTGTTAAAAGTGTTACAAAATCACTTAACAATAAAAAAAGCAGCTAAACAGAGAATACAATTTGAAATGTTGTTCAATTTGCTTAGAGAATTGACGTTTCACAAATTGATCATCCATAGAAGATTTTTTATTAAGGTTTAAACTTGATCGAGGTACCAAGTTACTTGTCCAGACATTCTGTATAGTTACATGTTTGAAAAAATATATATGCCAAATAGTAAGTCACCATTGGTTATGACTTTTCAGTAGGTTTTATTAATTAGAAACTCTTCCATAAATTTTTTATATTTTTCGTTATCGGCTACATTTATACGAAAACATAAAACCCGTTTTGAATATGACAAATTAGTATAACAATTCATTATTTACAGACCAATAAAACCAACATAACATTATATTTTATATTTGGTAAAAGTTTGGTGAGACATGGAGTAACTTTAATTAAGTTTTAATAGCTGTCAGCTTTAACCCATACGTTTTTGCGGAGTATTTTCTTACTGGGAATTTGAGCTTATACGAATGTTGGCATGTAACTAGATGCAACCCAGTGTTGCCGTTCTCAAATTACCCAAAAAAACAATTTTCAATTTTAGTGATAGGCAAAATAAGTTAACTTCGAACTTGTGACGACTGTAAATTACTTTGAAGCTGTAAAATAAATTGAAGCTAATTTCATTTTGACTATAGCAAGCTATGTTAGCCATTGTATCGTAAGCGCGAAATTATGGATTTCTATTTTTTTAAGTGAATACCTCGCAAGTGATAGTGTAAAATTTCGGGAAATAATAAGAAGTTTATTTTATTTTTTGGTTTGTTTGTGATTTTATCTACTACAATTTTGTTACGCTCCGCTGCTTTCCACCGAAGTTTGCGCCTGCAACATCTTTATTTTCGATAATCTTTGGTAATATCAATAATTAAATATACGAAGGCGCAACTGTTTATGGCATTTCATTTCTTTCGCTTTTCGTTTTTTGCTTGTGCTATAACTGCGACTGTTGTTTATCTCAAAAGCGCAAGCACAAGCAAAATCAAATTACATGACAGTTCACACAGTTTTTTAAACACTGGTCTTCATTATTCCTACTTCTATTCTGGCTCTTGCCAATTGACATTCACAGCACTGCGACATCTGTTGCAGAATGGATGTGAAAATTGGACTTGTTCGATGATGCCATGGTGTCATATTTTATTGACACTCTTTCCCCGTGCTCTGGGATGTATTAACAAATTTTGTTGTTATATCGTCCTACTGATTTGAAAGATCGCGGGTTTGAATCGAGCTCAAGGCCTAACAATAATTATTTTATCATTATTATTGTTATTATAAATTTTTTCTTAATTGGTAAAATTATTAAATTAGAATAGAAGAAAGAAAAAATTTAGACAACTGTCAAAGCTCGTTGTATAGATCCATTTCGGGAACTGCTAAATTCCTTCATCGGCAACGTTTAGGCGCCGCTGCTATAACCATTCAGCCATCACAGCGGTTTTTTGTTTGTCTTCATTATTCGTACTTCTATTCTGGTTTTTGTTTGTCTTCATTATTCGTACTTCTATTCTGGTTCTTGCCAATTCATATTCACAGCCCTGCGACATCTGTGGCAGAATGGATGAGAAAATTGGACTTGTTTGATGGCGAAGATACTATATTGTCATATTTTATTGACACTTTTTCCCCGTGCTCTGGGATGTATTAACAATTTTTGTTGTTATATCGGCATACTGATATGAAAGATCGCGAGTTTGAATCGAGCTGAAGGCCTAACAATAATTATTTTATCATTATTATTGTTATGATAAATTTTTTCTTAATTGAAAAAATTATTAAATTAGAATAGAAGAAAGAAAAAATTTAGACTGCCAAAGCTCGTTGTATAGATTCATTTCGGGAACTGCTAAATTCCTCCATAGGCAACGTTTAGGCGCCGCTGCTACGTCATCCGCGTAAGCCGTAAGTTATACGGGTCCCTCATCAAATCGCCTGAGCAGTTGGTTGATGACCAGCGTCCACAGCAGAGGTGATAGCACCCCTCCCTGCGGCGTTCCCCTGTCCACTGATTTCGTGGCCTCGTACTATCCCTATTGTGATGTAATCTTCCTGCAATTTAACATGCAGCCGATCCATCTGATTAAGTTGGGATGTACTTTAATGTAATTAAGACCATCCATAATTGCCCATTTAGAAACATTATTGAAAGCCCCGGCAATGTCCAAGATGACTCCTAGAGCATACTCCTTATATTCCAGGAATTTCTCTATACTTATTACTACCCTATGCAATGCGGTGTCTACCGACTTGCCTTTGGTGTACGCATGGTGTGTTGCTGTGAGCAGCTTTTCATCCACGTTGGACTTTATGTACACATCTATCAGCCTCTCAAATGTTTTGAGCAGAAATGATATTAAGCTAATGGGTCTATAGTCTTTGGGATACACGTGACCGATCTTCCCCGCCTTTGGTAGGAAAGCTACATGAGCAGTTCTCCAAGAGTGCGGTAGATGATTTAGCCTTATGCACCCATCGAATATTATTTTAAGCCATTCCACGACCGCCATACTTGAAACTTGTAACATGGCCGGCCCGGCGATTTAAACTTAGAAAACGTTTTCACTGCCCATTCGATCTTGATATCGGTTACCAAGCCCGGCACTACCCTCTATGTAATCGAAGTGTGAGTGATGTCTGCTGGCTCTTCTAAACCGTCTCCCGATGGGAAATGTGTTTCGAGAAGCACCTCAAGCGATTCCTCACTATTACGTGACCATTACCCGTTCTCTTTCCTAGTCCCTGGACTATGTTTCCCCTTGCTAGGACTTTTTTCAACTGTGCTGTTTCGCTGGAGCACTCTATGTCCGTACACAAACTTTTCCATGAGATTCTCTTCGCCCTAGAAATTTCACGCTTGTAGATCCTCAGTAGATCCTTGTACTCGTCCCGACACGCTTCGCTTTACGCGGTTTTTGCTAGCTTAAACATTTCTTTTACCTGTCTTCTTAGAAGACTCAGCTCATTGCTCCACCATGGCGGCTTTGCTTTTCCTCTGAATCTTCTTAGAGGGCAAGCTTTGTTATACGCAGTCAGAAGCGTCCTAGTTAGCAATTCATTAGACTCCTCCAGTTCTACCACATTGGCAACCTCTTTGAGTTGTACAAGTTTCGTTTCCCCTGTTGGCTATCTGCAAATTGGTTTGCAGGATGTAACAAAATAGAGATTCGCCTCTCTCGTTCGTACCTGCTCCTCCCCACGCATTGTGGTGCGCATTTGCATCCGCGCCTACGACCAACCGCCCTTTGCGCCTTTCGACCTGCACTAGCCTCTTGCACTCCATCGGTGGAACCTCCGCAGCATGGGCCACGTAGCACGATGCCAGGATAAGTGCCTGCTTATTCTTTTACTCAACGGCCGCCACTACGAGGTCCTCAGTAGTGTAATTAGGCAGCATATATGAATGCAGCTGTTTCCTTACCATTACTACAGCTCGCACCCGTCCTTCCGTTTGCGCATAGTAAACCCCAAATCCACGCGCGCTAAGTCCAGAAACCTTACCTCCCAATGAGAGCCAGGGCTCCTGGATCAGCGCCACGTCAAACTAACCCTCCTCAAGGGTTAGGAGGAGTTCGCTCGACGCCACTTTACTGTGTTGGAGGTTTATCTGTAGGACTCGCAGCACCATTGGGATGTTTGTCCCCCTCCAGCACCTTCGTCGTGACGTCGTCGTCCTCCCCTTGCCCTTTTGGTTTAGAGTATTCGAAGCCCCCTTCAGCCTCTTGTAACTGTCGTGCCGGGTGTTCCTCTGTGCGACTCACAGCACCATCTGTCCTCTTCTAACACCTTCGTGGTGACGTCGAGGTCCTTTTCGACTTCGCCCACTTCCAGCGTGTTAGGATTTTTATCCTCGGGATTTCTTTTCCTGTGTCGCATATAAATTTTGCCTGTACCAAAGGACATTTTTCCAAGCTGCGTGTACAATATATCCTCCGCCTGCTTGTTTATTTGGAAGATGTAGAACTGATCTTCCTCCGTAGGCCGAGATACAGTAAGTACGTTCCAATCCTGTGTCGGTATGTTCGGATTCTGATTCTGCAGAAGTCGCAGTGTATCCTCCGACTTCATCACACATACCTTAACTTTTGGTACCGTGGGGATTTGCGCTTTATCCACCACCTCAAACCGCGCGTCCGTGCCTTGCCTTTGAAGGTTTAGAGCCACTTCCTCCAGCCACCGCAAGCTCGCGATGTTGTCACGCGCTATCATCTTCACACCATTATACCATCTCCCGAATCAAAGTTTGGAAGGGGCTTACTTGGTTGTTCCCGCATCATCTTAAGCATTAAGCTAATAAGTTCCCTTTCTACAGATCTCCACTTTCCAGTAGTCATCTGTCCGAAAGGACTGCTACGATCAATCAGCGCCACAGTCAGTTGCTGCTTTGCCACATCACTCATCTTCTCGGGAAAAGCCGGAGTCTTAGCGTTAACTCCCTTTGGCACCTCCGAGAAAGCCGGAGTCTTAGCTTTAACTCCCTTTAGCACCTCCGAGAAAGCCGGAGTCTTACTTCCGTAGTTGGAACTTCCCTCTGACTCGCAGCTTTCGAGGTAGTTGCCTTACAGCTTTGGGCCTACTTGTGTTGTCTATGCGACTGCTCGCCTCGCGGCTCTGGGACTGGGTCCTTTCTGCCTCTTGAGAGCAGGCTTGTTGCCTTCCGCCGACCGTTGCCTCTTCATTCTGCCATTCGATGCTTCTTCCTCCTCGTACCGGTTGCAGAACCGAAAGTTTCTAGCAGCAAACCTTTTGAACTGCCTTCGACCTACTTTTACCGCCTCATGGGCCCATTCCAAGCGCTCGATCTCCACTTCTGTTGGGTTGACCACTGCTCCCAGGCGTTGGACAATTCTTAGTATTGCACGGTACTGCGAGAGAGCTCTTTTGCTTCCTCTGCTCCGTACCCTTCTCCACACGTCTACTCCATTTTCATTTGTGTGCTTTCCCAACACGGAGTTCATTGAATCAGCACTACTCTCGCTCCCCGGGCGGCTACCGTGGTGTGATGGTAGCGTGCTCCGCCAACCACACCGTATGCCTCGGGTTCAACCCCCGGGCAAAGCAACATCAAAATTTTAGAAATAAGGGTTTTCAATTAGAAGAAAATTTTTCTATGCGGGGTCGCCCCTCGGCAGTGTCTGGCAAGCGCTCCGAGTGTATTTCTGCCATAAAAAGCTCTCAGTGAAAACTCATCTGCCTTGCAGATGCCGTTCGGAGTCGGCATAAAACATGTAGGTCCCGTCCGGCCGATTTGTAGGGAAAATCAAGAGGAGCACGACGCAAATTGGAAGAAAAGCTCGGCCTTAGATCTCTTCGGAGGTAATCGCGCCTTACTTTTTTTTTTTTATTTACTCTCGCTCCCCGAGCCCGACGCATCGCTTAATGCGTATTTGTCGTACTTGGCTTGCGACTCAGTTCTCTTATCATCCTCCTTATTACAATTTGGTAATGAGTCGTTCATCTTGGCCGACAAGGCGGGCTCAGTGGTCCAGTATTATATACGGGGAAGTACCGTCAGCAGTGCCCTTACTGTGGTAAGGCCATCAATACTTCCCAAGGTGGCCCGGTATCGGGAAGGCTCCGATCGAATACAGCCGAATTTATCCCCTGGCTGCAAATCGCCCAGTAAGCACGGTTCGCATAACACCCTGTATTAGGGGGTTGGAAGTTCTTGGTCACCGACATCCCGCCGCCGTCCTATGAGGCGAAACGGCGTATATGCCAGTCCTAAACAGCTCCGCCTCATAGTCAGGCGCTATGGAGTTCGGCTAAGCCCTCACACCAACGACAAGGTTTTTCTTTCTTCTATTCTAATTTAATAATTTTTTCAATTAAGAAAAAATTTGTCATACAATAATAATGATAAAATAATTATTGTTAGGCCTTGAGCTCGATTCAACCCCGCGATCTTTATTACACTTGTTTCTTAAAAAATATCGAGGGTGGGGCTAACTAAAGTTTAAGCTAGCCCAACCCATATGCCCAATCAAAAACTGAAAACGTATTTAATTACAGCATATTTAATGCTAATTTAATACGGGTTAATTAAATTTATTACACTTGTTTTTTAAAAAATATCGAGGGTGGGGCTAACTAAAGTTTAAGCTAGCCCAACCCATATGCCCAATCAAAGACTGAAAACGTATTTAATTACGGCATATTTAATGCTAATTTAATACGGGTTAATTAAATTTATTACACTTGTTTTTTAAAAAAATGTCGAGGGTTGGGCTGGCTTAAACTTAAGCATAAGCTAGCCCAACCCATATGCCCAATCAAAAAACCAAAACTTATTTAATAAGAGTATGTTTAATGTGAATTTAATACGGGTTAATTAAATTTATTACACTTGTTTTTTTTTTTTTTTTTTTAATATGATCACGCTTAATGCTAATTAAATACCGACTGGACATTCATAAAGTTATAAGCAGTACTTATGTATATGATTCGATCTATGAAAAAGAGGTTTTGGCCCCTTACTCCAAATTTGGGTGGTTTTTTGGAATTTATGTACTTTTTGTATACTCGAGCAGACCTACAACTTGATGTATAGATCGCAAGATCACACAGTTTTATTTATAAGTTTTCTTATATCAAGGAAAAATTATACAATGAATTGTTTTAAATTTTTCTTTAAAATGAAATTTCTAGCCTTTGTTTTAATGGAATATACATATATAACATTCGTAAAAGCTAAAAAAAACTCAAATATAATTATTTGAGTAGGTACGTTGTTCGTAATGAATTGAAATGGTGAAATTTGCGGGGCAGATAATTTCTTTAGGTTTCAATTTTTAATTTGGACACATAACTAAGTTCTAATTTTTAGTTCGGACACACCTTCATTGAGCCAGATAATTTGTGCGAAATAATTTGAGCCAGATAATTTGCTTAGTTTGGACATTACCAATGATGAAGACTTTTTCAAAGATGGATGGCGGTGCTTGACCATGTAGCTATTTAGTGCCAAATTATGTGAAACGCGGGGAAAGGACTAAATTTTTCTCCTCTAAATCAAAGTTCGCATTTTATCGCAGCGTTCAAACCCCCAGTAAATCAGAGTACCGACAAAGTTCTGTCAGGAAACAGGCCTTTGGTCAACACTCACCATTTATTTTGTGATAGCTGCATGTGTTCTGTGCACGTTTTTTCACGAAGACTTGTACAGTTTAAATTTTGAACAAAAATTTATTTAGTCATATATGCAGTACAAAAAAAGTTTAACTTTTAGGCTTGAACCTATTAACAAATATTAAATAATTGATCTAATATTTTAAGGAATGCATCTTTAATTGGATTGATTCACCCTGTACAAATAGCATTGTTCTTTGGCAAGACATTATATTCCAGTAGTTTATCTTATTTTCTGCGCGAAAAAGTTAAAGAGTCAATAGCTGTGTTTTTTTAACATATAAAGACGTTTACGCTTAAACTTTATATCGTCAAACTTTAAATGCACCTCTGAAATTGCTGCACATAAAATTAGTACTACTAAATTTCAATACGCATTATACTCAGATGTAACTGAAATATGTGTCTATGTTTCACCTCTACACTAATTCTATGTATCGCCTCTTAAAATGGTGCGTGTCCACAATTCATCACAACTGATTCAGCTATATATTATGCACTATGGCCATCAAAGTGTTGTGTCTCCACCTTTCGGTACACCCTGTGCTGTAGCAGAGATTGACAACTTCAACAGGCAAGTATAGTTTCTATTGGCCGTGTTTTTTTACGCGCGTATACGTTTACGTTTGCGCGTAAAAAACCTTATCCTCGCTTAGATAATGCTTATGAGACCCATCTAGCGGCACTGGTTAAACAACTAGCTACATCTATACGTGACCTTGCTGAGGTCTCTAGCTATGAAGTCAAGGCTCTAGCAAAATATATAAATTCCACGAAGTGGTTTGACCCGCTTTAGGCAGGGTATGGGTCCTCTTTGAGACCTTATAGGGTATTACATTGGGCCCATTGGTGGCCTAAGTAGTGAGCTGGTACTATAGTGCCCAGCTCAGCCCTCGCAACCTAACCTAGCCTAACCTAACCTAAAGAACAATGCTATTTGTACAGGGTGAATCAATCTAATTAAAGATGTATTCCTTAAAATATTAGCTTAAATTTAAGCTAGCCCAACCCTCGATATTTTTTATAAAACAAGTGTAATAAATTTAATTAACCCGTATTAAATTAGCATTAAATATGCTCTAATTAAATATGTTTTCGTTTTTTGATTGGTCTTATGGGTTGGGCTAGCTTAAACTTAAGATATTTGTTTAAAAAACAAGTGTAATAAATTTAATTAACCCGTATTAAATTAGCATTAAATATGCTCTAATTAAATACGTTTTCGTTTTTTGATTCGGCATATGGGTTGGGCTAGTTTAGACATAAGCTAGCCCAACCCTCGATATTTTTTTAAAAACAAGTGTAATAAATTTAATTAACCCGTATTAAATTAGCATTAAATATGCTGTAATTAAATACGTTTTCAGTTTAAGCTAGCCCAACCCTCGATATTTTTTAAAAAACAAGGGTAATAAATTTAATTAACCCGTACTCAATTAGCATTAAATATGCTCTAATTAAATACGTTTTCGTTTTTGATTGGGCTGGAAAGATTGGGCTGGAAAGATTGGGCTAGCTTAAGGGACCTGTTTTTAATGTTCTATGGAATCTTTCTATCATTCCATTTGATTGTGAATGATATGGAGAAGTATGAATTTTATGTGAACCTAATAATTTTGTTAATTCAGTGAATAATTTAGTGTAAAGTAGTAAATTGGGAACCTTGATTAACTGTTATATTAAGTGGAATGCCGAAACGAGGTATATAATTATGTACAAATGTAGTTGCAATAGTCTTTGTTGAAATATCTTTAAGTGGATATGCTTCCGGCCAACGTTTATGTCTATCAGTAATAGTTAAAATATACCGATAATTGCAGAAATAAAGCAAAAATGAAAAAGAGAAAAAAACAGCCAGAAGTATACTGAGCAACAGATTACTCCTTTTTAAACGTAGTATAAAAAACAATACAGCTGAGAAATTTATATTAGCAGCTCTCAAAAAAAAAAAAACGAAGGCATTTCATAAACGACATGAAGACGTTATGATAACAGATGCCGACAAAGGAAATAAAACCGTAGCCATTTACAAAAACGAATACTGCGAAAAACTAAACGACTTATTAGAAGAAAAAAGTACATACAAAATGATAAGAAAAGATCCAACGAATACACTACAGAGGAGAAACAATATAATAGTGGACGACTTTTACAAAAACAAACTCATAAATAAAAGAGAAAAATACCAGCTTAGCAGCACTGCAGCAACAGCTCCAAGAATGTATGGTTTGCCAAAAATACACAAACCACAAATACCTTTACGTCCAATTGTCTCGTCTGTGAAAGTACCATGTTACAATTTGTCCAAGTATATAGGTGAAATTCTAAAAAAAAAAAATTCGACAGAATACAACATAAACAACGCGTGTGACTTAAAAGAAAAATTAGAAAATGTTTGTCTATGTGATGAAGATGTGTTAGTATCGTTTGATGTCGTGTCGTTGTTTACAAACATACCAACAAATTTAGCAACTAAGATTATTATGAAGAAATGGGACAAAATGAAAATGACGCGAATATTCCGAAAAACAAATGTCTACATATTCTGGACTTTTGCATAAAAGAAAACAACTACTTCGTGTACAACAATAAGATTTACACTCAAACTTTCGGCATGCCGATGTGCAACCCCCTCTCCCCAACAATAGCTGACTGCGTTATGGACGATTTTTTAAACAACACCTTATCAGAGCTCAAAACAAAATTCAACATTGACTAAAAATTTATAAGTAAATATGTAGACGACCTTTTTGGGATAGTCAAACGAAATGACGTAAACAAAATTCTGACAGTATTCAACACATACCATAACAAGCTTCAATTCACACTAGAAATGGAACAAAATGCTAGTATCCCCTTCTTAGACGTCCGCATCGACAGAGAAAAAACAAAATTACGCTTGACTGGTATTCAAAACCTTCTTCTTCTGGGCGCCCAATAAATAATTTCTCCTCACAGCCCATGAAATATAAAATAAATACCACCAAAAGCCTTGTTTAGGCAGGATGCCTAACTTTTCCGCATCTGATTGCGACCCCCCCAATGCAACTCTGCAAATCGATACTCGATACTCGAATTAATTTATAACCACCCACACCATCACCCTCATGCATGTGCATGCATGTACATGCACGTGTATGTGTGCTTTTTGTCAGCACTCATGCATATGCATGTCGGGGTTGATGTGTGGGTGCCTTTCCCCTCCAAAACGGAGGATTTTGCGGGTCAACGGTTGTAGCTTGCTATACAACCGGCCTCTTTGATTTCAACAGCCAACGCGTACACATCTGCCGCCAGCGATCTCTGCCGTAGTCACATATTCACAAGGTAATATATTTTCCTGTATATTTGTTAGCTACCCAATAAAACATATCATTATAACGAGAAATCTCGTATTCTCCTATTTTTATTTCCACACGCCATATTCCCATTGAGATCGACCCCGGTGCGCCCACCTCTCCAGGATTAGACGCACAGCGGCCGAACATTTGGTCCTTCTCCCCGAAAAAGGAACCACAGCGATATAAATTACAGTCCACAACATAAGACCACAGCTGACCGCATACATTTTAAGAATTCCTCACAAAATTCATCAGGAAAAGTATTTTGCCCACCAACAAAAAGTCTATTATTTAACACCAGCGTCAAAACACTGAGCAAGCGACAGCCAGCGGAAGCCACTGCAGCACACAAGCTACGTGCCACACCGGAATACAAATCACCAAAAAGTTCAAAGTAAGTGCAATATTTCTTGCCACATTTTTTTGGTTAAAAATAATAAATAAAAAGTGCGAAAATCCATTTGAAGTGCCATAAGTGCTTGTAACTGACCGCGAAAAGTGTAAAAACCTGTGTAGTGCCAAAAAGAAAAATAGGTGCAAACGCGTTGCATTATTTATTTTTTATAACGTCGTTTAACATTCCTTGTGACTATCTGGTCTGTCCCCCCACCAGCGGTAAGGCTCTCCGGACACAGCACAAGGAAGAGGTGCACATAACCTCACATTCACATAAAAATCTCACGCCATACGGCTGTGGCAATTTTCACTTTCTTTTCAAGCACTTTAATTTTCACTAATTAAATCGACACAGTTTTTACAACAGTTTTCACTGAGTTTTGACACTTTTCGTCGAGTTGTTATATCAGCGCGCGCACTTATTTATAACAAATTTTAACGTTGAAGTGGCGAGTGGCCCCTTTAATTCCACAAAAGACGTTGTTGTTGCTCTCCCCTTCTCCCTGCTTTTCGGCACAAATAAGCTGCAAAGTCAGTGAAAAAATAAACAAATTGAAAGCGTTAAATAAAGAGTTTTTCTATATTTTAATCATTGTTGGTTGGGTGATTCGCACAGGTTTTTTCAGTTTTACAACCCCTTTTTAATTTGATCACAAATTTTAATCCATGAACATGGAATCATATATTAGATTGGCCGATCGAATAATCGAATTCGAGGCCGATTTTAATGACATCAATGCGGCTCTGCACACTGTGCACACTCTTGCAATACAGCAAAAAGAGTTGCAAGCTAAGTGGGAAAAAGCAGAGAACGCCCTAGAGGAGTTGCTTGGCTCTGACACGCTCGACGCAAAGAAAATTGCAGCGGTCAAGATCAAGCATAAAGCGGCATATGCCGTATTCCTGAGATGCATGTCAAACATGGCTGAACTTCAAGCCAAATTGAAGGAGGAAAAAGATAGGGCAGTCAAACCTGAGGGAGAACGTGTGCGCGAACATAGTATCCGCCTGCCAGCTTGTGATACTGAGGTGTTCAAGGGCGACTACCTATCTTGGCCAACGTTTCGTGACCTGTTCACGGCCATATACAAAAACAACAGTCGCCTAAGCCCGGTAGAAAAGTTGTTCCACCTCAATCAGAAAACTCAAGGTGAGGCAAAGGACATCGTCAAGAAATGTCCCTTGACAAATGAAGGCTTCGAAACAGCCTGGAAAAACCTATGTGAGAGATACGAGAATAAACGGATTCTCGTAAACTCACAACTACAAATTTTGTTTAATTTAAAAAAGATAGATAGTGAGTGCGGCAGCTCTATCAAAACCTTACAGCGCGACATAAATAATTGCTTGGCATCTTTAAAAACACATCAGATCGATGTTTCAAATTGGGATGCGATTATTACCTATTTATGTTCGACAAAATTACCTGAAAACACGTTGGCTCTATGGGAGCAGAGCATTGATCACAAGACGGACATATCCAAGTGGGAGGATATGGACAAATTCTTGTCAAATCGTTTCCAGACACTTGAAACCGTGTCTTGTTTTACAGGGAATGCCACTTCTAAAGTGCAAAAATCAAACACGTCGCGCCAGTCGACGGAAAACCCTACAAAAAGACTTGGTGCTTTTCAAACCAAAGTAACCAAGCAAACAACAAAATCAATGTGTAAAATGTGCAAATCTACGGAGCACAGATTACGCAACTGTTCACGTTTTTGCGATTTAAATCCGGTAGAAAGGATTAAATTCGTCAAATCCACAAATGGCTGCCTGAATTGTTTATCCCCAGGACACACAGTGACGAGGTGCACCAGCTCATACAACTGTTCCAAATGCCACTCTCGTCACCACACGCTCCTGCATGCGGACACACTTCAGCAACCGGCGGGACGAAATCCCTTCAAAGATGCGGATAATGCCCCATCAACTTCGGCACAGGCAAGGAAAAGACAGGAATCGGGACAACCACCTTCCTCTGCAAATCAGAATGTCAAATCCTGCCATGCCAATTCCAGCACAGGCGTGCTATTAGGAACTGCTCGCGTACACATTCACCATAATGGTACCGACTTCTCCGCGCGGGCATTAATTGATTCTGGGTCTGAATGTTCCTCTATAACTGAAAGACTGAAACGCAGAATCAATTTGCCAGCGAGGAAAATGCATGCCCATGTTTCAGGCATCACAAATGCGGTGTCAGCTCAGGTGAAAGAAGCATCCAACATCGAACTACGTTCACCAGTGGATCCCTGCTTCAGCCTGACTACACCCGTACTAGTTCTAACGAAACTCACTGGGAATCTTCCATCCTGCCATATCAACGCAATGACTATGCAGGCATTCCCAGACTTGATTTTGGCAGACAAGAGGTTCTACGTCAACGAAGACGTAGACCTCATACTTGGCGGAGACATATATCCCCACATTATAATGAGTGGTATAAAGAAGAATGTGCTAAACACACTCTTAGCCCAAGAGACAGTGTTCGGTTGGATACTAACCGGTCGTATCGAATCACCGAATCCAACGAAGAGCATTATGTCTTATTACAACGAGGTTGCGTTAGACAATCAACTCAAAGCTTTCTGGGAGGTAGAAAATGTACCCAAAAATAAAATATTGAATGAGGATGAAAGGTACTGTGAACAACTATTTAAAGAAACAACGCAGCGAAGTGAGAATGGAAGGTACACCGTGTCACTACCATTCCGGCAGGATTACCCTAACAATATTAACTTAGGACCATCCCTGAAGCGTGCATGCTCTCAATTCTTCCGGAATGAGGGGCGGCTAATAAAAAACCCAGATTTAGGAAAAGAATATGTTCGAGTGTTGTCAGAATATGAAACGCTCGGACATATGAGAAAAATTGAAAAGAATATTCCATCCGACGATTCGGATAATTATTTCCTGCCCCACCACGCCGTTGTAAAAGCAGAAAGTACAACCACCAAGGTACGCGTAGTATTTAACGCCTCGAGCCCTACGGCCAACGGCAATAGCTTAAACGATATTCTCCTCCCAGGCCCAGTTCTACAAGCCGATCTACCCATACTTATCTTACGATGGAGACTATACCGCTTCGTATTCAATAGCGACATCGAAAAGATGTATCGACAAATTTGGGTGAACGAAAATCACACCAAATTTCAACGTATTGTGCATCGCACTTCCCCGAGTGACCCTATTAGTCTTTACGAATTAAAGACGGTTACCTTCGGAGTGAATTGCGCTCCATATCTCGCGATAAGAACGCTCCTACAACTAGCAGACGACGTCTCAAACTCGCACCCTACAGCGGCTAGCATACTGCGAGAACACATGTATGTAGATGATGTGTTAGCGGGTGGACATACGATCACATCGACTATTAAAGCCAGAGATGAAATTCGTCAAGTCCTACAATCAGCGGGCTTTCCACTTCGCAAATGGACCTCCAACTCAGAGGACATTCTAAGGGACATCCCCAAAGCAGACCTGCTCAATGAAAACTTCCTGGCATTCGAAGATACCAGTTCAGTGAAAGCATTAGGTATTCGATGGAATGCCCACTCCGATTTATTTTATTTTAAAGCAGGGACGCTGGACAACCCGGAAAACATTACGAAGAGAGCAGTCCTATCCGCTATAGCCAAACTTTTCGATCCTTTAGGCTGGCTTTCGCCAATGGTTATTGTGGCAAAAATACTCATGCAGAGTATTTGGCTAGAAGGCACCGCTTGGGACGAACCAGTATCGACCAGTACGTTGGAACAATGGAGAACTTTCACCGACCAATACCATGAAATCGATAAAATCCGGATACCTAGATGGGTCAACTTTTCTCCAGGAACCGACATCGAGATCCATGGATTTTGTGACGCATCCGAGAAGGCTTATGCAGCAGCCATTTACATGCGCGTCAAAACGGATGATAATGTCTGCACGAACCTGCTTCTAGCCAAAACCCGAGTAGCCCCAGTGAAAACTCTTTCTCTTCCACGTTTGGAACTTTGCGGAGCCGTGCTGTTAGCGGAAATCACCGAATCAATTTTCAGGAACCTCAAGTTGGGACCAGTGAACGTGCACCTTTGGACGGATTCAACTATCGTCCTCGCATGGATAAGGAAACCGCCGTGTTCCTGGTCCACTTTCGTCGCACATCGGATCACCAAGATCATCGACATGGTCGGAAATAAGGACTGGTTGCATGTAAACTCAGAATCTAACCCAGCAGATTTAGGTAGCAGAGGATTACCTGCGTCTGAATTGGTCAACAATTCGTTGTGGTGGCAGGGACCTTCTTGGCTGCAAGAAGACACTTCCCAATGGCCAGCACAAGAAAGTGACTACATCACCTCCGTAGAGGAAAAGAGGGCGAAGACCTGCGCAACAACAACAGTAAATACTATCGATGTTCTTCAACGCTTTTCAGACCTACCTAGGGCTTTACGGGTGCTCTCATACGTAATGAGGTTCTACCGAAGAACTCACCCCAAAACAAAAAAATCATTTCAGGTCGAGTCACCTTTAATCTCTCCTGATGAGATCAAATCAGTAACCCAAATCTTAATTAAAATCTATCAGAAACAACATTATAGTTCCGAATATAATGATCTAAAGGCCGGAAAACCAATTGGAGGGAAAAGTGTAATACTCTCACTTAATCCCTACTTAGACCAAGATGGCATCATCCGGGTAGGAGGGCGACTCGGGGCGTCAAAGGACTTAGCTTTTACTGAACGCCACCCAATCCTCCTCCCATACAACTGTCGGTTATCCCGGCTGACAGTCCTAATGTTTCATCAACAAAGTTTGCATGGGGAGAACCAACTCATGTTGCGTCTGATACGCACCCAATACTGGATACCTAACATCAAAACCATGATTAGGGCTACAATTCACAATTGCAAAGTTTGCACTGTACACCGAAAGCGTGCTCAGACCCAACTTATGGGTATTCTTCCTCGCGAACGCACGACATTCAGCCGTGCATTCACGAATACTGGAGTCGACTTTGCCGGACCCTTCGACATTAAAAGTTACCGCGGCAGAGGGTGTCGACTATCCAAAGGCTATGTCTGCCTTTTCGTGTGTTTTTCCACACGAGCGATTCATCTGGAGGCCACTACTGACCTCAGCACCCCATCATTTCTTGCGGCTTTTGCCCGTTTTATATCTAGACGCGGATGTCCCAAAAACGTCTACTCCGACAACGGTACAAACTTTGTCGGAGCTTCACGATCCCTACGATCGGAATTCAAAACTTTCATGGCACAAGCCCGAGACAATGCTGTCTCGAAGTACAGCCACCAGTCACTCACTTGGCATTTCATCCCTGCGGGCGCTCCCCACATGGGAGGGCTGTGGGAGGCTGGAGTGAAAAGCTTCAAAAGCCACTTCAAAAAGATAGCCTCACCACACAAATTTACATTCGAGGAATTCCATACACTCTTGTGCCGCATCGAGGCATGCCTGAACTCGCGGCCGCTCAGCCCGGCATCCAATGACCCAACGGACCTTGAGCCGCTTACTCCAGGTCATTTCCTCACTGGCAGCCATCTACTGGCTCCGCCAGAGCCGGATGCTAGTGAGAACCCTGCTTCGATGATCAATCGGTGGCAGAAACTCAAAGCCCTCCATCACACTTTCTGCAAGCGATGGAAAACCGAATATCTATCCGAACTTCAAAAAAGAGTGAAGTGGAAGCATCCCAAACAAAATATAAAAGTGGGAGATCTCGCTGTCCTCAAAGAGGACCACTTATCTCCCAACGAATGGAGGTTAGGTCGAGTTGTCAACGTACACCCCGGCGAAGATGACCGAGTACGCGTAGTCGACCTCAAAACCGAGAAGGGTCAAGTCAGACGACCTTTGGTCAAACTGATCCTTCTTCCAACGGAAGAGACGGATTGCGAGAAGGCTAAGTGCTCCTCCTAACAATCCCTCCGTTCCTCCATACCCCTCTCTTCAAAAAAAAAAAATCAAACCCAACTATCCTAATCAGATCGCCCATCTGTCACAACACTATTTCCCCCGACTACCTACAACTAGAGGCTCACGGTTAGTGATAGCATCGAAAGCATATTAAGGAACCCACGTCTTCGTGTCTCTCTATCCCTAAGCTTACATTTCTCCCGAGCCATATATTATCATCAACCCCCCGGTCTCGTGAGGGTGCGAGTCTACCGGAGGGGAAACCTAAGGCGTACTACGCGATGGCAATGGGGAAAGGGAGCGCGGGACATAAAGACGCGTTCAACCACGCGCCGTGATGCCCCGCTATCCCTAAGCTTGCGTCGCTCCCGCGGCCCTAATTATAATCAACCACCCCGGTCTCGTGAGGGTGCGAGCCTACCGGAGGGCGATCCTACATCTTAGTTTTCTTTTTTTTCTCACCCCCGGTCTCGTACCGAGTCTGCCGGAGGGGGAATCCTACACCTAGCTACTTGTGGGCAATGGGGAAAGGGAGCTAGAGACACGAGGACGCATGGGAGCTTACCAAAAGCTCGCAAAACAAAAAGCAAAACTGAGGCTTCATAATAATACTAACCGGGGGCCCCTTGCAAAAAACCACCCCAAATTCACTCGTTCTCCCAGAGCGAGGACACCAGAAAAGCCTACCGCAGAAGGGCAAACCGATCTGCCACAGAACCTAAAGGCTTTCAGCCCATCATCTTTAAATGTCCAACAAATCAAACCCAGCTCTCGTTCCCCTGAACGAGGCCAACATACCCCAACGCAATTGCTTGTGCTTAAATGTATAGTTTCTTTTCCACCTAAATGAGTACACAAACGTATTTGTATTTGTTAACAACAATTAAACAAAATGAAATACATATGTATACTGAGCCATTTTATCTGGGTACTTTGAGATAAATTCACGTCTAATTAAGTTGATATTCATAATGGGCTTCTCGCGTGATTTTTTATAATCACCAACCATTTAGACAAAAACAGATGTGCAGATACGGTTTAAAAACAAGCTACATAAATATCTAAGACGCTCAGCCATATTTGTATCCAAATTAAGTAATTGTTGGTGACCAAGTCACGTCACATGCATATCTGCTAATGATTTTAGTTTACCATTCATCGCAGAACTCTTAGCATGTTACATTAAACCAGCCAAGAACAAGTTTTAGTCATTAGTACAACACGTTAATTTAAAAATAATTTTACAAACATGTTTTTTTGTTTTCGATTTCAACGGACCTTAAAATATTTTTCAGTAAAAGGCTCTACCCCAATTATGGCAAGATTTGCTAAAATACTATACACACCAGTAGCACATTGAAGTGGGACGGTGTAGCTTGAAACAATGATTCACAACGACCTTTAAGGTCGAAACATGATGACAGAGCACCATCGTCAGTCATCATAGTCGAACACATGATGGCACGTTATATAAGCAATGAAGATTAATGAAATAGTGGCACACTAGCGGTGCAACCCCCCCCCCCCCCCCCCCCCCCCCCCCCCGCAAACATCAAGCGCTCTTTCTTTAACCATTAGACAAGTACAGATGGATAGTTATACATAAATAAATACAGAGCTCATCTAAAAATTTAATCAATGTTTTTCTCTACTTTACGTGCTCTTCATCTCACTCTTTAACTAAAATCACAATTCGTTGATATCATTGGTCCAACCATATATAGTGATTCCAAGCCAACTGGATATTATTTAATCCACATCGAAGCAGCATGAGCATTGAATAGCTTAATATCTGAATTGGGTTTATACCACTTGGTAAGCGTCATCATGACATATAAGGAAGCGCAAACAAAAACAATATGAAACTTGGACCAAGAATACGTAACCCCTTCGGTTTTGTTATCACTTACACCTTTCTCTGCACCAGCTTCTGCAACTGAGAGAGCTTCTGTTGAAAGACGCCTTTCACCATCATTATTAGTTTTTTGACACTTCAACTGCTGAGCTAATGCAATTATATAGAAGGCAGACTAACCAAGCTATCAATCCAATTATATTTGTCGTGATAGGATTGCAGTCTTTTTCTGGGTCGTTGGCAACAGCAGACTAAGTCAAGTAAACAGTGTAGATAGTAACCAGTGAGCTTTGCAATAAACCCGACTGAGGCAAACGATCCTGTACAGCGGGCATTACAGAAAGAATGCTTATTACGAAACACAGAAGGAGATTGAAGGAAATAAAAAAAATTGTTAAGACCGCAACCGCCGGAATGAGTAAAGTAGATATATAATAAAGAAATGCCAACAAGCGACAAAGCGTAAAATTATCCATGATTGTCTTCCGCGTTTTCAATCCAATTTTCAGCTACCGAATGTGCAAAATCTACAATTATCACCAGCTGCACAAGAATGAATGCACGTCCGCCAATTAAGCCCACCCACATCATAGCCGGCCCAAATGAGCCTTCTGGTATGAAAATTGCACCAATGGCAGCACCAAAGCAAATCAAAATTTCAATCCCCAAAATTCATTTTGTATATGAGAACGTAGGTCGCGAGAGCCCTTCACCCCCAACATTATCAATGCCATCAGCGTGAAGAAACAGGCCAAACCGAAACATAAACGATATACAGCGTATTCACAATCAATTTATAGACTACCAGTTTAAGAAAGAGCTTTGGCGCTTGAGTGTGTCCTGTAGTCCGGACGGAAGTGCTACGGCGCCTGAAACTGTACCCACCAATAGCATGAAAGCGTACATGAAACGCGACGAAGTGGAGCTTGCATGTTGGGCAAGCACTGCAGCAGCAGCTTGCCACTGTGCCTGTGCAACACAAAGCACTCTATACAACGAATATTGCAGATTATTGATTTTTAAAAATTCAATACATTCGAACATATGGGAATTATCCCTTTTTCAATTGCTTACGCATGAAGTGAGTTTATTAATTGGGAGTTCAGTAGAACATCGATAACATTATCACCCTTACAAAAATGAAGCTTACCTCTTAAATGATTTTGTTGTACCTCCAACGCATTCACGATAAATACAGGCTCATCTGCTCGTGTCAGCTGCACTTACGTCTCTATTACAACGGCATCTGAATCGCTTGCTTCATCGGCTTTCTTTGATTGGGAACTTATGGGCAGCGCATCTGTGGGCAGTGTACGTACTGGAATATTGAATTCAGGACATATGCATTTGTATTGGCATAGAATTTTTTCTCCCAGTTTCTTAACTTACCAGCATCTACCTGCTCCAGGTGTCCATAATCGATGTAGTGTACTCCGATGTCATCTTTGGCAATCTGAGGTGTTACACGTGCGCGATACCAATGTTCATCGCTACTCAATGCAACGCAAAGGTGTTCCGGTTCAAATTCAGCGTGAGAAGTCCCTAAATTCCCATAGTAGTTATGGTATGGTTGATTGACATTTTTAATAAAAACGGATCAAAGAAAAAATGTTTCTAAAGGTTCTTCTGGTGTCGCTTTATCATTGGTATATACTGTTGCTAATTTTCGGCGTGCATCACGTTCCAAACCTGCATGACAATAGACCAACTGATAGGCGCGTGTAACGCCAGCAAAGCTGTCGCCACAGTGAGAAGGCATACGCGTAATTGATTGAAATTGCATATGACTATGGCGGATCATTCTCGTGATTGTAGGAATAGTAAACATTTTCTATCTCCAGTTACATCACGACTAGGAAATGCGAGAACGTAGAAAATAGATTGACACAATGAGAAGAAACCCATATTTGCTTCTAGCGAAGCAGTTTGAAGATATTAATCATAGCCTTGTATTTACTGACGCCCCCAATACAGCTCTTTTAGATAGCTTTGCAGTACGGTTAGCAACACAAATTTTGAACGCGGTAAGACCTACCTGGTCCTTCGTAACCAACAGCAGCTCGTCGTATAACCACAGAGACATTTTGGATTTTATATTTTATCCCCCAATGAGGATAAGCAAGCTTCTGTGCGAGGGTACCCTTAAAACTATATATAATATCAAAACTGCACATGGTGCGTATTGTGCAAAAGCAATAGCACCTTAGCGAGGTCCGAAAGTAGGATTGTCCAAAATTTGTGCAGCTGTGATTTTTGAGTGTGCTTTCTCGTCATTAATATCATCGATGAGAGTTTGTTGAAGTTCACACTTGGCCTCGTGACTGGCCTGCGCTGTATGTAGTTTATGATTTCAAGGAAAACCTGTTTTTAAATACTCGTCAGTACGCTTGTTTGGTGGGAAAAAGTTCATTAGTTTTTGAGAGCTTGTACCGGATATGCCATGCCCTTCTCCAACTTAAACGCGACAAATTCGTCGCGAAGAAAATCTAAAGCCATGCCATCTTTAATCAAATGCTCGTTGTTTAGTACCAACAACACATTCGGGGGAATAGAACCATCAACTAAACAGAGCGCTATCATACGCGCAAGTTTGGTACGTGCACTTGGTGTAACACCTTTGATGAAGACAAGTACCTTCTGCCCTTCCTATTCAAACATCTTCTCTAATACTTATATCGACGCATGAGCTTGACGAATACATGCTCATGGCTGCCTATCGTCTCAATGTCTTCTCTCTTTCATATTCTCCGGCCTTGATGCGCTGACCTGATCGCAATGGTCGTTCAATTTTTTGACTCATACAATAAATTGAATTAAAACCAAAAAAAAGGCTCGGCCGAGAAAATTAATGAAACGCGAAAAATGTTGAGTTCAATATATCCCCGCAGACATCAGTCATTTTGCGAGATAACGCCAAAAACCTGCAAATATATCAAAGAAAATTCATTAATAAAGTGCACAAATGGGCATCGCAAACAAGGTGACAACTGACGGCGCGGCCGACGCCGCAGTTGGAGCACCCCTTTTGCGATGCCGTTAACCTGAAAAACACTAAAACCGGAACGATACCGGCATACTTACCCATCCACTGTTCTGGATCTCCACCACCAGTCACCTGAAAAAGAAAAGAAAATGTATTAAAAATCTGAAATAACATAAAAAATATTTATTTCAGTAAAATTATTACAAAATATTTTACCACTTACCTTTTTTGTCCAGCAACGCGTAAAACTGCACATGAATTGGAGCAAAAAACGGTAAAATAAATCTTTCGATTCATTTTTTTTTTTTTTGCTTCATTCTCTATACTGGAAGGCATATTTGTAACCAACGTATGTACATATGTATGTATGTATGCCTACTTGGTTCGGCATATTCTATTAGTGCTGCATCAAATGACGCACACTGATACCGAAAACCCGCAAAAGGAACAAAATCGGGATCGGCCTTTTTGACCCGGGCAGTCCCAAAACATACTTACGCACAAAAAATAAAGGCAAACACCTCCTTAAAAAATTAATTGCTCTCATTTACAAACAAAAAAAACAACCAAAAAAATTTTTTTTGATTTTTTGATTTTTTTTGCCGTCGGTACTGCCTGTTTTTTGGCGGGGGGCAGGACTTGTTGTTTCTCAACAACAAACATCACGAACAGTCATTATAAGGGCTCGGTACAAAAACAATACGGGTCCCGAAATAAAAGAATCCCGACACGACAAAATCCCGAAATGGAAAAAAGTCAACTGTTTCTACCGGCCTAGTGTGCTACTGCCCCAGTGACCTAGTTTTTTTTCAAGGGCAAGCAAATACATATATGTATATATATTCGCACGCCACAAATTCACCATACCAGCTGTCAGCTGACCAATAAATACACGACAGGGTTGCACGCCATCTCAAAATGATACGTGCAGATAGAACGCGTCGTGAAGAACGCATCGCCAATCTGCACGCAAGCACCGGCAGTTGGTACACTTTCCAATTTAATTACGATGTTCGCTATTCGTCATGAGCTGTCGCACAAAATTAAACCAATACCGTCGTCAGCCGCTACGGTTCGTTTAAACTCGGTTTATTCACCTATTTTAACGTACGTTTGTTAATAAAATAACACGCGTATCACAAAACAGGTAATTTTGCGCGGATGGCTTGGAATCACGTCCGCTCCAACCTCCCACACACCGCAATCTTGCTGGTTATGTTGAAATATATAAGCTGCTCGAAATCCCAGCACTAACTACTTTGCAAAAACGCTCTCGTCACTCCACGTCATTTGACTAGTCGTTCTACGGTGATAGGTTAAATTCGTAGTCACATTTGCATGGGCGTGGGTAGGTTTTGTGACCAGGTGTTTTGTAGGGTAATAATATAATACACAACTGACGAAATACATGCGCTGCAGCGAAAACGCGCATCACCCAACCAACCTCACGGCCACTCGCCCTGGCACATCCATAAAATGCCACAGTCGCCCTGAAAGCGACACGACACGTTATACGCTGGAACGGAGACCTCGGCCTCTTCGTCCAGCCCAGAAAAACCTCAAAACCCTCGAGTCTGGAACGGAGACCTCGGCCTCTTCGTCCAACCAACAAAAAAAACCGCAAATCTGGAATGGAGACCTCGGCCTCTCCATCCGGAACGACAAAAAAACCAAACAATAACAAAAAATGGTGCCACTCTGGAACGGAGACCTCGGCCTCTTCGTCCAGCCTTACTGGCCATCGACAATACAAATGTTACATTCTGAATTTCTATATTTAAGAATTATGTATAATTCAATGGCAAGAAATATTCACTTCACTGTTCATAACCGCTAATTCTTTCATCTTAGCTCAGGTGGCAGGCTAAGCAAGTCGGAAAGGATTCCCGGCCATTTTGCATCGCAGACGAACTCCTCATTTAGATTAAGTTTAGTGTGTAAGTCTTATAATAATTCTTCTCGTTTCAGCGGAGGTCATTGGCGGAAAACGATGTTGCGTATCGCAAGGGGGGCCGGCATGTTTAGGCAGGATGCCTAACTTTTCCGCATCTGATTGCGACCCCCCCAATGCAACTCTGCAAATCGATACTCGATACTCGAATTAATTTATAACCACCCACACCATCACCCTCATGCATGTGCATGCATGTACATGCACGTGTATGTGTGCTTTTTGTCAGCACTCATGCATATGCATGTCGGGGTTGATGTGTGGGTGCCTTTCCCCTCCAAAACGGAGGATTTTGCGGGTCAACGGTTGTAGCTTGCTATACAACCGGCCTCTTTGATTTCAACAGCCAACGCGTACACATCTGCCGCCAGCGATCTCTGCCGTAGTCACATATTCACAAGGTAATATATTTTCCTGTATATTTGTTAGCTACCCAATAAAACATATCATTATAACGAGAAATCTCGTATTCTCCTATTTTTATTTCCACACGCCATATTCCCATTGAGATCGACCCCGGTGCGCCCACCTCTCCAGGATTAGACGCACAGCGGCCGAACAAGCCTAATACACAAAATACTTACGATAAGTCATACAAAATTCAGAGATACAAACCTACGAAAAATCAAAAATATTTTAAAAAGTAATAATTATCCAGAACATATAATACGAGAATTAATACATCAAAACTAATGAAAATAGACAACCAACCATACGACAACAAAACCAACGAAGCTAAAAATACAGAAAAACAATATTACAGCGTAACATACTTAGGTACTAAGCGAAAATCTCGATCACCAACTAACGAAAGTAAACAACATCTCACTTGCCTACAAATCCAACTACACTTTGTCCTGCGTTTACACCAACACTAAAAGTCCAACTGAACAACAACAACAAAGCAATGTCGTCTACGAAATTAAATTTACAGGAAAAGAAAATGAAACACGACAAATAGAGCGCTAGGTACTCGGCTAGCAGAACATCAAGCGGACATCAAAAAGCAAAAAACTAACACTGCCCTAGCACAATACATATCAATTAGTGGTCCACTACATCGGAAAGAGTTAAACACTCTTTGGAAAAGGTAAAACGAAACTTCCTTATAAAAACACTGAACATTGAAAATACACAATCCAACATGAATTTAAAATCTATCAAATACTATTTACGCCACACACAACAAACACTCAAAGATAGTTTAAATGAGACAGAGTTTCTTTCTTCGTTCAAAATCAAAATGCCCATAGCCTGAAAATAGCAAAAAATCACAAACAGCACTAAAAACGAAATTAGATAAACTTAAATTCGGAAAAATGCAAAAGTTAGCCATCAACACGAACAATGACAGGTTCGTGAATAAAACCAGCATCGAGTTCCCGGAAGTAGTAAAATGGCTTCTTTCACTAGGAAAAAAGTTCACACTGCCTACAAACAAGCGAAATTGCTCACCAATTCATGTAATTGCAGAAATAGAGCAATTTATACAATCCCTCAAAAATGAAAAAAGAGAACAGCCAGAAGTATACTGAGCAACAGAATACTCTTTTTCAAATATAGTATAAAAAACAATGCAGCTGAGAAATTTATATTAGCAGCTCTCAAAAAAACGAAGGCATTTCTTAAACGACATAAAGACGTTATGATAACAGATACCGACAAAGGAAATAAAACCGTAGCCATTTACAAAAACGAATACTGCGAAAAACTAAACGACTTATTAGAAGAAAAAAGTACATACAAAATGATAAGAAAAGATCCAACGAATACACTACAGGGGAAAAACAATATAATAGTGGACGACCTTTACAAAAACAAACTCATAAATAAAAGAGAGAAATACCAGCTTAGCAGCACTGCAGCAACAGCTCCAGGAATGTATAGTTTGCCAAAAATACACAAACCACAAATACCTTTACGTCCAATTGATTCGTCTGTGAAAGTACCATGTTACAATTTCTCCAAGTATATAGGTGAAATTCTAAAACAACAATTTCGGCAGAATACAACATAAAAAGCGCGAATATTCCGAAAAACAAATTTCTACATACTCTGGACTTTTGCATAAAAGAAACCAGCTACTTCGTGTACAACAATAAGATTTACACACAAACTTTCGGCATGCTGATGGGCAACCCTCTCCCCAACAATAGCTGACTGCGTTATGGACGATTTTTTAGACAACACCTTATCAGAGCTCCAAACAAAATTCAACATTGACTAAAAATTTATAAGTAAATATGTAAATGACCTTTTTGCGATAGTCAAACGAAATGGCGTAAACAAAATTCTGACAGTATTCAACACATACCATAACAAGCTTCAATTCACACTAGAAATGGAACAATATGCATGTATCCCCTTCTTAGATGTCCGCATCCACAGAGAAAACAACAAAATTAGCCTTGACTGGTATTCAAAACCTTCTTCTTCTGGGCGCCTAATCAAAAAGCAAAAAACTAACACTGCCCTAGCACAACACATAGCAATTAGTGGCCACACAGCTGACTTTGAAAATACACGAATTCTAGACAAGGAAAGGGAGAAAAAACTAGGTACACACTGGAAAGCTTAAGAATATTGCAGAAAAGAGATATAACAACGAATAAAACGTAAGACGAAGACGACATTGCACCTTCATATCTTTTATGTTTATGAATGTTCACATGGCAATTAGTTTTAGTATTGAAAATGCTACCACACAAGATGGTACATAAAGTGAAATTAGTTTTAACACTAAATATTTTAATATTTATTTGTGATATTGTGATTTTAAAGAAATGTAACGATTCCGTAAAACAGCAATTTTGTGAGTATAAATATGTGTGTTTGTTGATAATGTTTTTATTTATATATTTTAATAATTTAAAAAATCAAGTTTAACGAAACGTTTTAAACTTAATTTTAACAAAAAATATTTATTACAAAATAAATGTTATATACCCCTGTAGAAGCTAATAACCATTAGCAAAACGTTGGGTTAAAACAGTGGAATTTACATGTTTTGTCCGCACTAAAAACATATTAGATCGGAGTAGCCTATATAATTAGATACTAATTATACCGATTTTCTTTTGAAATAGGTAATGGTCCAACAATATGAATATGTTGAAAACGACCAGAAGGTATATCAATTTTTTTAAATGTAGTTTTTGTATACTTTGAAATTTTAGACTTTTGCCAATTAATACACGTTGTTGTCCAATTATTAATTTCTTTTCGCATATTTGGCCAAATATATTTCGATTGAATTATACGTCTAGTTGTTCGAACACTAGGATGTGATGATAAAGAATGAACTTTATCAAAAATAATTTTTCGCATAGAATTTGGAACAAATGGTCTAAATGGTTGTTGAGAAATATCACACCAAATATTTAGATTAAGAATTGGTATGTTAATTTGTTTCAAATTACTACTAAAATTTTTATCAGATAATATATCAGAAAGATTTTTATCTTTTTGTTGCTCTTCATATAAATTTTGAAAATTAATATCTTTAGTTGAAATATCGTAAATATCAGGAGTTCTAGATAGTGTGTCAGCAACAATATTTTCCTTTCCTGAAGAAAATTGAATATCACTAGTGAATTGAGCTATGTTTTCAAGATGTCGAATCTGCCGAGGTGATCTATCTGTTTTTGAGTTTAGAATATGACTTAATGGTTTATGGTCAGTATAAGCTGTAAAAATTCTACCTTCTAAAAAGTGTTTAATAGAATTGTAGTTCGCTAAAAGTTCTCTGTCAAATGTTGAGTAATTCATTTCAGTTGGTGTTAATTTACGTGAAAAGTAAGCAAGTGGTTCTAAAGTGTTGTTGGTAACTTGTTGCAAAACTGCTCCAATTGCTTTGTTTGATACATCTACTGCAAGTGAAAGTTTACCATTTTTGTCGAAATGTGTAAGTAAAGTTTTTTTAGCAAAAAGTTTTTTAACATTTTCAAAAGCTGAAGTGTTTCCAGTCCAATTTAATTGTTTTAGTTTGTTTTTAATTGTAAATTTTAATAAATTTTTATTTAATTTTGTATAATATAGTTGAACTTTATTCTTTAAAAATATATTTTTATTTTTTGATAGTTAACAAAAAACAATCTAATAATAATAAATTTTAAAATATAACAAAGGATATTTATTACAAGTAGATAACCCTACAGTGATTGTTGGAAAGAGGATGAATTGTTTAATTAATACAATCCCTTGAAAAAAAAATATACCACTTGAAAATGTGTAGAAGCAATTTAAATTACCCCGCAAATGGTATATTAAAATCGAATTTTGCAAAAAGTACAAACTGAAGTTTGTTATTATTTCTATCATCTGTGGTCACTGTGCCGATATTTTTAACACTCCGCGGCAGCGTGCGAGAAACGAAGAAAATCGGCGGCGTATAATAGTGCAATGAATGATTTCAAGTTAGTAATTCGTTGACATTCTCGAGGAAGTGCGTATAAATTATTTTTATCGGGTTCTATATCCATTTTAATTAACATTCTGGTTCTTAAATCGAAATCTGGTTCGTATTGTTGCCCTCTGCAATATATGTGCTAAAATCCATGTATTGTGCTTTAGTCATCTGCAAACAATTGTAGCGAATACTGAATTGGGATTTAAGAACCAGAATGTTAATTAAAATGGATATCTTTCACTTGCAGTAGATGTATCAAACAAAGCAATTGGAGCAGTTTTGCAACAAGTTACCAACAACAATTGCTTTAATTTGTCACCAGTATAGGCGAAATCGAACTCCCTTGAAAGCTCGAATAAGATGTAGTCAATATATGCATTTTCTGTGGACGCTTGTGTTTATTGAGCTTATTGGCATATATTAAAAACAAATCCTCGTAGCGAGCATAACACGTTTCAAAAGTCAGGTTATGTTCTGGGTCGTATATGAATTCAGTGATGCTAATGTGTCCATTGTTCGCTCTGGTTGCAAATTTATTTATGGATCATCACATGTATCCCCAGATTTCGATGTAAAATCGTAACCTGGCCAGCGGCCACAAATTTTTTCCTTATAACTGGAAGTGCAGACTTCTCTATTTATCTTTGTATGTTTTTATACTCAGCTGAGCAGAGCTCACAGAGTATATTAACTTTATTCGCATAACGGTAATCCAACGGCATAAACTAATAGAGATAGATATAGACTTCTATATATCAGAATGATATGGGCGAAAAAAGAAATTTATTTAGCCATGTCTATCTGTCCATCCGTCCGTCCGTCCGTCCGTAAACACGATAACTTGAGTAAATTTTGAGGTATCTTGATGAAATTTGGTATGTAGGTTCCTGTGCACTCATCTCAGCTCGCCATTTAAAATGAACGAAATCGGACTAGAACCACGCCCACTTTTTCGATATCGAAAATTTCGAAAACCCCAAAAAATGCGATAATTTAATACCAAAGACGGATAAAGCGATGAAACTTGGTAGGTGGGTTGACCTTATGACGTAGAATAGAAAATTAGTAAAATTTTGGACAATGGGGGCATGGCACCGCCCTCTTTTGAGAGAAGGTAATTTGAAAGTTTTGCAAGCCGTAATTTGGCAGTCGTTGAAGATATGATGAAATTTGGCAAGAGCTTTACTCCTATTCCTATATGTGTGCTAAATAAAAATTAGCAAAATCGGATGACGAACACGCCCACTTAAAAAAAATTTTTTTAAGTCAAATTGTAACAAAAAATTGCAATATAATTACAGTATATAAGTAATGATATGGTGCAACAAAATACAAAAATAAAAGAAAATTCGAAAATGGACGTGGCTCTGCCCTATTTCATTTAATTTGTCTAGAATACTTTTAATGCTATGAGTCGGTCAAAAATTAACTGATCCTTGTGAAATTTGGTAGGGGCATATATTCTATGACGATAACTGTTTTCTGTGAAAATGGGTGAAATCGGTTGAAGCCACGCCCAGTTTTTATACACAGTCGACCGTCTGTCCTTCCGCTCGGCCCTTAACACGATAACATGAGCAAACATCGATATATCTTTACTAAACTTAGTTCACGTACTGATCTGAACTCACTTTATCTTGTATAAAAATGGCCGAAATCCGACTATGACCACGCCCACTTTTTCGATATCGAAAATTACGAAAAATGAAAAAAATGCCATAATTCTATACCAAATATGAAAAAAGGGATGAAACAATTTGATTTGATCGTTTATTGACGCAAAATATAACTTTAGAAAAAACTTTGTAAAATGTGTGACACCTTCCATATTAAGTAGTATAAAATGAAAAAGTTCTACAGGGCGAAATCAAAAGCCCTTGCAATTTTGGCAGGAATACTGTTCGTGGTATTACATATATGACAAAAATGTGTGACACCTTCCATATTAAGTAGTATAAAATGAAAAAGTGCTACAGGCCGAAATCAAAAGCCCTTGCAATCTTGGCAGGAATACTGTTCGTGGTATTACATATATAACATATATAAAATTTGATACCCATATCGTACAAACACATTCTAGAGTCACCCCTGGTCCACCTTTATGGCGATATCTCGAAAGGCGTCCACCTATAGAACTAAGGCCCATTCCCATTTAAAATACTCATTAACACCTTTCGTTTGATACCAATATCGTACAAACACATTTTAGAGTCACCCCTGGTCCACCTTTATGGCGATATCTCAAAAAGGCGTCCACCTATAGAACTAAGGCCCACTCCCTTTAAAAATACTCCTTAACACCTTTCATTTATACCCATATCGTACAAACAAATTCTAGAATCACCTCTGGTCCACCTTTATGGCGATATCTCGAAAAGGCGTCTACCTTTAGAACTAAGGCCCACTCCCTTTTAATATACTCATTAACACCTTTCATTTGATTCTCATATCGTACAAACACATTCTAGAGTCACTCCTGGTCCACCTTTATGGCGATATCTCGAAAAGGCGTCCACCTATAGAACTAAGGCCCACTACCTTTTAAAATACTCATTAACGCCTTTCATTTGATTCCCATATCGTACAAGCACATTCTAGAGTCACCCCTGGTCCACCTTTATGGCGATATCCCGAAATGGCGTCTACCTATAGAACTATGGCCCACTCCCTTTTAGAATACTGCTTAATACCTTCCATTTGATACCCATGTCATACAAATACATTCCAGGGTTTTACCCTAGGTTCATTTTCCTACATGGTGATTTTCCCTTATTTTGTCTCCAAAGCTTTCAGCTGATTATGTATTGTTCGGTTACACCCGAACTTAGCCTTCCTTACTTGTTATGCTTTATTTGTGTTTTACTTGGAGAAACTGAAATGGTATCATCACGATATGCCAGTAAATGTTTCTTTCTTTTCACTCTTAAAAAATAATAATAATATTTAATAACAATTATTATGATAAAAACTGGGCACACCAATGAAAACACACAAACATAAATATTGTGACGAATATTAGCAACACTAAGGCATACTATCATCTCTAAGCCGATACTAAGCAGTCACTTGTAAACAAATCAATTATTATGTCTTCACATACATATGTAAATACAAGAAGCGGAGCGATATGCACAAACACATGCATATATATGAGATACTCACAAAAGTATGCAATCATCGGTTGAAGTATCACACACATATACACTCGCATATGAGAAGCTATAAACGTGCATCTGTAGTTTATATCTGGTGAGTTTATAGCTGGTAAACAAGTAGTAAATTCTAGAAGAAGAAACGCCTAGAAGTATTCGAACGACACAGCAGAGAGTATAAAAGGAGCAAAAGCTGAGTAAGTAGAATCAGTTTGATTTAAGCACGCTATTGGTTGCGAAGTATAATTGTTATTGTGAAGTACTCTAATAAAGACCATTTTGCATTATTGAATATTGGAATTATTTATTCAACAGTTTAGCGAACGAACGTTAGTAGAAATTGCACTAAATTCGTTACAATATGTTAAAATGAGCCATTCTGCAATGAAAAAGAACTTCACAAACATACCTACGCTACACACAAATTAAAAGAGACATAATGGCTCAAACTGTGCTAGTGTAAATATTGTAACGAATTTACTTGCAAATCCTCTTATTTGCCCTTCTGCTAAGTTCGAATCACTAAACTGCTGAATAAATAACTCCAATATTGAATAATGGAAAAGTGGCTTAATAGCTGGCTTAATAACCAAACTGATTGATAGCTAAAATGAAAACTGACTTTCAAAATAATACTGCTATGACTCGCTAGATAGCGTCTTAATCGAAACTGCCTGATAGCTCAAATCAAACTGAATTCTCGCCTCTACTGTCGCGTCTTTTATACTTTTTAATTTCTCATTGCATACTTCTAGGCTTTTCCATTCCAGAACGTACTAGTTATCAGCTACAAAATCGCCAGCCACAACTACGTTTATAACTTTTCATTTGAGTAATACTTGCACAAATTATTGCCCTCTCTTGTGAGCAATTCAGATAAGATATATGCATGTGTTTGTGCATTGCTTCTCCGCTGCTCGTATACGTACATATTTGTAGACGCAATTATTGATTCGTTTATGTAGATACATAATGATTGATCTATGGATGTGCATGATATCACTGTTTAGCATCGGCTTAGAGATGGCAGTACCCCTTAGTGTTGCTAATATTGTAACTATATGATATAAACGAAAATAAGGCAGAAAACAACTACAAGCAGGATAGCCTATTGCTTTAGGGAACTGCAGTTTCGCCGAATTAACTGTGGTTCAATTCTCGGCAAAACCTATGAAAACATTACAAAAAGGCCTGGCGATAATTACGTGGCGGTTTTCAAAATGGTACCATTGCAATATGCCAGATTTCTCTAGCCTTAAACTGAAACGCAGCTCTGCGTACTCGTTGTCAAGAAGAACAATATAATCTTAAGTCAGTAAAAGCGGATGTAGGAAGTGCCGGCTGCGGAAAGAAACCGTTTAGCACGTTCTTTTTCGTGTTCTGCGCGCTCGAGGTCAATGCTTCAAGGCAGCAATTATGCTAGGCCCCAGAAAACTTTTGGTATTTACCAAGATAATTCCCGGTACTTAAACTGGGTTTTCCGTTGGATCGTAATTGAAATTCTGTGGATATGAGAAAAATTCACAATCCTGAGACTCCAATGGGGCCTATAATTAATTTTAAATCGGCACTATGTTATAAATTTGCGACCGTTGAGCTGAAAAATAATAGCAAATTGGTATTTTTATTTTATTTGATTTATTAACATATAACTGTTTATCCTGACACAACAATTTAAAACAAAATTATCTTAAAGTGCCAGTCACGTGTTATACAATTTAACTTCTTAGGTGTAATTAATTAAACAGAAAGAAAGGATGAAAGTAGTAGCAGAAGTAGAGAGGAGGAAAGTGAAATATACCAATAATAATTAAGGTTAACATATTAGAGAAAATAGATATATATATATAGATTGTAAAACAATACATAGATGTTCATATATACTCGTGCTGTAAATAAGTAGTATTTATCCATTATTGTAATTATTGTAAAAACTGGTCACCTCGTTTTTGAAAAGCAGTGTATTAGTTAGTTGTCTTAATCTAACAGGAAGAGAGTTCTGTAGGACCACAAAGAGTTTTTTGTGACCGCTGAAATCTCCAAAAAGCAAGAACGCTAATAACAGCAGCGACTATAAATTGATAGCGCCGAGTAAACTGAACGACGTGGTGGTCAGCTAATAGACTAACTTTATTTTACAATTTCAGTTCCTTAAATATAATTCACATAATTCAATAAGTACCGATATTCTATTGTATATATTCAAACTTCTTAAAAGGTGGTTGTCTCTAATATATGCTTAACGCTATTTGTATAATTCATACATCTCAACATACATGTGTTATAGAACAGCAATTAGCCAAAAGTGGGATCGCAGCATTCTTATGATTGCTTTATTGTAGGCTTTGCCTTTGTTTAATGTGATATTATCAAGTGTACAAACAACAAATATGAGTGACTAACTATATTATCAAGTGTACAAACAACAAATATGAGTGACTAACTATAGCCGCTTCCCAAGGCAGTCGGTTCTATGTACCGGAGCGACTCGGGATTTTTCCCGACCAAGGACTGTCATTTCAGTGTGACCCCATTTAATTTGTTTCGTCCCTCCCACAAATTGTCATCCTCCCAGCAGCTCCTTGCAGCAGGACTGCTACATATTCTCTTACTCCGGGAAGGTATCGAACCCAATCCGGGTCCGTCTCCTGACCCCGGTCATGAGAAATGGTTTTGCTGCATTTGCCAGAAAAGAATCTTTTTAGGACGGTCATACTCTGTTCAGTGTGTCTCGTGCAAGGGATGGTTGCATCGGACAGGTTGTTCTGGGCTTGATCCCAAAACCCGACGTCCACGTAACTTTTATAAATCTTTTGTGGCTCCTTGCTGCTCACGCCCAAGGGTGTCCCGTAGTCTACGCCTAAGCGTATCCCCACTACCTTCCAGCAGCTTAGCTGCTCAGCAAGCCACAACAAGTACCCGCTGCTGCTCGCGCCCCACGGCGCCAACAACTCAAACAGCTGATACCACTCATAACTACTACCTTCGTAGTAGAGCTGGTTGCAATGCTGAGCATCAGCCCCTGCCCCCGTCTTCTTCTCCCCCCCTCTTTTCTGGCAGCAATCGTGCAGGTCAGGGAAACAGACTCTTAGTCCCTGCCTCCGTTTGCACCGTCTGCCAGCACAGAATATATAGGTTTGCGACGTCCGCTCAATGCAGCTCCTGCCTTGGGTGGTGCCACTTTCCTAGATGTTCTGGTCTCCGCGACGGCAACCCCCCGACGGGTTTCATCGCGCCATGTTGCCAGGTCGCAAACCCAAATCATCAGGGTACCCCAATGCTTGCCCAAGGGCGCCCAGTCCCAAGGCCACAACAGCAATTGCGTCCTGGCCTTCCACAACCTAGGCGTAGTCACCCCTCACTTACCCCTAGAGTGGCGGCGTCACCCCCCATGCACTTCAGAATTCTGCAGTTCAACTGTAATGGACTAACTGGGAAGATTACGGAGATAGTCGATTTCATGAAGCGGCACAACATCCGCATTGCTGCGATTCAAGCGACTAAACTCACAGCAAGATCTGCATTGCAGACCTGCTCCGGTTATAATGTCCACAGGAAAGACCGCGAGAGCGGAAATGGAGGCGGCCTCGCGTTTATTATACACCACTCTGTGCAATATCATATATTTGATCCTGGCATCGACCGCAGTGACAGTATCCTAGAACGTCAAGGCCTATCTGTCCGGTCAGGCGATGCAAACCTAGAAATCATCAACATCTACATCCCCCTGTCACCTGTTGCCCCAGTGGATACCGCCCTAATATCGAAGCCTTACTCACTGGCAACAATCGCATTATCTTAGGCGATTTCAATGCCCATCACGACCTATGGCATTCAAACTTGCGGGCGGACAGTAGGGGTGAGATGTTGGCGGATCAAATAGACGAAACGACGTTCTGCACAATAAACGGAGACGCCCCCACACGTATGGTAGGAAGCTGTCATAGCTCGCCAGATATCTCAATCGTGAGCGCAGAATTCGTAAACTGCGTCAACTGGCAGCCGATGGTAACATTGGCATCCGACCACCTGCCCATACTTATTTCGTTCGAGCGTACCGCCGACTTCATCGTCACCGAAAAACGCACTTTCATAAACTTCAAAAAAGGAAAGTGGGAAGAATATAAATCTGCAACAGACAGCAGCTTTGCTGCCCTCCCTATCCCGACTGATGCCCGCCAAGGGGAGCGTGCCTTCCGTAAGGTCATTGAATCCGCCTCGGCACATTTCATTCCCGCCGGGAGAATTCCCGAAATCCGGCCCCACTTCCCGGCGGAGGCCGCGAGCTTAGCGAGGGAACGCGACCTTATAAGACAGCTCGATCCAGGCGACCCCCAAATAAGGGATATAAACCAACGCATCAGATTGCTTGTGGACGAACACAAGCGGGCGAAATGGGAAGAGCACCTAAGAGGTTGTAAGCTCTCTACCGCTGTAGGTAAACTTTGGTCCACCGTAAAGTCCCTATCGAATCCGACTAAGCACAAAGACAAAGTTTCCATCGCCTTTGGCGATAAGGTGCTATCGGATGCGAAAAAATGCGCGAGCGCTTTCTGCCGACAATGTATAATGCATCCTACGGTCGACAAAGATAGACGGAGAGCCAATAGACACGCACATAAACACAAACTCAGCGCGTCACCAATTACCATCACCGCTAGAGAGGTTGAGGACGCCATTGGTCGCGCTAAACCATCCAAAGCAGTGGGCCCAGACGGCATAGCCATGCCGATGCTTAAAAACCTAGGGAAAGAGGGTTTCAAATATTTGGCACATGTCTTCAACCTGTCTCTTTCCACCTTTGTCATACCCGAGAAATGGAAAATGGCCAAGGTGGTCCCGCTACTAAAGCCTGGGAAACCAGCTAACGTAGGTGAGTCATATCGTCCGATATCTCTCCTATCGCCAGTGGCAAAGACGCTTGAAGCCATTTTGCTCCCTTATTTCCAAGCACATTTGCAGCTAGCCCCTCATCAGCATGGCTTCAGAAAACTCCATAGCACTACCTCCGCGCTAAATGTCATTAGCACCCAGATAAATTGCGGTTTGAATCAATATCCCCACCATAGAACAGTACTCGTAGCGTTAGACCTATCAAAAGCTTTTGATACGGTCAACCATGGCTCGTTACTGCAAGACCTGGAAGGGTCCACCCTTCCCCCATGTCTTAAAAGGTGGACCGCAAATTATCTGGGTGGTCGGCAGGCATCGGTGCAATTCAGAAACGAAACATCAAAACAAAGGAGAATTAAACAAGGGGTGCCACAGGGTGGTGTCCTATCCCCGCTTTTGTTTAATTTCTACATATCTAAGCTACCTTCACCACCGGAAGGAGTCACAATCGTTTCCTACGCCGATGACTGCACAATAATGGCCACAGGCCCAGGCCCAAAGATCGATGAGCTATGCAATAAAATAAACGGCTATCTCCCTGATCTCTCCAGTTTTTTCACCTCGCGAAACCTGACATTGTCACCGACTAAATCTTCCGCGACCTTATTTACAACATGGACGCCCCAAATGTCGACCATATTGAACATCCACGTCGATGGCACTACGCTACCGACTGTCCTACACCCCAAAATCTTGGGTGTGACGTTTGATCAGGATCTACATTTTGGTGCGCACGCAACCGCAATTGTTCCAAGAATTCAGAGCCGTAATAAAATCCTCAAATCCCTTGCTGGCAGTACCTGGGGAAAAGATAAAGAAACGCTCTTGACCACATACAAAGTAATTAGCCAGCCGATTACGTGCTACGCGTCACCCATATGGTCGCCAAGCCTAAAAACCACCCACTGGAAGAAACTACAGGCCTGCCAAAATACTGCTCTCAGAATCGCCACGGGCTGTCTTCTTATGTCCCCAGAACACCATCTGCATAATGAGGCGAGAATACTCCCCATCAGGGAGAGAAATGAGATGCTGACCAAACAGTTTCTGTTGAATACCCAGAAACCTGGGCATCCCCACAGACATCTGATTGACGAACCAGCACCGCCTAGGGGCCTAAGGAGTCATCTCCGTAAGCATTTTGAGGAAATACGGCACCTGAGAACCCAGCCGTATGAAGCGGTAAAACACAAGCAGGTCCTTGGTGAACTCCATAGACAGGCGTCGGACCTTTATGTCGGGAATTGCCCGGTGAATCCAGTACTTGAAGAAAAATATCCAGAACTCGCAGAAGAGGAACGCATACTCCCCAGGGAAACGCGTGTCACTCTTGCTCAACTTCGTTCTGGATACTGTAACAGGTTAAACTCTTACCTATCCAGAATCAACCCCGACATACAAAATGTATGCCCTGCTTGCAATGTGTCCCCACATGACACCAACCATCTCTTTAATTGTAATGTGGAACCAACGTCTCTAACACCCCTTTCCTTATGGTCCACCCCTGTTGAAACGGCAAGTTTCCTTGGACTCCCGTTAGAGGATATTGATGACAATTTGTGATCGGTCGCGGCTATTAGGTGGGGCGAACATTGCTACAACAACAACAACAACAACTAACTATAGCGGGAGTATGTATGTAAATTTGTATGCAATGCAATGGCACATTAGTAGCAAACGAAAATAGGTTACAAATCAAAGTAAGCATTGCAAGTAAAATGATTGGGTGAATGACTTGTGTTATTCTGGCCTTGAATAGCTTAGGCATATAATTAAATAGTAGTGAGGTATGTATAAAACATATGATCAATAAATGCAGTGGTTGCCAATCTATGACCCAACATCCCGGCCCCGTTGAAAGACATTTCAAACCGGCAGAGGTGCCAACTTATGAATCGGCCGCCGAATGACTCCCTTTGATGTACGAATATCGACCACCCGAACTTTGGAATCTTTTCCTGGAATACAGTTTATAATTCTGCCAATTTGCCATTTTTGTGATGGTAAATTGTCTTCTTGGATAATAACCATTGTATTTTCATTGATATTTGGACGTTCCTCAAACCACTTTGACCGAGCTTGAAGCTCATTGATGTATTCGTGTGACCACCGATTCCAAAACGCCTGTTTGATTGCAGTAATTTGATTCCACCTTTGTAAGTTGTTAATGTTGTCTGACAACTGACGCTCTGGAAGGGCCTTTAGTGAACTACCAATGAGAAAATGCCCCTGAGTTAGCGTTTCATAATCATTGGGATCGCATAACAATGGTGCGATAGGACGAGAATTTAATACTGCCTCTATTTTAACCAGAACTGTCGTTAGCTCCTCAAATGTCAGTCTTGCGTTTAATATGCTGCGATTAAGGTGACACTTGGCCGATTTAACTGCGGCCTCCCATATACCGCCAAAATGTGGGCCCTGGGGGGAATAAAATTAAAGTTTACAAATTCATTAGCACAATATCTTACTATTGCATCTTGATTTTCGGTTTTGAATAAAAACGCCTTTAATTCATTGAGTTTGTTGCAAGCACCAACGAAATTTGTTGCGTTATCGCAAAAGATGTCGGAAGCAAGCCCTCTTCTGCCAATCATGCGTTTTAGTGCCGCAAAGAACCCATCGGTAGATAAATCCGATACAAGTTCGATATGAACCGCCTTCGTTGCCAGGCAAACGAAGATGGCAATATATGCTTTATATGGTGTTTTACCACGAATTCGCAAATAAACATTAGATGGTCCACAAAAGTCGATACCGCAGCGTGCAAAAGCGCGAGATGGATTTAACCGTTCAACCGGTAACTGTCCCATTATCTCGTTCATTAGCTTTGGCTTATAGCGTACACAATGTACGCATGACCTGACAATGCGCCTTGCTACGTCGCGAGCATTGATTACCCAAAACTAGAGTCTTATGAGTGATACTAGTGCTTTGGGTCCTGCGTGGTAGTGCTTCAGATGAAGATGACGGACGTAGTGCATAACGAAGTCGCATTTGTTTGGTAATAAAATTGGGTGCTTTCTTTCCTCTGGGATATCTGCATATTCTAGTCTGCCACCAACCTTCAGTATTTGAAACCCTTCCACGTATTCAAGAAACGGGCTCAAGTAACGCAATGGGCCATTCGTTGTAAGATCCTTATGCAAAAGATTAATGTCATTAGCAAAATGTTTTTGTTGTATGTTCCAACTTATGCAAAGCAACGCGTGATGCAATTCTTGCGATGAAAGTGTATGACCATCATCAGGTTTGATACGGTGTCGTAATTTGTTAATAAAGCGAAACATCCAGGCTACTAATCGAAGTGCGCTAGTGTAACTACTACGCTGATTGATGATTTCTAAAATGCTATTGGTACTAATAGTTGCATTGAATGCTGATTTTCGTTTCTCGCTCTCTACAACTTCCATGTCAATGTCACCGCACCTGCCACTTGGCCACTTGTCTGGTTTTTCATACAAAAACGTTGGTCCATTGTACCATATTGACTTGGCAAGTTCTTCCACAGTCGCTCCTCTAGACACCAAATCGGCTGGGTTGCAATGTGTCGGGACATGTTTCCAATGAGCGCCTGTAGTTAAATCTTGAATTTCCGAAACCCGGTTTCCTACAAAGGTCGAAAGTGTTGCCGAATGCATTTTTAGCCAATGTAATACGATTTGGGAATCTGTCCAAAGAAATAAGGTTAAAGAGTTATTTATGATTGGTTTAATTTTTTCTATAAGACGAGCAAGAAGAAGAGCGCCACAAAGTTCTAATTTAGGTAAAGTTTGTTTTTTGATGGGTGCAACTCTGGACCTTGCGGTGAGCAAGTTGACGATGGTAGTTCCACACTTTTTGGTAACACGGGCATATATTGCACAACCATATGCACGAATTGATGCATCACGGAATCCATGTAACTCAAGGGACATAAACAATTCCTATTCGTCCGATAAACAATTCCTATTCACCTTAATTGATGAAAGTGAAGATAAACAGTCTAAGAAGTTTTTCCAAGCGCTTGCAATGTTTCACAAAGCGTTTTTTGTGACCGCTGAAATCTCCAAAAAGCAAGAACGCTAATAACAGCAGCGACTATAAATTGATAGGGCCGAGTAAACTGAACGACGTGGTGGTCAGCTAATAGACTAACTTTATTTTACAATTTCAGTTCCTTAAATATAATTCACATAATTCAGTAAGTACCGATATTCTATTGTATATATTCAAACTTCTTAAAAGGTGTAGGTCTCTAATATATGCTTGACGCTATTTGTATAATTCATACATCTCAACATACATGTGTTATAGAACAGCAATTAGCAAAAAGTGGGATCGCAGCATTCTTATGCTTGCTTTCTTGTAGGCTTTGCCTTTGTTTAATGTGATATTATCAAGTGTACAAACAACAAATATGAGTGACTAACTATAGCGGGAGTATGTATGTAAATTTGTATGCAATGCAATGGTACATTAGCAGCAAACGAAAATAGGTTACAAATCAAAGTAAGCAATGCAAGTAAAATGATTGGGTGAATGACTTGTGTTATTCTGGCCTTGAATAGCTTAGGCATATAATTAAATAGCGTGAGGTATGTATAAAACATATGTTCAATAAATGCAGCGGTTGCCAATCTATGACCCAACAAGTTCCAAAGACGAACCGCACTTGTAAAGAACTGGCGTTCAGAGGTGAGAGTTCTGTGTCTAGTATAGAAAAGCTGTGCTGACCTTGAAGATTGGAGAAACTGCAGCCTTTGAAACAGGTAGCTTGGCTCCTTAGTATGGATAACCTTATGTATGAATACTAGCGCTCTGACTTTTAACAGGTTTTCAAAGGGAATGTTTAGCAACTTTTTGGCATAAGCAGACACATAGTCAAGTCGTTTAAGCCCAAATATATACCTAGCAATGTTGTTATAAACAACATTTAGTTTGTTCTTACATACATAGTCACAGCAAAAATCTCACATCCATACAGTAGCTGCTTTCGCAAGAATAAGTCTAATGTTGAAAGGAGTGAAGTACTGTGCTAATAAGAGTGTGCGAAGCATTCCATACACTTCACCTACTGAACTAAAGATGTGATTATTCCACGTCAGAGTATTTTTAAAGATTAGACCAAGATTTTTCGCTGTGCCAATATATTCAATGACTGCTCCGCCCAACATTACCTTGTTTAAGACTTGTGTATCGAAGGTCTTCCTGCGAATGACAATACATTTCGATTTGTCAGGATTTATTAACAAGCCATTGACAGATGCCCATGCAGCTATTTGGTTCAAGTCGGAGTTAAGTTCGTTAATACACATATCAATACGATTTTGGGGACAGCATACATATAATTGGACATAGTCAGCATAAATATGAACATTACAATATCTTCAAGTATTAGGTAAGTCATTAACATACAACACGAACAACAAAGGCCCCAGGATAGAACCTTCCGGAACACCCCTGAGTACAGGTACGAAATTAGACTTTCTGCCACCAGCGTACACAGCCTGAGATCTGTCAGAAAGGTAAGACCCAATCAAAGCAATGGCATGACTAGAGAAATTAAACAAATTTTTAAGCCTAAAACATAGAACGTCTTGGTCGACTGAGTCAAATGCTTTGGAATGGTCGAGCAGTGTTAAAAAGGCTAGATTACTGCCATCAATTTCCATCCGAATGCTCTCGATTACGCCCAACAGTGCCGAAGTGCAACTACGGTCTGAAACCGGAATGTCGGTCTGTAAGAAGTTTGGTATCCAGCACATATGACATTATTTGTTTATGCATGATACGCTCAGTTACATTTGACAGGAACGGTAGGATAGAAATGGGTCTGTACTCATTATTTTTCTTATGTACAGGACTAATCTTGGCAGCTTTCCAGCACTTAGGAAAAACACAAGTTGTTAAGATAGAATTTATTAAGTAGATCACATGCGGCAGGATCATAGGTAGTATAATTTTAAGAAACTTTGCACTGATTCCATCAAATTCAGCAGCATTGGATTTTACCGAGAGTATGGCTTGCACAACCTCACAGCCATCAACACATACAAAATAAACAGGACTGACACAAACATGTACACGATCACAATAGTTATTAAGATATATATTACATATATTGCAACACCACCACCATGATCACTCCGATCAGCCCTGAAAAGTTGATAACCATTAACTTTTACCAGACCATTGCTGTGCCGTGACGTAAACCATGTTCCTGACACACACAGAACGTCAACTTTCGAATCTTCAAAAAGGTATCTAAACTCTTTAATCTTTTTATACAAACTTTGCGCATTAATGTGAATTAGATTTAACCCGCTAGCTTATTTGCTAAGTATACGCAGCATTGTGTGAGTAGAGTCTTCGGAGCTCATTACATTACAGTTAGATATCATAGACAATAGGACTCACTTAAAATCAAAAACAACAAACTTAGACTGCTATATGACTCAACCAAACCTACACTAAATAATAAAAGTAATATATGGATAGATCAAAGATATTAGTGAGTACCCTGCTGGCCAGCGGAAGTGTTTTGCTCTCCACGAAAGGATCGGTCGCATTCATAAATGGTATTTGCAAACTCCTTAAGGGAATCCAGAGAGTGAAAAGCGCGTGGTTCATCGGCTTTCCTACACTGGATGTAGACAATTCCCCTTCTCGTGAATACGGAAGCAACCTTTTTTCGTTTTTTAAGGCTTAGAGCTGATTTAAAAATGTCATGATTGTGTTTAGTCATTTATATAGATGCGGGAATCGGAGTTAAGTCCTACATGGGTTAGTCGTAGCCCGTTCTTGTTTAGCCACCTATAATCTGCCACAGTTTTCAATAGCAGATTTCTGTCTGCTGGGGATTGAAATTTAATAATGACGGCAGGGTCTACTTGACTATTTGCAAGGTTACGTGCTCTAAAAATGCTTTTGCTAGCAATTTTATCCTCAAATTTTATGCGAAAATCCTCCTTAATCCTGTTTTCAGATTCTAATATTTGTTTCGCAACCTGTTCAAATCTCTGTTTCGCTACTAGTTCGTTATGTTTAGCGAGCCGTTGATCGATGATGCGGATGATGTTTGCATTTGAGTCGCTAATACGTGGAGTTTTTGCATCAGCATCATTGCACATAGCATCACCACAACGTTTTCCAGCACCAGACGACATTTTGTGCGTTTTAGTCTTAAATTTAAGTTTTTTAGTTGAATGAGAGGTGGCAGCACGATCTTTGTAGGATATGTTTAGTTTTATATTTATTTTTATATTTTATATTTATTGTAATACCGTCAATGAAACAAAGTTTCTTACAGACTACTAACAACAAGTACATACATTTTTATATAAAAATACAAGTATGTTACATACTAAACTTAAGAAGTTAATATGCTAAGCATTTAAAACAAGTTTAAAGATTTATAGATAACGAGCGAAAAAGATTTACGAAAGCTTCAGTGGTCATTGAAAAATCAATGACGATTGTTTGAGACAAAATATTAAATTCTCGCATAGATCTTGCAAGAGGAGCATTGCTGGCGAAATTAGTTTTAACCTTTTTGCAGTAAAAAGGGTAAGTGACTCGGAGGTTACGCCTAGGAACATTAAAAGTAATCCTTTCCATGAGAGAAGGGCAATCAATGATCCCTTGAATAATATTGAATATAAAAGTCAGCGACAACATAACCTACGACTATCCAAAGATTGTAGGTCAATAAGCATGAGACGCGAAGCATACGAAGGGACAGGATCGTCGAATTTTAAGGTTCTTCGAGCGAATTTAAGAAACACCTTCTGAATACGTTCTATTCTTTTAATAGAAACTTGGCTATAGGGCCTCCATATGAAAACTGCGTACTCAAGACGCGAGCGTACAAATGTTATATATAACATTTTCAGAGTGTAAGGGTGAGAAAACCTAGTGGAATTCCGACGGATAAAACCAAGTACTGAGTAGGACTTTGCAATGATGAAGTCAACATGATTATTAAAGTTCAACTTCGGGTCAAAGATAACCCCAAGATCTTTTACTTCAGTAACATTGCGCAGGAAAGTGTTCGAAATGCTATAGTTCGTAATACGAACATTCAAAATTTTAGCAAACGTCATCTTAAAGCATTTTTTAATATTTAAAGGGAGTCTATAACGTAGACACCACGAATGAACAGTGTCAATATCACGTTGAAACTTAGCTTCATCAGAAGTATCCCTGACTACCGCGAAAATTTTGAGATCATCTGCATACAGTAAATAATTTGCAAATAAAAAGCAACTACTTATGTCGTTGATGAAAAGAACAAATAGTAGAGGGCCTAGAACGCTTCCTTGCGGGACACCGGATGAAGCAATGAAAGGTTCTGACGAAACACCGTCGATAGTAACAACACAGCGTCTATTAGAGAGGTATGATTGTATCCATTTCAAAAAGCAGAAATGGAAACCCATATGAGCAAGCTTTCCAGGCAGATGTCGCTACTGTTAGTTGTCCAGGACACAAACCAAGATCAAATGTTATCTGACAAACAGATGGCGCTCAACACAAGAACCCAGATGATGATTCTCTTAGTTGTTGTTGCTATATCGAAACAGCTGGTTTGCCAACACAAGAACAAAAAGCAGGAGCACCTTTAAAAACTTACTTGTTTTTACAAAAATACATCCGCCGCACATAGAGGTATTTGAGCAATCTGGGCGGCCAAAATTATTTTTTGGCTTTAAATAGTTTAAATATGTTACTCATGGTGATTTCAGTTATATTTAACTATTTATTTTATTTTGTTATATATACAGTGGTCCAAAAAAGTCTACGGACAGCAAAGTTTCTTAAAAAATCATTGTTTTTTGTTTTAAATTATTTAATTATGTTATTCATGGTGATTACAGTTATATTTAACTATTTGTTTTATTTTATTATATATACAGTGGTCCAAAAAAGTCTACGGACAGCAGTTTTTTAAAAAATCATTGGTTTTTGTTTTAAATTATTTAATTATGTTATTCATGGTGATTTCAGTTAAATTTACTATTTATTTTATTTTATTATATATACAGTGGTCCAAAAAAGTCTACGGACAGCAAAGTTTCTTAAACAATCATTGTTTTTTGCTTTAAATTGTTTAATTATGTTATTCATGGTGATTTCAGTTATATTTAACTATTTATTTTATTTTGTTATATATACAGTGGTCCAAAAAATTCGTAGGACAGCAAAATTTCCTAAAAAACCATTGTTTTTTGCTCTAAATTGTTTAATTATGTTACTCATCGTGATTTCAGTCATATTTAACTTTTTATTTTATTTTATTATATACACAGTGGTCCAAAAATGTCTACGGATACTCTAGTGTAATAATTCATTCTAGTATAATAATGTACAACTTACAAGCAGATAGCACGTTTCACTGATTTTTGGCATTTATTTTTATATGCCTGGCATCGAGAATTCCAACACAATTTATTACCCTTCAAAAAACGCGAGTACTCCATAAATAATGTAAGGAATACTCCTTTTGGAGTATAGGAGTGTTCCAAAACTAATCTGTATTCATACAAAAAATGTGCTCCAATTAACATTGCGATGTCCTAGGAGAGGAGTAGGTGATCCCACTCTCGCTTTGTTTGTGAGTATTCCATAGAGTACATATGTGAGAGTACTTTCCAAAGTACTTTCCAAAGAACTTTCACTGTAGTACTCCATGGAGCACCCACAGAGGATAATATGCCAAAGTGCTAAAGAGGAATTGTGTCGGAAAGAATTATCGGAGTAAATTTAATTTTAAATGAAAGTAAATGAAGAGGGGCAATACAACTTTTATATTTTTTACTACGAATATTCTTATGTTATTTAGCATTTGCGTGAATAAAGAAACTAATATTTCTCTATACTATAGTATGTATACATAAAACCAGTGCGCGGTTGCATTTTATCAGAGTTGCCATAGTAAAATTTTATTATCAGTTATTTGTATGCAATATTTTACTTTTGGCAACTCTGTTCGATCGTCATCGTGTCGTGATCACGGTCATTAAAAAACGAGAAATGATCGGCTGATGGTGGTCCACAAACGCATTGCAAAGGAGTATTGTTAGAGTACTCCAACATGAAGAAAACGGAACACGTAAACCAACAATTTTTGCAGGGTAAGTAATTATCAAAAAACTTTAAGCCTGCGGAAAAATAGTGAATTTCTATACTTGGCTTACGTGTGCGGTATTACCAGACTAGCAAATAATCAATACTAAAGCTAAAACTCGTATCCCAATCCGATACACTGTTATTTGTAACAGAAGTCCAGTCGCATGGTTCGTCATCATTCTTTAGGGCTCATCATCAGAGGATATGTCAGGCAGGTCATCATCTTTGATTTCAAACGACGTATGTCTCTTTCGAGTTTCAATGGTATCTTTTTTTGAATAAGGTCCCAAGCTTAGAAGGTATTTGTCTAAACTACTTAATTTCTCGTTAATACTTTCCGCATCTGATGCTTTCATGTGATTGAATAATTCGTTACAAATTTACCTAAACTACACAGCTTTAATAATTACCACTTACAAAGCAATTGGCCGGCCGCTTGAATGCTACGCGTCCCCGATATGGTCGCCAAGTCACTGGAAGAAAATACAGGCCTGCCAAAACACTGCTCTCAGAATCGCCACGGGCTCTTCTTAATTCCCCAGGACACCACCTCCACAATGAGGCGAGAGTACTCCCCATTAGTGGAAAAATTTTATGCTGAACAAACAGTTTCTGTTGAAAACCCAAAAATCTGGGCATCCCAACAGACATCTAATTGAAGAGGCCCCGCTCTCAGGCGCTTTAGAAGACATCTCCGCAAGCATTATGAGGAAATACGGCATCTGAGAATACAGCCGTATGTAGAAGAAAACACAAACAGTTCCTCAGGGAGAGGCGCGATCTGGATACTGTAACAGGTTAAATTCTTAGCTATTCATAATCAACCCCGAAATACATGATGTATGTCTTGCTTGCAACTTGTCCGCATTGCAATGTGGAATCAACGCCTCCAGCACCCCTCTCAATTTTGTCCACCCCTGTTGAAGCTGCAAGTATCCTTGGACTCCCGTTAGAGGATATTGATGACTGCTAGTGGTCGTACCTATTGGATGGGTCGAAGCACCGCTACAATAAAAACAACTACTACCCGCTAAGAGCGGCCGGTATACTCACCGTTATCAGTGGTAACCGCTTTTTTGTAAACTTCGAACACTTACGGGAGACGATCCGCAACACTATTTTTTTTAATTTTTGCATGTTTTTGTTTAAGTTTATTATTTTTTCAAACGCACATATAAAAAAACATAATGCAAGAAATTAGATGTAAATTTTTTTGTAAATAACTTAAATTTTAATGAGTTTGAAACGTTTTCACAATAATTTCTCTTATTAAATTATTGTAATTTTTTATGATGGTATTACTGGCTGATATTATAGCTATTTCGACCCTGCCATAGATCTCTTCAGATATCTTTGCATTTTTAAATTAGAAATTATATTCTCGCCGAGTGAGATTCGAACTTTCGTCGTCAAATTGCTAACACCGCAGGCCTACCATTAGGCTACCACTGCATCTCTTTGTTTTGTTGTTTTTTTACTTTAAATATTTGACACTGCTTTGAGTATAGCGGTGGGAAAAAACGTTGATGAATTGTCATGACGGCCGTAATATTTTTACAACTCTTGCGCGGCGTGCAAAAAGCGTATATTTTTTTTTTTGAAAAGGAAACGACATTAGTTTCCACATAACTACTTTTATATTGCAATATTTTTGACAACGTTACCACTTTCGAGGAAACCAAGCATTTACACAGAAGCATATACGACAGATATTGGAGTAATATATAACATTGCTGCAAATAACGGATATTAAAAGCACTAGCAGATAAACTGACAAGAAATCATAGAGAACGAAAAAGAAATAATGAAAGGGCAAGTACTAATACTTGGACAACAATGACATATACTGGAAGTCCAACTTAAAAATTGGCTAACATTCTTAAAAAATACAACATTAACACAGCGTTTAAAACATCGAACAGTCTAGGGCGAAACTAAGAATAAACTCTAACTCAGAGGATCAGTTTAGCAACTAGGGTGTATAAAAATTTACCTGCGAATGTCAACACAGTTACATAGGACAAACAGTACGAACAAGTTTATAAAAGCTTATTTATTTGCCTAAACTAATATAATGTTTACAGGTTTCTTAGGATTATAGTTTAGTGTTATTCTAACATACCTTAGTATTTATCTAGGAGTTTAAAATTTTACATACTATTTGGTGTATATTACAATGACTTAATTTTGTACAACAATAGCATAGCTTATGTAAATTTAAAATTAATGCTTTCCAAAAAAGGGCTAAAAAGGAAATATCATTATCTGCTGTTAAGTGTAAAAATCCTTAGTTGTTGTTGTTGTTGTAGCAATGCTCGCCCCACCTAATAGCCGCGACCGATCACAAATTGTCATCAATATCCTCTAACGGGAGTCCAAGGAAACTTGCCGTTTCAACAGGGGTGAACCATAAGGAAAGGGGTGTTAGAGGCGTTGGTTCCACATTACAATTGAAGAGATGGTTGGTGTCATTTGGGGACACGTTGCAAGCGGGGCATACATTTTGTATGTCGGGGTTGATTCTGGATAGGTAAGAGTTTAACCTGTTACAGTATCCAGAACGAAGTTGAGCAAGAGTGACACGCGTTTACCTGGGGAGTATGCGTTCCTCTTCCGCAAGTTTTGGATAATTTTCGTTAAGCACTGGATTCACCGGGCAATTCCCGGCATAAAGGTCCGACGCCTGTTTATGGAGTTCACCAAGGACCTGCTTGTGTTTTTTCACTTCATACGGCTGGGTTCTCAGGTGCCGTATTTCCTCAAAATGCTTACGGAGATGACTCTTTAAGCCACTAGGCGGTGCTGGTTCATCAATCAGATGTCTGTTGGGATGCCCAGGTTTCTGGGTATTCAACAGGAACTGTTTGGTCAGCATCTCATTTCTCTCCCTGATGGGGAGTATTCTCGCCTCATTATGCAGATGGTGTTCTGGGGACATAAGAAGACAGCCCGTGGCGATTCTGAGAGCAGTATTTTGGCAGGCCTGTAGTTTCTTCCAGTGGGTGATTTTTAGGCTTGGCGACCATATGGGTGACGAATAGCACGTAATCGGCTGGCTAATTGCTTTGTAGTCATGAGCGTTTCTTTATATTTTCCCCCAAGTACTGCCAGCGAGGGATTTGAGGATTTTGTTACGGCTCTGAATTCTCGGAACAATTGCGGCTGCGTGCTCACCAAAATTTAGACAACGTCACACCCAAGATTTTGGGGTGTAGGACAGTCGGTAGCGTAGTGCCATCGACGTGGATGTTCAAAATGGTCGACATTTGGGGCGTCCATGTTGTAAATAAGGTCGCGGAAGATTTAGTCGGTGATAATGCCAGGTTTCGCGAGGCGAAAAAACTGTAGAGATCCTTAGTGATTAACTATTTTATTTATGTTATTGTGTTGTTGCCAAAAATTGTGCAACATTATATAGAAGGTTTTGTTGGTTAACATTATACGTATTGTATCTGCTATGGTAGTAAACAACTTTGCTATTATGATATATAATGTCATTTTGTTTTAATATTTTTATATACAAAGGTATGTATTTTTCTCTAAGTGGTAATACTATATTATTTTGTTTCAGTACATAGTTTTGCATTAGTTCATTATCTACATATGACAAGCTGTTAACAAAGCGTTCAGATGTTTTGATCAAGAAGCTATCAATTCGCACTATTTTGCAAGCTTTATATAAATATTTATTTGACAATCTTTTCCTGAATGTACCCCCGAGTACGTTTTTCGATTGATTCCACTGCATATTCTTAGCATATACCTTTCAAATACGCGTAGCCTTTCCATTTGGCTTGAATAAATATTAAACCGAATGAGACGGGCGTACGATAATATAGGCCTAATTATTTGTTTATAAATGTTAAGTTTAATACTGTTTTTTAAGCCAGCGTAGTCTAGATGCTTTTTAGAGGTAAATCTATCATCTATTACTACTCCTAAATATTTAATTTGATTTTTTACTCTAACATTTTCTTCACCTATTTTGACTTGAGGAACATATTTTCGTGCATTTGGGTACAAGTGTTTCCGCAATCCCTTAATAATCGTACATTCGCTCTTGCGTGTGTTCATCTTTATTTCCCATTTCATTTAGTTTGTTTGTATAAGTTCATTTCATCATTAGCTTTAGCAATTTGCCTCTGAGATCCCAACACTAAAATGTCATCTGCGCATATAAGGACTTTTATATCACAGGAAGCGGGGTGGGCTTTTGTTGGTGGGTCTGGAAAGTCTGCAAGAAAGATGTACAGCAATGGCCCGAGCAAAGAACCTTGTGGAACACCTGCACTTACATCTCGTATGATAGAGTTGTTGCCGCCATTGGCAACGTAGAATGATCGTTCTCTAAGATGGGTATATATCTTTCTATATAAATTTTTATCAAAATGGAATTTTTTGTACATCTTATAAATTATACCTTCTATCCAAGCGGTATGAAAAGCTTTTTCAAGACCCAAACTAACGACAATGGTTGCTTGACGCCTACTCAGATTGGTACATACAAAATCAGATAGTATTGTCAAAGCAGGACATGTGGAATGCGAAGGACGAAAGCCAAACTGATAGTCCTTTAATATCTGTTGTTCTTGAATATGAGATTTGATATTGTCTAGTAAATATTCCTCCATTAGTTTACTAATATTGGATAAAAGTGATATTGGGCGATAGTTAGTTATGGATTTAGGGTCGGAGTTCGGCGTTGGCACACACACAATCTTAGCTGTTTTCCATTCTTTAGGAAAATACCCTATATTATAAGATTGGTTGATTACCAAGGCAATATATATCCAGAAAAAAAGGAGACGTTTTCTTTAGGAGAAAATTTGATACGCCATCCTCGCCGGAGCCTTTTTATTATTTTTAAAACGCAGGCAACAACCGATGTCACCCGCTTTTATGAACATATTGAGGTCACATTGGACACATTATCATGGTGGGGGATTTCACCATCGGCAGTTAAATTGTTGTCGAACGTAACAATTGGGCTATTACACTCAAATAGTTCACTTATAGAGGTTTTAATATGTGATGCAAACTCAACCCCACCAATGTGTTCATTTTGTTTATGAACTTTTTGAAAGGAGTGGCAAAAATATTGACTTTATGAAAATTTTCATGTACGAGGATGGTGTCACTGTTTCCAAAATTAGGTATATCAAAATGGATATCGTTGTCACAACTTATTGTTAAATCTGGAATTTGCTGCTTGGCATTTAAACCACACAGACCTTTTATTTTTCGGTAAGTTTTGCTATTCATCCGTATTTTCGCAAAATAGTTAGACCAGAATTTGTTTTCGTTCAATTGTATTTGTTCTTTAATAATTTTAGTTAGGTTTCGAACTATAGCTGCGAGTGTGGTTTTACGTTGCGGATCAACGCATCTATGAATAGCACGGCGCAAACGCTTTTTCCTCATCAATATCGAGAATATTTTGTGGCAAGTTTATGAGACCACGGTTGAGATCTTTGACCTTTGGTATCGCTCCAGAGTTTATGGACGCATCCATGGCAGAATTTAAATTTGTGATACTAAAATCGATTTCTTTTTCTGTGGCATTACGATTAATTGGTAAATTATATTCGATAAGTTTGTTTGAAAGCACATCATTGAATCTTTTTACATCAATTTTGTCATAAGTAAACCTCTCAGCTAATTGACAATTGAGTACGATATGATCTGACATTATATTTAATTCAATTGCGCTGTGATCTGATTCAAATGGAAGTGTTCTCAAAAAGTCTCGATACCCATTTGGTACATCGAAATCAATTCCAACAAATGTTGTTACTAAAAATATATCTAAAAAGGATGCTGAGCTTTTAGATATCCTAGTAGGAAATTTTGTTGGGATTAACCTTATCGTAGGACATTGCTGAAGCCAATTACTCAGAATTTTGCCATTGGGGTTGGTATATGAGTTTATTTAGAGCCAGTCACTTTTTTAATAGGAGCACGCTTGGTATAAATGTTAGTCTTTTTTTGGAACGCTTTTTTGTACCTTGGGATAAGGTTTTTCATTGTTACCTGCAATTGAGGCATATGAAGGAGAGGACTCATGAAAAATAACTGCTCTCGACAAAGTTTTTTTTTTTTATTAGTGTGGCATCAGCTGTATTTCCTAAGCCATTGCGCTCGTTCAGGCGTTTAATTAATTCAAGCCTTTTGGGGCATTTAGTATAGTTTGCAGGGTGACCTTCGGTTTTACAATTTATGCAACTAACCGGAATGCCTATGTTTTTGACTAGCTGACCCGTTCCAGGATTAATACGAACATATTCTTTGATATTAGTTTCTTTGGAGGAATTTTGCATTCACCTGGTCCATGTGACTCAACACATTTAACACAGCGGTATGGCATATTACAATTGCTTGCCACATGTGTATATCGTTGAACGTTTTTACATTGTGTTGGCAGCATAGGTTTTGATTTTTCAAAGTTTATTTTACAATTAAGTATATATCTTATGTTGTAAAACTCTGATAAATTCGACTTATGGTCGAGCTGAATCAACCAGTTTCCTTTTTTATATTTTGCAAGTTTAATAATCTTGATGTCTAAGTTGAGTTCGTTTAAATAATTTAGAATTTCTTCCTTATCATATACATAAGACAATTTTTTTATTATAATAGTGTGTGGTTTTTCTTCATTAGGAGTGAATGTGTAGGACTTAATGTCCTCTTGCGTCAAAAGGTTTTTAATTTTGTTATAATCTTCTATAATAAATTTTGTTATAATCTTCTATAATAATATAAGCACAGGTTGATTATTTTTTAACTTGCGTTTTTCCCGAACGGGTTGTGTAATGCTGAGCTGCTTTTTGGTTGGGTGAACATCAGCTTGGATTGCTTCTCTTGAGGTAGTAGGCAGCGAAGGAAAGTTCACTTCATCTACACTGTCTTGTTCCATTTCCACAGTTTCTTGTGCTGTGCTATTGTTTTTTGGTTATTTTGTTGCATATTTGTGTTTTTATTATTGCTTTTTAAGCGGTCATTCTCTTCTTGAAGAGCTGCTTTTTCTGCACTAAGCCGTGCTATTATAGATTTTAGTTCGTTTATTTGGGTAGAGAGTGATTGCAGCAACACTGCCATTGATTGGCTGTTCTCTAATCCGCTTACACTTTCCGTGCTGTCAGATTTTTTACGTTTCTTTCCATTTGTTAGTTTCACATTATTTTGTACTTTCGTGTTCTCATTTGTTAGTTCGCATATGTTGCTTTTTGTTGGTTTTAGTTCGGTGTCACCTTGAACTTCACTTTTTCTCGAGTTAACTTGCCCAGCAGCATTTTGCACTGCGGATATTTCATATTTTTTATTATTTACAATTTCGTTTAATTGTTTATCCAGAATTGGAAAGGGATTTTTACTATTATCCTCTTCACTCATTATATATTAGTTTGTAAAGTTTTGTTTTAAATATAATATATTTCATAATGACTTTTTCCGGTCAATTTATTTATAGAATTAAATTTTGGTTAGGCTTTTTTTACCAATGTATTTTAGATGCAAAATAAAAACTTTATTTCATCTTTCTACCCGACGTTTCGCTAGTCTCTCTAGCTTCTTCAGGGGAATATATATTTATATTGTTTTAAATATTAAATTATTCTAAAAAATATTATTTGTACCATTCTTTAGTGGTATCCTTGTCATACTCCACTACTACATTGTATGACAAGGATACCACTAAAGAATGATACAAATAATATTTTTTAGAATAATTTAATATTTAAAAAAATATAAATATATATCCCCCTGAAGAAGCTAGAGAGACTAGCGAAACGTCGGGTAGAAAGATGAAATAAAGTTTTTATTTTGCATCTAAAATACATTGGTCAAAAAAGCCTAACCAAAATTTAATTCTATAATATATTTCATTTAACAAAGAAATATTGCTTTTTTTTATAAACACTGTGATACAGTTGTAATTCGCTCTAACGCACGTCCGCTCTCGACAAACGATTGGTTTGAACTATCGATAAACAGTACGACAAGTAAGAACTAGATTAAGAGAACATATTAGAAATTACAATAAAAAAAAAAACACGGAATCCAACCATCATACCAGAGTCCAACTTTGCGAACAACATTGTCGAAATGCCAGCAAATATCAATAAAACCATCAAAGGTCTTCTTATGCAAGCAATAGGCCAACGTCTGAATGTACTCGAAAACACGGAAATCTACAAAGAAAAGACATTCGACGCTAGAATAATAAATGAACAGACGAGCGCTATTTCTGACACAATTTGATCATTTAAAACTTGTTGTTAAATTTAGGAAGGAAAAGGGTTTCATCGGACCCTTGTAGATTGACACATCTAGGGCCAAGTTTAAAAGGAAAGCTTTAAAGCTTCACGCCATCCCCGTTTAGCACCATTTGATCCAATGTTCTATCTATAACGGTTCAATTTTTACCGCATACTGATTGGTTAATCGATCAGTGCTGATTAAAAACCGATTAATGTGCATATCTCTTGAACCAAGCAAGATGGAATCGATTTTGTTTTTGCATATGGTAGGTATCAGAGCTGTAAAATGATTCAATCAATACAGCTATAAATCAAGGTTGATTCAGTTTACAAATGTGATTGTTTGATTTCAAATATATAAGCCAAGTTTGAATGCGATTTCATTTTTTCCATTCAAAAATTCCGTTAGTGATTGCATGACTGTAAAAAAAGCATTCAGATTGATTGTGAATGCATCGAGAGCACTCCCACTCACGATGATTGCAAAATTTGTTGACTGCAATCACTTTTTCATTCAGTTCCATTGAAATATCCGTTTTTAGGGTTGATACTTTCGTAATTTTGATGGCTAACATACCTGTGATTGGTTTGAAGGTGTCAAAAGAGTTATAAGTAACCGGGCTGCCATATTTCATTTAAAACATTATGTTTGATTCTAAAAAGTTTTATTCGGGGAATTTTGCCCGAAATGAATGGAATTTAATTTTACATGCTTCAGTTCTGATTGAAATAAATAAGAAGCACGACTAAATGAGTTAATACATTCATTAAACCTAATTGGAATAAAATATTATCTCCAATAAAATAATTTCCAATTATAAATCGCAAATGTGGTTCTCGCATTCAATAGCGACGGTAACTCTGACTCAATGTTTTGACATTTTATATTGTAAAAGAGTATTTTGGTATTTTCTACAAAAATAAGCATAATTTTTTTAAAAGTTAAGTAGAAACCAATTGCCACAAAAATAAGGAATATAATAAAGTGCTTCTTGTAGATTATAGTGCAGCAAAGGGGGAGACAAATGCGTTTAAAAACCTGAAACGCTAGACGTCAAATAGTTGTGCACAGTTCCTCTTTATATCAAAAACACATAAAATGTGATTGTATTATTCAAAGGCCCGGCATTTCTTGATCTTCCCCAAATATATGTTCTCAGACCGCGAGATTATTTCACTTGCAGATATAAGCTTGCCTTTGCAATACATTTATTTCAGCATTTTTTGATATAGTTAACTATGCTAATAAGTGATTTAACACTTTATAATTTTGGACCTCTGTCTATTTCACCCTGCACAAGTAACTTGAATTTTTCTATTACAGCAATTTAATGATATCTTTATGTAGTAAAAGTCACATCTGGGACAGTCTTGAATACTGTTACTAGCAAATATGTATCGAAATTCAACAAAATCTGTAAAGCATGTTTCAATGCATCTAAATTTAAGTCAAAAGTTAAAGTCATTATCAAAGAAAAAAAATCACATTGTCGAAATGCCAACAAATATCAATAAAACCATCAAAGCTCTTCTAATGCAAGCAATAGGCCAACGTCTAAACGTACTCGAAAACATGGAAATCTACAAAGAAAAGACATTCGACGCTAGAATAATAAATGAACAGACAAGCGCTATTTCTGACACAATATTTGATCATTTAAAACTTGTTTTAAACGACGAACACGCATCAATATCTAAACACAAAACTATGAACTTGAACACACAAAAAAGGTCAAACGACTGAAATTACTGATTTCTACCTGTCTCAGCTAACCACACAACTTGATCTGTGAAAAACCACCCCCGTGTTTGAAGCAATATAGAACACATACACATACAATTTGATAATACTTGCGGGGAATATTTTGAATAAGGTGCCACGATTTTCCACCTTTTTTTTTCGAGGGGTGGGGGAGTCCTAAAAATCACAAAATTATCATCCGCAACTCTAGGAAACTCTTAGTTTATGAAAAAAAAGCTTTTAAATACCGAAATTTGGTAATATTACAACTTAAGTTTTGCACTTAAAATTCGCGTCGAACTTGTCGAAAGTGGCACCCAAAGACGCGTATTTCCGTCAAGATTCAGAATTCATTAGCGGAAACTATTTTTTTTAAAACATTTTTAAAGTTATTCGCGAAAAAACGGCCGGTACAATTGCCGTTTTTTTTCGTTGTTGAAATTAAACAAACGAAAACCAAGAATGCATACATGCGTATTCGTTACACTATCAACGAATGGTTGATAGTGCCAGATGTGTACGATATAACTATTTTCGCCATATAGGATATGGAATTGGCTTCGCGTACGACTTCAACTTTGACAATGCTTCGACTTCAACACGTAACGAAAATTTACTCTGTTATAGAACAATTTTGCGGATCAAAGCGAATAAAACTGCAAGCCGTTCTTTTTTAATCTTAACACAGACTGAGATAAGTGTTTTTTCCGCGCTGCTTCGCTTTAACATCGCCATAAAATAAACAATACAACTTTGCTTACTACGCTTTGAAGTAACCAAAGCATATCTACAAATCTTCCTCTATGTCTCTGGGAAAGGACAAGGAAGTCTCAGACCTCATGCTTATTCATTTCATTCCGTTTACCATATTGATTTTGTTAGCTTTAAATTTTAGCGATTTTTTATTTCAAATTTTCTATTTTTTGGACATGAAGTGGGAAATCTCACAAATTTTAAATTCAGGAAGGAAAAGCTTTAGAAAAGAAGTGGGAAAATCTCACAAATTTGAACTTTAGGAAAGAAAAGGCCGCAGGCGAAAATTTGGAATAAAATATCGCGCGATTTTTTGTTCCAAATTTTCTATTTTTTGGACATGAAGTGGGAAATCTCACAAATTTTAAATTTAGGAAGGAAAAAGGTTTCATCGGACCCTTGTAGATTGACACATCTAGGGCCCAGTTTAAAAGGAAAGCTTTAAAGCTTCGCGGCATCCCCGTTTAGCACCATTTGATGTTCTATCTATAGCGGTTCAATTTTTACAGCATACTGATTGGTTAATCGATCAGTGCTGATTAAAAACCGATTAATGTACATATCTCTTGAACCAAGCAAGATGGAATCGATTTTGTTTTTGCATATGGTAGGTATCAGAGCTGTAAAATGATTCAATCAATACAATCAAGGTTGATTCAGTTTACAAATGTGATTGTTTGATTTCAAATATATAAGCCAAGTTTGAATGCGATTTCATTTTTTCCATTCAAAAATTCCGTTAGTGATTGCATGACTGTAAAAAAAGCATTCAGATTGATTGTGAATGCATCGAGAGCACTCCCACTCACGATGATTGCAAAATTTGTTGACTGCAATCACTTTTTCATTCAGTTCCATTGAAATATCCGTTTTTAGGGTTGATACTTTCGTACTTTTAATGGCTAACATACCTGTGATTGGTTTGAAGGAGTCAAAAGAGTTATAAGTAACCGGGCTGCCATATTTCATTTAAAACATTATGTTTGATTCTAAAAAGTTTTATTCGGGGAATTTTGCCCGAAATGAATGGAATTTAATTTTACATGCTTCAGTTCTGATTGAAATAAATAAGAAACACGACTAAATGGGTCAATACATTCATTAAACCTCATTGGAATAAAATATTATTTCCAATAAAATAATTTCCAATTATAAATCCCAAATGTGGTTCTCACATTCAATAGCGACGGTAACTCTGACTCAATGTTTTGACATTTTATATTGTAAAAGAGTATTTTGGTATTTTCTACAAAAATAAGCATAATTTTTTTAAAAGTTAAGTAGAAATCAATTGCCACAAAAATAAGGAATACAATAGAGTGCTTCTTGTAGATTATAGTGCAGCAAAGGTGGAGAAAAATGCGTTTAAAAACCTGAAACGGTAGACGTCAAATAGTTGTGCACAGTTCCTCTTTATATCAAAAACACATAAAATGTGATTGTATTATTCAAAGGCCCGGCATTGCTTGATCTACCCCAAATATATATTCTCAGACCGCTAGATTATTTCACTTGCAGATATAAGCTTGCCTTTGCAATACATTTATTTCAGCATTTTTTGATATAGTTAACTATGCTAATAAGTGATTTAACATTTTATAATTTTGGACCTCTGTCTATTTCACCATGCACAAGTAACTTGAATTCTTTTATTATAGCAATTTAATGATATCTTTATGAAGTAAAAGTCACATCTGGGACAGTCTTGAATACTGTTACTAGCAAATATGTATCGAAATTCAACAACATCTGTAAAGCATGTTTCAATGCATCTAAGTATAAGTCAAAAGTAAAAGTCATTATTAAAGAAAAAAAAACAAAAAAAAAAAAACAAAAAAAAAACAATCTACTCTGAAGTTTAAAAAAAACATTTTTCCGATTTACAAAGTCTTCGCCATTGTGTGCATAACTTAAAATAACCCAAGATTTGATAGTTACTTTCCACTAGATCTAGAGGGGTGTGATATCTCTGTGCATTGAGTAAGCTTCCCGTTGCGTTTGGTACAAATAGCATAAATGCATCATGGGGATCAAAACCAAGGAGAAGGGGAGATTTTGTACAGATTATTATTTATAAAAACGATTTTGTTGTTTTCTTGGGGCCCCTGCAATAGTTTTGAAAATTTAGAAAGTTTTGGCAGCTAATGATATCGAAATTTACCACTTTTTTTAGGAAAATATGACCTCTATCGTTTTGAAATTTTTTTTGAAAATTTGTTCATATATGATGAAAGTCAGATGACAACAACGTGATTTTTTATTAATAGTGTAACTATATTGTACTTTTAATCGCGTTAGCTGGCTATAAGCGTTTTTCTTTATATTTCATGTTTGTTGAAAATGCTACACTGTGTCTGGTAGGTGATGTTTTTCGATTGTAATAAACAAAAAATAAAAAAAATTCATTAAATGACATTAGCACAATATTGGACTACCTACCCAATTTGAAACTTTATTGCTCATACAATATATATCGCCGTGTCTTTTCCAAGAATATGTTAGCAAGAAAATTTTGGATTTCGCCCAAATAAATAAGTTAATATAATATTTAGTTTTTCTCTTGCAAAGGAAGATGTAAAATTTTTTTTATCCTATGCGTCAAGCGAAGAAATGTTTCTTTTACAAGCAGATATGGACACATTGCTCAATTGGTGCACCATCAACTATATGCCACTTAATCTTAAAAAATGCAAATTTATGTACATAGATTACTTTAGCCAGCTTCCTACACTCTTATCAATTATAATTTTGTACAGGTACGTATACAGTTTTACAGACTTTGGGGTTAATATGGACAGTAAACTTAACTTAAACCTTCATATTACTGCAACTGTTAATAAGGTTAGAGGCATTTTTAAAGCCATTATATAAAGAATTCAGCGACCCGTACGTTACTAAAGTTCTTTTTACAACATTAGTCAGGCCGATATTAGAATATGGTGCAATAATTTGGAAACCGAGCTACCAGGTTCATATTGATCGGCTAGAATCAGTCCAAAAACCATTCTTACTTTTCTCCGTAAGGTATTTCCTTGCTAGTCGTAGGGAAATGCTTGGAATTTTATTTATGATTAAATAACTAAATGGTTCGGTCTCTAACTCATTCCTGTTGAGCGAAGTAAACAACTTTAATGTCCCTTCCCGGCCTTCAAGACATCTTAAACCTCTCTACCCAAAATATTGTAGGACAAATTTTGAAATAAATGAGCCCCTCCGCTGTTTGTTAAAATTACAACTCCCAATCTAGCACATTTGATGTTTCGGACTCGCTTTTTTGTATTAAAAAATCTGTTCTTTCCTCTCTTAATAGTAACTAACTGTATTCATTAACATATTGAATTAATTTTCTACTAATTCTATCCATTATATGTATGTATATTAATTACAAATACGGCATTTATTTTACTTAGCTGATGAGGTTTCCTCTGTAGCTGAGCAATTTTAGATTTCGACGGTTAACAAACCATTGCCTTACAACGACGCGGCATGAACAGGATTAGCCTGGTTTCATTAGACGACTTGAGGGCAGTGCGCTGTCTCAACGTCCATAAAAAAAAATATAAAAAAAAATATAAAATATAAGTCTAAAAAGCTTTTGGGTTTACTTTCAACTCATCTTCATATCGAGTAATAATACTGCTTATACAAAAATTTATCTAGCGTATTAAATTTTGTCATATAATAAGTATATTTATCTTTATGAGAGCTATCTTTGGACGCCTTATACAATTTAAAATGTTTATTCCTAAAATTTTTTAGCCTTTTTAAATTTTTTGTATACCATGGGATTATTGAATACAAAAACATAAACATTTAAACAGCAATATATCGGCACTCTGATGTTTGGGAATGTACCTAGCCTTTTGTAGCAATACAGGAGCATTACATATATCGCTCATTTACTTCAATAGTGTCATAACTCAAAAAACACAATTTTCCAGGAGAGCAATTCAAAGATTTTAACTGCCATATGTTGCCCAGATAAAGGCGTATTTTCATTTTTATAGAACGTGGTAAATTTTTAACGGATCACACAAATTTTTTTATACAACATAGATCATGATATTGGGTACGTTTATATGTTATTAACTCAAAAGTCATATTTTTTGAGTTATGATACTATTGAAGAAAATGAGCGATATGATTGAAGGTCTTATTTTTTTTCACATACACACATTTTTTCAATTATGAAGAAAAAATATATTAAAATGTTATTATTTATACAAAATATATTCTTCAAGACAAGAAATAATATAAACGAGCCGCACCCGTGCGCATCTTGTGTAACCAATATAAAAGTCTCTTATCAAATATCAACAGAAATCAGCTGTTCTATCAATTAAAATTTACAGCTTGCGCTGCCATCTGGCGTATGATAGCAACTGGCAGTGATGCAGTGCAAATATTCGCAATAGTGCCATAGTACAAATAGATTTTTTTTTGTGCTCGCAATCGTTTATTTTTAACAAATTATTTTAATAAAATATAGCTAAACAAAAGCCCTACTACCAAAATTGCCCAAAGCTCGCTAATAGCCCGAATCTCCATCTTTACAATCAAAACTTTATTTATAGATTTGGATTCCAAATAAGAGCGAAAAAGGGACCCGTACATAAAAGCAGCTATTTGGAAAAAAAGGATGATACTTCTTGTAACCGAAGATGTCCCCAACCATTTCTCCACCTTTTGCTTCCCAGAAAATACAAATCCAACCATTAGACAATACAAAGGTTGTAAACTGTTTGAACCCCAGGAAAGTGAAACTGTATTGACATATGTACCTGGATATGACTTCAACATCCCGTACCATATCGTATTTTAAGATGTTGACAATAATAGCTGATGTTGGATGTTGTAGTCGCAGGTGTATATCGGTCAAGTTTGTTTGCAAATAACCTTTGGTTCAAATAGCTCACTTCTGCATGCTTTCTTCCCCTGATGAAATAAGATTATCACGTAATATCTTATTTTGTATGAGATATGAAGAATAAATGCATGATAATCGTGTTCGAAAATACTTCAAAAATCTCAACCAAAACGATTGAAATATGTTCACGGATATGATCAGCAAATGACTGTGAAAAGCAGTCAAATATTACTCTAAAACAATTAAAGTTCAATTTTACAAATCAATCAATTATGAATAAAAAGCGCTTCGAAATATGAATCATAAATGATTATTCAATAATAATCACATTTAGGGTACATTTTTCTCCCGACGATAAATTAGTTTTCGAATAGAAAATACTTTTAAATTTGAACGTTTTTAACCCTAATCTCCTAAAGTGAGCCTTTCAGTCTCACTTTGAAATTTAAGTATTGATTATTTTCGCACCAAATAATATTTTGATATGAAATTTTGTGTATTCCTCCAACTGATTATAATTATTATGACGTGTTTATTATTTTTTGGATTGTGTACTATTTTTACCATTTCTTTGCAATTGTGCAAAGTGCACTTAAATAGATTGCTCGATATCACGCCGATTTTCACAGATTTTTATATAAATGTGGCATATCGTTAGCTTAATGTGAAAATGTGCTAAGTCACTTTTTTTTTAAATTTTATTTTAATGCAGTTTTAAAGCTGAATTCAAAATACATTGATCACAAAAAACAAAATATTTTCATTTTTACGTGCTGTGGGCAATGATGTGTACATATGCTAAGTCGTCAGCTGTTAAAAAGAATGTGCTAAGTCAACCTGTCAGTAATATCAATCTGAATTACTAGTCATTTCTTTGTGCGCGCATTTTATTTATTTATTTAATTCATTAAGTCTAAAAGTACATGCTTTGTTGTTGTTGTTGTTGTTGTATTAACGATAAAGACACTCCCAGTAGGCTTTGGGGCGTTTTACCGATGTTGTTGGCCCTTTGCCGGATATAGATCCGGTACGGTCCGGTAACAAAGCGCTATTAAGTTACTAGCCCGACCATCTCAGCAACGATTTATATGACCACATTAAACCTTCTAGGCCATGACGCCCTCCCCACCCCCTAGTCACATGATGAACTTGGGGTCGCCAGAGCCTCGGCTGCCAATTAAACAGAATTCGCCACGGTTAGGTGAGCTTGACAATTGGGTTGGAGAAGCTATGTATTGCGCTGGCAACCCTTTGAGAGGGTTGTGAACACAACCCCTTGAAATTGGATTCACCCAATTGAGACATGCCTTTGGTGTTTGAAAAATGCTTTGCGCTGACCATAATCTACTTCAATTCTTACAAGTCGATAACTACATACATGCTTTCTTACGGACTAGTTAAAAATAGAAAACAATTCAAGCTTAAACTTATATAAGCTGTTATTAAAATTAATAACACTACTGAATCGATTTGATATATGTATAGTCCAGTTATAGGTTCATTCATAGCATAATTCGTTTTATGAGTTATTTCGATAAATTATTATGCCGAAGATCACGCAGTGGAATATATGGAATAAACAAATTAGATAAATCAGAACAATTCATGCTAAAGTTTATTACATTATAGGCAAGCATGAGTGAGATAAAAGTTCTTTTGTCATGTAAAGCCTGAAGACCAAAAAATTTGTGCCAGCTTTATCTTCTTCTTTATTACTTTTTTATCTTTCAATTGATATAATTTCACGTATTAACTTTAAAATGTAACAATTAACTTATTTCATTAATTAAATAAACACTCATATATAAAAGTGGTGTCAGAAGTGTATTTTAAAAATGAGCCTTACACCGGAGGATTTAAAAACAGCGTTGGATGCGCTAGCAGGAGCAATCCTAGGAGCTGTGGAGGAGGCTGCACAGAATGCTGCGGCAAATAAAACGCAAATCGGAAGATAAATCCTCAGTACAGGATTAGATTGAGCATTACAGTTGAGCAAGGTTCCAGAAGCGGAACAGCACAAGTTCGTACGTGTACACATGGGGGCAGAGCTTAATACAGCGCTAAAAATTCTTGTTAGCCCAAAAATATATATATATAAAATATCTTGATTCGCCATTTTGATGGCTGTAGGAATAAGTATGCAGAAAGTATCAAGTTCCGGCAAAACAAACAAGAAAAGGGAGAGCCGATTTGCAAGTTCGCACTTCGGTTAAGAGAAGCGGCTGTACACTGTGAGTATGGAGAATTCTTAGATAGAATGCTGCTAGAGCAATTGTTGTATGGCGTAGATTCACGAGTTATTTGTAATGAAGATATTGCAAAGAAACCAAAAAATTTTGCTGAAGCATACGAAATTGCGCATACAATCGAATTAACACAAAACGTCACAACAGACCTAAAGTGCACAGAGGTGATACAAACAAGCGAGCCAACGTACAAACTAGGATACGAACCAGTTAAAACAAAAAGAAATACAAATTCAAAAAACCCGAGTGGCGAAAAACCGATGCAGAGGGAAAAAGAGAAAGGGTCCAATTGTTACGGATGTGGGGGCAGCACCTTAGAAAAGAGTGGAAGAGTGGGCCACATCGCCAAAGTGTGCAAGACCAAATTAGATCAGATTTCAGAGGATTAATGTGAATCAGTTCAAAAACTAAACAGTGTTAATGCATACAATGCAGTAGATAGAAAAATTATTCCTATGTATATAGATGGGAAACAAATTCAGATGGAATTAGATACGGGTGCACCATGTGCAGTTATGAATTGCAAAACGTTGCGTTCGATTAAACCAAATTTTAGGTTGTTAAAGACAGATCGACGATTTACAAGCTATACGGGGCACAAGGTGAACTGCATTGGACGGGTCGTAGTAACTGCGACAATGGGGAAAACTTCACGACGACTTAATTTGTATGTCGTTCAAGGAGATTGTGATACACTTTGCGGCCGAGAATGGATATCGCAGTTCGCACGAGAAATAAACTGCACTGAACTGTTTTCATCGTCTAACCGAATCAATACTATAAATTCAACAGCACCAAAACTATCAATAAACCAACAAACTCGACTGCAACATCTCATTACACGTTTTGAGGACATCTTCAGTACGACAGCTGGGAAGTTGGGTGGGCCACCTGCAAAAGTAAAGATCAAAGCTGTAGCAACTCCAGTTTTCGCGCGAGCGCGCGATGTACCGATGGCGCTGAGAGAGGAGTATGCCCAGGAAATAGATCGTAAAATTCAGTCAGGTTTTTACAAGAGAGTGGAGCATTCAGAATGGGCCTCAAAAACACACGTAGTAGCAAAAAAGAATGGGGGTATTCGCATTACCGGTAATTATAAGCCCACTGTCAATCCAAAAATGATCATCGACGAACACCCGATTCCAAAAGCAGAATATTTGTTTAATTAAATGAAAAACGCTACAATATTTTGTCACTTAGATAAAACAGATGCATATACGCATTTAACAATTGACGATGAGTTTGCGCATGTATTGACATTAAATACAGTGACGCATGGGTTAATACGACCTACTCGTGCGTGTGGAGCAGCAAATATTCCAGCTCTCTGGCAAAGAAAAATGGAGACTGTGTTACAGGGGGTCCCAAATGTTTTACATTTTTTTGATGATATCTTGGTGTTTGCTGAAAACTTCGAGCAGCTACTGATAGTTTTGGAAACGACACTAAATCGCATAAATCGCATGGTTTGCATTTGAACAAGTCAAAGTGTGCGTACATAAATCCGAAAAACACATTGAAGCGGTACTAAACGCTCCCAAGCCAACGAATTTCGAAGAGTTACAGCTGTTTTTAGGAAAAACCACGTATTATAGCGCATTTATTCCAGATTTGGCCACAAGTGCACGGCCATTGCGGGATATGCTGAAAAGAGAGAAATTTTACTGGACTAAGGAGGCAAACACAGCGTTTGCCATATTGAAAGAGACGTTGGTTTCACCTCAAGTGTTGATGCCATACGACCCAACACTACCTGTACTACTGGCAACAGACGCGAGTCCAACAGGACTAGGAGCCGTGCTTTCACACCGTTTAGAGAGTGGGACCGAACGACCAATTGCATATGCAAGTCGAACATTGAATGCTACAGAACAACGCTATCCACAGATTGACAAAGAGGCATTGGCAATTGTGTGGGCGGTTCAGAAATTTTTCAAATATTTATACGCGCGTCATTGGACACTAATCACCGATCATAAGCCATTATCACAAATATTACAACCTGACAAATCGCTTCCAGTATTATGCATAAGTAGAATGGCGAACTACGCAGACTTTTTAAGCAGATTTGATTGCGAGGTGGTGTACAATAGCTCAAAGGCGAAAGCGAATGCCGACTATCTTTCACGCGCCCACTTTAGGCCACCGAAATCATTACAAATTAAGCAGTTGCAGCAGACAGCCATGACGAATCTAGACGAATATGACGAGTTCGACCACTTCATGATTCGCCAAATCAACCAATTACCACTAAGTTCAGAACACATAGCAAGAGAGTCCAGAAAAGATGAACGAATGGGTAAAATAATTAAACTACTGGAAAGTGGCCAGTGCTTGAAAAGGACAGGGTACAAATCCCCAGAAGTCAATTATAAGTTGTCCTCCGGATGTTTGACGTTCGAACATCGTGTTGGTATTTCACCAAAATATCGAAACAAATTGCTTGAAATTTTATACACGGGGCATTTAGGAATTGTTAAGATGAAAGGGACTGCTCGCTCATTCATATACTGGCCGGGCATAGACAATGATATCGAGAATATTGCAAACCAATGTGATGCATGTGCAAGACAAGCAAACAAACCGGCAAAAAGTGAGGATCATCATTGGGAATACCCCAAAGGACCATGGGAACGTGTTCATATCGACTATGCGGGACCTTTCGAGGGAGCGATGTTGCTGGTAATCTTGGACGTTGTTGGAAGAAGTGTTTGCGGCTTACGGCGTGCCGCTAACTGTCGTTTCTGATAATTGAACAAATTTCACTTCTGCAGAATTTAACAACTTTATGACAGCAGTTGGTGTTAAATATCACAAATATTCAGCGCCGTATCACCCAGCAACTAACGGGCAAGCAGAGCGTAGCGTACAAACAGTCAAGAAAGCATTGAAAGCGATGGTTACTACGAGTAGTTCATTAAAGACAAATTTGAATGAATTTTTGAGGCAATATAAAAACGCACCGCATGCAACCACAGGGTCATCACTAGCACTACTATTTATGGGGCGACAGTTGCGCACAAGGTTGAATCTGATTCGACCAGAGGAAATTTCAAAGAAGGTAGAAGAGAAGCAATACGTAAAGTCCCAGAAAACTTACGGAGTTTGAACCAAATCAAAATGTTTACTTTTTGTCTGGAAATCCACGAATTTGTAAGTGGCTCAGGGGAACCATAAACGCACGTCTAGGTGATCTGCACTATGAAATACTCTTCAATTGGAAAAGTGTAAAACGGCATGTGGACCAAATACGCAAAGCCCCGGTTGGACCTGATAAAACAGAGGCAGAGGGGAAGTTGATTATTACAAGGCGGGGCTGTCAACCGAAGACAACACTAATGAAACCGAGGCATCAGCTGAAGTAGATAGCACTGAAGCAATAACGCAACCGGTGGTTACTGAAACAGCGCAAAACGAATCGTGGGGATCGGAAGATTTTGAAGGCTTTGCTTCGGCCAATAGTACAATAGGGCAAAATCCTACATCGACACCGCATACAACACCCGAAACAAGTAGGATACCTCAAATTCTAGGGCGATCAACCAGACAGAGAAGGGCACCTGTCGGATACTCACCTTAGCCCTTGCAGAGGTGGGAAAAGTGTTGTGTATGAAACGAGATGGCATCGCCACTACAATAAATTATTTATTTATAATCTGGCAACTGTGTTGCCAGAACATTCTTTATCTTCTTCTTTATTACTTTTTTATCTTTCAATTGATATACTTTGACGTATTAAATTTAAAATGTAACAATTAACTTATTTCATTAATTAAATAAACACTCATATATAAAACCTATTTTACTTTATTCTACCCAAGATAATAAGGTTATTGGTTTCGTCTGTCACTCTGCATCGTAATGGCATAAACTAATCGAGATAAATAAAGATTTACATGTATCAAAATGATCACGGGGAAACCCGATGATGCAAACTTTACCATGAGAAAGTAAGTAATCATTTTTCTAAATTTAAAAATGCTTCTGCTACTGAAAGAGTCTATTGCATTTGTGACAGCAACATATTCAACCGTTATTTTTCAAAATTAAGGTTCAAATAAAAAATTTATGAGTGGGGCATCTGGGGTTCAGAGCTGTAAAATCTTACGTTTGCGATTTGTGGTATTTGGGGGGTTTTGCTCTTTGTCTATGACAACTTCCAAAAAAAGAAAAAATTGATAAGCATTTATTTTCCATTTAGCTTTATTTTTTTAAAGCTGTGACAGCGACTTTAAAGGGCTCTTTCGAAAAAAGCGAGCAAAATTTGTTAAGAAAACTTAACAAAATGAATTACCAAATATGCTCCGAGGTTTAATTAAATATGCCCAAGTAAAAAAGTCACTATATCAGCAACTCCAAAAAAAATTGTATATGAAAGACAGGAATGTTCAACTTGCCGGAATGATACTTTTTTTTTCAATATAACTGGACATTTTTAAAATTGTCATGCTTAATGCTCTTGAGCAAGTTGTTTTAACTCTTCTCACGCTAATTATCTTCATAAAAACTTTTTCAACCAATTTTTAAAACTAAGCTTTCATAAAAAGGAATAAAAATTTTTTCGTACTATTTTAGGTACTATTTGCGCATTTTTGTAGTAAGTGATTGGTACTGAATGCATGACTTCACACACCAAAAATGTGAAATCAACTGAGTGCACTCATTGATTTCAGTATATTTATTTCTGCAGTCTGATTTAGCATTCTTTTCAATTGCATGCGGTGTTGAATGAAGTCCTTATTTCTCTGCATGATTGCAGAATTAAAAAAATGAAAGCATAATTCTCATAGGCACAAAAAATTGTGAAATACTGATTGTAGAAAACCTCTAATTTCAAAAAGCAAACGTTTTCATTCTTCATCAGCTCTGGTGGGTATGCACGTGTAGATTAATCCACAAGTTGATTCAAGGTTCTATCATTAACGGTTCAGGCGCATCCACTTGTAGATTAAACGACAATTTGATTGAGAGTTCCATATTAACCCTTCAATGAAAAAATTGAGTTTATCGGTACACATATGACCCCGAAACCCGATTTGGCGCCATATCTCTTGAACTAAGCAAGATTTTCTAAATTTTATTTTTGCATTAGATAGCCAGCCCCGTTTAGCACCATTCACAATTTGATCCAATGTTCTATCTATAACGGTTCAATTTATGACGCATACTGATGGGTTAATCGATCAGTGCTGATACCGATTAGTGTGCATATCTCTTGAACCAAGCAGGATGGGAACTTTTTTTTTGTGCAATATGTAGGCATCCACTTGTAGATTAAACGACAATTTGATCGAAAGTTGCAACATTAACCCTTCAATGAAAAAATCGGAGTTTATCGGTACACATACGGCCCCGAAACCCGATTTGGCGCCATATCTCTTGAACTCAGCAAGATTTTCTAAATTTTATTTTTGCATTAGATAGCCATCCCCGTTTAGCACCATTCACAATTTGATCCAATGTTCTATCTGTAACGGTTCAATTTCTACCGCATACTGATGGGTTAATCGATCAGTGCTGATTAAAACCGATTATTTCTTGAACCAAGCAAGATGGAATCGATCTTGTATTTGCATATTGTAGGCACTCATTTGTAGATTAATCCACAAGTTGATTCAAGGTTCTATCCTTAAAGGTTCAGGCGCTACGAGGCTTAATCAGTTAAATCGGTTAAAATCGCGCGATTTTCTATTCCCAATTTTCTATTTTTAGGACATGAAGTGGGAAAATCTCGCAATGTTTCACTTTAGAAAAGAAGAGGGTTTCCGAGGACCTTTGTACATTGACGCATCTAATGGCAAATTTAGATGGAAAGTTTCAAAGCTTCAAAAGCGCCATATTCTAAAAATATCTCAACTTTTCGACTCGCTTCACATATGTTAAGCTTTGTGTAGAATGGTGTATGTGGTGCCCTACATTGAACTTATCTGCAAAGCAAAGCCATACAACAAAGCGTTCTAAGAAAATCCCGCAAAAAAACGAGAAAAGGATACTTACATATACAAATATGTATGCGCGTCCGCAAACAAGTACCTAACCATTTACAAAATAACAAAACAACCATTAAGGGAAAAAGACATAAGTCAGAAAAACCCTTTTTTTATGTACATTTAATATTTCTGCTCTCTGTTTGTTGGTTAGCTGGTACTTTCCGTCTCTGACAAGCGTACGTTAGAGACATGTCAACGCCTGTGAAAAAATGTTTTATCATATATTTAAATATGACAAAGAAAAATAAATCAAACCATCAAAGTAACTACGCATATCTATTCGTGAGGAACATATATATGTTTTATAGTCTCTATCAGCTTCTTGAAGGGGTCTTCTTGATTCCTCTAAACTGATATCTTCGAAATTTGCATTGCATTGAGATTCTATTCTCTGTGTATGTGTGCCATCAGGTGCAACAAATGGGTTGCCTAGGTCGCTGTGGTTGACTTTGTGATGCAAATACCCATGTTTGGGTAAGCAATCATATGCCTTCCAAAAGTTTGTAGGAATCATTGTACCTTCCACTACATGTTTTTTTAATTAGCGGTATAAGAGCATCCGCTTACCGGTCATTGTTCGGGCACACTTCTAGCCTTAGGTCGTCACTGCCGTCTTCAATCATACCTAGGACCCAGTGACCTTCCACACTTCTTCCTAAAATACAATACGTAAATACAATATGTGAATGGGCAAGGCGAAATAAACTTCAATTGCCAAGCGTGAAGTGCCTTTATATGTACAAAGCAACATCTTGGGTGATTGCGGCGATGTTACTGGAATGCATAAGATTGTTTTGAACGCATCTATATGAAATACGGCGGCCACCGTGGTGTGATGGTAGTGTGCTCCGCCTACCACACCGTATGCCCTGGGTTCGCACCCCGGGCAAAGCAACATCAAAATTTTAGAAATAAGGTTTTTCAATTAGAAGAAAAGTTTTCTAAACGGGGTCGCCCCTAGGCAGTGTTTGGCAAGCGCTCCGGGTGTATTTCTGCCATGAAAAGCTCTCAGTGAAAACTCATCTGCCTTGCAGATGCCGTTCGGAGTCGGCATAAAACATGTAGGTCCTGTCCGGCCAATTTGTAGGGAAAATCAAGAGGAGCACGACCCAATTTGGAAGAGAAGCTCGGCCTTAGATCTCTTCGGAGGTTATCGCGCCTTGCATTTATTTTTTTATTTATATGAAAAACTCAATAGTGGCTCGGTCATTAGCTGCAGCTGCATTCCGCGGCGTGGCAATGTTGATCAAAGAAAAGCGCCGCTGTCGCTACATGTCGCGTCACTAAATACGCAAGCACCATTAACAGAAAGGCGGATTTAAGCTAAAGCTAAGAACACACTGAGCTGGACTACACTGCGCTGCAAAATATTATTTGCATGTATTCTTATGGAGCAATTCACATCCCGGCCATGTTGATCATGTAGACAAAAAATATCGAAATTGCAATCGAAATCAGTTAAATAAATCGGTTTTTAATATAAATATAAACGAAATATAACCATCATCAGTGTTAACAGCAACACTATCGCAGCAATAATATTGTAACGAATTTACTGCAATTCCTCTTATTTGCAACCTTGTACTAACGTTCGTATCACCGTTGAATAAATAACTCCAATATTCAATAATGCAAAATGGCCTTTATTAAAGTGCTTCTCAATAACACTGATACAACCAATAGCTTGCTTAAATCGAACTGATTCTCGTGCCTCTACAGTTGCGGCCTTTTATACTGATGATTTCTCGTTTGCATACTTCTAGGCTCTTCCAGAATTTACTTAGTTACTGCTATATAATTATAACTACAAATGCACGTGTATAGCTTCTCATATGCGCGTGTATTTGTGAGCCACACTTCCACAATTATAATTGCATACTTTTGAGAGCATCTCAGATAAGATATCTGCATGTGTTGCGTCTCTTCTCCGCTGCGTGTACGTACATATGTGTAGACATAATGATTGATTTATTGATGTGCATACAAGTCACTGCTTAGCATCGGCTTAGAGATGATAGTGTCCCTTAGTGCTGCTAATATTCGTTACACTGCCCTCCACCTAAGTCTGATCGTCCCGATCAGACAAATCTCTCGATTTAAACGCTGTTAGCGTCTCCAAATGTACAACTCTTCTATTTCGTGGTTTCCCAATGGTTTGTATGCGGTACATGGTATCACTGATCTCCTTCACAACATTGTACGGGCCTTCCCAACTGCGCCGAAACTTGGATGGAACACCTTTCCGCTGGTGAGGGTTGTATAACAGTACCAAGAAACCTTCCGAATTATGTTCTCATCGTACCTGTGCTTCATCTTACTACTCATTATCCTGGATCGTTCCCTCGCACTCTGCTGTTTGGCCAATGAACTACTTCGCAGAGCTTGCGCTTGACGAATTGGCTTCGCATAATCAGTATCGTTCCCACGTTTCACAACAGTGGTGCGCCCTGGCTTGAAACTACCCTCGCATTCCTTCTGGGAAATTCTTTCCTTCGTTTTCGTGCGTCCCTTTGGTTTTGTCAATGCCACTGTTTCTCTCGCAGGTACTTTTGATTTCGCTTTATTTGGCCCATTCGATCCATCAACCTTTACCGGTGACTTCCGTGGTCTTTGTCGAGTCTTCTCCACCAGTTCTCGATTACTGCAGAACCCTTCCTTCAAACTAAAGTTAAGTGGTACATCCTGGTTCTCATAACGCATTACCCTTCTCTGCATATCGATCTTAATGTCATGGTCAACTAAGAAGTCCACTCCCAATATGACTTCATCAACAATCTCCGCCATAATGAATTTGTGTAGAAACATGACCTTTCCAATTAGGACTTTACATATCGCTTCTCCCTGGACTTGGTTATACTCGCCAGTGACGGTACGCAACCTTTCTCCAGGTAACGGGTTTACTCTCCTGTTGACCAAGTCAGATCGGATTAAGGAATGAGATGCGCCCGTATCTACTGTCAGTACACGTTCTTTGCCATCCACATTCCCTCTGACGGTAAGACTGCTCCATTTTCTACCAATTTGCGACACAGATATCACAGGACATTCAATAGCTGGAGCTAGCTCTCGATCTCTACATCTAACTCACTCTTGCTCATCCCCTCCAGCTTTGTTATTAAGACCACCCATGCTGTTGAAACCACTAGGATCAAGATCGCAATGACGTGCAATGTGACCGGGCTTCCCGCATTTGATAACTCTTTTGCGATCCTTTCAGCGCCTCCAATATTGTGTTCACCCGGTCTCGCCTTTCCACCTCCACACGGCGTGCTTTGAACGCTGCCTTACACAGAAGCGATGCTGTTTCCTGAATCAGAGCATGTGACACTGTGAATGTAGGTTTTGGATTCGCATATGTAGCTCGCTTTGTTTCGACGTCCCGTATACCATTTATAAAGCTCTGAATCTTTACCTTCTCAATGTATTCCACGGGTGCGTCCGCATTCGCTAAATATGCCAGCCTATCAACATCCGACGCAAATTCTTGCAATGTTTCACCAGCCTCTGGAAGCGGTTCAGTAACTCCATGTGGTATATCTGTCTCCTATGCTCAGTTCCGTATCGTCCATCAATGCTTCATAACAGTTCCGTTCGCCCTCTGGAATGGTTTGTAAAATCTAAGCTGCAGGCCCTTTCAACGCCATGAACAGTGCAGCAACTTTATCTTCAACATTCCAGTTGTTCACTGCTGCGGTCTTCCCAAACCGTAGCTTAAAGACCTTGAAAGGAACAGAACCGTCAAAGGATGGATTTTTTACCTTCGGATTAGACATTGAAGTGACTGGGCTGTTCAATTGTAATTCCTAGATCCTATCTTTCAAAGCATCCATCTCTGCCTCTATTTTATCCTGTCGACCACTGAAGCCTTCTTGAAACTGGGTTAGTTTTTCTTCCATATGCGCTTCCAGTTTCGATGATATACGGACTTCCTGCTCTTCTAGTTGGCTGGAGATCTGAGATGATATCTGTGCTGAAATTTGTGCCGACATTTCGGAAATACGCGTCTCCTGTGCTTCAATCTTATATGTTATGCGTGTCTCTTGCGATTCCAGTTGGGATATATATATGTCTTATTTTTATGTCTTATATTATGTTGGGATATATATATGTCATATATGTCTTCTGTTCTTCCAGTTGATTTTCCATCTTGGATGTAATCTGTGCCGACATTTCTGACCTACGCGTTTCTTGTGCTTCTAGTTGTTTTTCCATCTTGGATGTTTCTGTCGACGTTTGTGCAAATATTGCAGCTAATATTGTGTTCAAGTCTGTGTTCGCCATTGTCTGCGGTGTTTCGTTTTTCTCCTCATTTTTTGTTGTTGTCTCGTCGCCATCAAGATGAAAGACATACTCTTCCACGTTAATTCCTTCTGCTTCCATTGCTTCTCGTAGTCGTAGCTGAAGTTCGAGTTTAATGCTGGTTGTATTCAATTCACGGCTCTCCAACTCCTTCTTCAGTTGCTGGATCTTCAATTCACTTAACTTTGCCATGTCATTGTTGTCCTCTGGAATTTATTCAAAAATTCCTCTTCTGACACCAATTGTAACGAATTTACTGCAATTCCTCTTATTTGCACCCTTGTACTAACGTTCGTATAACTAAACTAAACTGTTCATCTGTCATTCTAATTCTGAATCTCCCTCTCCTTTCCCCTCTTCCTTCCCCAATTCCACTCATACTCCCATCCAACTTCTATTACCAAAAAAAAAAAAATGTTTAAAACTGATTCTGTATCGCAAATTAACTAAAACATTAACTGACATATCGCTGTACGATGGCTTTGTATAGATTTTATCAAGAAAAGCAATCAGCTAATAAGATAACAACACCTTCTACTGAATTCCCCTTGATTTCAACCAACGCAACAATTTCCAAAACTTCTCTATAGAGATATGCAAAGATATATCTAAACTTGCTTTATAACTATGTTATAATTTCATATTATAATTTTAGCTTTTGAATAAATAAATATCTAACCTTGAAAATAAACACCTGCAACATTATCATCAGCGGCACTGTCAACAGAAGCTGTAGCACAATTGACGTTTGAACTAGAAACATCTGAAATTGAAACTATCTTAATATCCATTCAAATTCTGATATAGCAAATTGAATCTAACCTTCCAAATAAGCAACCGCATTATCATCAGTAACTGCAATATCAACAATGTGATGATCGGCATTAGTAGTGGAAACATCTGCAATTAGACTTCTTTCATATACATTGTTTACAAACGGCGCACCAGAAAACGTTAATACAACTGTTTAGTGATTACCATCTGAACGCACCATTTAGTAATTCCACGTATTTAATAATTTCGGACTAATATGATAGCAAAGTGTAAAACTCGATTAAGTTGTCACTAAACAGTTGATCAACTGTTATGTTTTTTTAATGCTAATTTATATCACTCACTGAATGAAGTGTTTCTAACGTATCACTCATCAGTGTGTATTTTAAATGCTTAAAAATATTACCTTCATAACAAGCAATAGTATAACTATCAGTAGTTGTAGCATCTTGAGCACCAGCAACAAAAAATCACCACTCATAAAAGAAACATATGTAATTAAAATTTCTTTCATATAATTTCTAATATGATCATATGTATTTAATTAGCGAGCTTTGCTCATATTGCTTTATACAATCGTTTTTGTAATTGATATTAGAGAAAAATTGTAAGTTTACAAACGGAGATGGTTACTAGGACATGTTTCTGAATTTCACTTCTTCATCAGCTAGCTTTTCGGGAGCTGAGCGTTGAACTCGAATCTCCAACATTCATATCAGTGCAAGCCTTTAGCTGCTAAGCCATATGAATGTCCCGTTGTTCGCTGTACAATTGGTCTCTAAGAGTTGCCTTTTTATACTCAGTTGAGCAGAGCTCACAGAGTATATTAACTTTGATTGCATAACGGTTGGTTGTACAGGTATAAAGGAATCGAGATAGATATAGACTTCCATATATCAAAATCATCAGTATCGAAAAAAAATTTGATTGAGCCATGTCCGTCCGTCCGTCCGTCTGTTAACACGATAACTTGAGTAAATTTTGAGGTATCTTGACGAAATTTGGTATGTAGGTTCCTGGGCACTCATCTCAGATCGCTATTTAAAATGAACGATATCGGACTATAACCACGCCCACTTTTTCGATATCGAAAATTTCGAAAAATCGAAAAAGTGCGATAATTCATTACCAAAGACGGATGAAGCGATGAAACTTGGTAGGTGGGTTGAACTTATGACGCAGAATAGAAAATAAGTAAAATTTTGGACAATGGGCGTGGCACCGCCCCCTTTTAAAACAAGGTAATTTAGAAGTTTTGCAAGCTGTAATTTGGCAGTCGTTGAAGATATCATGATGAAATTTGGCAGGAACGTTACTTGTATTACTATATGTATGCTTAATAAAAATTTGCAAAATCGGAGAACGACCACGCCCACTTTGAAAAAAAAAGTTTTTTAAGTGAAATTTTTACAAAAAATTTAATATCTTTACAGTATATAAGTAAATTATGTCAACATTCAACTCCAGTAATAATATGTTGCAACAAAATACAAAAACAAAAGAAAATTTCAAAATGGGCGTGGCTCCGCCCTTTTTCATTTGATTTGCTTATTATACATTTAATGCCATAAGTCGAACAAATATTTACCAATCCTTGTGAAATTTGGTAGGCGCTTAGATTCTAGGACGATAACTGTTTTCTGTGAAAAAGGGCGAAATCGGTTGAAGCCACGCCCAGTTTTTATACACAGAAGATCGTCTGTCCTTCCGCTCAGCCGTTAACACGATAACTTGAGCAAAAATCGATATATCTTTACTAAACTCAGTTCACATAATTATCTGAACACACTTTGTATTGGTATAAAAAATGGCCGAAATCCGACTATGACCACGCCCACTTTTTCGATTTCGAAAATTACAAAAAATGAAAAAAATGCCATAATTCTATACCAAATACGAAAAAGGGATGAAACATGGTAATTGCATTGGTTTATTGACGCAAAATATAACTTTAGAAAAAAACTTTGTAAAATGGGTGTGACACCTACCATATTAAGTAGAAGAAAATGAAAAAGTTCTGCAGGGCGAAATCGAAAGCCCTTGGAATCATGGCAGGAATACTGTTCGTGGTATTACATATATAAATAAATTAGCGGTACCCGACAGATGATGTTCTGGGTCACCCTGGTCCACATTTTGGTCGAAATCTCGGAAACGCCTTCACATATACAACTACCACAACTCCCTTTTAAAATTCTTATTAATACCTTTAATTTGACACCCATATTGTACAAACACATTATAGAGTCACGCCTGGTCCACCTTTATGGAAATATATCGAAAAGGCGTCCACCTATAGAACTAAGGCCCACTCCCTTTTAAAATACTCATTATCATCTTTCGTTTGATACTCATAATGTACAAACGCATTCTATAGGCAAGCCTGGTCCACCTTTATAACAATATCCCGAAAAGGCGTCCACCTATAGAACTAAGGCCCACTCCCTTTTAAAATACTCATTAACACCTTTCATTTGATACCCATATCATAAACAAATTTTAAAGTCACCCGTGGTCCACCTTTATGGCGATATCTCGAAAAGGATTCCACCCATAGAATTAAGGCCCACCCACTCCCTTTTAAAATACTCATTAACACCTTGCATATGATACCCATATTGTACAAACACATTATAAAGTCACCCCTGGTCCACTTTTATGGTGATATCTCGAAAAGGCGTCCACCTATAAAACTAATGCCCGCTCCCTTTTAAAATACTCATTAACACCTTTCATTTGATACCCATATCGCACAAACAAATTCTAGAGTCACCCCTGGTCCACCTTAATGGCGATATCTCGAAAACGCGTCCACCCATAAAACTAAGGCCCACTCCCTTTTAAAATACTCATTAACACCTTTCGTTTGATACCCATATCGTACAAACAAATTCTAGAGTCACCCCTGGTCCACCTTAATGGCGATATCTCGAAAAGGCGTCCACCCACAGAACTAAGGCCCACTACCTTTTAAAATACTCATTAACACCTTTCATTTGATACCCAGATCGTACAAACAAATTGTAGAGTCACCCCTGGTCCACCTTTATGGCAATATCTCGAAAAGGCGTCCACCCATAGAACTAAGGCCCACTCCCTTTTAAAACACTCATTAGCACCTTTCGTTTGACACCCATATTATACAAACGCATTCTATAGTCACCCCTGGTCCACCTTTATGGCGATATCCCGAAATGGCGTCCGCCTATAGAACTATGACCCACTTCCTTTTAAAATACTCATTAACACCTTTCATTTGATACCCATATCGTACAAACAAATTCTAGAGTCACCCCTGGTCCACCTTTATGGCGATATCCCGAAATGGCGTCCACCTATAGAACTATGACCCACTTCCTTTTAAAATACTCTCTAATACCTTCCATTTGATACCCATGTCATACAAACACATTCCAGGGTTACCCTAGGTTCATTTTCCTACATGGTGATTTTCCCTTATTTTGTCTCCATAGCTCTCAACTGAGTATGTAATGTTCGGTTACACCCGAACTTAGCCTTCCTTATTTGTTGTTTATATTCCTTTTGATCACCATGTAGGCACATGCACTCTGTATGTAGTTTATTCCTAATGGTGTGGATAAGATTTTTAGGCGTGCTTTTGAAAGCTTAGTAACATTTGTTCGGATTTTTACAGTATTTGTTTTTAATATCAATATGATCATATGTATTTAATTAGCGAGCTTTGCTCATATTGCTTTATACAATGGTTTTTGTAATTGATATTAGAGAAAAATTGTAAGTTTACAAACGGCGATGGTTACTAGGACATGTTTCTGAATTTCACTTCTTCATCAGCTAGCTTTTCGAGAGCTGAGCGTTGAACTGGAATCTCCAACATTCATATCAGTGCAAGCCTTTAGCTGCTAAGCCATATGAATGTCCCGTTGTTCGCTGTACAATTGATCTCTAAGAGTTGCCTTTTTGTTTATATTCCATTTGATCACCATATAGGCACATACACTCTGTATGTAGTTTATTCCTAATGGTGTGGATATGATTTTTAGGCGCGCTTTTGAAAGCTTAGTAACATTTATAATAATAATAATAATAATAAACCCAACGGATTAATACCCTCCAAAGCCCGCCCAACCGACACGAGGGGCGCATCCGCATGACGCACGGATTTGTTTTTGTTTTTGCCGAGTTGTTGATAGGCGGAGGTTTGTTAAGCGTCGAGATCTAAAACTGCTCAGCTACAGAAAAAAAATCATCAGCTGAGTATTATATACATAACAGTAGAAAATTATACATATAGTAAATTGTTAAATAAGTTAAGGATTTAGCATATAAAGATTTTTATTTTTTATTTTTATTTTTATTTTGTTACGTGTTAAGATAGATAGGACAGTTTTCCTTATAGTAAAAAGTGAATCCGTTATATCAAATGAATTCGAGTGAGAGTTAAAATCATAACACAAACACCGGAAAGGTTCATTTAATTCGAAGTTAGTTCTACACTGCCTCAAAAGAAGAGGTTTGTAATGTCTTGACGCTCGTGATGGGATATTGAAGTTTACTTCGTTCAAAAGAAAGGGGCTAGAAATTAGTCCATTCAGTAGTTTAGCCATAAATAATACTCCTAGCATTTCTCTACGGCTAGCGAGAGTTGGAAGATTGATAAGCCTTAACCGACTAGTATAAGGTGGAAGATTATATGCAGAGTCCCAATGAAAATTCCTTAAAGAAAAAAGTAAAAATTGCTTCTGTATTGACTCAAGCCTATCTGCATGAACTTGATATCGCGGATTCCAGACTACTGATCCGTATTCTAGTATCGGCCTAACCAATGTGGTAAAAAGGGCTTTGGTTACATAAGGGTCACTAAATTCTTTAGACCATCTCTTCACGAATGATAGAACACCTCTAGCCTTATTGGCAGTAGTCATAATATGAAGGTTGAAACTAAGTTTAGCATCCATCGTAACTCCCAAGTCAACAAAATAATTTACTGATGCAAGACAAAAATTATCAATTACGTAAGAGGCTGCTGGCAAAGATCTCCGAGAGAAGCACATGAACTTACATTTATTGATGTTCAGCGGCATTGAATTCGCGTTGCACCAAGCAACTAAGCAGTTTAAATCCGCTTGAAGCAATGGACGTTCTTCAATAGACTCATAAGACCTAAAAAGTTTTACATCATCAGCATACATTAAAATTTTGGAATATTTTATTATGGTACAAATATCATTAATAAATAGCAAGAACAGAATTGGACCGAGATGACTGCCCTGTGGGACGCCAGAGGGGACATTAATGACCTCTGAAAGAGTATTTTTAAAAATTACTTGTTGCGTTCTACCGCAGAGATAAGAAGATATCCACTGAGTGAGACCTGGTTGGAAACCAAGTTGTTCGGATTTTTACAGTATTTGTTTTTAATACTTCCGCTGTTACTATTTTATCAATATTTAATTAGCGAGCTTTGCTCATATTGCTTTATACAATGGGTTTTGTAATTGATATTAGAGAAAAATTGTAAGTTTACAAACGGGGATGGTTACTAGGACATGTTTCTGAATTTCACTTCTTCATCAGCGAGCTTTTCGGGAGCTGAGCGTTGAACTCGAATCTCCAACATATAATTTCTAATAGTTTATACGAAAATTAAGCGACAGTTAATAATTAAGCGACAACAGTACCTTCATCAACAGGGGTAAGAGCAGTTGGAGCTCTAGCAACAACAAATTCAAAATTATTTTCTTCATACTCCCTTACGTATCGAGACACGAAGCTGATATTTATGCCCAGAGGGCGGTGGGTTTTTAAAATATCATCTTCATCCATATATCACTTATGTACTGCTATAACGGCAATACGGTCCTCATATTCTGACCACTTCATAGTTTTCCCTGAAACAATTATACAATTTGTATTCCACTACTAAATCATCATATTAATAGAAATGTAATACTAATTACCTGATTGGATCATTTTAAAATAAAGTTTAATCAATTTAATCAAATTATAAAGGCTTTACTAAAAAATACTTTAAAATTTTCACACAATGAAAGCTCCGTTAGTTTAAAGCGGCGAACGTTATCAACTATTAAATTATATAACGGGCGTAGCCAAGGAAAGATCTTCACAATTAAGTTAACGAGTAAACAGAGTACTTATTCTACACTTGCATAGAACGTTTTTTAGTGTTGCTTCGCTTTAACGCTTTGGCAGTGCCACAAGAAATTAGTTAGTGAGTGAATAAGCTAATAAGTGAACATTAGATATTTCCATTATACCATCAATAACTGTTTCACAACTAATGTTTCCAAGTAATATTAAAATTTATTTAAAATATTGAAGAAAATTTTCATGATGTAGTTTTCCATAATATTGTCACGGATATTAGCATCACTAAGCTATACCATCACTAAGGCGATGCTAAGGCCATGCTAAGCGGTATTTACGTCAATAATCAAATCATGTATACACATATATAAGGCAGCCGAGAGATGTCACACACAGATGCATTTACTTATACGCCTATGTGTGTTCGAAAGACTGTAAACTACAAACTCACATACATCTGAGAGACGCTGAAAAGTAGACAATTGTAAACAAGTAGAAACTATATGAGAACTATAAACACACGAATATAGTTGGTAAGTTCTGGAAATAGAAGAGCCTAGATGTATGCAGCGTAAACTATAAAAGCGGCGCAAGCGAGTAAGAAGTAATTCAGTTTGATTTGAGTTTCGATTAAGACGATATCTAGCGAGCAATAGCAGTATTATTTTGAAAGTCAGTTTCATTTGAGCTATCAATCAGTTTGGTTATTAAGCAAGCTATTCGTTGCAAAGTTTGAGTGTTATTGTGAAGTACTTTAACAAAGGCCATTTCGCATTATTAAATATTGGAGTTATTTATTCAACAGTTTAGCGATACGAACTCAGCAGAAAAAGGCAAATAAGAGGATTTGCAAGCAAATTCGTTACAATTGGTGTCAGAAGAGGAATTGTTGAATAAATTCCGAAGATTGGGAATACAACTTGGGCATGGCAAAGTTCAGTGAATTGAAGATCCAGCAACTGAAAAAGGAGTTGGAGAACCGTGGATTAAATACAACCGGCAATAAGATCGAACTTCAAGCACGGCTACGAGAGGTAATGGAGTCGCAAGGAATTAATGTGGACGAGTTTGTCTTTTATCCTGATGGGGACGAAACAACAACAAAAATTGAAGAGAAAAACGAAACATCGCAGACAGTTACGAGCACAGACTTGAACATGATATTGGCTGCAATAACTGCTCAAACATCGACAGTGGAATCGCAGGAGACACGTTTAACATCCAAGATGGAAGAACAGAAAACGTATATGTCATCACAATTGGAATCGCTGGAGACACGCATAACATCGAAGATTGAAGCACAGGAAACACAAATTTCTACACAGCTCGAAGAACAGAAGACATATATGGCATCCAGGATGGAATCACAGGAGACACGTATTGCAGAGATGTCTTCTGAAATAACAGCGAAGATTGAAGCACAAGAGGCACGAATGTCCGAAATGTCGGCGCAAATTTCAGCACAGATATCATCGCAGATCTCTGCTCAACTGGAAGAGCAAGAAGGACGTATTCCCTCGAAGTTGGAGGCGCAAGATACAAAAATTTTACAGTTTGAAGAAAAAAATCAAGGCCGAGGTGGATGCTTTGAGAGGACGTATCGAGCAGTTGCAACTAAATCGCCCAGCAGCTTCAACGAGTAATCCAAAGGTAAAAACACCATCCTTTGACGGTCCTGTTCTTTTCCAGGTCTTCAAGCTACAGTTTGAGAAGACCGCAGCAGTGAACAACTGGAATGCGGAAGATAAAGTTGCTGCACTGTTCGTGGCATTAAAAGGGCCTGCAGCGGAAATCTTACAGACGATTCCAGAGTACGAACGGAACAGTTATGAAGCATTGGTGGCTGCTGTAGAACGACGTTATGGAAGCGAGCATAGAAAACAGATATTCCAAATTGAGTTGCAAAACCGTCACCAAAGAGCGAATGAGACTTTGCAGGAGTTTGCCTCGGATATTGAAAGGTTGGCATATTTGGCAAATGCGGACGCACCCGTGGAGTACACCGAGAGGGTAAAAATCCAGAGTTTTATAAATGGCATACGGGACGTAGAAACAAAGCGAGGTGCATACGCAAACCCAAAGCCAACATTCGCAGAAACGGTGTCACAAGCTCTGATTCAGGAAACAGCGTCGCTTCTGTGTAAGCCAGTTTTCAAAGCACGCCGTGTGGAAGTAGAAAGGCCAGAGTGGGTAGACGCAATATTGGAGGCGCTGAAGGGTCACAAAAGCGGAGTGAAAAAGTTATCAAATGCGGGAAGTCCCGTCACATTGCACGTCATTGCGATCTTGGTCCTAATAGTTCCAACAATATGGGCGGCCGTAAACGCAAAGCTGGAGGAGATGAGCAAGAGCGAGTAATAGGTAGAGATCGAGAGCTAGATCCAGCTATTGAATGCCCTGTGATATCTGTGTTGCAAATTGGTAGAAAATCGAGCAGTCTTACCGTCAGAGGGAATGTGGATGGTAAAGAACATGTACTGACTGTAGATACGGGCGCATCTCATTCCTTGATTCGATCTGATTTAGTCAACAGGAGAGTAAAACCGTTACCTGGAGCATGGTTGCGTACGGTCACGGGCGAGTATAACCAAGTCCAGGGAGGGGTGATATGTGAAGTCCTAATTGGGAAGGTCATGGTTCTACACAAATTCGTTGTGGCGGAGATCGTTGATGAAGTTATATTGGGAGTGGACTTCTTGGTTGACCATGACATCAAGATCGATATACAGAGAAGGTTGATGCGTTATAAGAACCAGGATACACCACTTAACTTCAGTCTGCAGAAAAGGTTCAGTAGTAACCGAGTACTGGTGGAAAAGACTCGACAGAGACCACGAAAGTCAAGGAAAGTAGATCGAGCAAAAGTTGATGGATCGAATGGGCCAAATAAAGCGAGACCAAAAATACCTGCGGGAGAAACACCGGCATTGACAAACCCTAATGGACGCACTAAAACGACTAAAAGAATTTTCCAGAAAGAATGCGAGGGTGGTTTCAAGCCAGCGCGCACTACTGTTGTGAAACGTCAAGACGATACTGATGATGCAAAGTCAATCCGTCAAGATCAAGCTCTGCGAAGTAGTTCTTCATTGGCCAAGCAACAGAGTGCGAGGGAACGATCCAGGATAATGAGTAGTAAGATGAAATACAGGTACGACAACAAGAATAATTCGGAAGGTTTCTTGGAGGGAGATTTGGTACTGTTGTACAACCCTCACCGGCGGAAAGGTGTTCCTTCCAAATTTTGGTGCAGTTGGGAAAGCCCGTACAAAGTTGTAAAAAGGATCAGTGATCCCATCTACCGCATACAAACAATTGGGAAACCACGAAATAGAAGGGTGGTTCATTTGGAGAGGCTAGGAGCGGTTAGATCGAGAGATTCGTCTGATCGCGACGATCAGACTTAGGTGGAGGGCAGTGTCACGGATATTAGCATCACTAAGCTATACCATCACTAAGGCGATGCTAAGGCCATGCTAAGCGGTATTTACGTCAATAATCAAATCATGTATACACATATATAAGGCAGCCGAGAGATGTCACACACAGATGCATTTACTTATACGCCTATGTGTGTGCGAAAGACTGTAAACTACAAACTCACATACATCTGAGAGACGCTGAAAAGTAGACAATTGTAAACAAGTAGAAACTATATGATAACTATAAACACACGAATATAGTTGGTAAGTTCTGGAAATAGAAGAGCCTAGATGTATGTAGCGTAAACTATAAAAGCGGCGCAAGCGAGTAAGAAGTAATTCAGTTTGATTTGAGTTTCGATTAAGACGATATCTAGCGAGCAATAGTAGTATTATTTTGAAAGTCAGTTTCATTTGAGCTATCAATCAGTTTGGTGATTAAGCAAGCTACTCGTTGCAAAGTTTGAGTGTTATTGTGAAGTAATTTAATAAAGGCCATTTTGCATTATTAAATATTGGAGTTATTTATTCAACAGTTTAGCGATACAAATTCGTTACAATATTTTTACCTTCAGGTCTGGCAGCCCCTTAACACATAAACGAACAGTCTACTCGTTCAAAAAACACTCGCTCTGCCATATTATTTCGGTTGCAGATAACAATTCGATTATAAAATAAACAAACGAACTCGTCCCAATGTATGATATCTTTTTTGACCGACCAGTTGCAGCTAACCTACTAATGTTACATTGCTAAGCTAACATATTTACCTGCATAAATCCCATCTGTGAATAAACAATGTGCACTGAAGTATATGAAATTTTTCTATGTGGCATTGAAAAATCTCTTGTTTTATTTTTTAAATCGATGTAAAAATAATTTTTGCATAAAATGGGTATTGTTAAGTTATTGGAACAGGTTGAGGGCATGAATATGTTGCTCAAATTTGCAGAAAAGCTGCTAAGTAGTAGCCCTACCAAAAATATAAAAGCTTGTGCTTAAAGTATAGAGCTCCATGATTTAATCTCAACAAAAATGACCAATAGAAGAAATGATAATTTTACTCGAAATTCTCATTTTTTTTTTAGAAACAAAGTATACGTTTAATTTTTTACCCTCTATTAAACAATGTTTAAATAATTTTGTCCTAATAGTAATTTCAAAAATAATAGTCATATTTATAATTGTAATAAAAAACTAAAATAATAATTTTTTTTTCAGCTACTATGTTTCAAACATCTGCGGAACAGTCTTCCCACTATCTGGCAGAGATTTATAAAGAATTTTTATTACAACGTGAAGATTGTTTACGTACATTGAGAGTATTTTTACGTGAATTGGTGCGAGTACTTCGTTATGATATGAATATCGTGAAGTTTTGCCAATCGTTTATGAAGGAACGAATAGAGTTATTGGAGCAAATTGAACGTTCCGAGTTTAAGGATAGAATTTTTCATTCTATGGTTGATATATTATGCCTTTGTATGCTATTGTCCGTTTCACCTCAAATTCGTGAAGCCTGTATTATGCTACGTTCCAATAAGGAAATTAAAAACAATCCAACATTATTGAACTTCTATTCCCAAATGTCTCAAATTCAATTGGAAGCTGTTTCTTGGATGTACGAAACGGTGCCGAGTCTTTTCAAAGCTCAAAGTCTGGACTACAGCCAAGCTCTCCATAAAATTTTACTCTTGGACAGTCCTGAACAATATTCGAGGTGCGACCAATGGCCCTCGGAACCGGAACGGGGCACACTTATTAGAATTGTATCAGAAACTCCAGTTCTTGAAGAAACTCTACTTCGGATTATACTTATTGGTATTACAAAAGATATACCCTTAACCATACCTGAAACAATTGATGTAATAATGATGGTTATTAAACGAGCTTCAACGATGAGAATTCTCAATTATCCTGCAGTACAAGCAAATAAATATGATGTTATCGACTTCCTATTTAACATGGTGGAGTACCATTATCCCGAAAATATAAAATTACCTTTGGGTTATGTCCCTCCTAAGCTTGCTATTACAGTTCTTTATTGGAAAGCTTGGATTATAATGCTTATGATCTCTGCTCATAACCCGTCTACCTTCGGTGCGTTTTGTTGGAAGCATTATCCCACTATGAAAGCTTTAATTGAAATGTGCATTACCGACCAGTTTGGGGAACAGTTTATTGGGAAAGAAGAACTGCAGGTACGAAATAAAAAAATTTAAGATAATAAATAATAGCCTCGTTGTATTATATTTTGTTCTATTCTATACGCCTTTACGGTGTGGCATTGTAACCCTGCTAAACCAGCTGATCGTGACAATTTTATTTTCGTAACTTTACAAATTAAGAAGAAAATTTTAATTTTATTATACATTTTTAAATTTTATTTATCTTGACAGCGCGCTTGTGAGGACAGCTAATACGCGGGGTAGCCATTTACGTTCTTTTCATGCACGATACAAATTGTCACTTTTCAGCGGTAGGAGAGGTAACAATTTGTCCAGCAAAAAAAAAAACGCTTCAAGATTTGATAAAACATCATGCAAGGACGGAAGTAGAATGTATTTACTTGCATGAGGAATGGGAAATAGCGTAGCATTAAACTATATGACATACTAAAGTTGGCAATATTCAACGTTTGCTGCTTATACCTATATGACACTACTTTATTTTTTGATTCCAAGCTCAATAAACTGACGAAACTTTATTGGCAAGTCAAATTACAAAAAAAATTTCCAACAAGAGAAAGAGATACCAATATTGTCCACAAAATAAAGCAATTTGACATGTTTTTGTTTAGGTTTTAAATTTTATCTTTTCATTGACATGTTTCACAACATAAGCAATGCAAATAACACGGATATGGAAGGCTTACACCTTCCTGCTTGTCTAAAAAGATGGGCCGCTAATTACCTGAGTGGTCGGCAGTCGTCAGTTGAATTTAGGAACGAAATTTCTTAACCTAGAAAAATTAAACAGGGGTCCCACAGGGTGGTGTCCTGTCCCCGCTTCTCTTTAATTTTTACATATCAAAACTCTCTCCCCCACCAGAAGGAGTCACAATAATTTCCTATGCTGACGACTGCACGATTATGGCTACATGAGCTGGCCCTTCAGTTGATGAATTAGTTTCTAAAATAAACAGCTATCTCCCCGATCTTTCCGGGTTTTTCACCTCGCGCAACTTGGCACTATCACCGACAAAATCCACGGCCGCCCTGTTCACGACGTGGAAGGAACAGATGTCGCAAATACTGGACGTATGCGTCGATGGTGTTACACTACCGACTGTCAGTCACCCAAAGATCTTAGGGGTAACGTTCGATAATACTCTAACCTTCAAGGCTTATTCCACCGAAATTGTTTCTAAAGTACAAAGTTGCAACAAAATTCTCAAGTCACTTGCCACGTTGCTTACCACGTACAAAGCAATTGGCCGGCCGCTCATGAGCTACGCGTCACCAGTCTGATCGCCTGGTCTTAAAAATACGCACTGGAAAAGGCTACAGACCTGTCAAAATGCTGCAATCAGAACTGCCACCGGATGTCTCCTCATGAGCCCCGAACACTTTCTACATAGTGAGGTCATAGAGCTCAATATTAAAGAGCACAACGAAATGCTGAACAAGCAGTTCTTGCTTAATTGTCACAGACCAGGACATTCTAGCAAACAACTACTCTATTTAGCACCACCTCCGCGGGGTTTAAGGGAACATCCCCTAAATCACTATGACGAGAACCTGCACCTGCCAATACAGCCGTTTGATCCAGGCAAGCATAAGCAGGCCCTTAGCCAAATCGACACTGAATCGGTAAATGCTTTTGTCAGGACGCGCCCGCTGAACCCCGTTATTAATATGCAATATCCTACCCTTGCAGAAGAAGAAATCACACTACCAAGGGAGACACGAGTCACCCTGGCCCAACTTCGTTCTGGATACTGTAACAGGTTAAACTCTTATCTGTCCAGAATCAACCGCGACATACCTAATGTATGTCCTGCATGTGATGTGTCCCCACATGACACAAACCATCTTTTCAACTGTAATGTGGAACCTACGCCTCTATCACCTATCTCCTTATGGTCCGCCCCTGTTGAAACAGTCAGTTTCCTTGGACTCCCGTTAGAGGACTTTGATGACAATTTGTGAGTGGTCGTGCCGATTGAATGGGGCGAAGCACTGTTAATACAACAACAACCATATCGGGGACGCGTTGCATGCAGTCTGCTGGCCAATTGCCTTGTAAGTGGTAATGAGCGTTTCTCTATCTTTACCCCAAGTACTGCCAGCAAGAGATTTGGGAATTTTATAGCGGCTCTGGATTTTCGGTGCAATTGCGGCTGCATGCTCACCAAAATAGATCCTGCTCAAACGTGTACCCAAGATTTTGTGGTGTAAAACAGTCGGTAGCGTAGTGCCATTCACGTAGATGTCAAAATGGTCGACATTTGGGACGTCCATGTTGTAAATAAGGTCGCCGATGATTTACTGATAATGTCAGGTTTCGTGAGGCGGAAAACTGGAGAGATCAGGGAGGTAGCCGTTTATTTTGTTGCAAACTCATCGATCTATGGGCCTGGGCCTGTGGCCCTTATTGTGCAGTCATCGGCATAGGAAACGATAGTAGCTCCTGGTGGCGAAGGTAGCTTTGATATAAAGAAGTTAAACAAAAGTGGGGATATGACACCACCCTGTGACACCCCTTGTTTAATTCTTCTTGGTTTGGATGTTGCGGTCCTAAATTGCACCCATGCTTGCCGACCACACAGATAATTAGCGGTCCACCTTTTGACAGGTCTAGCGCAAGGAGTACTGTTCTATGGCGGGGCTTTGACTTAAACCGCAATTTATCTGGGTGCTAATGGCATTTAGCGTGGTGGTTGTGCTATGTAGTTTTATAAAGCCATGCTGATGATAGGCTTGTTGCAAATTTGCTTTAAAGTAGGGGAGCAGAATGGCTTCAAGTGTCTTGGCTACTGACGATAGGAGAGATATCGGGCGATAAGAATCACCTCTCTGAAGTTGGCAAGTCAATTTTTACGTGGAAAAAAAATTACCTATTGGGAAACCTCCCGTGAATTTGCCGTAATTTATCCGTGAAACAAAAAAATTTGCCGTGGCCATATTTTAGAAAACTAACTTCACGTGAAGTTGGCGTGCCACCCTCAGAAAACCACCTTAGAGGCCAGCTAGGAAAATAATTCTTGCACACGAATTTGCCGTAAATTTTCCGTAGATAAGTGGCATATTTTATAAATTCGAAAAAAAAAAATTTCACATTTCAATTTTTTTTTTTTATAAATTCGAAAAAAAAAAATTTCACATTTCAATTTTTTTTTTTTTTGGTGCACCGCCAACTTCATGTGAAGTTAGCGTGCCACCCTCAGAAAACCACCTTAGAGGCCAGCTAGGAAAATAATTCTTGCACACGAATTTGCCGTAGATAAGTGGCATATTTTATAAATTCGAAAAAGAAAATTCTAATTTTTGTATATGGTGCACCGCCAACTTCACGTGAAGTTCGCTTGCCACCCTCAGAAAACCACCTTAGAGGCCAGCTAGGAAAATAATTCTTGCACACGAATTTGCCGTAGATAAGTGGCATATTTTATAAATTCGAAAAAGAAAATTCTAATTTTTGTATATGGTGCACCGCCAACTTCACGTGAAGTTAGCGTGCCACCCTCAGAAAACCACCTTAGGCGCCAGCTAGGAAAATAATTCTTGCACACGAATTTGCCGTAAATTTTCCGTAGATAAGTGGCATATTTTATAAATTCGAAAAAAAAAAATTTCACATTTCAATTTTTTTTTTATAAATTCGAAAAAAAAAAATTTCACATTTCAATTTTTTTTTTTTTTGGTGCACCGCCAACTTCACGTGAAGTTAGCGTGCCACCCTCAGAAAACCACCTTAGAGGCCAGCTAGGAAAATAATTCTTGCACACGAATTTGCCGTAAATTTGCCGTAGATAAGTGGCATATTTTATAAATTCGAAAAAGAAAATTCTAATTTTTGTATATGGTGCACCGCCAACTTCACGTGAAGTTCGCTTGCCACCCTCAGAAAACCACCTTAGAGGCCAGCTAGGAAAATAATTCTTGCACACGAATTTGCCGTAGATAAGTGGCATATTTTATAAATTCGAAAAAGAAAATTCTAATTTTTCGCTTACCACCCTCAGAAAACCACCTTAGAGGCCAGCTAGGAAAATAATTCTTGCACACGAATTTGTCGTAGATAAGTGGCATATTTTATAAATTCGAAAAAGAAAATTCTAATTTTTGTATATGGTGCACCGCCAACTTCACGTGAAGTTAGCGTGCCACCCTCAGAAAACCACCTTAGGCGCCAGCTAGGAAAATAATTCTTGCACACGAATTTGCCGTAAATTTGCCGTAGATAAGTGGCATATTTTATAAATTCGAAAAAGAAAATTCTAATTTTTGTATATGGTGCACCGCCAACTTCACGTGAAGTTCGCTTGCCACCCTCAGAAAACCACCTTAGAGGCCAGCTAGGAAAATAATTCTTGCACCCGAATTTGCCGTAGATAAGTGGCATATTTTATAAATTCGAAAAAGAAAATTCTAATTTTTGTATATGGTGCACCGCCAACTTCACGTGAAGTTAGCGTGCCACTTTTCGAAAACCACCTTAGACACCAGTTAGGAAAATAATTCTTGCATTCGAATTTGCCGTAGATAAGTGGCATATTTTATAAATTCGAAAAAAAAATTAATATTTTTTTATGGTGCACCGCCACCTTCACGTGAAGTTCGCGTGCCACCCTCAGAAAACCACCTTAGAGACCAGCAAGGAAAATAATTCTTGCACACGAATTTGCCGTCAATTTGCCGTAGATAAGGGGCATATTTTATAAATTCGAAGAAAAAAAAAAATTTCAAATTTCATGTGAAGTTAGCGTGCCACCTTTCGAAAACCACCTCAGACACCAGTTAGGAAAATTATTCCTGCACACGAATTTGCCGTAGATAATTGGCATATTTTATAAATTCGAAAAAAAAAAAAAATTTTTAATTGGTGCACCGCCAACTTCACGTGAAGTTAGCGTGCCACCCTCAGAAAACCACCTTAGAGGCCAGCTAGGAAAATAATTCTTGCACACGAATTTGCCGTAAATTTGCCGTAGATAAGTGACATATTTTATAAATTCGAAAAAGAAAATTCAAATTTTTTTATGGTGCACCGCCAACTTCACGTGAAGTTAGCGTGCCACCCTCAGAAAACCACCTTAGGGGCCAGCTAGGAAAATAATTCTTGCACACGAATTTGCCGTAGATAAGTGGCATAGTTTATAAATTCGCAAAAAAAATGTTAAATTTTTTTTTATGGTGCACCGCCAATTTCACGTGAAGTTAGCCTGCCACCCTCAGAAACCCACCTGAGAGGCCAGCTAAGAAATCAATTCTTGCACACGAATATGCCGTAAATTTGCCGTAGATAAGTGGTATATTTTATAAATTCGAAAAAGAAAATTCAAATTTTTTTTATGGTGCACCGCCTTAGTGGCCAGCTAGGAAAATAGTTCTTGCACACGAATTTGCCGTAAATTTGCCGTAGATAAGTGGCATATTTTATAAATTCGAAAAAAAAAATTTTTAAATTGGTGCACCGCCAACTTCACGTGAAGTTAGCGTGCCACCCTCAGAAAACCACCTTAGTGGCCAGCTAGGAAAATAATTCTTGCACACGAATTTTCCGTAAATTTGCCGTAGATAAGTGGCATATTTTATAAATTCGAAAAAGAAAATTCTAATTTTTGTATATGGTGCACCGCCAACTTCACGTGAAGTTAGCCTGCCACCGTCAGAAACCCACCTGAGAGGCCAGCTAAGAAATCAATTCTTGCACACGAATATGCCGTAAATTTGCCGTAGATAAGTGGCATATTTTATAAATTCGAAAAAGAAAATTCAAATTTTTTTTATGGTGCACCGCCTTAGTGGCCAGCTAGGAAAATAGTTCTTGCACACGAATTTGCTGTAAATTTTCCGTAGATAAGTGGCATATTTTATAAATTCGAAAAAAAAAATTTTTAAATTGGTGCACCGCCAACTTCACGTGAAGTTAGCGTGCCACCCTCAGAAAACCACCTTAGTGGCCAGCTAGGAAAATAATTCTTGCACACGAATTTGTCGAGATAAGTGGCATATTTTATAAATTTGAAAATAAAAAATTTCAAATTTTTTTTATGGTGCACCACCAACTTCACGTGAAGTTAGCGTGCCACCCTCAGAAAACCACCTTAGTGGCCAGCTAGGAAAATATTTCTTGCGCACGAATTTGCCGTAAATTTGCCGTAGATAAGTGGCATATTTTATAAATTTGAAAAAAAAAAAAATTCAAATTTTTTTTATGGTGCACCACCAACTTCACGTGAAGTTAGAGTGCCACCCTCAGAAAACCACCTTAGAGGCCAGCTAGGAAAATAATTCTTGCACACGAATTTGCCGTAGATAAGTGGCATATTTTATAAATTCGAAAAAGAAAATTCTAATTTTTGTATATGGTGCACCGCCAACTTCACGTGAAGTTCGCTTGCCACCCTCAGAAAACCACCTTAGAGGCCAGCTAGGAAAATAATTCTTGCACACGAATTTGCCGTAGATAAGTGGCATATTTTATAAATTCGAAAAAGAAAATTCTAATTTTTGTATATGGTGCACCGCCAACTTCACGTGAAGTTATCGTGCCACCCTCAGAAAACCACCTTAGGCGCCAGCTAGGAAAATAATTCTTGCACACGAATTTGCCGTAGATAAGTGGCATATTTTATAAATTCGAAAAAGAAAATTCTAATTTTTGTATATGGTGCACCGCCAACTTCACGTGAAGTTCGCTTGCCACCCTCAGAAAACTACCTTAGAGGCCAGCTAGGAAAATAGTTCATGCACACGAATTTACCGTAGATAAGTGGCATATTTTATAAATTCGAAAAAGAAAATTCTAATTTTTGTATATGGTGCACCGCCAACTTCACGTGAAGTTAGCGTGCCCCCCTCAGAAAACCACCTTAGGCGCCAGCTAGGAAAATAATTCTTGCACACGAATTTGCCGTAGATAAGTGGCATATTTTATAAATTCGAAAAAGAAAATTCTAATTTTTGTATATGGTGCACCGCCAACTTCACGTGAAGTTCGCTTGCCACCCTCAGAAAACCACCTTAGAGGCCAGCTAGGAAAATAATTCTTGCACACGAATTTGCCGTAGATAAGTGGCATATTTTATAAATTCGAAAAAAAAAAAAAATTTAAAAAAAATGTAAGGCGCGATAACCTCCGAAGAGATCTAAGGCCGAGCTTCTCTTCCAATTTGCGTCGTGCTCCTCTTGATTTTTCCCTACAAATTGGCCGGACGGGACCTACATGTTTTATGCCGACTCCGAACGGCATCTGCAAGGCAGATGAGTTTTCACTGAGAGCTTTTCATGGCAGAAATACAATCGGAGCGCTTGCCAGACACTGCCGAGTGGCGACCCCGCTTAGAAAAATTTTCTTCTAATTGAAAAATCTTATTTCTAAAATTTTGATGTTGCTTTGCCCGGGAGTTGAACCCAGGGCACACGGCGTGATAGGCGGAGCACGCTACCATCACACCACGGTGGCCGCTAGAGTGCCACCCTCAGAAAACCACCTTAGAGGCCAGCTAGGAAAATAATTCTTGCACACGAATTTGCCGTAGATAAGTGGCATATTTTATAAATTCGAAAAAGAAAATTCTAATTTTTGTATATGGTGCACCGCCAACTTCACGTGAAGTTCGCTTGCCACCCTCAGAAAACCACCTTAGAGGCCAGCTAGGAAAATAATTCTTGCACACGAATTTGCCGTAGATAAGTGGCATATTTTATAAATTCGAAAAAGAAAATTCTAATTTTTGTATATGGTGCACCGCCAACTTCACGTGAAGTTAGCGTGCCACTTTTCGAAAACCACCTTAGACACCAGTTAGGAAAATAATTCTTGCATACGAATTTGCCATAGATAAGTGGCATATTTTATAAATTCGAAAAAAAAATTTATATTTTTTTATGGTGCACCGCCACCTTCACGTGAAGTTCGCGTGCCACCCTCAGAAAACCACCTTAGTGGCCAGCTAGGAAAATAGTTCTTGCACACGAATTTGCCGTAAATTTGCCATGGATAAGTGGCATATTTTATAAATTCGAAAAAAAAAATTTAAATTGGTGCACCGCCAACTTCACGTGAAGTTAGCGTGCCACCCTCAGAAAACCACCTTAGTGGCCAGCTAGGAAAATAATTCTTGCACACGAATTTGCCGTAAATTTGCCGTAGATAAGTGGCATATTTTATAAATTTGAAAAAAAAAAAATTTCAAATTTTTTTTATGGTGCACCACCAACTTCACGTGAAGTTAGCGTGCCACCCTCAGAAAACCACCTTAGAGGCCAGCTAGAAAAATAATTCTTGCACATGAATTTGCCGTAGATAAGTGGCATATTTTATAAATTCGAAAAAAAAAATTCAAATTTTTTTTTTTATGGTGCACCACCAACGTCACGTGTAGTTAGCGTGCCACCCTCAGAAAACCACCTTAGTGGCCAGCTAGGAAAATAATTCTTGTACACGAATTTGTCGTAAATTTGCCGTAGATAAGTGGCATAGAGTATAAATTCGAAAAAAAAAAATTAATATTTTTGTATGGTCCCCCGCCAACTTCATATAAATGTAATGCTGCACCTCTCAAATAAATAATAAGGATTTATTTAGCTTTAACATAAAATACAAGTTTTGGCTTAATACTGGTATTTTTTTTTTAAACTTTGCTGTTTTCGTGCAAAAAATATATTGCCCACCCCTTAGGCATATTGCCGTATAATGGCCCATATCATCCGGCCCTTTTTGGTATTCCGCACCTTCGTAGCATACCATTCCCGTGAGATTAAATATTGTTCCGTCTTCGCCTGTTAGTTTTTTTTTGGTAATTTGTGTAATTCAGCATATAAACCACTATGGGTTAACGAGTAAACCTCAAAGCGTATAAGAGTTCCTGTAAAGAGTTTAAATTACCTTGTTAATGATGAGGACAATTATATTAAAATAATTGGCCAATTCACAAGATCTCATACTGTCTCAAAAGTTATTTGATGTTATTTCTCAAATACAAGTGTGCTAAGTTATTATCAAACGAATTATTTATTAATTAAAAAAAAAAAAATGTTCGTAAACATATGTAAATAATAACAACGAAAACTAAACTAGTAAATAGGTTTTTTAATGCGTTTTAGTCATGGGTTTTCATACGGATGTACTTAAATACGACATACAACTCATTGTAGTGTTCACAAGGGTCGTAGTTGAAAAATACTTCATAAGACAATAAGAGCCTTTGTGAATTGTACTTGTGTATGTAGATATTAAGTCTATAGATAAAATCGAACGGCTTTCTAAGGTCTCATCTCACATCTTTTACTTATTTTTTAATTGTTCCAAGTAAAAGTCAAATCTAATTACATTTTTATATCCTGTTGGACACAATTCATCGTCAATGATATTTTTCCAGTTTTCACCATACAGAAGAAGTCCGACGCCCACAAAAAAAATGTCCACAATCAGGAAGTCTTATGACGATGAGTTATGTACAGGTGTGTATATTTTTTATATACTAACTAGGTGATTTATTACACAAAGGAACGTAGTTGATGAGAGATTTTTTATATCAAATACGTACTTTAAGACGTACTGATACGTATGTATATATATTACTGATATGTATATATGTATACTATCCATACATACATACATATGTACACAAACATACATACATATGTATATGTTAGTTTCAAGCGAACCTTACCCTGCAAAAAATCGTGCGATATTTCCCTAAAGTGAGCGGCTTGGGACTGATCTCTTTTGTCCACATTGGCGTATATTTGATCCCTATATTCCATTTAGGGTATTTTTTTCGTTAGTCACTTTGAAATTTATGTAGCCAATTGAAAAAAATAAATAAATAAAAAGCAAACAAAAACGAAATGAATAAAATAAAAAGATTAAATGTGACTGAATAGCATTATTTAACAAAAATGCGGAGCTCTATACCGAACCTAAAATTCTAGGACCATATGTTCCATTAGCGTAACATTTGTTTTGTTTTTATTATTCTTCAACACCAATACGAAAAATAATTAAGAATATTGTATTGGAGTTTAAAAAATTATAAAATCCGTAAGAAATTCCGTACGTGTAGAAAGAGGACTTGTCCGACAGTACCCATAGGCGAACAAAAAATACTTGTGTGACTCTGGCTGTAGAGACACGAAGAGAATATATCCGACACTACCCATATGTACACAAAAAGGGCCTGCCGGACACTTCCCATAGGGGTACAAAGAGGAAGTGTCGAACAGTACAGAAAAGATCTGTCCACGGGTACTGTCGGAGGGAAAAAGAGGGCGTGTCGAACAGTACCTAAAGGGGTACAAAGAGGAAGTGTCGAACATTGCAAAAAGGATCTGTCCGGCAGTACCCGTAGAGGTAAAAAGAGGACCAGTCTGACACTAGGCCCGTTAGGCATAAACAGGTACAATTGGTCTCTCCATAGGACATGCTCAAACAAAAGGGATCCCTCCAACCCTTATAAAGAGAACAGAACTGGCTATAGTCGCACACTCCTTTGCGACTCATCCCGAATTCATCGTAGAATAGTCGAATTTTTTGCAGGGAAGTTTTGTCGTTAATGACAAAAAGTATTTTATATACATATTTACGCAGAAAGAATAAATATAAATAAAAAATATATAGTTATCATAATTCAGTGTTACATCCATGGCTGCACCGCATTGACAATACCTTTGCTTTTGCATTTGGTTCTTAATGGTGTAAAATATTTTGTTCGTAAATAACTCATTTAATTGAGTTATATATGACGGATATTTTTCCTCGGTGGTCGTGCAGTTTTTTACACACTCAACAGTTTTTTTAAAGAAGGGCATTCTTTGAATAATATTTTTTGCAAAGTGTTTATAGAAGTTGCACAATTTACTACAGTGGGCTTCAATCCACTGCTTTCCACGTTTCGGTTCGAATATCTAAGAAGAATTTTGCCTCTTTGATTGTATGATCCAGATGAGATTCCGTTACGTATTATGTTTTTAACTAAAGTAAAAAATTCGTTTTGACATTGTGATATCATACTTTCAATTGCATAGTAGTCCGTCGAAGCTGCAATCATTTGGAGTAGGCTGTCAATTCCGCACGTGTATTTGAAAAAATACAGTCTTTCGTCAATTTTTACAAACTCCATGTTCGTTGTCGAACCATTTTTGAGAATTGACAAGTTACTCGCTTTAGAGGTGAATGACAGAGCATCTGCTATTTTCTGTGGGTTGTCAAGATATAGGTTACTGTTTTCTTTTACTGAGGCTTTCTCATTTTTTTTGCTTCTCTAAGTGCTGTTGTTGTTGTTATTGTTGTAGCAATGCTCGCCCCACCTAATAGCCGCGACCGATCACAAATTGTCATCAATATCCTCTAACGGGAGTCCAAGGAAACTTGCCGTTTCAACAGGGGTGGACCATAAGGAAAGGGGTGTTAGAGGCGTTGGTTCCACATTACAATTGAAGAGATGGTTGGTGTCATGTGGGGACACGTTGCAAGCGGGGCATACATTTTGTATGTCGGGGTTGATTCTGGATAGGTAAGAGTTTAACCTGTTACATTATCCAGAACGAAGTTGAGCAAGAGTGGCACGCGTTTCCCTGGGGAGTATGCGTTTCTCTTCCGCAAGTTTTGGATAATTTTCGTTAAGCACTGGATTCACCGGGCAATTCCCGGCATAAAGCTCCGACGCCTGTTTATGGAGTTCACCAAGGACCGGCTTGTGTTTTTTCACTTCATACGGCTGGGTTCTCAGGTGCGTTTTTCCTCAAAATGCTTACGGAGATGACTCCTTAAGCCCCTAGGCGGTGCTGGTTCATCAATCAGATGTCTGTTGGGATGTCCAGGTTTCTGGGTATTCAACAGGAACTGTTTGGTCAGCATCTCATTTCTCTCCCTGATGGGGAGTATTCTCGCCTCATTATGCAGATGGTGTTCTGGGGACATAAGAAGACAGCCCGTGGCGATTCTGAGAGCAGTATTTTGGCAGGCCTGTAGTTTCTTCCAGTGGGTGATTTTTAGGCTTGGCGACCATATGGGTGACGCGTAGCACGTAATCGGCTGGCTAATTGCTTTGTATGTAGTCATGAGCGTTTCTTTATCTTTTCCCCAAGTAATGCCAGCGAGGGAATTGAGGATTTTGTTACGGCTCTGAATTCTCGGAACAATTGCGGCTGCGTGCTCACCAAAATGTAGACCCTGATCAAACGTCACACCCAAGATTTTGGGGTGTAGGACAGTCGGTAGCGTAGTGCCATCGACGTCGATGTTCAAAATGGTCGACATTTGGGGTGTCCATGTTGTAAATAAGGTCGCGGAAGATTTAGTCGGTGATAATGCCAGGTTTCGCGGGGCGAAAAAAGTGCTAAGCCTCCGTAGTTCTCCATCTCATTAAGTGCTACTGTGTATGAAAACCTGGTGCTATTTGTGCATTCCAAACAAGTTCTCCTGCCGTCTTCTGAATATGGATGTAGGAACGAACAATTGTCTGGTGCATGAATTCGTCTTTGGCAAACTATGCACAACTTTACAGGTAATGTTAAGCTTCCACAAAAGCAGTTAGACTCTTGGTTAATTACTTTTAATGGAGATCGGTTTGTGTGCAGCTCGGGTAAAATTATGTCAGGAGTTTTACTACCAGCCTTTATCAAGTCAAAATCATTATCTATTTCTATCGGGTCGCTTACCTTCATTGAGTCATTATTAAGTCTTACGCTTTCGTCGTATTTAGCAACGCGAGGTTCATCTGTTTTCTGTTATATTTCTAAGTCGCCCATCATAGTAATCGATAAATTTTTCAACTGTTTCATCCACAAAAGCAGTTAGACTCTTGGTTAATTACTTTTAATGGGATCGGTTTGTGTGCAGCTCGGGTAAAATTATATCAGGAGTTTTACTACCAGCCTTTATCAAGTCAAAATCATTATCTATTTCTATCGGGTCGCTTACGTCTTTTGAGTCATTATTAAGTCTTACGCTTTCGTCGTATTTAGCAACGCGAGGTTCATCTGTTTTCTGTTATATTTCTAAGTCGCCCATCATAGTAATCAATAAATTTTTCAACTGTTTCATCCACCCGTTGTCTTTCCTTTTTTTTTTAAACGCCATGTTTAATTTTTCCAAACTCGCTTTCCACAGAAGCATTCGAGCTGCGCCGATTGTCTTCAAATTTTTTATTGAAAATGTTTGTCCACATGGGAATATGCTTGCACTCATTTATTAGCTTATCCGCTACTTTTTGGTCTGCATGAGCATTTTCATTATGCCCCTCTTCATTTATAATTTGCTCCACTACTTCATGCCGAAGGCGCTCAGCCCATGGCTGCCACTTAGTCGACACTGTTTTCATAAACTTGTTTTTTATTTTAGCCCCTTCGTCGATAATGGCATCCTCCGTTTCCAAATCAGTGTCATATTCTGAATCAGGCTCTTTTATGTCCATCTCGGTAATCAATTTTTCGTAGTCTTCACGATCCGTAGTAATTAATAATTTTAATTCATTCTTACTAATGTCGCATGTAGTTTTTAAACCAATTTTTTGGTATCCATCCGTTTCACTAAGTGAAACTATTAAAAGTTTCTTTATAATATTCTTGGCATCATTTACTGTCTTGCAGGTAATTAATCGGCCTATGCACGCCATATAAAATACTTTGATTCGTTTTGATTTATTGCTTACAAATTTTGCCCAAATTTTTATGTAATGAGCAACATCTATACTTATTAATGTCTCCGTTTCCATTAGGCTAGGATTTAAAAAAAAGCATCACAATACTCTTCAATAGTTCTAAAACGAGTAAAGGTGTTGATTGCGGCAGTAAGGAGTGCTCTAGAAGAGTCACAAATCTGAAAAAATTATATATACTATGCGTCAGTTATGCGTAAATATATTAAATTAAATAGTATTGTCACGGATATTAGCATCACTAAGCTATACCATGACTAAAGCGATGCTAAGGCATGCTAAGCGATATTTACGTCAATAATCAAATCATGTATACACATATATAAGGCAGCCGAGAGATGTCACACACAGATGCATTTACTTATACGCCTATGTGTGCGCGAGAGACTGTAAACTACAAACATTCACATCAATAAATCAATCATTATATATCTACATAAACGAATAAATAATTGCGTCTACATATATGTACCATGTACGTATACGAGCAGCGGAGAGTCAATGCACTAACACATGCATATATCTGAGAAGTTTGAGAGCTACTGGACTAGTAGATTCTGGAAGCGCCTAAAAGATGTATAAAATTGTGCAATTTTAGTTATAGCTGAGAAGTTTGAGAGCTCATGGACAATGCTAGTAGATTCTAGAAAAATTCGAACGAGGAAACCAAAGAGTATAAAAGGCGACAGATGTAGAGGCGCTGTTATTCAGTTTGAGTTGAGCTATCAATCAGTTTGATTAAGCACGCGATCTGGCGGCCAATAGTAGCGTTTCATTTGAGTTATCAATCAGTTTGGTTATTAAGCCAGCGAGTAGCAAAGTATAAGTGTTATTGTGAAGTACTTTAATAAAGGCCATTTTTCCATTGTTCAATATTGGAGTTATTTATTCAACAGTTTAGTGATTCGAACTTAGTAGAGGATTACAAATAAGAGGATTTGCAAGTAAATTCGTTACAATTGGTGTCAGAAGAGGAATTGTTGAATAAATTCCAGAGGACAACAAGGACATGGCAAAGTTCAGTGAATTGAAGATCCAGCAACGGAAATAGGAGTTGGAGAACCGTGGATTAAATACAACCGGCAATAAGATCGGACTTCAAGCACGGCTACGAGAGGTAATGGAGTCGCAAGGAATTGATGTGGACGAGTTTGTCTTTTATCCTGATGGGGACGAAACAACAACAAAAATTGAAGAGAAAAACGAAACATCGCAGACAGTTACGAGAACAGACTTGAACATGATATTGGCTGCAATAACTGCTCAGGCATCGACAGTGGCATCTCAGCTGGAATCGCAGGAGACACGTTTAACATCCAAGATGGAAGAACAGAAAACGTATATGTCATCACAATTGGAATTACAGGAGACGCGTATAACATCCAAGATGGAAGCATAGGAGACACGTATATCCGAAATGTCGTCGCAAATGTCATCTCAACTGGAAGAGCAGAAGACATATATGGCATCCCAGCTGGAATCACATGAGACACGTATTTCAGAAATGTCGACACAGATTACATCAAAGATGGAAACACAACTGAAAGAGCAAGAGGCACGTATATCATCAAAACTCGAAGCGCGTATGGACGAGAAAATAACGCAGTTTGAAGAAAAATTCGAGGCAGAGGTGGATGCTTTGAGAGGTCGTATACAGGAATTGCAACTAATTCGCGCAGTTGTTTCTGCAAGCAATACGAAGGTAAAAACTCCAACTTTTGACGGCTCTGTTCCTTTCCAGGTGTTTAAGATTCAGTTTGAGAAGACCGCAGCAGTGAACAACTGGAGTGCGGAAGATAAAGTTGCTGCACTATTCGTGGCATTGAAAGGATCTGCTGCTGAAATCCTACAGACTATTCCCGAGGAAGAGCGGAACAACTACGAAGTATTGATGGGTGCTCTAGAGAGACGATACGGAACTGAGCATAGGAGACAGATATACCAAATGGAGTTGCTGAACCGCTTCCAGAGGCCTGGTGAAACATTGCAAGAGTTTGCGTCGGATATTGAAAGGCTAGCACATTTAGCGAATGCGGATGCACCCGTGGAATACACTGAAAGGGTAAAGATTCAGAGCTTTATAAATGGCATACGAGATGTGGAAACGAAGCGGGCTACATATGCGAATCCAAAACTAACATTTGCTGAAACGGTATCGCATGCTCTGATTCAGGAAACAGCGTCGCTTCTGTGTAAGCCAGTTTTCAAAGCACGCCGTGTGGAAGTAGAAAGGCCAGAGTGGGTAGACACAATTTTGGAAGCACTGAAGGGATCTCAACAGAAGAATGCCGGAGTTATTAAATGTTTTAAGTGCGGCAACCCAGGTCACATTGCACGTCATTGCGATCTTGGTCCTAATAGTTCCAACAATGTGGGTGGCCGTAAACGCAAAGCTGGCGGAAATGAGCAAGAGCGTGTCGAATGTAAAGAACGAAAACTTGCCCCGGCTATTGAATGTCCTGTGATATATGTGTCGCAAATTGGAAGGAAATCAAGCAGTCTTACCGTCAGAGGGAATGTGGATGGAAAAGAACGTGTACTGACTGTAGATACGGGCGCATCTCATTCCTTGATCCGATCTGACTTGGTCAACAGGAGAGTAAAACCGTTACCTGGAGCAAAGTTGCGTACGGTCACTGGCGAGTATAACCAAGTTCAGGGAGAAGTGATATGTGAAGTATTGATTGGGAAGGTCATGGTTCTACACAAATTTGTTGTGGCGGAGATTGTTGATGAAGTTATATTGGGAGTGGATTTCTTGGTTGACCATGACATCAAGATCGATATGCAGAGAAGGGTGGTGCATTATGAGAACCAAGATGTGCCACTTAACTTTAGTTCGGAAAAAGGGTTCAGCAGTAATCGGGTACTGGTGGAGAAGACTCGACGAAGGCCACGAAATTCAAAGGTAAAGGTTGATTGAACAATTGGGCCAAACAAATCAAAACCGAAGGTACCTGTGAGAGAAACACTGGCATTGAAAAGCCCTAACGGACGTACTAAAACGAAGAAAGAATGCAAGGTTGGTTTCGGGCCAAGGAACACTACTGTTGTGGAGCGTCGGAACGATACTGATTATGCAAAGCAAATCCGTCCAGCGCAAGCTCTGCGAAGTAGTTCTTCATTGGCCGAGCAACAGAGTGCGAGGGAACGATCCAGGATAAGGAGTAGTAAGATGAAACACAGGTACGACAAGGAAAATAATTCGGAAGGGTTCTTGGAGGGAGATTTGGTACTGTTAAACAACCCTCACCGGCGGAAAGGTGTTCCAGCCAAATTTCGGTGCATTTGGGAAGGCCCGTACAAGGTTGTGAAGAAGATCAATAATTCCATCTACCGCATACAAACCATTGGGAAACCACGAAATAGAAAGGTGGTTCATTTGGAGATGCTAGCGGCGTTTAGATCGAGAGATTTGTCTGATCGGGACGATCAGACTTAGGTGGAGGGCAGTGTCACGGATATTAGCATCACTAATCTATACCATCCCTAAAGCGATGCTAAGGCATGCTAAGCGATATTTACGTCAATAATCAAATCATGTATACACATATATAAGGCAGCCGAGAGATGTCACACACAGATGCATTTACTTATACGCCTATGTTTGCGCGAGAGACTGTAAACTACAAACATTCACATCAATAAATCAATCATTATATATCTACATAAACGAATAAATAATTGCGTCTACATATATGTACCATGTACGTATACGAGCAGCGGAGAGTCAATGCACTAACACATGCATATATCTGAGAAGTTTGAGAGCTACTGGACTAGTAGATTCTGGAAGCGCCTAAAAGATGTATAAAATTGTGCAATTTTAGTTATAGCTGAGAAGTTTGAGAGCTCATGGACAATGCTAGTAGATTCTAGAAAAATGCGAACGAGGAAACCAAAGAGTATAAAAGGCGACAGATGTAGAGGCGCTGTTATTCAGTTTGAGTTGAGCTATCAATCAGTTTGATTAAGCACGCGATCTGGCGGCCAATAGTAGCGTTTCATTTGAGTTATCAATCAGTTTGGTTATTAAGCCAGCGAGTAGCAAAGTATAAGTGTTATTGTGAAGTACTTTAATAAAGGCCATCTTTCCATTGTTCAATATTGGAGTTATTTATTCAACAGTTTAGTGATTCGAACTTAGTAGAGGATTACAAATAAGAGGATTTGCAAGTAAATTCGTTACAATTGGTGTCAGAAGAGGAATTGTTGAATAAATTCCAGAGGACAACAAGGACATGGCAAAGTTCAGTGAATTGAAGATCCAGCAACTGAAATAGGAGTTGGAGAACCGTGGATTAAATACAACCGGCAATAAGATCGGACTTCAAGCACGGCTACGAGAGGTAATGGAGTCGCAAGGAATTGATGTGGACGAGTTTGTCTTTTATCCTGATGGGGACGAAACAACAACAAAAATTGAAGAGAAAAACGAAACATCGCAGACAGTTACGAGAACAGACTTGAACATGATATTGGCTGCAATAACTGCTCAGACATCGACAGTGGCATCTCAGCTGGAATCGCAGGAGACACGTTTAACATCCAAGATGGAAGAACAGAAAACGTATATGTCATCACAATTGGAATTACAGGAGACGCGTATAACATCCAAGATGGAAGCATAGGAGACACGTATATCCGAAATGTCGTCGCAAATGTCATCTCAACTGGAAGAGCAGAAGACATATATGGCATCCCAGCTGGAATCACATGAGACACGTATTTCAGAAATGTCGACACAGATTACATCAAAGATGGAAACACAACTGAAAGAGCAAGAGGCACGTATATCATCAAAACTCGAAGCGCGTATGGACGAGAAAATAACGCAGTTTGAAGAAAAATTCGAGGCAGAGGTGGATGCTTTGAGAGGTCGTATACAGGAATTGCAACTAATTCGCCCAGTTGTTTCTGCAAGCAATACGAAGGTAAAAACTCCAACTTTTGACGGCTCTGTTCCTTTCCAGGTGTTTAAGATTCAGTTTGAGAAGACCGCAGCAGTGAACAACTGGAGTGCGGAAGATAAAGTTGCTGCACTATTCGTGGCATTGAAAGGATCTGCTGCTGAAATCCTACAGACTATTCCCGAGGAAGAGCGGAACAACTACAAAGTATTGATGGGTGCTCTAGAGAGACGATACGGAACTGAGCATAGGAGACAGATATACCAAATGGAGTTGCTGAACCGCTTCCAGAGGCCTGGTGAAACATTGCAAGAGTTTGCGTCGGATATTGAAAGGCTAGCACATTTAGCGAATGCGGATGCACCCGTGGAATACACTGAAAGGGTAAAGATTCAGAGCTTTATAAATGGCATACGAGATGTGGAAACGAAGCGGGCTACATATGCGAATCCAAAACTAACATTTGCTGAAACGGTATCGCATGCTCTGATTCAGGAAACAGCGTCGCTTCTGTGTAAGCCAGTTTTCAAAGCACGCCGTGTGGAAGTAGAAGGGCTAGAGTGGGTAGACACAATTTTGGAAGCACTGAAGGGATCTCAACAGAAGAATGCCGGAGTTATTAAATGTTTTAAGTGCGGCAACCCAGGTCACATTGCACGTCATTACGATCTTGGTCCTAATAGTTCCAACAATGTGGGTGGCCGTAAACGCAAAGCTGGCGGAAATGAGCAAGAGCGTGTCGAATATAAAGAACGAAAACTTGCCCCGGCTATTGAATGTCCTGTGATATATGTGTCGCAAATTGGAAGGAAATCAAGCAGTCTTACCGTCAGAGGGAATGTGGATGGAAAAGAACGTGTACTGACTGTAGATACGGGCGCATCTCATTCCTTGATCCGATCTGACTTGGTCAACAGGAGAGTAAAACCGTTACCTGGAGCAAAGTTGCGTACGGTCACTGGCGAGTATAACCAAGTTCAGGGAGAAGTGATATGTGAAGTATTGATTGGGAAGGTCATGGTTCTACACAAATTTGTTGTGGCGGAGATTGTTGATGAAGTTATATTGGGAGTGTATTTCTTGGTTGACCATGACATCAAGATCGATATGCAGAGAAGGGTGATGCATTATGAGAACCAAGATGTGCCACTTAACTTTAGTTCGGAAAAAGGGTTCAGCAGTAATCGGGTACTGGTGGAGAAGACTCGACGAAGGCCACGAAATTCAAAAGGTTGATTGAACAATTGGGCCAAACAAATCAAAACCGAAGGTACCTGTGAGAGAAACACTGGCATTGAAAAGCCCTAACGGACGTACTAAAACGAAGAAAGAATGCAAGGGTGGTTTCGGGCCAAGGAACACTACTGTTGTGGAGCGTCGGAACGATACTGATTATGCAAAGCAAATCCGTCCAGCGCAAGCTCTGCGAAGTAGTTCTTCATTGGCCGAGCAACAGAGTGCGAGGGAACGATCCAGGATAAGGAGTAGTAAGATGAAACACAGGTACGGCAAGGAAAATAATTCGGAAGGGTTCTTGGAGGGAGATTTGGTACTGTTAAACAACCCTCACCGGCGGAAAGGTGTTCCAGCCAAATTTCGGTGCATTTGGGAAGGCCCGTACAAGGTTGTGAAGAAGATCAATAATTCCATCTACCGCATACAAACCATTGGGAAACCACGAAATAGAAAGGTGGTTCATTTGGAGATGCTAGCGGCGTTTAGATCGAGAGATTTGTCTGATCGGGACGATCAGACTTAGGTGGAGGGCAGTGTCACGGATATTAGCATCACTAATCTATACCATCCCTAAAGCGATGCTAAGGCATGCTAAGCGATATTTACGTCAATAATCAAATCATGTATACACATATATAAGGCAGCCGAGAGATGTCACACACAGATGCATTTACTTATACGCCTATGTGTGCGCGAGAGACTGTAAACTACAAACATTCACATCAATAAATCAATCATTATATATCTACATAAACGAATAAATAATTGCGTCTACATATATGTACCATGTACGTATACGAGCAGCGGAGAGTCAATGCACTAACACATGCATATATCTGAGAAGTTTGAGAGCTACTGGACTAGTAGATTCTGGAAGCGCCTAAAAGATGTATAAAATTGTGCAATTTTAGTTATAGCTGAGAAGTTTGAGAGCTCATGGACAATGCTAGTAGATTCTAGAAAAATGCGAACGAGGAAACCAAAGAGTATAAAAGGCGACAGATGTAGAGGCGCTGTTATTCAGTTTGAGTTGAGCTATCAATCAGTTTGATTAAGCACGCGATCTGGCGGCCAATAGTAGCGTTTCATTTGAGTTATCAATCAGTTTGGTTATTAAGCCAGCGAGTAGCAAAGTATAAGTGTTATTGTGAAGTACTTTAATAAAGGCCATTTTTCCATTGTTCAATATTGGAGTTATTTATTCAACAGTTTAGTGATTCGAACTTAGCAGAGGATTACAAATAACATGGTTTGCAAGTAAATTCGTTACAGTATTAAATAAGCACTGCGCGTACCACTTGCTTCGGGATGTTCGCTCCAGCTTGTATCATACGTAGTAGCATTGTTTGAATAGTAACTGTATCTTGCCTTTCTGTTATACCCGCACATACGGCATATTGTCCAACGTTACAATTTATAACTCCAATATGGAGAAATAAACTATGTGACTTCCGATTATCAGCGTGCACAATTTTGTAGCTATATCAGACGTTGAATCAAGAATTAAAGGCACCAGATCCGAGTAAAGATTCCAAAGTTTTAATTGGAAATTAGAGAAAAAATATATAAAGAAGGATCACATCCAATATGTTGAATAACATTGATTCCTTTGGCTCTTCTCTTCAACATACACAACGCTTGAACTGGATCTTTGTGTGGATATTTTGATGTCTTATATTCTGACATAGCTTTGGCTAAGTCATTGTCACTTGGAAAATTTGGAGGATCTGGATCACCATGCTGTTGGAGCTCCATTCGTTTTTTGGCTTTATAAACATGAACTTCTTGATGCATAATTTCGTTTATTGCTTTTTTCTATTAATGCTACGAAGTGGACGCTTTCCACATTTTTATACTCAGTTGAGCAGAGCTCACAGAGTATATTAACTTTGATGGGATAACGGTTGGTTGTACAGGTATAAAGGAATCGAGATAGATATAGACTTCCATATATCAAAATCATCAGTATCGAAAAAAAATTCGATTGAGCCATGTCCGTCCGTCCGTCCGTCCGTCCGTCTGTCCGTTAACACGATAACTTGATGAAATTTGGTATGTAGGTTCCTTGGCACTCATCTCAGATCGCTATTTAAAATGAACGATATCGGACAATAACCACGCCCACTTTTTCGATATCGAAAATTTCGAAAAATCGAAAAAGTGCGATAATTCATTACCAAATACGGATTAAGCGATGAAACTTGGTAGGTGAGTCGAACTTATGACGCAGAATAGAAAACTAGTAGAATTTTGGACAATGGGCGTGGCACCGCCCACTTTTAAAAGAAGGTAATTTAGAAGTTTTGCAAGCTGTAATTTGGCAGTAGTTCAAGATATCATGATGAAATTTGGCAGGAACGTTACTCTTATTACTATATGTATGCTTAATAAAAATTAGCAAAATCGGAGAACGACCACGCCCACTTTTTAAAAAAATTTTTTTTTAATTCAAATTTTTACAAAAAATTTAATATCTTTACAGTATATAAGTAAATTATGTCAACATTCAACTCCAGTAATGATATGTTGCAACAAAATACAAAAATAAAAGAAAATTTCAAAATGGGTGTGGCTCCGTCCTTTTTCATTTAATTTGTCTAGGATACTTTTAATGCCATAAGTCGAACAAAAATTTACCAATCCTTGTGAAATTTGGTAGAGGCTTAGATTCTAGGACGATAACTGTTTTCTGTGAAAAAGGGCGAAATCGGTTGAAGCCACGCCCAGTTTCTATACACAGCCGTTAACACGATAACTTGAGCAAAAATCGATATATCTTTACTAAACTCAGTTCACGTACTTATCTGAACTCACTTTGTATTGGTGTAAAAAATGGCCGAAATCCGACTATGAACACGCCCACCTTTTCGATATCGAAAATTACGAAAAATGAAAAAATGCCATAATTATATACCAAATACGAAAAAAGGGATGAAACATGGTAATTGTATTGGTCTATTGACGCAAAATATAACTTTAGAAAAAAACTTGGTAAAATGGGTGTGACACCTACCATATTAAGTAGAAGACAATGAAAAAGTTTTGCAGGGCGAAATCAAAAGCCCTTGGAATCTTGGAAGGAATACTTTTCGTGGCATTACATATATAAATAAACTAGCGGTACCCGACAGATGATGTTCTGGATCACCCTTGTCCACATTTTGGTCGATATCTCGAAAACGCCTTCACATATACAACTAAGGGCCACTCCCTTTTAAAACCCTCATTAATACCTTTAATTTGATACCCATATCGTACAAACACATTCTAGAGTCACCCCTGGTCCACGTTTAACGCGATATCTCGAAAATGCGTCCACATATAGAACTAAGGCCCACTCCTTTTTAAAATACTCATTAACACCTTTCATTTGATACCCATATAGTACAAACAAATTCTATAGTCACCCCTGGCCCACCTTTATGACGATATCTCGAAAAGGCATCCACCTATAGAACTAAGGCCCACTCCCTTTTAAAATACTCATTAACAACTTTCATTTGATACCCATATCGTACAAACAAATTCTAGATTCACCCCTGGTCCACCTTTATGGCGATATCTTAAAAAGGCGTCCACCTATAGAACTAAGGCCCACGCCCTTTTAAAATACTCATTAACACCTTTCATTTGATACCCATATCGTACAAACAAATTCTAGAGTCACCCCTGGTCCACCTTTATGGCGATATCTCGAAAAGGCGTCCACCTATAGAACTAAGGCCCATGGCCTTTTAAAATACTCATTAACACCTTTCATTTGATACCCATATTGTACAAACGCATTCTAGAGTCACCCCTGGTCCACGTTTATGGCGATATCCCGAAAAGGCGTCCACCCATACAACTAAGGCCCACACCCTTTTAAAACACTTATTAACACCTTTCGTTTGATACCCATATTGTACAAACGCATTCTAGAGTCAACCCTGGTCCACGTTTATAACGATATTCCGAAAAGGCGTCCACCTATAGAACTAAGGCCCACTCCCTTTTAAAATACTCATTAACAACTTTCATTTGATACCCATATCGTACAAACAAATTCTAGATTCACCCCTGGTCCACCTTTATGGCGATATCTTAAAAAGGCGTCCACCTATAGAACTAAGGCCCACGCCCTTTTAAAATACTCATTAACACCTTTCATTTGATTCCCATATCGTACAAACAAATTCTATAGTCACCCCTGGTCCACCTTTATGGCAATATCTCGAAAAAGCGTCCACATATAGACCTAAGGCCCACGCCCTCTTAAAATACTCATTAACACCTTTCATTTGATACTCATATCGTACAAACAAATTCTAGAGTCACCCCTGGCCCATCTTTATGGCGATATCTCGAAAAGGCGTCCATCTATAGAACTTAGGCCCACACCATTTTAAAATACTCATTAATACCTTTCATTTGATACGCATATCCACCTTTATGGCGATATCTCGAAAAGGCGTCTACCTATAGAACTTAGGCCGACTCCCTTTTAAAATTATCATTAACACATTTCATTTGATACCCATATTGTACAAACAAGTTCTAGAGTCAGGCCTGGTCCACCTTTATGGCGATATCCCTAAATGGCGTCCATCTATAGAACTATGGCCCACTTCCTTTAAAATACTCTTTAATACCTTCCATTTGATACACATGTCATACAAACACATGCCAGGGTTACCCTAGGTTCTTTTTACAACATGGTGATTTTGCCTTACTTTTTCTCCACAGCTCTCAACTGAGTATGTAATGTTCGGTTACACCCGAACTTAGCCTTCCTTACTTGTTTTCCAGTAAGTTTACCTCTCAAGGCACAGTAAATCTTTGTTACGGTATCATCCTCCGCGTTGGATATACAACAATTAATTTCCGTACCACATCGGCATTGTCCTTAAGAAATTGTTTAGTAAGCGATTTTTAGATTTGGTACGAGTATAAGGTAATTATAACACTGTCGGACACCAAAAAATATCTGGGAAGTGGTCCCGTTTTCTAGTAGATGCTGAATATATAAGAAAAACGGCATACAAGATTTTCCCCGGACACCCTTTTACGAGCCTATAACTTTTTGGTTATGAACCGATTTTCTCCTCTTTCTAGATCTTATAAGATGAGATGTGGGCCTTTTCAATCGACAAATTTTTTCACCTTTTTTCCATCTAGTAGCTTCTTAACCTAAAGAGATATAAAAAAAATGGCAACAAGGAAATGTGGGTGCCCCTAAAGATAAGTTAAACAAGTAGGGAACTATCTTCGCCTGTGCTTTCCATGAATGGATCTTATCCCATTCGTAATATCCGAATAATCGGCTGTTTAAGATATGTAATATATGTATTAGGGTGGGTCGATTTGTATGGACGAAAGTTAACCGATATCGCGCCATAGATTTTTCGATAGGATTTGGGCTCAGGAAAAAACTTCGACTACAAATACCCAAAAAAATAATTTTCGAGCCTGCGAAATTTCATTTTTTTTTACTTTTTTCGACTTTGATTTTTAAGGTTTTTTTCGTGACCTACTACAAATGAGCCATTATTTTCGAAAGTCTACTTTCAGCTAATATGAGAAAATAGCAGTTATTGCAAGCCGCAGATATATTCTTTTCAAATGTGTAATGACGAAGTCAAACAAGCATGACTTTTTACAGTATTATCAAATAAACTTAGCTGTATAATGATATCAAAAAAGTTTTTTACACAATGCCATAGCTCAACTCAAGTTTGTTTTAACATATGTATACATATTAGCGATGCCAAATGTCTCGTATTGGCCGGGACATCCAGTATTTTTCATAAATTTAAAAGTGTCCCGCCGGGAAATGGTATGTGCCGGCATTTTCACAATATCAAAATTAATAAATTATAATCTGCTACGAAACATGGCCATATTTACGGCTTTGATTGTATTCAGCTCATTAGCATATTGCATGCAATTCTGTAAAGAAGAAAAATTCGTCCCTACTGTGGTTCTGAATATTATCAATGTTTGACATTTCGCATACCTGAATATTCATTTTGCATGGGGAATTGTTGTGCTTTAAAATAACGTTTGGGAAATTAATCCATATAATATTGAATTCGCATTAAACACAAGAAAACGTATTAATTGCCGAATGAGCGACCTATACAAATATATATGTAGGTGTTTCTTATTTTTCAAATGTCCTGGGAAATTTTAAAAAATCCCGGGAATTTGGCTCAAATTTGAGGTTTGTCCCGGGAACCCGAAATAAAAATCTGGCTACCCTAATACATATGTGAGGTGAGGGTGTTTTGAGCAAATTTTGAGTTTTAGGAAATGATATCTCAGTGAATACTAAAAATTCGCAAACAAATTTTTTTTTGCTCGAAGTGGACTTATGCCACTTAAAAAAATTTTGTCTTAATGCATTCAAGGCCTTTAAAATTTCAACTTATTTTTCTGGATTTTGTTTTTGAAACTAGCAAGATTTCCTTTGGTGCTCAGAAACTGTTTTATTTAAAAAAATATAACAATTTTCTTTACATACTGAAATTTAACATCAATAAACCTTTAGCAATATTTGTATTTGTATTGTATTGTATTGTATTTATTTAAAATCAATTTTTTACAATTCGTTTACAATGGAAACAGTTCCCGCGAAGCTTGGCGCTTATCTGCGGTTATTCAGATAAACAACAAAAAATCTTAAAATTAATACATTGAGTCTTAAGACTAAATTCACAAATTATATAGATATGTCTAGACATTAGTTAAAGGAAGAATATATAAGAGTTGGTAGTGTAGGAAGAAGGGAAAGAGTGGGAAGAAGGATACAGAATTTATGTATGTGCTTGGACAATCATTATATTATGCTCTTAATAAACTTTACCAAAACTGACTTCCTGGCAGGAGTATTAGGCAAGTTAGTGAGATTGACCGGAAGGTTATTTAAAATTTTAGGGAATTGTACGGTAAGAGTTCTTTTTGTGTAGTTGTTCGAGAATTTTGGGATTCTCAACCTGTTTTCGGTACGCTTACGGGTACCAATGTGATGATCAATGGGTATTCGCCACTTACCTTCGTCGTAAAATTCATTTAGAACTGTAACTGTATATATAGATTTTACATTTAGTATACCGAGCTCTTTGTTGAGGGATATTGTCGAATCAGGTATCTTTTTCTTTCTGCCTAGAATTTTAAGGATCTGGTTCTGACTATCCTGTAAATAGTTGCAATATGTGGATGAACCCCACGCGGTAATTCCATGTCTCAAGTACGACTCTGACAGTGCCAAATAGGCTTGTTTTAATACATCATACGAGCTGCAAAAACTAAGATGTTTCAGAAAGTATGATGTCGACCTAAGCTTTTTTTGCAGATGGTTGATATGCGTACTCCATTTGAAGTGGTCGTCCAGATGCACACCCAGATATTTGTATGTGTTCACTTTTTCAAGAACCTCGGCACAATTACACGCTGCGGCGTTATTATGTATGCAATTGAAGCTATGAAACAGGATATTTATCTCTGAGGATGGAATATGCGGAGGTCTCATATGCATAATTTTAGTTTTAGATGCGTTTATTCTCAAACCATTGTCATGGGACCACTTGGTAATTACGTTAAGCTTTCTCTGCATGACTTTTATTGCTTGGTTAAGGTCTACGTGGGGAACTAATACAGCTGTATCATCAGCATAGGCAAACACTTCAGAATTCTTTAGCAGTTGAAGCATGCTATTAGTGTATAGAATGTATAAAAGCGGGCCTAGCTTTGAACCTTGGTGAACTCCGCATTCAATTGTTAGTCTCTCGCTATAAGTGTTATGTATTTTTACTGTGTATTTCCGCATTGAAAGATAATTTTCAATCCATCTAAGGATTTCCCCTCGCACCCCTGAATTATACAATGCACTGAGGAGATTCGAGTGGGATAAGGTGTCAAACGCTTTGCTAAAATCTATAAATAGTGCTAGGCAATGATGGTTTCTACCTAGACTTTCATTCACCTTATTAGAAAAATGTCCTAACAGCTGATTAATATTTTTCGCTTTCTGGAATCCATATTGGTTTTCGCTTAATATATTATATTTATTAATAAAATTTCTCAATCTTCGTACCAATACTTCCTCCATTATTTTCTCAATTACGGGCAGTATTGATATTGGCCTATAATTTACAGGGTCGGTTTTTATACCCGATTTATGTATAGGCTTTATTACTGAAACTTTTAATGCTTCAGGGATTTCGCTTTGACTTAGACTGAGGTTTACAAATTTAGCTAAGATTTGACTCATTAAAATTGCGTTGTTCTTAACGTCCTTTGGTCTTATACCGTCTATACCGGGTCCTTTTTTGCCATCTAATTTTTGTATGATATCCAGGACTTCCTCCTCGCTTACTTCGTCTAAATAAATTGAATTCGATATACTGCATTCTGGTGCAATTAAAGTCTTTATGTCACAATTGTGGACTGCTTGTTTAATGCCGTTATCAAAAGTTATAATAAAGGTATCACAGATACTTTTGAAATCCCCACCTATAAAATTCCTAGACAACATTTCGTCAGTGCTAATGGGTTTTCTTCCTATTAATTCATTAATCACCTGCCATGTTTTACGGATATCATATCTACAGGCTGCGAATTTTTCTCGATAGTATTCGTTTTTTCTTTTATTAATTGTTTTATTTACGTGATTTCTAAATTTTTTGTATTGCATTTCTATGCTCCTATCATATGGGTTAGCCTTCCATTTTTTGTACAGACTATCCCGCTTCTTACACAGACGTATAATTTCGCTCGTTAGCCAATCATTTGCTTTTCGAGGTTTCTTTGTATGTTTGACCAAAGCATTCTCATAGATACATCCAAAGGTAGAAAGTATCTTTTCATACATAGTGCTAACGTTTGTACATTCTAGTACTTCGTTCCAATTAACCTCACGCAGTTGATCAGCGACTTTTTTGTCACTTAATGATAAGGAGAACCTACTACTTGTGCTCTTACTAACTCTATCGCGTTCACCAAAAGAGACACCAAGTAAAAGGGAGTAATGGTCAGAAATATTGGTCTCTATTATTGCGGAGTGTAATTTTGCATCTTTGCTTTTGATAAAAATGTGATCAATGCATGTGGCGGTTTTTCTCTTCACATCTACTCTTGTATAATCTTTAATAATATTTTCAAATCCATACGAAGATAACATGTCTAGGTAAAGCATAGCTTGCCTATTGTTGGTATCAAATATATTGATGTTTATGTCACCAATAACTATTGCGCATTCTTCATCATCCGCATTCTTCAGTGTGCTCTCTAGCTCTCTGACAAACTCACGGGTGCTATTGAGTGGGGGTCGGTATATGGCGTATAGTTTGCATTTGAGTTCAGTGTTGTTGTTAGGTAAGATATCAATTACTATGGTTTCGTAAGAAATAGTTTTCGAAGGGGTATATTTATAGGACAGGCGACCTCTAATAAATACAACTACACCACCTCCTTTACTTCGTTCTCTGTTGACGAACTCTGCGACAAAGCCAGCGATAGAAAATAGATTTTGTTCTCCTTCTACTATATTAGTTTCAACTACGATTATTATATCAATATTATTTATGATTGGATCTATTTCTGTTATAAAGCTGTTAAAATTTGTTTTTAGCGAACGTATATTTAGGAAGACGTAGTTTATGGTAAAGTTTTTTATATTTATCGCATTGATGTCTCTAAAGCTTGTATATTTGTTATAGGTTATAGTGTTCATTAATAGAGAAAAGTATGGAAAGTAAAAAGTTTCGATATATAACGAGAAGTGAGAAATTGGCGTAAAAAGTACTTAATACTAATTTATGAGATCGATGTCTGATTCGGAATAAATATATATAAAATCATTGTTTTCCCCCTTTTTGGCTAGCACCTTGCCCTCCTTAACCCAAACGAATTTCCAGCCGCACGCCTTTGCCTTATTTTTGGCGGCCCACAATAGCTAACGATTGTATGCGGTGAGTTGATCATTCACATGCACATATTTACCAGCTCCATTGCCATTGCCTAGTACAGCACCTGCACTCAGCTTTTTACCTTTCGTTTTCTTTATGAATTCCCTTTTCTTTGTTGTACGGCAAAACTTAACAACTATATTACCCTGCTTCCTCTTTTCCCTGTAGACGTCGTCTATATCACTCTCCTCAATGTTTACATCGGCAATCGCTGCTATCCGCTCTACAATTGCGCTCAAAATTTCGTCGTCTCTTTTTTCAATGTTTCTTATAACGACGTTACGTATAAGTGATTGCTGCTGCTGTGCACTCTCATTATGCTCTAATCTAGAAATTATTAAAGTTTGTTCATCGCACTTTTCACGAAGGTCAGCAACCTGGCTCTTCAACTCTGCTATTGTTTTTTCAAACTGGAATGTAGTTTTTGCAAATTCCTGTCTTAAGTCTTCCTGCGATTTTTCAAATTTAGCAGATAGATCTGATATAAGACGCATTATTTCCTTACTGTCAGCTTTGAGTTCGCTGACATCAGATTGCACAGTATGGACGTCAACGTCGCTGCTTGTACCTTGTCCGGCCTTATCCTTCTTAAGACTAGGAGTAGGCGGTAATGATGATGATGTTGTTCCCTTGCCTTTTTGAGGCGTGGCATCTCCAGGCGCGACGGCGCTCAGCGTTCATCCCAGCATGTGTGTTGCTAGATATTGTAGTGCAACTGGAGAAATGATATGCGTTTTTACAAGTGGTGCAGGTGGCGTAGTCTCCATCGGTCGGCAAGGGTTGCTTACACTCATCACACGCGATTGTTGTTGTGTTCAACACTTCCATAATTTCACTTCTTAACTATTGTTTAATTGCTTATTTCGTTTATTATTAAAATTTTTTTTTTTTTTTTTTTATTCTTTTTTTTTTCTCGTTTGCTTGCTTGTTGAGTTTACACAAGTAGCCACAGCGAATCGCGAGCACGTCCGCACAGCAGCTCGCTAGGCGATCATTTTTTAAATTCATTTTTTAAATTTAGAATCAATACAAACGCAAACCCATCTATATCACGATACATGAAAAAATGGACTTATGTTACTTTAAAAAATAAGGGCTCATATGTTTATGTTGGTACGAATTTACATGCTTACCTTTTATTTTTCTGCCAGATCCATCTCTGGTAACGTGATGCGACTTAAAATTAAAACCATGTTTAAGTTTAGAATGATTCCAAATAGCTCTGGAAATTTCATCACTCCACAGATTGGGTTACAACACAGTCTTTACCCTCCGTCGTTTTTTTCCATTAATTAAGGTGTAATATGATATTTCGTTTAACATTTCATTAAAGATGCGTTTATTGATTGTGAATGAAAATGTCTCATACTGGTCTACGGATAGTACAGTGGAATTCAAGCTCTGACTTTTACTATTTTCTACCAAAAATTCACTTTCTACACTTTCATTAACTTGGCTTCTATAAATATGGTCTCTTAAATTATATCTATTATTTACTACATAGGAATGAAGAGTGGATGCACTTACATAAGTTCACTTCCTTAGAAATACACTTCCATATTTCGTTTGTAGCACTAACTATGCCCCCATTTTTTATGATTTCATTCTTGAAAAAAAGAATTCGACTGGCTAAAAAAGTTGGGTCAGTCTTGCACGGTTTACCGCGGGGACGTGAAGCCATTGTTCATATATGTAAATATTAAAACTTGTAATAAAACTTTTCGCGCACTTGCTAAGTGAAACTAAACCGTCTAAATGAAAGAATGATACGATAGTGATTTGGGTAACCCAATTTCTATTCCTTTTAGGTACATACATATATGAGTGCCATTTCAATAGACCTTGTCATCGCATTCCATTTTCAATAGGCATCAACACTTGTCATCGCACTTACCACACATTAGTAACAATTTCAACCCTTTCAAAAAAAATCCGTAAAAAATTTCGTAAAATACAACGTAAACTAGAGAAAGGCTGCGGAACAGATCTTAGAAAATGTTATCTATACTCCTCATACTTATGTAAGTATTACAAATAGGACAGCTAAGTGATAGTTGCGGTCATGTACGTTTGTACATACATATGTATATGACCTTCCCATGTTCGCTTACTTCATGTGTGTAATTTGTTTTTTTAATCACTGCTGCTAAAAAGGAACAAAGTATGTAGCATTTCCTAATGCAACGGTCACAGGCAGATCTGTATCAAAAGCAGTTATTTGCTTTCCTATGCAACGAACTATGTTCGACCTTCACACGTGCTCAATCGGCTTTTTCGTTGTTTACAACAACCCGATCGTCAACACCGATAGCATATAAGTAAAAAGCAAAACATTCTCACATTGCGACCTCTATTTTTGAAAGACATTTATCTATATGTATGCCAAAAGTTCGATTTCAACAATTTACATAAACGAGAAAACTGAAACAAAAATATGTACTGTTTGCTGATTGGCTAACGCTGCTGACTCTAATGGTTTTGGCGCAGACCAGTTTGGCAAGAAAACATCCCTTCTATTATACACTGCGAAAATTTAATTTTTTTTGGCGCAAATAAACGTAAAATAGAATAGTTTAATAATTCTATGTTACTTAAATTTTTCAAAAAATTATGAATCCTTCTAAAACAGAAAGTTTTAAAAGATGATTTCAGACATATTGTGGTTTACACACAAAATTTTCATATTTCGAGATTTTATAATACCTAAATAAACGGCTGATGAGATTATGAGAACGTATAAAGTACCCTGCAAAAATCGCGAGTACTCCATGCATGCATGTATGGAGTACTCGCTATGGACCAACGGAGTGCTCCAAAATTAACCACAATTCATACAAAACATATGGTCCAATTAACATTGCGATGTCCATATACTCCAGCTCCGCATTACATCTGAGTAATCCATGGAGTACCCACAGTCCAATAAACATCGTGTAGTTATTACTATCGTTAAAAACGAGCAATGATCGGCTTACAATATGTTCGTGTAGAAACATGAGTTGGTCCATTGCTGCATTACAGTGGAGTATAATGGTAAGTATTCCAGTGGACCACATGGTCCAACGATTTTTGCAGGGCAATCGTTAAAAACGAGCAATGATCGGCTTATAATATGTTCGTGTAGAAACATGAGTTGGTCCATTGCTGCATTACAGTGGAGTATAATGGTAAGTACTCCAGTGGACCACATGATCCAACGATTTTTGCAGGGTATACTTAAAGAGACAAAAATGATCGCCATCGCTGTCGCCAGGCTTACTTTTATAATAAAACTATGGGGAAATAAAACTTCGTTTACGTTTTCCCAGAAAATTAAAGTTTTGGACTACTTCTGTTCTGAACAAGCAGAGTAGCAACATCGGATGAGGCTATTATTTGCGCATTTGCGAAAAAGTATTTTGCAAACAAACGCTCATGCGCAGAATGTTTTCATGGTTTAATGGTAACAATTGATTTTGTTTAAATAATAAAGTAGTATTTGTATGGCATATTTACGAATTAATTTTTGTGTGTTAACAAACATTCGTGCATATGTCCTACCTCATTGATTTTTCATCAACAACTAAACCACTACCAATAAGATGATTTTAGTTTTACTCACACAGCCACAATTTTCATTTTGGTGACCACTGTACTATCCTGCAAAAATCGTTGGACCAAGTCGTCCACTGGAGTACTTACCATTATACTCCACTGTAATGCAGCAATGGACCAACTCATGTTTCTACACGAACATATTGTAAGCCGATCATTGCTCGTTTTTAACGATAGTAATAACTACACGATGTTTATTGGACTGTTGGTACTCCATGGATTACTCTGATGTAATGCGGAGCTGGAGTATATGATCCAGTCCTAGGACATCGCAATGTTAATTGGACCATATGTTTTGTATGAATTGTGGTTAATTTTGGAGCACTCGGTTGGTCCATAGCGAGTACTCCATACATGCATGCATGGAGTACTCGCGACTTTTGCAGGGTACCCTGCAACAATCGTTGGATCATGTGGTCCACTGGAGTACTTACCATTATACTCCACTGTAATGAAGCAATGGACCAACTCGTGTTTCTACACGAACACATTGTAAGCCGATCATTGCTCGTTTTTAACTATTGTAATCACTACACGATGTTTTTTGGACTTTGGGTACTCCATGGATTACTCTGATGTAATGCGAAGCTTGAGTATATGGTCCAGTCCTAGAACATCGCAATGATAATTGGACCATATTTTTTGTATGAATTGTGGTAAATTTTGGAGTACTCGGTTGGTCCATAGCGAGTACACTCGCTATTTTTGCAGGGTAATACACCCTGCAAAAATCGTTGGATCATGTGGTCCACTGGAGTACTTACCATTATACTCCACTGTAATACAGCAATGGACCAACTCATGTTTCTACACGAACATATTGTAAGCCGATCATTGCTCGTTTTTAACAACTGTAATCACTACACGATGTTTATTGGACTGTGGGTACTCCATGGATTACTCTGATGTAATGCGGAGCTGGAGTATATGGTCCAGTCCTAGGACATCGCAATGTTAATTGGACCATATTTTTTGTATGAATTGTGGTTAATTTTGGAGCACTCACTTGGTCCATAGCGATTACTCCATACATGCATGCATGGAGTACTCGCGATTTTTGCAGGGACAACCACAAACATTTCAACAATATAACCCAGGCGGCGCGCCGCGGCGTCGGCGTCTGTTTTTATGGCCTTAATACTTGCACCAAAGTCTGTTTAGCTCTTGTCAACTGCGTGGGAATTACCACACATTCCAAGGACTCTGTACGAAGCATATGCATATACATAACAAAACAGACAGACGTTTGTAGAATACAGACAGACGGCGTCATAGTGGCTATTCCACTATGTTCGCTACCGCAGGCGTTTTTTGTGTCTGTTTAATATTTGTACAAATGTACAATACTAGACATTGGCATCAGCGTTTTTTTACCCTTAACTGTTGCATCAAAAGATGAAAAGGATCGCTACTGTTTTTTTATCTATTTATCTTTGCGTATGGGTGTTTCCCGAGTTACGGATGCTCCATCCTGACACACTCTTTTGAGCATAGAAACCATAGCAGGCATAATGCAGAAAATTTGCATAGCTTTCTACCTAACGCAAATACAAAAATCTTTCGTAAATGATGCACAGGTCATCATAAAGTTGCTGCTCAGATGTACATATGTAACTCATATTTTAAGCGGCATTATTGGAATGGTTTATGAAGGAACATGCAAAGACTATGGCGCATAGTCATAGTAAAAATAAAATAGATTTTATATTTAGCTGCAGATTTTTTGACAGATAGCTCATAGAAAATTATATCAAAAAGCTGTAACTAAATTTAAAACCTATTTTATTTTGACTATGGGCCTATATATTTTTATAAAATATGCCACTTACCATACGGTGCACCATAAAACAATTTGAATTTTCTTTTTCGAATATATAAAATATGCCACTTGTCTACGGCAAATTTACGGCAAATTCGTGTGCAAGAATTATTTTCTTAGCTGGCCTCTCAGGTGGTTTTCTGAGGGTGACACCATAAAAAATTACAATTTTTTTTTTCCAATTTATAAAATATGCCACTTATCTACGGCAAATTTACGGCAAATTCGTGTGCAAGAATTATTTTCCTAGCTGGCCACTAAGGTGGTTTTCTGAGGGTGGCACGCTAACTTCACGTGAAGTTGGCGGTGCACCATAAAAAAAATTTGAATTTTTTTTTTTCGAATTTATAAAATATGCCACTTATCTACGGCAAATTCGTGTGCAAGAATTATTTTCTTAGCTGGCCTCTCAGGTGGTTTTCTGAGGGTGGCACGCTAACTTCACGTGAAGTTGGCGGTGCACCATAAAAAAATTTGAATTTTTTCTTTTCGAATTTATAAAATATGCCACTTATCTACGGCAAATTTACGGCAAATTCGTGTGCAAGAATTATTTTCTTAGCTGGCCTCTAAGGTGGTTTTCTGAGGGTGGCACGCGAACTTCACGTGAAGTTGGCGGTGCACCATAAAAAAAATTTAATTTTCTTTTTCGAATTTATAAAATATGCCACTTATCTACGGCAAATTTACGGCAAATTCGTGTGCAAGAATTATTTTCCTAGCTGGCCACTAAGGTGGTTTTCTGAGGGAGGCACGCTAACTTCACGTGAAGTTGGCGGTGCACCATAAAAAAATTTGAATTTTTTTTTTCGATTTTATAAAATATGCCACTTATCTACGGCAAATTTACGGAAAATTCGTGTGCAAGAATTATTTTCCTAGCTGGCCACTAAGGTGGTTTTCTGAGGGTGGCACGCTAACTTCACGTGAAGTTGGCGGTGCACCATAAACAAATTTGAATTTTTTTTTTTCGAATTTATAAAATATGCCACTTATCTACGGCAAATTTACGGAAAATTCGTGTGCAAGAATTGTTTTCTTAGCTGGCCTCTCAGGTGGTTTTCTGAGGGTGGCACGCTAACTTCACGTGAAGTTGGCGGTGTACCATAAAAAAAATTTTAAATTTTTTTTTCGAATTTATAAACTATGCCAATTATCTACGGCGGTGCACCATAAAAAAATTTGAATTTTCTTTTTCGAATTTATAAAATATGCCACTTATCTACGGCAAATTTACGGCAAATTCGTGTGCAAGAATTGTTTTCTTAGCTGGCCTCTCAGGTGGTTTTCTGAGGGTGGCACGCTAACTTCACGTGAAGTTGGCGGTGTACCATAAAAAAAATTAAACATTTTTTTTTTCGAATTTATAAACTATGCCAATTATCTACGGCGGTGCACCATAAAAAAAAATTTGAATTTTCTTTTTCGAATTTATAAAATATGCCACTTATCTACGGCAAATTTACGGCAAATTCGTGTGCAAGAATTGTTTTCTTAGCTGGCCTCTCAGGTGGTTTTCTGAGGGTGGCACGCTAACTTCACGTGAAGTTGGCGGTGCACCATAAAAAAAATTTGAATTTTCTTTTTCGAATTTATAAAATATGCCACTTATCTACGGCAAATTTACGGCAAATTCGTGTGCAAGAATTATTTTCTTAGCTGGCCTCTCAGGTGGTTTTCAGAGGGTGGCACGCTAACTTCACGTGAAGAATTATTTTCCTAGCTGGCCTCTAAGGTGGTTTTCTGAGGGCGGTACGCTAACTTTACGTGAAGTTGGCGGTGCACCATAAAAAAAAATTTTAATTTTCTTTTTCGAATTTATAAAATATGCCACTTATCTACGGCAAATTCGTGTGCAAGGATTATTTTCCTAGCTGGCCTCTAAGGTGGTTTTCTGAGGGCGGTACGCTAACTTTACGTGAAGTTGGCGGTGCACCATAAACAAAAATTTTAATTTTATTTTTCGAATTTATAAAATATGCCACTTATCTACGGCAAATTTACGGCAAATTCGTGTGCAAGAATTATTTTCTTAGCTGGCCTCTAAGGTGGTTTTCTGAGGGTGGCACGCTAACTTCACGTGAAGTTGGCGGTGCACCATAAAAAAAATTTGAAATATTTTTTTTCGTATTTATAGAATATGCCAATTATCTACGGCAAATTTACGGCAAATTCACGTGGAAAAATTATTTTCCTAACTGGTGTCTAAGGTGGTTTTCGAAAAGTGGCACGCTAACTTCACGTGAAGTCAGCGTGCCACCCTGTATTTTCTAAAATATGGATACGGCAATTTTTTTTTGTTTCACGGATAATTCACGGCAATTTTCCCAATAGGTAATTTTTTTCCAGTTAAAAGTTGTCTTGCCAACTTCAGAGAGGTATAAGAATCTCCTACGTTAGCTGGTTTCCCATGCTTTAGTAGCGGGGCCACCTTGTCCATTTTCCCTTTTTCGGGGATGACAAAGGTGGAAAGGACAGGTTGAAGACATGTGCTAAATATATGATGGTAATTGGGGACGCGCTGAATTTATGTCTGTGTGCACCTGTTGGCCCGCCGTCTAACTTTGTCAACCGTAGAATGCATTTAAATGCTCCTCCCATTTCGCCCGCTTGTATTCATCCACAAGCAATCTGATGCGGTGGTTTATATCCCTTATTTGGGGTCGCCGATCTCGAGCTGTCTTATAGGTCACGTTCTCTCGCTAAATTTGCGACCTCCGCCGGAAAATGAGGCCGGATTTCGGGAATTCTTCCGGTGGGAATAAAACGAGCCGAGGCGGATTCAATGACCTTGCGGAAAGCACTTTCCCCTTGGCGAGTGTCAGTCGGGATAGGGAGGGCAGCGCAACGGCTGTCTGTAAAGGATTTGTATTCATCCCAATTTCCTTTTTAAAATTTATGAAAGTGCGTTTTTCGATGACGATGAAGTCGGCGGTTCGCTCAAGCGAAATAAGTATAGGCAGGTGGTCAGATTCCAATGTTACGATCGGCTGCCAGTTGACGCAGTTTACGAGTCATATGCTCACGATTGATATACCTGCCGAACTGTGACAGCTTCCTACCATACGAGTGGGTGCGTCTCCGTTTATTATACAGAACGTCGTTTCTTCTATTTGATCCGTCACCATCTCACTGTCCGCCTGCAGGTTTGAATGCCATAAATCGTAATGGGCATTGAAATCGTCTGCACACAATTTTTATACAACTTTAGATCAGCACGGGTATGTATGCTATTCAGTGGACATCTAGGAACACCAGGGCGTATATTTAAAAACAAATTGGAATAATTTGAAAAACCGACTTTTGGCCAGCTAGATTGATAAATACCCCATCGTGCAATGCCTGTAAAGGGTATTTCGGTCTTTTGCAAAAATTGTTGGTTGCTTGCAACGCAAAAGCGTTATACTTTTACCCTGCATAACATGACGGTGTTCATTTTCATAGTACTGATTTCGTAGGAGTGTTAAATCCATATAAGAAAATGAGGAAACATATTTTCGGACTAAATTACAGTTTAATACTGTTGTGTAGCTACAGCCAAAAACTTATCAAAACCTACATAGAAATACAAACAGGTCCGCAGATATTGTTCCGCCCTATATTTTGTCAAGCCGGACAACTTAATTATTAATAAGTTTTTACCTCTTACTTTCCTTCCCCATCTCTCCGCCGTTTCCTTATCCTTTTATTCACTCCTCTTCGTCTCTTTCTACCTCTTCGTCTTTTCCATCCATTCTTTTTCTCAAGTTTCCTCTCCTCCCTCCCCCGCTCCATCTATCTCTTTATCTTCGTCTAACTCTATTTCTTTCTCCTTCCCTCGTTTTTTTATCTCTAGTTCTTTTTATTCTTCTCCATCCCTTATTCCCAGTCCCTCTCCCACTCATATTCCATAAAGCTGTTTCACAAAAAAATAAACTCAAAAAATTGTGTATAAAAAAAAAATTAAGGGGTGAACTACCTTTCCCATTTTAGGGTATGAGTAATCGGATAAGATCTGATCCTTAGACCTAATCAATATGCTCAAAAAATTTGATGAAAATCGGTCGAGCCGTTTCGAAAGAGTTCAACCACTAACACTGTGACACGAGAATTTTATATCTTAATATATAAAAAACACGTGTCAAAAACTTTTTGGGCGCGATGGACTCCTAAACTACTGAACCGATTTTGAATTTGTTTTGCACCCCGTGTGTAGTTTGATCTAACTTGAGAAATAGGATAGGTTATATCTCAGTTTATAGTCGCAATATTATTTTATTCCATTTTTTTTTATTTGTTTATACGTAATAATAAAATGTCACGTATACGCTGTGGCACTCATATTTTCAGGTGGTGCAGATATACTTCCGTGTAATTGCTTGGTGTTTATTTAAACCTGCTTATCAATAAAAAATATTATAGCGAATGATATCAAGTATACCACATCACCAGGCCCGCCGAGGGGGTGGGGAGGTTTCTGAGGGGGACCGCGATTTACAGGTACTATGACATTTTAATTCAGGAGAGTCTTTAGTTGTGTAGAGGGTAATTTTCATACCCCTGAGTGACTAGGGTCTTGAGATATAGGCCAAAACGTGGGCCAGTGAATGCCTAGACAGTGTTTATACAATATGGATATCAAATGAAAGCTGTTGATGAGTGCTTTAGTACAGAGTAATATATTATCCAGAGACGGACTGGGACTGGGATTAGGACTAGGACTGGGACTGAGACTCGGAGTGGGACTGAGACTGGGACTGGAACAAAATACATACCACCCTCTGGGACAGGCAATAAGGAATGCAGAAGAATGAGAAGAAATTGAGAGAGGAGAAAAGAGAGAAGGAGATTGAGAAAGAGATATAATGAGTCGATGATAGATGAAGCGAAAAAGACGGAGGGAGGAGTGAATAAAAGGATTAGAAAAAAGTGAAGAGGGGGGAGGGCAGAGTCAGGCGGAAAAAGCTTATTAAAATGTATGCAGATAGGCCAAATTTGGGGCAGGACAACGTCTGCCGGGTCTTCTAGTATAAGATACAAAATAAGTGGAATTTCTGTTAAAGCACAGTAATAAAACAAATGTTGTTGTTGCAGCAGTGCTTCGCCCCATCCAATAGGTGTGACCGATCCCAAATTGTCATCAAAATCCTCTAACGGGAGCCCAAGGAAACTTGCTGTTTCAACAGGGGCGGACCATAATGAGAGGGGTGTTAGAGGCGTTGGTTCCAGATTACAATTGAAGAGATGTTTGGTGTCATGTGGGGACATATTGCAAGCAGAGCATACATTTTGTATGTCGGGGTTGATTCTTGATAGGTAAGAGTTTAACCTGTTACAGTATCCAGACCGAAGTTGAGCTAGAGTGACTCCCGTTTCCTAGGGATTGTGTGTTTCTCTTCTGCAAGTTTAGGGTATTGTTTTTTGAGTACAGGACTCACCGGGCAATTCCTGACATAGAGGTCTGACGCCCCTTTGTGGAGTTCACTGACGATCTGCTTGTGGTTTTTGGCTTCATACGGCTGTGTTCTCAGGTGCCGTATTTCCTAATAATGCTTACGGAGATGACTCCCCCTTGTCGGTGTTGGCTCATCAATCAGATGTCTGTTGGGATGCCCAGGTTTCTGGGTATTCAACAGGAACTGTTTGGTTAGCATCTCATTTCTCTCCCTGATGGGGATTATTCTCGCCTCATTATGTAGATGCTGTTCTGGGGACATAAGAAGCCAACCCGTGGCGGTTCTCACGGCAGTATTTTGGCAGGCCTGTAGCTTATTCCAGTGGGTAATTTTTAGGCTTGGCGTGCAATCGGCTGGTCAACTGCTTTGTAAGTGGAAATTAGCGTTTCTTTATCCTTTCCCCAATTACTGCCAGCAAGAGATTTGAGGATTTTATTACGGCTCTGAATTTTCGGTACAATTCCGGCTGCATGCAAACCAAAATGTACGTCCTGATCAAACGTCACACCCAAGATTTTAGGATGTAAGACAGTCGGTAGCGTAGTGCCATTGACGTGGATGTCCAAAATGGCCGACATTTGGGACGTCCATATTGTAAATAAGGTCGCCGATGATGTAGTCGGTGATAATGTCAGGTTTCGCGAGGAGAAAACCGTTTATTTTGTTGCCAAGGTCATCGATGTGTCGGCCTTGGCCTGTGGCCATTATTGTGCAGTCATCGGCGTAGGAAACGATAGTAACTCCTTCTGGTGGCGAAGGTAGCTTTGATATGTAGAAGTTAAACAAAAGTGGGTATAGGACACCACCCTGTGGCACCCCTTGTTTAATTCTTCTTGTTTTTGATTTTGCGTTTCTTTTTTATTTATTTATTTATTAGAAGAAAAGAAGCGCAAAATGCCTTCTATACTGGAAAAGGAGCACTAGTAAGAACACCTTCGGCTTGCTTGTTTTTTGTTTTTTTTTTTTGTTAAGTTACAGTTTTTATGGTGGTGATAAGCGTTTCATGATGCTGCGCGCACAGTGCCCGTATATCGTTAAGCCGTAGTCGATTTTTGACAAAATCAGCGCTTTTGTTATGCGTATTAAAGTTGTTTGATGCAGCAGACAATGTTTCGATGATAAATACTTTATTACATTTAATCGTTTTTCTAAGCTTGTTCTTAAATGTTCGACATGGAGTTTATATGTAAACTTTTTGTCAAATACAATACCCAGAAACTTAAGACTACTGCTATTAACAGCGTCGACATTATTAAAATTTAGACCTACTGATGGACATAGCTTTTTATTACAAATGTGGAAAGTTGTACATTTGTTGTATGACAGATTAGCTCCGGAGATGTTTGACCAACTGGTTATTTTTGAAATTATTTGAGAAAAATCGCTTTGGACCACCGATAAGTCCTTACATTTGGAAAACAATAAAAAGTCGTCTGCATACATAATCCTATGGAATCTTTTGTATTGAGACAGGATTTTATTAATTTCATCGAAAGCTACTATAAATAATACTACCGACAACGGTGAACCCTGAGGTATACCATTAAATAGTTTATAATTTTTAGAATACTTATTACATGTTTTGACACTAAAAGAGCGATTGGATAGAAAATATTTAACGTAGTGATATATATGTTATTTCCGATCTTCCATTCGGCTAGTTGCCGAAGAACGATATGAGCACCGATTCTATCGTAAGCCTTCTCAAAATCAAGGCTTAGGATAGAAACATGGTTTTTTGAAGCTAGAGCTGTTGTGGCAAAGTGTTCAAATATCAGGAGTGCGTCTATTGTCCCTTGACCTTCTCTGAAGGCAACCTGGTGTGGATCGATGAGACCGTTGGACGAGGCAAACCACATGATGTGCCTTGCTATGATTTTTTCCATAACTTTACTTGAACAAGGAATTAAGGATATTGGTCTATAGCCGGAAGCACGTGATGTGCATTGTTTCGACTTTGGAAGCAGAAGGACAGTGGAATTTTTCCAAGTGTGTGGTAATGAACCTTGTTCTAAAATGTTGTTGTAGAGCGCAATTAATCTTTGTTTTACTTTCTGCGGTAGATTTTTAAGCATCGGGTACGAAATGCGATCCCTGCCTGGAGTTTTTCCAGACATGTTTTTACCGTCAAATCGTATTCGAATTCTGTTATGGGCAAGTCAATTAGTTTCGCTTGCGTTGATGGAGTATCATTATGGTAACCGCTTTCTAAAGTCATATTTTTATGTGAAACAAAAGCTTCATCAAAATTAGAGTCTTTAGAGTAGTTAGACCAAAACTGGCCCAGATGGTTTGCTATTTATGTCGCGGAGCATATTGTTCCTTCATCTGTGACTAAAGCTTTGATTGAGTTAGGGGTATATGTGCCCTTCAGCATTTTAATATTTGCCAAAATTTTCTTTGGATCTGAGGAAGGTGTTATCACCTCCGTTAGCTTTTCTAAACTCTCTATTTTAGCTACATTTACCTCCCTTTTAAAAATTGCGTTCGCTTTCTTGTATTCAACAAGATTTTCAGGAGATCTATGTTTCTTATATATATACCAAAGCTTCTGTTTCTTTTCTCTTAACGCTTGAAGGATTGATGACCAATATGGTACTACAGCCTTGCGTTTTCTCTTGTGGGTCTGGGGTACCGATAAGTGTGCTGCTGTAAGTACTATTTTTTTCAACGCATTGGCTTCTTTGTTTACATTAGAGGACAATGGGTATTTGCTCATGGTTTCATTGGCCGAGAGTTGAAATGTCTCCCAATTTGCCTTTTTTATAATGAATTTTGGTTTTGGTGTCCCCGGGTTTGACCTAGCTAACAGAATTTTGGTGAGAAAGGGGAAATGATCACTTCCATGCAGTTGAGAGAGATTAAACAAGATACTTTTGGGGCCAAACTAGCTGAGCATAGGCATACATCAATATGTGTGAAAGTCTGGTGTGTTGTGAAGAGCTTTGGTGCCATGTCATTTAGCACCATTAAGTTATTTGAGAACAAGTAATCTTCGATTATTTTTCCCCTTTGATTGGTGGATTCTGAGCCCCACAAAGGACTCCATACGTTGAGGTCTCCTACTAATAAAAGATCTGTGTTAACCCCAGATGACAAGTCGAAGAGGTCTTTTACGCTAAACGATTGCGGGGGGGGGGGGGGGGGGATATACGTAGATATGATGGTAAATTTAACATTCATGTTAACCTCGATAGCAATAGTCGCTAATCGAGATTGGACGTCGAATCGTTTGTGGGATTTGTCAATTCTAACCATAACGGCTATCCCTTGCTTGCTAGCCAGATTTTCTGGCAAGTTGTAAAAGTATGTTGTGTATGAATTAGAAATTGGCGCTGTTCTATTGAATGGTAGGTGTGTTTCTTCAAGCGATATAATGGAAGATGAGTGCTCTTTTATTAGAAGGTGTAATTCATTCATGTTGTTGAATATTCCTTTTATGTTCCATTGAAGAACATTAAAGGCCATAATCTTTAGAAAAACTGACGTTCAGGATGTCTCCTGAATCTGCGTTGGAAAATTATATGTTAGAATTTGGCAATAAGTAATAGTTAATTGCTGTTTTGAATCAATTGCTGGCTCAGTAGAGTTATAGGCGAATCGATTGTTGTTTGTTTATTTCGGTAGTAATTGTGGTTTCTTGGTTTGTTGGTAAAATTTCTGAGGTTATCATTGCTACACTTGCGTCTTAATCGAAATCACAAGTGTTGTTATCTGCTTCTTTCTCAAAAGAAGTTTTATTTTTTTATTTTCAGGTAATTCATTAGTTACTTTGTTTTTAGTAATGTGTTGTTTTGGTGTTGTGGTATCATTGTTGCTGGGGTTGGTTACTCCAGCGAAAGAGAATGGAGCTGAAGCTCTAGGAAATTGTGCCTGTTAGGCATCTTTTGCTTCTTTCATGGTGCATCTACGCTGAATTTTAATTTTTAAAATTTCTTTCTTTCATTTGTTAAAGTTCGATAGGTGTTTTTCTTTTCGCAGTTGACGCATTGAACACGCACGCAATTGTCATGGTGGGGTGGGAAGCTGCATGTTTGGCACAGAGCAGGGTTATGGCAGTGCTTTTTGGTGTGACCTGGCTCTTGACGTTGTTTTTTCGGGAAATATTCCCTTACTCGCGCTTTGTCCCATGAAATGTCGATTTTTTCTGGTAGCTTGTATAGGTCGAAAGTGAGCAGTATTGCTCCAGTATGTACAGCTTTGTCATTTTCCATTTTTGTCAACTTGAAGACATTTACCACTCCTTCGGAGGCTAGCTCCTTTGTGATTTCTTCATCGGAAAGGATAGTAAGGTAGGGTGCAAAAATCGTGCCTTTGACGAAATTAAGGTTTTCATGAAATTTGCATTTAATTTCACAAATTCCTGGTAGTAGTTTAGCAAAAATGAATTTATCAGCGGATTGTTTGTCTTTCACTAGCACCAATAGGCTGCCGTCCCTAAGTTCTGTGATCTTTTCAATGTTTTTGCTTATGAGCTCTAGGGATAGAGGTTTTTTTTTCATCAGTAGCAGAGACTACAACGTACTTGGGATTAGGAAGGTTAGTAGGGGGTGTTAGGTCAGGGAAACTATCAAATGGTTTGAATATTCTTTTTTTTAGCTTTGGGGCTGTTTTATAAAATAGAAAACCATGGGGGCAGGCTTGTTGCCCCGGGGGCATAGTTAAAGATAACCAAGATCACACTATATTTAAAGCACGTGGGCACTCTAAAAGACAATATGTGCTAAAGAAATTTTAGTTAGCGGTATTTGTTGTTTACAAGAAACTGCACTAAGTGCGAAGGTAAAGTCAAAGAGATAATGCAACTGAAATACAACCGTACGCGGCGAATGCTTGTCGATGACTGTGTTGCGTTTCTAAATTGCACCGATGCCTGCCGGCCATCCAGATAATTTGCGGTCCACCTTTTAAGCCATAGGGGAAGGGTACACCCTTCCAAGTCTTGCAGTAACGTGCTATGGTTGGCCGTATCAAAAGCTTTTGATAGGTCAAGCGCAACGAGTAATGTTCTATGGTGGGGGTTTTAATTTAACCGCAATTTATCTGGGTGCTAATCGCATTTAGCGCGGTTGTTGTGATATGAAGTTTTCTAAAGCCATGCTGATGACAGGGTAGTTGCAAATTTGCTTTGAAATAGGGGAGCAAAACGGCTTCAAGGGGAGTGGCTACTGGCGATAGGAGAGATATCGGGCGATATGACTCTGCTATGTTTGCTGGTTTCCGATGCTTTAGTAGCGGGACCACCTTGGACATTTTCCCTTTTTCGGGGATGACAAAGGTGGAAATGTACAGGTTGAAGACATGTGCTAAATATTTGAAATCCTCTTCTCCTAGGCTTTTAAGCATCGGCATGGCTATGCCATCTGGGCCCACTGCTTTAGATGGTTTAGCTTGACCGATGGCATCCTCAACCTCTTTGGCGGTGATGGTAATTGGGGACGCGCTGAATTCATGTTAATGTGCGTTCCGTAGAATGCATTATACATATATTGTCGACAAAAAGTGCTAGCGCATTTTTTCGTATTCGACAGCATTTTATCGCCAAAGGCGATGGAGATTTTGTCGTTGTGCTTGGACGGATTCGGTAGGGACTTTACGGTGGACCAAAGCTTACCCACACCGGCAGAGAGGTTACAACTGCTTAGATGCTCCTCCCATTTCGCCTGCCTGTGTTCATCCACAAGCAATCTGATGCGTTGGTTTATATCCCTTATTTGGGGGTCGCCGGGATCGAGCTGTCTTATAAGGTCACGTTATCTCGCTAAATTTGCGGCCTCTGCCGGAAAATGAGGCCGAATTTCCAGAATTCTTCCGGCGGGAATAAAGCGAGCCGAGGCGGATTCAATGACCTTGCGGAAAGCACGCTCCCCTTGGCGAGAAACAGTCGGGATAGGGAGAGCAGCGAAGCGGCCGTCTGTAAAGGATTTGGATTCATCCCAATTTCCTTTTTTTAAGATTATGAATGTGCGTTTTTCGGTGACGATGAAGTCGGCTGTACGCTCGAGCGCAATAAGTATTGGCAGGTGGTTTGATGACAGTGTTACCATCTGCTGCCAGTTGACGCAGTTTACGAGCCCTGCGCTCACGATTGATATATCTTCTATTTGATCAGCCAACATCTCACCCCTGCTGTCCGCCTGCAAGTTTGAATGCCATAGGTCGTGATGGGCATTGGAATCGCCTAAGATAATGCGATTATCGCCAGTGAGTAAGGCGCTAATATTAGGGCGGTATTCACTGGGGCAGCAGGTGACAGGAGCGATGTAGATGTTGATGATTTCTAGGTTTACATCGCCTGACCGGACAGATAAGCCGTGACGTTCTAAGAGATTGTCCCTGCGGCCAATGTCGGGATCAAATATATGATATTGCACTGAGTAGTGTATGATAAAGGAGAGGCCGCCTCCATTTCCGCTCTCGCGATCTTTTCTGTGGACATTATACCCAGACAGGTCTGCAGAGCATATCTTGCTGTGAATTTAGTCTCTTGAATCGCAGCAATGCGGATGTTGTGCCGCTTAATGAAATCAGCTATCTCTGTGACCTTGCCAGTTAATCCATTACAGTTTAACTTCAGAATTCTGAAGTGCAGCGGGGGAGACGTCGTCACTCTAGGAGTAAGTGACGGATGTCTACGCGTGGGTTGTGAAAGTCTAGGACGCAATTGCTGTTGTGGCAGGACTGGACGTCCCTGGGTAAGCATTGGGGTACCCGGTGTATTTGGGTTTGCGGCCTTACAACATGGCGCAATGAAGCCCGTCGGGGGGTTTCCGTCGCGGAGACCAGAACATCTAGGAAAGTGGCACCGTCCAAGGCAGGAGCTGCATTGGGTGGATGTCGCAAACATATACAGACCAATTCTAAATATTCTCGCGGAATTTTGTTCTCGCGGATTTTTTTATTCCCGCGGAAAAATTCCTCCAATTCTTTTCTCCTAGGGAGAAGAATAATTGGGGAATAGGAATTTCGAATTTTCGAAGTCAGCTGTTTTGTGAATTGAAATTTCGTTGCGCATTTCTTATTTTGTTTAAAAAATTTTAAAGTTTAATTATTGTTGCCAATTTGTTTGAAATTAAGAAATAAGGTATAAACAATGCACATTATTGCATTTCATGTGGTATTCACTGAAATGAGTAATGGATTGGTGCCACAGCAACATCAACAGAGGAGCATAAGAAGAAGACCGGCGGGGTAACTCAAATCCGCCGGAGTTGCCTGCATTCATTCTGCAAAGCAATTTTCTGGCGGCCAAGTCGAGTTGAGTTCGCCTTTCGCCATATGCCAAAATCTATTTAAGCCTTCTTAAACAATCCTTGCGCAATTTCTGGATGGCTGCATCAAATATGCGAAGAGCTCTTCCCTTGCTTATGATATATTTTTCGACTTAAAATAAAGAATATTGTGGTTGTTGTTGTTGTTGTATTAACAATGAGAATATTGTGGTAGAATGTAATAATATATTTTACCATAAATTTGTACAAATAAGTGTTCTTTCTTAAAATAACCATTTTCCTTTAACTATTTTGATGCATTCCCTTTAATTTAACTAGTGAAAAAACTCCTATGAAATGGCAGAGAAATCTCCCTCTCCCTCACATTCATAATACCTACTTTTCTCCCATAACCGGTTTCCGCTTTTTCGAACATTGTTCAGAATAGGAGGAAAGGGAGAAGTGAAAAAACTCACAAGGAATTTTTATTTAGAATACAAGGAATGGGAGAAGGTAAAAAACTCGCACGGAATTTTCGTTTAGAATTGGGCTGATATATTCTGTGCTGGCAAACGGTGCAAAAGGTGGTAGTTGTTGTTGTTGTAGCAATGCTTCGCCCCACCTAATAGCTGCGACCGATCACAAATTGTCATCAATATCCTCTAACGGGAGTCCAAGGAAACTTGCTGTTTCAACAGGGTGGACCATAATGAAAAGGGTGTTAGAGGCGTTGATTGCACATTACAACTAAAGAGATGGTTGGTGTCATGTGGGGACACATTGCAAGCGGGGTATACATTTGGTATGTCGGGGTTGATTCTGGATATGTAAGAGTTTAACCTGTTACAGTATCCAGAACGAAGTTGAGCCAGAGTGACTCGCATTTCCCTGGGGAGTATGCGTTCCTCCTCCGTAAGTTTTGGGTACTGTTTTTTGAGTGCTGGATTCACCGGGCAATTCCAGGCATAAAGGTCCGACGCCTGTTTGTGGAGTTAACCAAGGACCTGCTTGTGTTTTTTTGTTTCATACGGCCGAGTTCTCAGGTGCCGTATTTCCTAATAATGCTTACGGAGATTACTCCTTAAGTTCCTAGGCGGTGTTGGCTCAGCAATCAGATGTCTGTTGGGATGCCCAGGTTTCTGGGTATTCAACAGGAACTGTTTGGTTAGCATCTCATTTCTCTCCCTAATGGGGAGCATTTTCGCCTCATTATGTAGATGGTGTTCTGGGGACATAAGAAGACAGCCCGTGGCGGTTCTGAGAGCAGTGTTCTGGCAGGCCTGTAGCTTATTCCAGTGGGTAGTTTTTAGGCTTGGCGACCATATAGGGGACGCGTAGCATGCAATCGGCTGGTCAATTGCTTTGTATGTGGTAATGAGCGTTTCTTTGTATTTTCCCCAAGTACTGCCAGCAAGGGATTTGAGGATTTTATTACGGGTCTGGATTTTCTGTACAATTGCGGCTGCGTGCTCACCACAACGTAGATCCTGATCAAACGTCACACCCAAGATTTTGGGGTGTAGGATAGTCGGTAGCGTAGTGCCATCGACGTGGATGTTCAAAATGGTCGACATTTGGGACGTCCATGTTGTAAATAAGGTCGCGGAGGATTTAGTCGGTGATAATGCCAGGTTTCGCGAGGCGAAAAAGCTGGAGAGATCAGGGAGGTAGCCGTTTATTCTGTTGCAAAGCTCATCGATCTTTGGGCCTGGGCCTGTGGCCATTATTGTGCAGTCATCGGCGTAGGAAACGATAGTAACTCCTTCTGATGGCGAAGGTAGCTTAGATATGTAGAAATTAAACAAAAGTGGGGATAGGACACCATCCTGTGGCACCCCTGTTTAATTCTTCTTGGTTTTGATGTTTCATTTCCAAATTGCAACGATGCCTGCCGACCACCCAGATAATTTGTGGTCCACCTTTTAAGATATGGGGGAAGGGTAGTCCCTTCCAGGTCTTGCAGTAATATGCCATGGTTGACCGTATGAAAAGCTTTTGATAGGTCTAGCGCATCGAGTACTGTTCTATCGTAGGGGTTTTGATTTAAACCGCAATTTATCTGGGTGCTGATGGCATTTAGCGCGGTGGTGGTGCTATGGAGTTTTCTGAAGCCATGCTGATGGCAGGCTAGCTGCAAATTTGCTTTGAAGTAAGGAAGCAAAATGGCTTCAAGCGTCTTGGCTACTGGCGATAGGAGAGATATCAGGCGATATGACTCTCCTATGTTAGCTGGTTTCCCAGGCTTTAGTAGCGAGACCACCTTGGCCATTTTCCATTTTTCGGGTATGACAAAGGTGGAAAGACACAGGTTGAAGACATGTCCTAAATATTTGGAACCCTCTTTCCCTAGGCTTTTAAGCATAGGCATGTCTATGCCGTCTGGGTCCACTGCTTTGGATGGTTTAGCATAACCGATGACATCCTCAACCACTTTGGCGGTGATGGTAATTGGTGACGCGCTGAATTTATGTTTATGTGCATGTCTGTTGGCCCTCCGTCTATCTTTGGCGACCGTAGAATGCATTATATATTTTCGGCAGAAAGCGCTCGCGCATTTTTTCGCATCCAACAGCACTTTATCGCCAAAGGCGATGGAAACTTTGTCATTGTGCCTAGACGGATTCGATAGGGACTTTACGGTGGCCCAAAGTTTACCCACACCGGCAGAGACGTTACAACCGCTGTGATGCTCCTCCCATTTCGCCCGCTTGTGTTCATCCACACGCAATCTGATGCGTTGGTTTATATCCCTTATTTGGGGGTCGCCGGGATCGAGCTGTCTTATAAGGTCACGTTCTCGCTAAACTTGCGGCCTCCGCCAGGAAGTGGGGCCGAATTTCGTGATTTCTACCGGCGGGAATGAAACGAGCCGAGGCGGATTCAATGACCTTCCGGAAAGCACGCTCGCCTTGGCGGGCATCAGTCGGGATAGGGACGGCAGCAAAGCGGTTGTCTGTAAAGGATTTGTATTCGTCCCACTTTCCTTTTTTAAAGTTAATGAAAGTGCGTTTTTCTGTGATGATGAAGTCGGCGGAACGCTCGAGCGAAATAAGTATAGGCAGGTGATCGGATGCCAATGTTACCATCGGCTGCCAGTTGACGCAGTTTACGAGTTCTGCGCTCACGATTGAAATATCCGGCGAACTGTGACAGCTTCCTACCATACGTGTGGGGGCGTCTCCGTTTATTATGCAGAACGTCGTTTCTTCTATTTGATCCACCAGCATCTCACCCCTACAGTCCACCCGCAAGTTTGAATGGCATAGATCGTGATGGGCATTGAAATCGCCTAAGATAATGCGATTGTTGCCAGTGAGTAAGGCGCTGATAGTAGGGCGGCAAAAGGTGGTACGGACTAAGAGTCTGTTTCCCTGACCTACACGATTGCGGAAGAAGACGGGGCACAGCTACAACAACAACAACGGGGCGGGGCTCATGCTCGGCATTGCTACGCACTCTACTACTGAGTTTGTAGTTATGAGTGGGAGCGGCCGTATGAGCTGGTGGCGCCGTAGGGCGCGAGCTTCCCAAGGCCGTTGGTTCTATGTACCGTAGCGACTCGGGATTTTTCCCGACCAAGGACTGCCATTTCAGTGTAACCCCATTTAATTTGTTGTGTCCCTCCCACAAATTGTCTTCCTCCCAGCAGCTCCTTGCAGCGGGTCTGCTCCATATTCTCTTGCTCCGGGAAGGTATCGAACCCATTCCGGGTCCGTCTCCTGACCCCGGTCCTGAGAAATGGTTTTGCTGTGTGTCTCGTGTAAGGAATGGTTGCATCGGACAGGTTTTTCTGAGCTAGATCCCAAAACCAGACGTCCACGTAACTTCTATAAATCTTTTGTGGCTCCTTGCTGTTCACGACCTAGGACGTCCCGTAGTCTGCGCCTTAGCGCCCCCCCCCCCCCCTACCTTCCAGCAGCCCCGCTGCTTAGCAAGCCACAACAAGTACCCGCTGCTGCTCCGTCCCGCGGCACCACCAACTCACACGGCTGCTCCCACTCATACCTACAATCTCCGTAGTAGAGTCGGGAGCAATGCCAAGCATCAGCTCCTGCCCCCGTCTTCTCCCCCCTCTTTTCCAGGAGCAATTTTGTAGGTCAGGGAAACAGACTCTTAGTCCCTACCTCCCTTTGCACCGTCTGCCAGCACAGAAAATATATGTTTGCGAAATCAGCCCAAGGCAGCTCCTGTTGTATAACTGACTGTTGTGTTGTTGCCTTAACTTTTCAATTCTAAAAATGAAGCTCTCCACCGTAATTCCTTTACTCGTCCCGTCAAATTTCACATGCCACTTATCCAGGTCCAACTTCTTCCATCTCGGTGGGTCTCTCGCTACCTTAAACCCCCCCTGCTGCGCCTGGATTGACAAGCTGGTTGGCTGTCTCATTTCTCAGATCCCTAGGCTCTGGTGTAGACGCGCGCTCAGACCGGTGCCCTAACGGTTGTGCCGAGTTCTCCATATCAGCGACGCGGTTGCTGGGGTTCGACACGTTATCCCGGATATGACGGACCTCATCCATGTATTGCTCCATGGCGCTGGTGGCTCAATCCTCCTAGAGCCTACATTTGTCTGGCTTGAAGTCAGCCGGAACTCTTTATTTAATAGAAAGGTTATGGATGCAAAAAAAAAAAACAAACAAAAGGAAACTTTATAATGAAACTTGAAATTAAAAATTACTGAATAGAAAATATGAAAAGAGCTTTAACGTAAAAGGAAAACTAATAATGCCAAAATTGATTAAATTGAAAATTATTAAATAACAAAAACTTTAACATGAAACAGAAACTCAAAAATGAAAAAAATCTTATTTGCAACTCGTCAATTGTACTTAGCGAGCCACCACTGTATGCCAATTGATCATCACCCTCTTGGCTTCCAATAGGGTTTCTTTGTTAAAAGGAAAGATATGTGTGCGTTTGTATATATGTGTGTTTGATTACAATAAATAGCTTAAAGAGATATCACTTACCGAGCATATCACGCGACGGAGGTGCCTGCGTCGAAGAGAGAGAGCGTGGCTGGAAGATCAACATATACATACATACATGAGAATATACCTACAAACAAATCCTATGTTGGAACGCCTACTCAGTAATAGGTGGAAGAGGGGATAATGAGAAATTGCAAAGTTATTCGGGCATGCGGTTGCGGCCCGGATCAAAGGCTTTACGCGCGGTCAAACAAATTAAATTATAAAAAAAATATATATATATAAATGAATATGAAATGTGGCAATAAATAACAAAAGATTTAAAGTTTACTCGGGAGTTTACTAACGTTAATATTATCCGGGGTATTGGGAAAACTCAAAAAATTTAATGCGGGCCACAAAATGGAATCGCAAAAAAATCTAAATTAATAAAAGCATTGGAAAAATAATAAAAAATGGGCTAAGTGAAAAAAAGAAAGAAACGCAAAGGGTGAAAGAAAATCCCGAGTCGAAAAGAAGAAGAGTTAGGTGAAAAAAACTTAGTAAACTCTCAATGCAAAAAAAAATCGAAGTAGAAGAAGAAAAAAATAAGTGAAAGGTATAAAAACCGAACACGAAAGAAAATTGAAAATTAACCAAGACCTGAAGCAAAATATGGAAACCCGAAAAATTTAGATATGCAAATAAGAGGTAAAAAGTAAGAAATAAACTGTGAGGCAAATAGAAAAAAAAGGTGTGAAGAGGTAAGAAGAAATGCACAAGTACAAATGTTAATAATTATAAAAAAAATTCTTAATATTAGGGTGCTATAATGACAATTAAATTCATACAAAAATTCTAACCAAAATTCATCCAGGTTTTCAATTATTAACTTAAATTTAACGAAATAAAAAAAACTAAAAAACTAGATCTAAAATTTAACTACCAAACTCCGTTGAAAAGATGATTGCAAATTCAGAAAAATCCAAAAAAATCAAATTGAGAACGTTGGTAATTTTAACTTAATCTAACTCAAAAGAATTCAAACAAATGGATTGCAAAAAAAAAAAACTGCAACAAAACAAATGCGGCGCTGGTTTCTCTCTCCTCTATCGTGGTTTTCTTTGCAGGCGAAGTTTCAAAAAATGCTGCGGTGCCGGGACAGGAGCGCCAAAATGCCCCTCCTTTATACCCTTCGGCGTGGAGTCCGGCACCGGCTCTATGTTTCCCCTCCTGCTGGATTTCAGATACTACCCCGCTCTTTGTTGATGTAAGCTACTACCCCGCTCTTGATGTTTATGTGGCAAGTGATGTGGTAGTCAATGTTGGTGGCCGATAAAGCAGGTTTAGGCTTTAGAACCTACAATTTCCTATAGGAACAAAAATGAAACAATTTTTAGGGGCTAGGGTCATAAAAACAGTAGGGGCATCAGGTGCATGTGAACTTTTTGTTATTTAGTCCATTTATTTAGTTATGTAGTTATTTTTATGTTTAATTTTATTCAATTATGTGGTTTTATTTATTCACTTGCTTTTATCCACATCTGTATTTTATTTTATTTATTTATTTGATTTTATTGATTTTATCTGGTTCGTTGATTTTATTAATTTATGTGATTTTATTAATTTTATTGATTTATTTAATTTTACAATTTTAAGTTAATTTTCTAATTTTAGTTAAATTTGCTTCACTTTATTATATTTTTTATCCCGTTGTCTAATTTAGATTTATAATTAAATTTATTTTTTTTGTATTTACTTATATCTATTCATCCAATTTTATTAATTTAGGGTATTTAATTTTACTTATTGCAGGTATTTAATTTTATTTGTTTAACTTAATTTTAAATTTTTTTTCTTTATAAGAGTCCACATGTACCATGGACTGGGAAAGGGGGTTACACTAGACTCACCTAGATTACAGTCGTTGCTGACCAGGGTATGGGCTACCGGGTTTCCTTACAGGCTGGTGGATAGCGGGTCCCAAATGCGGTTAGTTAAAACCGTTTAACCGACACTTTTTTTCTCTATGGACATAAAAAAAAATACCACCCAAAAATATTTATAATCACTATATCACTTGCGCACTCACTGGCATGTACCTTACATTTGAGAACTGCCCTGCAGTCGTTTGGCGATCGTACCTCATAGATCGAAAGTCCTTCTTTCTCACCACTTTCACTCAAGAACGAAATACATTAATACATACAATCCTATTCCCCCCACGGGTTTCATTGCGCCATGGTGCCAGGCCGGATACCCAAATACATAGGGTACCCCAATGCTTACCCAAGGACGTCCACTCCCAGGGCCACAACAGCAGTCGCGCCCTGGCCTTCCACAACCCAGGCGTAGTCACCCGTCACTTACTCCCAAAGTGATAACGTCTCCCCCTATGCACTTCAGAATTCTGCAGTTAAAATGTAATGCATTAACTGGGAAGATCACGGAGCTAGTCGATTTCATGAAGCGGCACAACATCCGCATTGCTGCGATTCAAGAGACTAAACTCACAGCAAGATCTGCATTGCAGACCTGTTCTGGGTATAATGTCCACAGAAAAGATCGCGAGAGCGGAAATGGAGGCGGCCTCGCGTTTATCATACACCATTCTGTACAATATCATATATTTGATCCCGACATCGACCGCAGGGACAGTGTCTTAGAACGTCAAGGCTTATCTGTCCGGTCAGGCGAAGTAAATCTAGGAATCATCAAAATCTACATCCCTCCTGCCACCTGTTGCCCCAGTGGATACCGCCCTAATATCAGCGCCTTACTCACTGGCAACAATCGCATTATCTTAGGCGATTTCAATGCCCATCTCGATCTATGGCATTCAAACCTGCGGGTGGACAGTAGGGGTGAGATGTTGGCGGATCAAATAGAATAAACGACGTTCTGCACAACAAACGGAGACGCCCCCACACGTATGGTAGGAAGCTGTCACAGTTCGCCGGATATTTCAATCGTGAGCGCAGAACTCGTAAAGTGCGTCAACTGGCAGCCGATGGTAACATTGGCATCCGACCACCTGCCTATACTTATTTCGCTGGAGCGTTCCGCCGACTTCATCGTCACAGAAAAACGCACTTTCATTAACTTTAAAAAAGGAAAGTCAGCACCCAGATAAATTGCGGTTTAAATCAAAACCCTCACCATAGAACAGTACTCGTTGCGATAGACCTATGAAAAGCTTTTGATACGGTCAACCATGGCACGTTACTGCAAGACCTGGAAGGCTCTACCCTTCCCCCATGTCTTAAAAGGTGGACCGCAAATTATCTGGGTGGTCGGCAGGCATCGGTGCAATTTAGAAATGAAACATCAAAACCAAGAAGAATTAAACAGGGGGTGCCACAGGGTGGTGTCCCATCCCCAATTTTGTTTAATTTGTATATATCTAAGCTACCTTTGCCATCAGAAGGAGTTACTATCGTTTCCTACGCCGATGACTGCACAATAATGGCCACAGGCCCAGGCCCAAAGATCAATGAGCTTTGCAACAGAATAAACGGCTACCTCCCTGATCTCCCCAGTTTTTTCGCCTCGCGAAACCTGGCATTATCACCGACTAAATCCTCCGCGACCTTATTTACAACATGGACCTCTATGCCAGGAATTGCCCGGTGAATCCAGTACTCAAAGAACAGTACCCAAAACTTGCGGAAGAGGAACGCATACTCCCCAGGGAAACGCGAGTCACTCTGGCTCAACTTCGTTCTGGATACTGTAACAGGTTAAACTCTTACATATCCAGAATCAACCCCGACATACAAAATGTATGCCCCGCTTGCAATGTGTCCCTGCATGACACCAACCATCTCTTTAATTGTAATGTGGAACCAACGCCTCTAACACCCCTTTCATTATGGTTCACCCCTGTCGAAACAGCAAGTTTCCTTGGACTCCCGTTAGAGGATATTGATAACAATATGTGATCGTTCGCAGCTATTACGTGGGGCGAAGCATTGCTACAACAACAACAAGCAGCAGCGGGTACTTGTTGTGGCTTGCTGAGCAGCAGATCTGCTGGAAGGTAGGGGGGGCGCTAAGGCGTAGACTACGGGACGCCCTTGGGCATGAAGAGCAAGGAGCCACAAAACATTTATAAAAGTTACGAGGACGTCTGGTTTTGGGATCTAGCCCAGAACAACCTGTCCAACCGTCCTAAAAGGATTCTTTTCCGGCAAATGCAGCAAAACCATTTCTCAGGACCGGGGTCAGGAGACGGACCCGGATTGGGTTCGATACATTCCCGGAGAAGGAGGGTATGTCGCAGTCCCGCTGCGAGGAGCTGCTGGGAGGATGACAATTTGTGGGACACAATAAATTAAATGCGGTAATACTGAAATGACAGTCCTTGGTCGGGAAAAATCCCGAGTCGCTCCGGTACATAGAACCGACTGTCTTGGGAAGCGTAATAAAACAAATCGTCAGTTTATATTCAATACCCTCTTTTCCAGCAGAGCAAAAAAACCGGCTTGACAGCTATATTTTAAGTTCCATATGATATGAAGTAACCCATTACTTGCTTACTTAATTGGCGCTTAACCGTCTAAACGGTTATGGCCGAAATTTTGACCTTCTTTTTTCCTTGCTTCGTCCAACGCATTTCTTGGTTGGCGGTGATGTCAGATTTTGCTTTGACGAGGACATCAACTAGCCGGGCATCTGCACCAATCCCATTCAGGCAGCGGACGTTCCAGGTGCATGCCCTTAATTCATTGTCCTTTAAACGTTTGCCATGGTCGTCACCAATAGAGAGTGTATTTATCCGAGGCTTGTTGATATATTTCATTGGAGTATGGTTTTACGTGGCGGGTCCCAAGCCCTGCGCACAACCCGCTCAGCCGGGGTGAAAATATTACTTGCACGTTTATATAGCGAGCCGCTTGCTCCAAGACAGACGCCTGCTTGCAGCCGCACCTAGAGGTGTACAGACGCTGCCGATGAGATCTCCTTGGCTAGCCCTTAAACCGATTATGTCAGAGTGGCCTAGCCAGGTTGTCGCCTTCTCACATTAGCTCACCGCTAAACGGATGTTTAGCCGCTACCCAGAAGATACTTGGCCGCAAGCGACCGGCAGTAGCGAGCTGCTTGAACCGCATGCAAAATAATCGCTCTGGTCATTCCCAGGTGAATGGCGGTCACAAGCTCTCCCCACTTTCGTGGACTTCTACACACGGCTCCACCCTCCAGAAGTAACCCATTGGGTTATGAGAAATCCAAGTATGTATTCAGAACAGTTTTTTGTTCTAAGCTCAATTTAATTAAGGTAATTATTCAAATATAGCTTTTTGCTATTCGAATAAAAAGTATTTTATAAAGAAAATTGGTGATAGAGGTTTTTGCAGAGCAAAGAAGATATTCGATTTTTGGATTTAGTGTAATAGAGGGTAAAGTGCTAGGATTCCATATCGAAAACCATGGTTTTAGTTCTCAAGGCAGATTTTATCAGAAACGTTAACGGCGGACGGACAAACCGACCTAGCCTAAATAAAATCCTTTTCGACACTGATAATATTGATGTTCGGGGTTTAAGTTTATATCGACACCATTATGCCCAAGGTGTTTCGATTAAAGCTTTAATACCTGTACATCAGTATATATTTTTTTTAATCTTCATCAATGACGTTGGTTTATATCTACGGCAATCATAATATTTACTTTATGCAGATGACTTAAAACTATATGGAAGAATCACAGTGAATCATATGTATTGCTTTTGCAGGATGATTTCAATTCTTTTGATGACTGGGGTCTCTATAATAATCTCCGACTTATTCTTAGGAAGTGTTGCCATATGACGTTTAACAAATCTATGAATGCTCTTTCGGCAACATACTATGTCTCAAGTACAGCTCTTGCTTCGGTTGACGAATTTCGTGATCTTGGTGTAATATCAGACTTCCTTCACTTTGTTAACCATGCTAACTATTCATACCGAAAGCGTATGCTAGTTAAGCCTTTTTACTGCGGTACGCGAAGGACTTTATTAGAGACCCATCCACTAGGAAATTTTTGTATAGTTCTTTAGTGCCAGTTGAAGTATGGATCTGTCATTTGGAACCCCATTTACTTCACACACTCGGCAAGAATTGAAAGGGTTCAACGCAAAGTCATTCGATTTGCTCTTCAACCTCTCTATTTGGATAACCCCTTGCCTCCCTATACTGTTGGATATGTAGCATGTCTTGAGATTCATCTATTTGTACATACATATATTTTGGCTCCTTGTAGTATGGCCTGAGATTCATTGACTCTTACATACATACTCACTCATTTTGAAGCAGATTGAAGCATTCCTAATCATTTCTGGCGGAGATCCTGCCCACTTGCCTTAAAATTGGCAGCAAAACAAGTGAAGATTTGGGAAAATTTTTGCACAGTTATTGGAAGTTAGAGGAGATTCGATAAATCAACTGGCTCATTATTACATTCACAAATACTTTAAAGTCCTCCCGAATCGGATGTAACGCAATGCACACATCAACTTAAAACCGATGAACGTATTTTCACATCCAGCAATTTTGAAAGCACACTAAGTTATTGACAGCTGGAGGAGATTCGCTGGAAAAATCTACAATTGGTGGTCCCAATACAAGCAGCACAGTTCAAGTCCTTTTCCAAGAACAACAGCAACAGCAAGGAATCCGGACGAATGACTGGCAGCATAAGGCATAAAAAGTGGAATAAGGAAGGCATAAAAAGGGTGTAATACACAACATTTTGACTGGCAGCAACAATATGCCCGGCAGAATTTAATTAATAAGTATAAATTATAACAGTTTTGGCAACCTCTCGGTTGCTCAACCCGTAGCAGAAATTTTTAATTTATGCTTTAATTTCTGCTTAGGAAATTTTTTTTAAGAAAATTTTTGTTTAGGACATTCTTTTTTTTTTAAATATAAAAATTAATAAAAAAATTAAAACTAACTACGATGAAAAATAGAATAGAACTAAGGAACCGAAATGCTTAGGCAGATTAAATAAAAATGAAAACAAGAGGTTTAAAGCCCAAAATGGCAAAGATAATAAATAGAAATAAATTTTTATTTTCCAATATTTTTGTAAAGTTTATCGAGTAAGAAAAATAAATTTTACTTAAATGATGATAATTTAAAAAAAATAATAATAATATATATAAAAACATGTTCAAATTTTAAATAATCTGACAATTTGTGATCGGTCGCAGCTATTAGGTGGGGCGAAACATTGCTACAACAACAACAACAGGTACAGTGGATGCAAAATTTTTTTTTCATACTTTTCCAGTAATATTTTTCCAGCCATATTTTGTCTGATCTTGTGTGGCATGCGATATTCTGGGCGGCCACCAAAACAGAATCGTCATGATATTTATGAAGAATTTCTTATTTTTATTTTTTTTTATTTTGTCGACTTTTGTCACATACATAACTTCTGGGGTTGATGCAATTATTAGATTTTTGAGAACTATTTATTTTTAAATTTGCCTACTCGAGTATTATTATTCTTTAACGATTTGTCCCTCAGGATAACTGTGTTTTTACAAGTCCTAGATTGCCGGCTTCTTTTGTAAGCCTGATGAAGAATTGTCCTAAGGCAATTTTATCCTCAACAATTAGGTTGTTTGTATTTAATATTCTACGAATTCTCCATCCTTTTGGGGAATTGAAAACGAGCGCGACATGTCTCTTGCAAATTTATTTATTTATTAAGCGCTTCATATACATATTATAGAGTTCTTATTGTGCCTTTTAGTTTCTTCACTACTGGCTGGTTTTTAGTTTCCGCTGTGTGGTAACTTATTATTTTGCATGCTTCCACTGACATTTTCCTTTTCAGCTATGTACTCTTTGAAGTATTAATTGTGATATTACTATCGATTTGTATCTGCTCCTGTATTTATCAAGAGACTTGAAGTTGATTTATTCAGCTATATTTTGTACATGAACTTTTCTTTTATTTAAAATTTTGTTCTATCGGGGCTGTGGTCTAAATTTTGTACTTTGATAGCCTCCGTATCTGTTATTTTGGTAATTTCCACGGAAGCTACCGCAGTGCATTACCGAATTTGGGTTACCTTTTCAGTACTACTGGTTGTGAATTTTAATATTGCTATTGCTTCATGACTATCTTTGAGTTGTGCAAAGATATCATGAGCATCCAAAAAGATTATGCAAATTCTTGGTTTGCTATCGAACTTAAACAGTGCAGAGAAAGCTGCCTTAGGAAATTTTACTGTATATTGAGGCATTGTGAGGGTTGCTGTGTAAAGGTTTATTTTCAATTGTTTGCTGCTCTTCCTCAAAATCGGATTGAGTTTGAAATAATAAAATAAAAGTCTTAAATAATAAGGTATTTAAGTTGACATTTACATCTTGATCAAATGAAGTTTTAGATACGCTCTTCAATGTCTGTATTTAATTTTTATGTAACTTTTGAGCATCATAGCTATTGCGATGATCAAAAGTATGAATACGCAGATCAAAACTGGTAACCAACCATCTGGAATGTTTGCAATATTTTTTGTTTCTTCTTTAACTGGTGGCTCATATTTAACTATTCTGTTCTCTGCTACCTTGTTTTCTGAATTTCCCGAATTTTCTTTTCCTATTTCATATCCGGCTATTGTTATCATAATGCCGTTTGCTAATTTTTTCCACCATTGTTTCCTTGAGAAGTAAAAAAATACTAATTTAAGCTTATTTTTAATAAAATTTCATTGTGTTTATCTTTATTCTATTATCATTGAACCTATGCATTCCAGATTATTTAAAATTTGAACATCTCTTTATATATATTATTATCAACAGGGGTGGACCATAATGAAAGGGGTGTTAGAGGCGTTGGTTCCACATTACAATTAAAGAGATGGTTGGTGTCATGTGGGGACGCATTGCAAGCGGGGCATACATTTTGTATGTCGGGCTTGATTCTGGATATGTAAGAGTTTAACCTGTTACAGTATCCAGAACAAAGTTGAGCCAGAGTGACTCGCTGGGATGCTGTCTGTTGGGATGCCCAACTGTTTGGTTAGCATCTCATTTCTCTCCCTGATGGGGAGTACTCTCGCCTCATTATTTAGATGGTGTTCTGGGGACATAAGAAGACAGCCCGTGGCGGTTCTGAGCGCAGTATTTTGGCAAGTATGTAGCTTATTCCAGTGGGTAATTTTTAGGCTTGGCGATCATATAGGGGGCGCGTAGCATGCAATCGGCTGGCCAATTGTAAGTAGTAATGAGCGTTTCTTTGTCTTTGCCCCAAGTACTGCCAGCAAGGGATTTGAGGATTTTATTACGGCTCTGGATTTTAGGTACAATTGCGGCTGCGTGCTCACCAAAATGTAGATCCTGATGAAACGTCACACCCAAGATTTTGGGGTGTAGGACAGTCGGTAGCGTAGTGCCATAGACGTGGATGTTCAAAATGGTCGACATTTGGGACGTCCATGTTATAAATAAGGTCGCGGGGGATATAGTCGGTGATAATGCCAGGTTTCGCGAGGCGAAAAAATTGTAGAGATCAGGGAGGTAGCCGTTTATTCTGTTGCAAAGCTCATCGATCTTTGGGTCTGGGCCTGTGGCCCACCGGCGTATTGTGCAGTCATCGGCGTAGGAATTGATAGTAACTCCTTCTGGTGGCGAAGGTAGCTTAGATATGTAGAAATTCAACAAAAGTGGGGATAGGACATCACCCTGTGGCACCCCCTGTTTAATTCTTCTTCTCCACTGTACCTCTTTCTATCTATTGACTTAACTACTTCTAATAAACAACTAACTTGCCGTTGCAACTGTAGCTACTCAAATTCTTTTCTACGTAATATACTCAGAAACCCTGGCCTTTTAGAGCAGTGCCGATTCCCATCTGATGATGACCGTAACTATCATCTTATTCTACATGTTTTAGTCTCGCTCAGTTCAAATTAAATTACAATGCAAAGCTTTGTTGGACCGGTTTCATCTCGGGAAACCTAGCCTTTTAAGAGGGGTCATAAGTTACATAATAGGTATAAAGGACCCTATAGAGTAAAAAATATTGATAAGAACAATAATTTTACGTTAGTCCCCCATATAATAGAAAATAGGGATAGGACAAATAAGGATAAGGAAATAATTCATAATAATAGGCTTAAACTTCTATAAATTTAAAAACAGTAATAAACAAAATAGTTTAACTAGAAAACCTAATTACAATAGGACACACTTAAATAAAAAGAAGCATTCCACTTTACTCATAATTATTGACACGTTCGCTGCCATGTAACCCTCCGGTGGGTCACACAAATTTTTCATGGATTTCCATCGCATGAGCTGCAGTACGTCGATACTTTTTTCCTGTTTTGAGATTTCTTAGTAGCAATTTGCGCACCGTTTCCTCGCTTTGCGATTAGTGGCGTCTCTAGCTTCATATTCTTTTAGAATATGACTTTTCCAAGGTTTCGATGATTTTTCAATTCTTTCTCCGCAGAGACTCACAAACGGACTGTCTAAAGTTAAGAATTGGTATGATCTTGTGCTTCTTATATATAATCAAAGCGTTTACCATCGAAGTGGAAAACAAGTATTCAAATGCTATTTTGTGGTACCATCGGATTGTCTTACGTAGTGGTGTAAAATAACAAGCCATTTGATCAGATATGTCAATACCCTGTTTAGCTTGATTATATTCGAGGATCATTTTTGGTTTTTTTATATCCTCGCCATTGCGATTCTTTTTTCCTGTCGCAATCTCGTCCAAAACCTGTTCTGTGCTTAGCAACTATACGTCGTGTTTGTTTTTCCATTTCGCCAATACAACTCCTAAAGCTTTGCGCCCGATAAAATCCTTCTTTTTGAGCTTAGCTTCAATCACGTCTTTTGGATTGCCATGTCTGTTTTTTCGAAGAGTTACAATTAGATGAGTTCGACGACCGAGTAGCGTCCTTCCTAAGGAAACCGATGTATAAAAGTTGTCAGTTGCGATGGTCCTGCCTTTGTCTAAATATTTTTCCGCCAAATCGAGGACAATTGAGTGCTGTGCGATGTTGTTGGAGTTTGTACTCCTCTTTGGTTATTGCAGTGATTTCTCCCCGCATAAATACTGCTGGTCTATGTGTAGCCGTAAGGATCACACAACTTGTATACCTTTACCCCATTTTTATGAGAATTTCCCGGATTGTACTGCCGAAATTGAAGCCGTCCACGCCAGGGAAGCATTGATTCGTCTACTGCTAGAAATTCTCAAGAAGTACGACCGTTTATAAAATTTTGTTCAAGGATTTCCAATAAGGTGCTAATTTTTCCTAAACGATTACCTTGAATTTTGGAATTGTCCGAAAAATGTATAAATTTCAAAAGTAATTAAAATCTGTTTCTCGTCATAATTTTAGGGACATGTGAGTTCTTATAAAGTTTGTTAGTGCTCCAGTATAAGGAAATTGATGTGTATTTCACCATTCCCATGTACAGGACCATATCAAGAAATTTCTTCATCTCTGGAATGTTGGTCTCGACCCATGACTACATTCGCGACTTCCGAAGGATTTGATTATTTTGGACCCAACGGTTGGCATTAAAATTCGTCTGAAAAACAATAAGTTCATACACTTCATTCGTTACCATCAAATTGAACACATCGATCGGTTCCACTATACCGACATCAATTTCACATGTAGGTGCTGACTCAAAACTGAAGGACTGCAAAGATGCTCCACTGACATTACTCCAAATATGTGGAACTGGTTTTGCGGAAATATCTTCAGACTGGGCATCTGTAGATGATGCATAATACACTTCCAAAAGATCAATCGAATCACTTGAATCAATGTCTGATGGGACATAGTTATCCGATCCGGACGATTCATAATCAGTGCGTCCACTTCCTCGTCTGGATGGCCACTGCCATAAAAAACGCTGGGTTTTACCGAATAATCCTTATTGGCCATTTATAAACTCATTCAATGTCTATAGAAATAAAAAAGAAAAAAGTTGAAATTACTGTTGTGACCTCCGGTGGGTCACACGGCACTACATATATACAGGTCACCTCTTAAAGCACGCAAATTTTAACACAAAATGGAAATAAACCCCTCTAGATATGTAACTACTACGCAAAGATGACTTTAAAATAAAAAAACTATATTGGCACCTGGGTGATGGTTTTTATTTTGTATGGCGGCAGCGAAGGTGTTAAGTACTCACAGCATAATGTGCACACACGCAAAAACACCAAAAAAAAAAAAATAAAACAAATGTAAACAAATAAAAAAAAAACATAAATAGTACATATACAAAAAATATTCTTTGAAATCAACTTACAATTATGGCACACACCAAATGAATAAACAAATAACAATGTAACTGTTAATTGTGTCACTAAATGAATAGCCATATATAATTACCAATATATGACTATTCTTTGAAAGGCGGATGCTGTAGCATGTCTTGAGATTCATTAATGTGTACATACATATATTTTGGCTTGTTGTAGTATGCCGTGAGGATAGGAACCTTTAAAAAATTAAAATTGTGACGAACCAGCAGTTCGCCAATGGTTAAATCAAACACAAGAATTCAATTGAAATTCGCAAGACAAATTTATTGTGCACTGGTGGCACTCGCTATCATAACTAACTCTAAACATAATTTCTTCTTCCCATGAAACCTTTAACTCTACGCTACTTATGTTAACGTTGCAGATCCCACCACCATCAAATATTTCGCAATCGATGAGTTGAGCGTGCACGTCAATATTGCCTATGCTGCATTTCTCACGGGTTGTTGATCGTGTTGTGTTACCATTCGCTTGCGCGTGGACTACGTCCAGCTCTATATTGGCCAACAAACTCACATGCACGGCAACGTGAGTAAAGGGTGCGCCATTGGGGGTATTGGGAATATGGGTGTGATAACTCCTCCCCCTTTAAAGATCTGCGTCCCGCAGATCAAACGAAAAACGTGAAAGGTTTATGGTAGGTATGGAGTGGTCAAGGCTCCCTGTTGGCTAGTTCCTGAGTAATCAAGCTCAAATGTAGATGTGTCCTTCGTGATCGTATTGGCCTTTGTGCGATATGCCCCGTGTTCGAATATTTCAGGAAGGTTTAGCTTTCTAGTGTACCATCTCCATAGGATAGCAGCGGCCACGACTATTCCGCATACTGTTAGGGCTTCTGTAATGATAGACAAATTGATTTTTTCATTAACGTATCCCAGATACCTTACGTTGTCCATTGTGATATCGTGGACATATTCCAGGTTTATCTTCATTGTATGATTTTTAACTTTGTGAAAGGATGGCTGGCAGAGCCTGCACTGTTTTGGCTTGGTTGCTGGAGAAAACTTGGTCACCGATCTTGATAGTTTCGTTGTTTAGTTGGATGACGTAGGTGCCGTTGATGGTGTTTGTGGAATTATTGCTCCTGATCACGCCTTGGTAATTCGAGAGGAATATCGTATTGTCGTTTACCAATTCTATAGTCGATCCATTTCTCCTGGTGAATTGGCAGCTAGCGTCTCCCCCTTTTAGTAATCGTGGTATGCAGCTATCTTCATCCAATTTTGATAAGTAGTCTGACCTGCATACTGTAGATGAACTGATTAGTATACAATTACCCGTCAACCCGAAAGTTTCCTTTACGAGCATCCTGTCAAACGGTAGGTCCAGCTGTTTGTGTCCGTATATGCCGGCGCGAGTGATCAGCATATTATATTTTTTAGCTGTTACCTTCGGCATTGAGAGCACATAGAGAAGCAGTGTCCCATTTGTGTATACTGACGGTTGACTGTACTCAATTGCTTCGATTATATTTTCGTACGGAAGGGTCTCCATTTCCGACAGCACCTGATTGATCTCGTCATTGTCAAGTAAGTTTGTGTTGACAATACCACTTTTTGCCAGCTGGCATGCCCGCACTATTTCGTTGACCTCTTCGCGAACGAGCAGGATATTGTGCAGTGCATTTTGATCAAATTCTGTTGCCTCGTTCTCCTTTGTAACATAGTTTGTGCGGTCCATCACCTCGTCAATTTTCTTCACGATGTCTTGGGTGGCCGTCAAAAGCTTCTTGTTAACTTTATATTGGTGGTTATTGCTCTCAATTACTTCGTTTTGGCTGCGGAGAATAATATTCCAGTCGGTTGCGTCGGGTGACCCTGCCAACCATTTCCATGCTGAGCCCAGCCAATCGATTGAGCGGGTTTTCCTAACTTTGCTTGTGTTGCCCGTTAATTCCTGGAGTCGCTCTAGTGTTTGGTTAATGTAGAGTTGACACAAAATCTTGTCGTCGGTTCGCTTCATTAGCCGGCTTGTCAATTCTTCCATCTGCATGGTAATTGTAGCATATTGTTGGAGGTTGATAGCGTGAATCAGCTTGAATGATCCGCCAATGATCCATCCATTTCCGTCCTGGATGGTTATGATGGGTTCTTTATAGTGGAAAATATGAAGGGCGCTGATGGCTGGTGCCATCTTGTTAGTGTGTTAGTAAAGTAATTCCTAAGTTACTTAAAAATTTTGTTAGGATTTGTAGTTTTTACTAACTAGTGTGAGAAAAGAAAAATTTAATTTTGCCTTTAGGGCTGTAAATGTAGTTATTAGTGCTAGGTTTACAGAAAGGGATTTTATTTTGATATTTTATTATTATGCATAGCTTTGGTCTTCTTGCTTAGACAAAATATTTTTTAGTGTGTTAGTAGCTTTTATTTATTTATTTATGTTTTTAGAATTAAAAATTTCGATAAATGTTTAGTAAAAATTTCGATACATGTTTAGTACAATATCTATAGGAATAGTTTTCATTGTCATTGTGATTAGTCGAGAGAAAAAAAAGGATAAAAAATAAAAGGGTGGTAGTTTTTCTTCAATTATTATTTTTTCCCTTATTACGTCTTTAATGGGAAAAATAATTTGTTTTCTTGTTTAAGTGTATTCCCCATTTCTTGTGCGGTGAGCAAAAAATGTGACTCTAAATTGCGGTTAAAAGATTTGTAAGTTGTAATTTTGATTAGTGGGGGAAAGGGAAACAAAATTTAAAAATATGAAAGGATAAAAAAGAATGGTTTATTGTTTTTATTTATACTTTTTTTGTTCTATAATTTTTCATTTCCCTTTTTTCCTTTGGCAATAAAATAACAGAAAAAAGGAAAAGGCAAATTTAAAAAAGTTTTTTCTTTTTTTCACTCAACGGATTAGGCGAAGAGGATAATTTTTTCTTTTTTTCACTCAACGGATTAGGCGAAGAGGATAATTTTTTCTTTTTGTTTCACTCAACGGATTAGGCGAAGAGTATAAAGTCTCATATTTTTTCTTCCTGCGGATTAGGCGCTAGGATTAAGTTTCAATGTTTTTTATAGGCTAGAGGATCATACTGTTCTCGAACCAGCTATGGGGGATCGTGGAATCCGGTTTGGGAGTGGCGTAGCCATTTGTCAAATTCGATGGCGTCACAACCTACTAAGGCACGATTTGTCCCACTAACAAACCCGCTCTTGTAGTAATGATCATTTCCTTTTGTTTCGATTTCTTTTCGTTTTTGTTTTTGAGTTATTATAATTTTTTCATTTATTTTTCTGTGATTTTTTCTCTATATTTTTTATTTTTGCAACGATGTTTGCTTTTTTTCTCAGTTATGTGCTAGGATGTGTGTTCCTGCGTTTGACATTTTTAATGTGGGTTTTGTGAATTTTTTTACCACTGACTGTGGTTACTGATACCCTGTTATCCTGTGCGACAATTTCCTTTCTATATATGGGTTTTTGTTTACCCTTGATCTGGTTGTCCTTCACGTATATGACATCATTTTCGTCATAACGCTCAGGTAAAGACATTTTCCTATTATGTCGTTCAATCTGGGCTTGCTGCTTTTCTGTCAACAAAGTTTTCAAATATTCATTGGTCTTCCTACTTTTTTCTAGAAGTTCTTGGTAGTTGGAAGCTCTTGCGCGGTTGAAAAATATTTCGCTGGGCTTCCGGTTTGTAACAGAATGGATAGAATTGTTATATCGATCTACTGCTATAGTTACTAACTGCTTTGTTTTTAGGTTTGCGTTATCTGCCTTTAGGCACCTGATGATTTTGATTAAAGTGGAATGTAGTCTTTCCACCTGACCATTCGCTTCTCTGGGTCGGTGTGCGATACAACCTAACCACTAATGATTCCAAGAGGTTCTGTATAATTGGACTAGTCAGACCGCGCTCGTTGTCGGTCACTAGGATATCTGGGGTCGTAAAATAGTGTAGGAGTTTCACTATTTTGTCCTTAAGGTGCAAAGTAGACTTGTTTCGCAAGTGAAAGAGTTTCGCAAATTTTGAAAATTTGTCAATACAACTGAGAAATTTCTCTCCTTGTATTTCAAATATGTCCACGTGAATAATTTCACAAGGACGTGATGGGATAGGTGTGTTTTGTAATTCTGGTTTATTTGGATGTCTATCGTATTTGTTAATTTTACACGTCTCGCAGGACGAGACGTATTTCTTGATGATGCCGTTCATTGTTGGGAAGTAGTATTTCTCTAAGATTTGCTTTTTATTTTCGGTGGCGTTGCGATGAGCTCTTTTGTGCTCTGCCCACACTATCTCGCAAATCCTATCAGGATCTCTCAAATCCTCTACAATAGGCTGAGTTACACGGATTTTATATTGCATAAAATTCTCTAGGTATACTTTTTGGAGCAGCCCTAGATTACCTTCTGGCATTTTAATGCCGTTGACAACATTCGGCCTAAGCTTCTCTTTGAGTACCCTAATAAGCTCCTCTTCAGTGATACCTTCTATCTTTAGGTGTGTCTCGAGTAACCTGGATGAGGTTCTTCAAATATTTCTAGTCTGCCCCTAAATACAAGCTGGTTCCTAAATACGTTAAGGGGCACTTCAACGAACGGTATGAGGTCAGAATTGTCCTGTTCTGCACTGTGGATCGTATCATCGTCCTCGCTTTCAGAGTTCGCTGTTGATCCTGTGGTTGCGTTCCGACTGGCGGCTTCGGATGTTGATGTTGTGAGTGGGTTTGCTTGAGTTTTGAGTCGAGACAGAGCGTCAGCCACGACGTTAGATTTCCCTGGTTTGTAGATTATCTCGTAATTGTATTCCTCAATCCTAGCCTTCCAACGTTTTAGCTTGACATTGTAATTACGATTGCTTAGAGAGAAAGTTAACGGTTTGTGGTCAGTAAGTATACGTATCTTTTTAGCACCATAGAGGTAGTTCCGGAGGTTGTCCAAAGCCCATACGATAGCAAGCATTTCTTTTTCGTTTGTTGCGTATGCTTCTTCCGTAGTGGATAAACTCCGCGATATAAACGCTATGGGTTTGTCCTTGCCATCGTGGTCTTGTGATAGTACTGCACCAATAGCGAAATCGGAAGCGTCCGTCGTCAGGTTGAAGGATTTATCGAAGTTAGGGGAGGTCAAGACTTCGGAGGTCGTCAATATCTCCTTGAGATTCGCGAATGCTTCTTGGGCTTCATCGTTCAAGGTAATCGGCACCTTTTTCGATTGAGTTGCCCTTACTTGTGCATGTTCCCCTCGCGTAAGGTTGGTAAGTGGCTTTGCTATCTTCGCGTAATCGCGAATAAACTTCCTATAATATGAAGTTAGCCCTAGAAAGCTCTTGAGTTCTTTTAGGTTCGATGGAGGCAGCATGTTTTTAATGGAATTGACTTTCTTTGGGTCAGGGAGTATTCCTTCGGGAGTCACGATGTACCCCAAAAATTCCACACTTCTTTTCAGAAATTGCGTCTTTTCAAGGTTGACCTTAAGACCCGCAATCAAAAGCCTGGCAAGGATAGTGTCGATGTCCCTTAAATGTGCAGCTTCGTCTCTGCTGAAAATTATGATGTCGTCGATATATACGAAACAAATACGACCTATGTATTCTTTTAGCACGTCGTCTATCATGCGCTGGCAGATAGAGGGTGCATTTTTCAGACCGAAAGGAAGCCGCAAAAATTCATATTTTCCATTCATTGTGGAAAATGCGGTTTTTGCGATGTCGCTCTCCTTCATTGGGATTTGGTGGAATCCCGAAGTAAGGTCGAGTGTCGTGAAAAATTTCGCATTACCAAGACTCGCGATAGTGCCATTGATATCAGGGATAGGGTACGTATCGGGGATTGTTACGGCGTTTAGCCGCTTAAAGTCGATGACCATTCGATATTTCTTTTCTCCATCGGATTGAGATTTCTTTGGTACGATCCATATGGGTGTATTGTAGGGACTCTTGGAAGGACGAATGATGCCTTCTGATAGTAAGTCCCGGATTTGCTTGTCCACCTCCTCGCGCATATTAACGGGGTAGGGGTAGCTTTTTGTATAGATGGGGGTTCTCGGTTACAGTTTTAATCTCTGCCTGGACATTGGTGTGGATTTCCATGCTTCGGTCGACCGGTCCGAACAAAATTTCATATTTTTCTAGTATCTGGTACAGCTTATTTCTTGTAAAGTGGGTAATATTATTATCAAGGAGGATATTTTTACTGATACTATTCACCTGCTGCCCTTTTTTCGTTTAAGAGGCAGCAGAATGTCTGGTTTTAAAATGAGAACATTCAGTTCCCGGTCTAAGACTGCCTTGATTTCTGACAACGTATCGTCGCCTATTATTTCGTCGAACGATTTGAGGCCTGGGAGAACAAAAAAGGTGGTGAGTAGGTCTTTGCCTACAAATTTAAAGAAGTGTCCACATATTTTCCTGTCCACCTTTATAGTTCCACCCGCGGAGATTACATGAAACGGCTTTTCTACCGGTGAAGTATTTTGTGCTATGCGTTCACTTATATAATTTTTATTCGCCCCCGTATCCACTAAGAATTCTAGAATACCCAAATCTTGTGTAGCGTATTCTAAATACGGTACGCCGGACACGAGGCTCCCATGGTAAAATTTACCTGATCGCCTGTTGTTTGTTCGCTGTTGTTGTTGGTTGAGGTGCTAAGGCTCTCTTCTTCGTCTACTGGAATCAGATGGAATAATTTCTGTTGCTTACTCGGGGTTTTGTTTGCATATCCTTGGTAGCTTGTAGAACTTGCCCCCCTTTTTGTATTGTCGTATCTAGAGAATGTGCTGTTGCCTCTTTGTCGGCTCTGTGAAGATGGTTCGACATCCATTCTTACTACCGTGTTGTTTCTCCAACTTGGGGTGGACTGATTGCTCAATTTCGTTTGACCTGAGCTTGGGTAAGAGGGCCGTTGCCCTGTTTGGTTGTTATCTCTCCAGCTGCGGCCCGAATTGTGTAAATTAGGATAATTTCTTCCATTGCGGGAAAAAAATTTTGAAGCTGAAGGTTGATAATTGTCATTTCTATTATCCCTGTGGACGGGTGGGCGGTAGATTGCATTCCTGCGATCCACATTCAAAATTTTGAGGCATGCAGAGTATGCCTCAGGTAGGGTTTTCAGGTTTTGGACAAGAAGCAGGGCAGGAAGATCTCCGTTTAGCCCTCTTATGAAGACGTCTAACGCCCTTCGGCGGTGAGCCTCGGCCAGTGCCTCTATGGTTTCTCCGTGTACGTATTTGTCTACCTTTTTTGTATTTATCATTAAAGAAAGCTGTTTCTGCACTTGAGATTGGTCGTTGGTCAATTTTTTTGAGTTGGGCTAGTATGGCGTTAATGGCGCCATTCTGTTCCGTAAGCGATTTCTTCACCTCGTCTGCGTCCATGGTTTTATCTCTGTGAAAAAATAAGAAAAGAAATATACAGCAGGGATTAGTTTATACTCACAAGATCCAATATCTCATTGGAACTTTCTGGTTGAAACTTATTGAGATTTTCGTAAGGAAAAAATGTATTTATCTGTATTTTCCCTTTGCTAGTTCACTCTTTTTCACTTAGAACTCTTTCAACGTGTTGTTTTTTACCCAGTTTTTTCTTTATCTGGGTTTTAGTTCACTTCCTCTTTCACTTAGAACAAGCACTTCGCACCGATTGCTCGGGCGCCACTTACAGTTCCCAGGATAGGAACCTTTAAAAAATTAAAGTTGTGACGAACCAGCAGTTCGCCAATGGTTAAATAAAACACAAGAATTCAATTGAAATTCGCAAGACAAATTTATTGTGCACTGGTGGCACTCGCTATCATAACTAACTCTAAACATAATTACTTCTTCCCATGAAACCTTTAACTCTACGCTACTTATGTTAACGTTGCAGATCCCACCACCATCAAATATTTCGCAATCGATGAGTTGTGCGTGCACGTCAATATTGCCTATGCTGCATTTCTCACGGGTTGTTGATCGTGTTGTGTTACCATTCGCTTGCGCGTGGACTACGTCAGCGAAAGTTCTATATTGGCCAACAAACTCACATGCACGGCAACGTGAGTAAAGGGTGCCCCATTGGGGGTATTGGAAATATGGGTGTGATAACTTACATATTCATTCATTTGTACATACATATACTTTTACTCGTGCTATGAGAGTCTACTCAATACGTTCTCTCGTAACTTGAAGCTTGTTCTATTTCAGTTTAAAGCTGACTAAATGCCCACCACAAACCTTTGCTTGCACAAAATTTATTCCCACGATTTATTCTTAATATGCGTAGGTTGCAGTTTAAATAAATAGAAGCATTCCACTTTACTCATAATTATTGACACGTTCACTGCCATGTGACCCTCCGGTGGGTCACACAAATTTTTCATCAGTTGATGCACCACCGGTGGGCATACGTAATATGATTTTTTATTGTTTATGAGTAGAATTATTATTTTTTCTTCTTGGCACACATATAATACTCACATTTTTATTATATAAAAATTGTACAGATGTTATTCTAATATATTTCGTTTTATTGGTCTTTTAATTCAAGAAGTTTTACAGTACTTAAATTATGATTTATTTTCTTTTTTGGCCGTCAGTATAAACTGTTATTTTATGGTCTTGAAAGCGCATTTGAAGATTCAGTCCTGATGATGACTTCAGAGTGAAGTCGAAATATTGACAAATAATTAAAATTAAACAAATCAAATTAAAAAATTAAAAGTGTTTTATTTAATCCGGCCTTGAGCTCAAAATATAAAATAACAGTACTTAAATTGTGAAATAATTGAAAGCAAAACAGGCAGTTTTCAGTTCATAGTTTTATAACTATAAAATAAGGAGTAATTGGAATATATATATATATATAAAAAGAACTGTACATTTTGATTGTCACTCCATAACTCGAGAACGGCTCGACAGATTGCCATGAAATTTTTAGGAAAAATACAGGAAGGAGAAATGATGGTTAGTTGATTTTGAAATCCCAAATCGGTTTAGCCATATATATATAAAAATGAAATTCTGTGAGTGTGTGTGTTCGCTATGGAAACGTATTTCCCACACAACAATCATCACCAAATTTTGGTTATGGGTGCCTTCGATAAACGGGAAGGTTTAAGGCTAAAAATAATTTCGATATATAAAAGGGGCGCGGCACCTCCCATACAAATGGAATCTTTGGTACTGCATACCTTTGAAGGCATACATGCCAGAACATTGAAATTCTATGAGGAGTTATATGAGGTCAATCCCTAACACCACCAAGAAAATTCGGAATTTGGAGAAAGGGGGCGTGGCACCTCCCATACAAATGGAACATTGAAATTCAGTAACGAGTTATATGAGGTCAATCCCTAACACCACCAAGAAAAGGCGGAATTGGGTAAAAGGAGGCGTGGAACCTCCCATTCAAATGGAATCTTTGGTACTGCATAACTTTGAAGGTATACATGCCAGAACATTGAAATTCAGTAAGGAGTTATATGAGGTCAATCCCTAACACCACCAAGAAAATGCGTAATTGGGAAAAAGGGGGCGTGGAACCTCCCATTCAAATGGAATCTTTGGTACTGCATAACTTTGAAGGTATACATGCCAGAACATTGAAATTCAGTAAGGAGTTATTTGAGGTCAATCCTTAACACCAACAAGAAAATATGGAATTGGGAAAAAGGGGCGTGACACCTGCCATACAAATGGAATATATTATACTGCATATATCTGGATGTCGTAATGGTAGGTTAATTAAAATTGGTAAGGAGCTATGTGACGTTAAGTCCTAAAACCTCTAGTAAAATGTGGAATGGGGAAAAACTATGGCTGCCGTACAAACTTAAGTTATCTTAACACCTAAAGTTTGACTGCATTGTTGAGCTTAGCTGTTATGCTTTTTGGACGTTTAGTAATCTGCCGCTGTTAAAAAAAATGTTTAGCTTCAGTCTATCTACATCTTCTATAAAAATTAAATTCTGTGTGTGTGTTCCCTATGAAAACGTGTTTGCTATACTTCGATCATCACCAAATTTTGGCTCGAGGTTCCTTCATATTTCAGAATTAAGAATTTTAAATTTAAATGTTTTTGTTTTTTGGCTATGCGAAAGAACTATCTTAGCTCCCAAAAATGATCATGTTAACAAAATCAATGATCGCTTTCAAAATCAATTTCCTGGTGAAGTGACGAAATATAAATCGATCGACACAGTTACAGATGAAGATAAAATTGTGAATTATCCAAATGAATTTCTATACTCCTTAGAACCAAAGGAATGCCTGCGCATATATCAACTTTGAAAATTGGCTCACCAGTCATGCTTCTTCGGAATGTAATCAAAGCAACAATCATCAGCGGTAAAAGCAATACTGAGAAAAACTTGAGAGAAGAGAAAAGAGAGAAGGAGACTGAGAAAGAGATAGAATGAGACGAAGATGCAGACAGATGAAGCGAAAAATACGGAGGGAGGAGTGAATACAAAGATTAGGAAAAAGTGTAGAGGGGCTAGGGCAGAGTTAGTCGGAAAAAGCTTATTAAAATGTATGCAGATAAACCAAATTTAGGGCAGAACAATGTCTGCCGGGTCTGCTAGTTTTGTATAAATATGAGTGAAACTTCCCTAATAAAGCAATCATTGGTTTGATACCAACCATCAAACAAGACCGTGTGTTCCATTATTTAGATGCTTTGTTATCATATTTTGCCACTCGAAGTCAGAGGCTCCGTTTAAAATATAATGTTGATCGTCGACATTATCGGTCATGTAATTGACCTCCCAGCTATTCATAAACAAATATGTTTCAAAATGCCTAATAGAACTCTCCGCTCTAATAATATATTTGACACTGAAGCTCGGAGATCTAAATATCTTATCTTTGCCCCTCTCATAAGAGGGGCTGAAGAGTTTAATCGGATATCTAGAATATCTAGACTTTGCGATGTCAAGACCCTTATTTGAGTTACGTATTGTGTCTTACTACTGAGCAAATATAAATAGGATCTTTTTGTTGTTGCTATTGACCAAATAAAGATTTGAACCTTATAAGTTTTGAGCCTGGAGGTAGAGATCAGTTTGCCATCTAAAACTCATTTTCGTTAAAATTGCTAATGGAGGGTATTGAGTATAAGCCGACGAAATACATTTTTATTTGAAATTTCAGGTACGTAGATATTCATTCGTATGTAAAAATATATAAATCAATATTATTGGCTAATTTGGCCTTAATGGATGGTTCCTTAAATTACAATTATATTTCCTTATATTACAATTATATTTCTTATTATAATATAAATAAAAATTAACCAATATTCAGACTTTAGTATCACATTAACATCTTAGATGGAAATGATATCGCTTCCCAAGGCAGCCGATTCTATGTACCGGAGCGGCTCGGAATTTTTCCCGACCAAGGGCTGTCATTTCAGTGTAACCCCATTTAATTTGTTGCGTCCCTCGCACAAATTGTCATCCTCCCAGCAGCTCCTTGCAGCGGGACTGCGCCATACTCACCTGTTCCGGGAAGGTATCGAACCCGATCCGGGTCCGTCTCCTGACCCCGGTTCTGAGAAATGGTTTTGCTGCGTTTGCCGGAAAATAATCTTTTTTGCCACCATTGACGCAAAATTTGGAGTTCCACCAATTGTAAAGTTGAGCGCATGTGTTCGTTTTATCGCAGAGGGAGGACATCAAAAAGGCGTTGGAAAGGACCTTGAGGTGGGTCTTAGCCAATCTTGTTTCACTGAGGTTCTTTCAGAGCTGCTCAACATTTTGGAACCGTTGCTTTCTCCACAATGGATAACTTGGCTGACTGATACGTTGTCATATAAAATAGAATTTACATACTTAGCAATACAGGAATTTCACTTTTTTCCACTCAGCTTCCGATTGGGAATTATTCATTGATTTATTTCTAATAATAAAAGTACATATAATTATAAGAGTATCAAATTTCGCTTCGCAAGGCAGTCGGTTCTATGTACCGGAGCGACTCGGGATTTTTCCCGACCAAGGATTGCCCTCCCACAAAGTGTCATCCTCCCAGCAGCTCCTTGCAGCGGGACAGCTCCATAATCTTTTGCTCCGAGAAGGTATCGAACCCAATCCGGGTCCGTCTCCTGACCCCGGTCCTGAGAAATGGTTTTGCTGCATTTGCCGGAAAGGAATCTTTTTAGGACGGTCATACTCTTGTCATGGTTGCATGGAACAGGTTGTTCTGGGCTAGATCCCAAAACCAGACATCCATGTAACTTCTATAAATCTTTTGTGACTCCTTGCTGTTCACGCCCTAGGACGTCCCGTAGTCTGCGCCTTAGCGCCCCGCGTTACCTTCCAGCAGCCCCGCTGCTCAGCAAGCCACAACAAGTACCCGCTGTTGCTCGCGCCCCACGGCGCCACCAACTCGCACGGCTGCTCCCACTCATACCTACAATCTCCGTAGTAGAGTCGGGAGAAATGCCGAGCATCAGCCCCTGCACCCGTCTTCTCCCCCCTCTTTTCCGGCAGCAGTTGTGTAGGTCAGGGAAATAGACTCTTAGTCCCTACCTCCCTTTGCACCGTATGCCAGCACAGAATATATACGTTTGTGACATCCGCCCAATGCAGATCCTGCCATGGACGGTGCCACTTTCCTAGATGTTCTGGTCTCCGCGACGGCAACCCCCCGACGGGTTTCATTGCGCCATGTTGCCAGGCCGCATACCCAAATACACCGGGTACCCCAATGCTTACCCAAGGACGTCCACTCCCAGGGCCACAACAGCAGTCTCGTCCTGGCCTTCCACAACCCAGGAGTAGTCGCCCGTCACTTACTCCCAGAGTGACGACGTCTCCCCTATGCACTTCAGAATTCTGCAGTTAAACTGTAATGGATTAACTGGGAAGATCACGGAGATAGTCGATTTCATGAAGCGGCACAACATCCTGTAAAGTGGCATTCTGATGCCACTTATTTTTGGGCATTTAGCCACACGCACACACACAAACCTTCTTTACTTTCTTCTTTTAGTTTCTAAATTAGTAAACTTAGTTTGTTTTATTGTTTAATTACACTTTATTTAAAATTCTTATTTCCTAACAATTTCGTCTCTTGTTAAGTTTCACTTTCATTTTTACAATGTATAATTTCTCCACTGTTATCCATTTAGTTATAACTTTTTTATATTTTACACGCGCGGCTCAAGTGACGCGTTTGCCGGCTCATTTCAAACTGAAAACTATAGAAAAATACTGACGCTTCAAAGCGGCCCTGCCGCTATGCCAAAAGTAAAAATCGCATGATGCAGTGGCGTGATAGAGTCGAGTAACGGAAGATTCAGCCAATCAGAATTCTCTCCGTCATTCGACTCTCTCACCCAGTAACACCAAGTGCATACATGCATGGTTGCATGTGGGGGTGATGCCAGCTATTTTAGTTTTTAGTTTTATTTTTAGTTTTTAGTTGGCTGGCACTACATGACGCTACATCATCCCCCTTTGGAAAAGAAGAATTTGGCAAGGTGATCAGTCTTGCCACATTCTTCTTTAGGCTTTACTAGGGTTAAGATATAAATTTATAAGAAAATGAAATATGTAAAAAATAATGTTTTTAGTTTGAAGTGAACCGTTACTATTTATATGCTTATTATTAAATTGAGTAAATATATATTTATTAAGTATTTCAATTTAACATATGAATTTTGTACATTAGGCCGTATTAAGAATTAACATTAATAGTTTGTTTAGTTTGGCTTTCATTGGCGTGTTCTTAAAGTAGGTTTATATTTAAAGATTATTTTGGGCTATCAATTTAATTAATTTTTTGTATACGATTTTTGTGTACAACTTTTTCAATTTTATTAATTTCATCATAAATTGTTACATTTGGTCCGTCGATATTGTTTATTATGTAGGGACCGTGATATTTATTTCTATGTTTATTTCTCGGTTCTTTTTCCACTAAAACCCTATCATTAATTTTAATTTCTAAAGGCTTAGCCGTTTTATCATATAATTCTTTATTTCTAATTTTATGTTTATTAATCAAATTTCTTGCCATTTTATGAGATTTTTGCATTCTATATTTTAGTTCTTTTGTATAATTTTCTACATTATAGATCGGATCGATTTGTTCCTTTTGTAATTCATGTGGCATTGTAGATTTTCTGCCAAATATTAATTCGAAAGGAGTAAATTTATTATCAAAAACCGAACTACTTGTAGTATTATGTAAAAATGTAAAATACTTCAAATACGTATCCCAATCTTAATACGTTTCATCTAGATATGCACGTAAATATTCGTTAAAGACTCTGTGGTTTCTTTCAACAGTACCAAGAGTTTCGTGGTGATAAGCTGTTGAGAAATCATGATTAATTTTTAAAAGTTTTGTTAATTCCGAGAATAATTCATTTTTGTATTCCGTCCCTAAATCGGATCTAATGGCTCTCATTGTACCATATGTTAGTATAAAGGTTTCAAAAATAGCACATGCGATAGTTTTTGCTGATTTATCTGGTACAGCTACTGTTACCAGGTATTTAGAAAAGTCACAAATCATAGTAACAGCGCACTTGTTACCATAGTTTGATTCTGGAAGTGGACCTATTGTATCGATAATCACTATGTCAAATGGTTTACAGGGTGTTGGAGTAAGGACAAGATTTTCTTTTGTTTTTGGTCTCACTTTATTTAAAAGACATTTATTGCAATTTTTCACAAATTTCGCTATATCACGTGTCATGTTTTTCCAGTAATATTTAGTTCTTAATTTGGCATATAACCTTTTTGTTCCGCAATGGCCTCCTAACAGTGGATCTTCGTGATAAATTGTCATAAGTTGTTGTTTCTGTTCATTGTCTGTTACGGTCTCTACAGGGTCCGTCAATATTATTTGTAATGATTTTAAAATTTCATTTCCGCGGATTTTAAAATTCGTAATTGAAAAATTATTGAAAAAGATATCATTTTTTGGCCATTCTAATTGTTTAATATTGTGATTGTCGGCTGCTTTTTCCAGCCTCGAAAGTAACTCATCTAAATTCGTTATTTCGTTAACATTCACGAGATTAAGCAAATTGTATTTTTTGTGTTTTAAATGCGCATAAATTTGTAAATTGAAAATCTCCTTATGTTTATTATATTGTATTGTTGATTTTACTCGCGGTATCTTTTTTGAAAAATCGTATGAAAATTTATCATAAACTTGTACTTTATTATCGTTAGAGGTCGTATCATTTAAACTTATTTTTTCATTTTGTAATTCTTGTTGTTTAGTTTGTGATCGCGTTTTAACGGCTAAAACGTGTTTTGTCGAATCTTTAATCTCGTCTATACTTATACGCGAAAGAGCATCAGCCACAACATTCGATTTTCCTTTAATATGTTCAATTGTAAAATTGTATTCTGATAAATCTAATCTGATTCTAGAGAGTTTCGAGGAAGGATCTTTCATATTGAATAGATAAACTAATGGTCTATGGTCTGATTTTACCGTGAAATGTGTACCGTAGACATACGGCCGAAAATGTTTTATAGCAAAATGTATTGCTAAAAGTTCTAATTCTATGATTGCCTTTTTCTGTTCGGCTTTATTGAAAGATTTTGATGCAAAGCAAATCGGTAAGTCATTATCTCCATGCTTTTGGCTTAATATAGCGCCACAACCACTCTTAGATGCATCTACAGTGATAATAAATTCTTTTGAAAAATCAGGGTACTGTAATAATTGAGGAGACATTAATGATAATCTTAATTTTTCGAAAGCATTTTCGCAAGCATCATCCCAAACAAATTCAACTTTTTTCCGATTTAGACGATTTAAAGGGGCTGCCAGTGACGCAAAGTTAGGTATAAAACGCCTATAATAATTTGCAAATGCAACGAAACGCCTAACAGCGTCCTTGTCTTTAGGCTTAGTGTATTTTTTAATTGCGTCTATTTTTGAGTCATCTGGCAGCAGGCCTTTGGAGGTGCATTTATGGCCTAAAAAAGTTACTTCAGAACGAAGGAAATTGCATTTGTTGGGATTTAACTTTAAATTGAATTTTCTACAAGTTTCGAAAACTTTTTCTAAATTTTTGAGGTGATGTGTCTCGCTACATCCGATGACGATAACATCGTCAATGTACATAAAAGCTTGATTTGGCGAAATGCCTGAAAATGCTAATGACATCATACGTGAAAAAGAGTTTGGCGCTATATTTAAACCGAAAGGTAAAACTTTCCAACGAAAAGCTCCTCGATCTGTACTGAAAGATGTAACGTCTCTAGAATTAACATGAAGTGGTATTTGGTGAAAACCAGAAAAAAGATCTAAAGTCGAAAAATATTTGGCTCTGCCAAGATTGTCGAGTATGTCGTCTACGCGTGCCAACGGAAATTTGTCTGCGATAAGCTTTTTGTTGACTGCTCTGAAATCAACGCACATACGGTAAGACTTTTGGCCTGTAGGATCCTTCCTTTTTAAAGCGAATACATCGGCATATTTTAAGCATAAATCTAGTAATTGTTTTTGAGCATAACCCGGCATTTGATATTTCAAAATTTTCGTTAATTCCTCTAAGCGTTTTTGATCTTTTGAAGTTTCATTGATTTTGTAGACATTGTAGTTGGTGATATCTTCCGTTACGATATTGCAATTGTTGACATGTTTTACTTCGTCAGTAATATTTAAAATTTTTATAACTGGATTATTTGTGTCAACAATGCACTTTGCCGTAAAAACACCATTACAGATTTCTTGCGAGTCTACAAAAACAGGATTATCGCATTTTGGTAATTTAAATAACCGATAAACTTCACATCTCGGAGGAATAACTAAAGAATCGTTACTTGTGCCGTGTAAAATTGGTATATTTGCGTTATCTAATCCGGTATTAATAGTTATGCTATCGCTTGCGTAATTAATAATGCATTTATTAAATTTTAAAAAGTCTTTGCCGAGTATTCCGTCTGAAGGTATATTGAAATCGTCGTTAACTACATGTAAAGTATGCGGTATTAAGAATTTATATGCAATTAAGTTGGTTTTTAAGGTTCCTAAAGTTGAAATTGTTTCAGGCGTTACGCCTGTTATGTTTGTTATTTCGTTAGTATTAAAGTTACAATTTTGAGATAAACTTGAAATTTTGATTAAAGAAATATCTGCTTGAGAATCTACTAGAAAAGTACATGGTTTGTAGGAATCGCTACATTGAAGTTCAATAAAATCTGAATAATTAAGGTTCAAGCAGTAGATGGATTTTAATATTTTTGAAGAAGATTCGTTTAATTGTCTAAATCGTGATTCCGATCCCCCAGTGTTCGCTCCTGAGGGTCGTTCACGTTTAAAGCGCGTACATTGGCATTACTTCGCGAATTTGAACGTCTATTATTATTAGCCATATCGTTACTACTACTAGGCTGATTGTTTCTATTAGTGCTATATCTGCCATTATTACCTCTATTAGAATTATTGTACCCGTAATTATTATTGTTGTAATTATTTCTATTTTTATTGTTGAATCTCGCATTTGGATTGTTGTATCTATTATTGAAATTATTACCTCTATAATTTCCTCGAAAACTATTTTGCCAATTACCACGAGTACGGAATGCTAGTACTTGTCTTTCTTTTACCTCATTATTACGTTCGACTATCATTTTTGCAACTACGTCTTTTGAATCACTGAAGGTAGTTGAAGCCAGGATGGATTTGACCAATTCTGAACGAGTGTTCAACCTGCACACATTCACTGTTTTCTCTACGGCCATTTCATGTGCCTTGGCTTGTGTCATACCTTCAATAATCAAAGAACGTTCCAATGCGTCGGATAGTTCTTCAACGCGCTTAGCAAAGTCTGAGTAGTTATTATTGATGACATGTAAAGACGCGATTTTACCAGAAACAACTTTCGAGTTGTCGGGTTTTATTCTATTTCTCAAGGCAGTCTTTATGTCATCGACTGAATTTATTACGGTTGGTAATGCTTCGCGTGCTTTTCCCTCAAGTTTGGATTTCAAAAATGCAATAAAAGTACTATTTAAATTTTCATCTGAGAATACTTCAATTAATTTTATTTTGTCGATAAAAGATTCTAATGCCAGTGGATCGCCGCTGTAGTTGTCCCTAATAATTGAGGCGCAACTGGTAATGAACACCTTTTTCTGTTCTGAGGTTGCCATGATTGAAATATTGTTATTCGATTGTAAATCTGAAGAATTATTTGTTGAAGGCAAATTAGAAGAATTTGAAGTAGAGTGAGAATTGGAAAAGTCAGTTCCTGACTGAAAATTTGAATTATTATTTTCTGCGATATCTGAGTCATTAAATCCTAAAAAATCTTCTTGACGAGCTAATGAACACCTTCCTTTAGAGCTTGATTTATCGCTGGAATTGCCCTCAGAATCGGACATGTGTTTGAAACAGGGTAATTTTATTGAAAATTATTTTAAAGGAAAAAAAAAAAAATTTTGTAAATCAGGTAAGAATTTTGTAAATCCGAGTATTATTTGAAAATCCTGTTAATATTTGTCACGTTTGGTATGAATTTTATAAAATGGTAAGTCTGGTTAAGAAAATTATATAATTTGTTTTTTTTTTGAAAACAAAGGAACATCCGGTCTGCGGATTTTCTCTAAATTATAGGCTAGAGAAATGCCTACCCCCCTTCCGTGCCGAACTTAGTCGGACTTACCGACTGTCCCCCACTAGGTTAGCCCCGCTAGCTAACCAATGGACAGGCTGTCCTAAAAAGGACACTTGGTCTGTGGTTTCTCGCCCCCCAGAATGGGCTTTGCAAAAGGAAATAGGCAAGCGTGTTCCGGTTTTCTTTTATTTTGTGAAAAACCGAAACAGGCTGGTATATTTTTTTTTTCGGACTATTGGAAAAAAATATAAAAAAACCGCACTTGTTTTCACAAGCCTAACCAAAATTTTTCCGAATATACGGCGATGTTTACGACCACATCGCTTTATATTGAAGGTATGAAAAGTATAACGTATATTATATCACGGACGCACCGCTTTTAATAAAATTTCCAAAATGTTTCTATAATTCCTATAGCAATCGAACGAAATGAATGAAAATATTTTATTGTTTCCAAGTTAAATTCAATTTTTGTATATGAAGGCAAAAATTTCATTTCCTGGCATATCAGAGGACGATTTTATTATAAAAATAATAATAATTTTTTTTGATTTAAAGAGGCTTACAAACAGATTTGCTGTGTTAATATATAATAGCGTTAATTTTATATATAATAATGTTTCATTTTACTTTTTCCAAAACTATTTTATAGGCATTGAGGGAACTGTTTATGAATATTTTAACTGTGAAATTACAAAAAAAAGGGGAAAAACTATTGTAACTTTTTGACTTGGAAAAACAGAAGTTTAGGTTGCCATGATTGACGCAGTTTTAATATGAAATTATTTAAAATATTATTTAGCTAAATGAAGTTACATTGTTTAAATTTATATCTCGATATCAATACTATTTGAAATTGTAATTAAGTAATGGTAACTTTGTAAAATGTAGAATTCAGAAAGCTATTAAAGTGAATTTTTTTTTTTTTTTTTTGTAATGGCAAAATCAATTCGATATACATACATATATTAAAATGAAACTTTATACATACATACATACATGTGTACTTTACTGCGCTCCTCTGCCATCCTATGCTTCCGGTACTCTGCTTGCTGCTCTGTCCTCTTTTTCCTTGCTGCTGTGCCTGAGGAGACTGCATAAGTGCCGTTATTTTATGTATTAAAGATGATTTACGGCTTTATGCCGTTGTTTTATTTGCCTTTATCCACTTTTGGGTATGACTTTTTAGCAGGCTGTACGCACCAGCACATAGTCATATGTACATACTATATATATAATTCAAAATTATAAGTTTTTTCTACTCAGTTTTGTATTTTAGAAAAATTTCTCAGTTTGTAGTTTTTATTTATTTCAATTGCAACAGTTTTGTAGATTTTAGGTTTTTGTAATTTTTATTTTTGTAGATTTTGATGTAGAATGTAATTTGAACAGTTCTGCTTGTGGTTTATAAAGGAAACTGTTTATTTTAGTTTTTAAGTATAGAGGCGTTTATTTTATTTTAAACATAGTTCTTTTAAGTTCCTTTTTTCACAATTTTGAATTTTTTTTCTTTCTGCCGCGTTCGGCTTCGGCTCACGGTCGCCATGTAAAGTGGCATTCTGATGCCACTTATTTTTGGGCATTTAGCCACACGCACACACACAAACCTTCTTTACTTTCTTCTTTTAGTTTCTAAATTAGTAAACTTAGTTTGTTTTATTGTTTAATTACACTTTATTTAAAATTCTTATTTCCTAACAATTTCGTCTCTTGTTAAGTTTCACTTTCATTTTTACAATGTATAATTTCTCCACTGTTAGCCATTTAGTTATAACTTTTTTATATTTTACACGCGCGGCTCAAGTGACGCGTTTGCCGGCTCATTTCAAACTGAAAACTGTAGAAAAATACTGACGCTTCAAAGCGGCCCTGCCGCTATGCCAAAAGTGCATAGCGGTAAAATCGCATGATGCAGTGGCGTGATAGAGTCGAGTAAAGGAAGATTCAGCCAATCAGAATTCTCTCCGTCATTCGACTCTCTCACCCAGTAACACCAAGTGCATACATGCATGGTTGCATGTGGGGGTGATGCCAGCTATTTTAGTTTTTAGTTTTATTTTTAGTTTTTAGTTGGCTGGCACTACATGACGCTACAATCCGCATTGCTGCGATTCAAGAGACTAAACTCACAGCAAGATCTGAATTGCAGACCTGTTCTGGGTATAATGTTCACAGAAAAGATTGCGAGAGCGGAAATGGAGACGGCCTCACGTTTATCATACACCACTCAGTGCAATATCATATATTTGATCCCGACATCGACCGCAGGGACAGTGTCTTAGAACGTCAAGATTATCTGTCCCGTCGGGCGATGCAAACCTAGAAATCATCAACATCTACATCCCTCCTGCCACCTGTTGCTCCAGTGGATACCGCCCCAATATCAGCACCGTACTCGCTGGCAACAATCGCATTATCTTAGGCGATTTCAATGCCCATCACGATCTATGGCATTCAAACATGCCGGTGAACAGTAGGGGTGAGATGTTGGCGGATAAAATAGAAGAAACGACGTTCTGCACAATAAACGGAGACGCCCCCACACGTATGGTAGGAAGCTGTCACAGTTTGCCGGATATTTCAATCGTGAGCGCAGAACTCGTCAACTGGCAGCCGATGCTAACATTGGCATCCGACTACCTGCCTATACTTATTTCGCTCGAGCGTTCCGCCGACTTCATCGTCACAGAAAAATGCACTTTCATTAACTTTAAAAAAAGAAAGTGGGACGAATACAAATCCTTTACAGACAACCGCTTTGCTGCCCTCCCTATCCCAACTAATGCCCGCCAAGGGGAGCGTGCTTTCCGCAAGGTCATTGAAGCCGCCTCTGCTCGTTTCATTGCCGCCGGTAAAATTCCCGAAATTCGGCCCCACTTCCCGGCGGAGGCCGCAAATTTAGCGAGAGAACGTGCCCTTATAAGACAGCTCGATCCCGGCGACCCCCAAATAAGGAAAATAAACCAACGCATCAGATTGCTTGTGGATGAACACAAGTGGGCGAAATGGGAGGAGCACCTAAGCGGTTGTAACCTCTCTACCGGCGGAATCCATATAAGCACAATTACAAAATTTCCATCACCTTTGGCGATAAAGTGCTGTCGGATGCGAAAAAATGCGCGAGGGCTTTTTGGCGACAATATATAATGCATTCAGCGGTTGACAAAGTTAGACACAGGGCCAACAGACGCGTACATAAACAAAAATTTAGCGCGTCCCCAATTACCATCACCGCCAAAGAGGTTGACGATGACATCGGTCATACCAAACATCTAAAGCAGTGGGCCCAGACGGCATAGCCATGCCAAGCTTACAAGCCTAGGAAAAGAGGGTTTCAAATATTTAGCACATGTCTTCAACCTGTCCCTTTTCACCTTTGTTATTCCCGAAAAATGAAAAATGGCCAAGGTGGTCCCGCTACTAAAGCCTGGGAAACCAGCTTATATAGGAGATTCATATCGCCCTACATCTCTCCTATCGCCTATAGCCAAAACGCTTGAAGCCATTTTGCCCCCCCCCCCCCCCCCCCCCCCCCCCCTATTTCAAAGCAAATTTGCAACTAGCCTGTCATCAGCATGGGTTTAGAAAACTTCATAGTACAACCACCGCGCTAAATGCCATTAGCACCCAGATAAATTGCGGTTTAAATCAAAACCCCCACCATAGAACAGTACTCGTGGCGCTAGACCTATCAAAAGCTTTTGATACGGTCAACCATGGCACGTTACTGCAAGACCTGGAAGGGTATACCCTTCCCCCAAGTCTTAAAAGGTGGACCGCAAATTATTTGGGTGGTCGGCAGGCATCGGTGCAATTTAGAAACGCAACATCAAAATCAAGAAGGATTAAACAAGGGGTGCCACAGGGTGGTGTCCTATCCCCAATTTTGTTTAGCTTCTACATATCAAAGCTACCTTCGCACCAGAAGGAGTTACTATCGTTTCCTACGCCGATGAGTGCACAATAAAGGCCCAGGCCCACAGATCGATGAGCTTTGCAACAAAATAAACGGCTACCTCCCTGATCTCTTCAGTTTTTTCACCTCGCGAAACTTTGCGTTATCGTGGGTGACCTTATTTACAACATGGACGTCCCAGATGTCGACCATTTGAACATCCACGTCAATGATACTACGCTACCGACTGTCCTATACCCCAAAATCTTCGGTGTAACGTTTGATCAGGATCTACATTTTGGTGGGCATGCAGCCGCAATTGTACCGAAAATCCAGAGCCGTAATAAAATCCTCAAATCTCTTGCTGGCAGTACTTGGGGAAAATATAAAGAAACTCTCATTACCACTTACAAAGCAATTGGCCAGCCGATTGCATGGTACGCATCCCCGATATGGTCGCCAAGCCTAAAGACTACTCACTGGAAGAAGCTACAGGCCTGCCAAAATACTGCCCTCGGAACTGCCATGGGTTGTCTTCTTATGTCCCCAGAACACCGTCTACATAATTTGGCGAGAATACTCTCCATTAGGGTAAGAAATGAAATGCTAACCAAACAGTTCCTGTTGAATACCCAGAAACCTGGGCATCCCCACAGACATCTGATTGATGACCCAACACCGCCCAGGGGCTTAAGGAGTCATTTCCACAAGCATTATGAAGAAATACGGCACCTGAGAACACAGCTGTATGAAGCCAAAAAACACAAGCAGGTCCTCAATGAACTCCACACACAGGTGTGGGACCTCTATGCCAGGAACTGCCCTATGAATCCTATACTCAAAGAACAATACCCAAAATTGTAAAGTGGAGCCACCGTCACCTAACACCCCTCTCATTATGGTCCGCCCCTGTTAAAAAAGCAAGTTTCCTTAGACTCCCGTTAGAGAATATTGATGACAATTTGTGATCGGTCGCACCTATTGGATGGGGCGAAGCACTGCTACAACAACAACAACAACAACATGGAAATAATATATACATTATTATTTACTCCAAGCGGCGTAAGCTTGGAAAAACCTTCACAATAAACAGCTAAGATCGCCTGTCAAATCACTGTTTGATGACTTCAATCCTTTACCTCTATATTTTTATTCAAACATTTTTCCAAGTACCGTTATATTATTATTTATATACATTAATATGTTTGATTAACTGGGCCCTTATTTTTTCACTATTTACTAGTTTTTGTAAATGCATATTAATATGTATTAAAAAAATTTACAAAAACATGTTTAAAAATCAAATAAACCGAAAATAAAAAAGTGTTAAGCATTTCATTTATATAAATGGACAAAATCACCGAAAAATTTATCCTTTTATAAAGACGTACTCTTGCTGAACTTTGATTTTAAAATTTTGACATAGAAGTTGTAAAAATATTAAAGGGAAATAAGAATATAAAAGTGGAGCGCACATTACTTGGATTGGAAAGTTGGCAGAAAATTAGTCAACTTTTCAATATATAGTCAATTAATTGCGCTCTGCCTTTATATTTTTATTTCTCATAAATATTTTTACAATTTCCATGTCAAGGTGCAAACGTCAAGCTGTGAAGTTGTGTTTTGATTTTTACTGTGCCTTATTTTGTCTAAAATCAATAAATTTGTTTGTTTTAATAATTAGTGTGCTAAAAAATAAGTGTAAACTCGTTGTGCAGTGAATTCAGCAATTTAAAGTTTAGTTTCTCTTTACTTAAATAAATTTTATCTTAAATATAATTGAAAAAGTGTACATATACATTCATATTTGCCGAGTCACCTTGCATATTTGTTGTTGCAGTTGATTGGCATGTACTTATTTTCAGTTTTCAATTGTTGTTGTTAATAAACTTTGCTCGTGCACATTTGTTTCATTTTCTTCTCACTATCACAGCTGTTTGCATTGTGTTGTGAAGCGTCATTTAATAGTGATCTTAAACTGATCATACAGTGATATTCAAACTGTTCATAGAGTGATTTTCAATCTGTGATCTCCAATCTATTTTATTATTTTTAACCACATAAGCTAAATAATCTTTACCTTATAATGTCTTGCAATTTTGTAAACTGCCAAGTGAAGGGTGATACCGAGCGTCTTGTGTCGTGCTGGCTTTGTGATGAGCTTGCTCACATGAAGTGCGCTAGTTTGACGGTAAGGGTATGTGACGCGATCAACGATAACAAGGCGTGGGTTGGTCGTGCTTGAAATGCAGATCCACGGAAGTGGATTTTTTTAAGCTTTTCAAACATACTCGAAACGCACTCTCCGAAATCGGTAAAGAACTTTCTGCATTGGGGCATAAATTGAAGTATTATGAAAATTTGTTTAAAACTTTTAAATGTATTACTGATTTACCTGCTAATGCTAATAGTGACAGCCGCCATAACAAACGAAAACGGACTAATGTCTCGGCTGGCGTACTGACCCTCGACCCCGTTCAAAGCATCCTGAACCCAATCGTTCCCGTACCTAGCGCCGTAGAAGTAATAAACTTAGCATCCCCAAGTCCACTTACAGTAGAACCTTCAACATCAAAGGCACTTCCAACAAAACCAGCAGCTAAAAAAAATATTGAGCCTGTAAACCGTTCTCAGACGACTGAGCCTGGAACTAGGAAGTTGGTTGTAATAAACAAAAAAAAAAAAAATAATAATAAATGTAAGGCGCGATAACCTCCGATTTTCCTTTTGCTCCTCTTGATTTTCCCTACAAATTGGCCGGATGGTTGCAATCCCTCCTAAAAAATCCATATTCGTGTAAAGATTCGAGAGGGAGACTACTGAAGGGGATCTGAAGTCCTATATCTGCTCAAAAACGAAAAGCGATCAAGTAACTATTTGGAAATTTAATTTAGCTATGAAAGAATTCCTTTAGATTAGGTGCACCTATTGAACATTTTGATACTATCTTGAGTAACAATTTTTGGCCCCTGGGGCATTTGTACGGGATTTTGAATATAGTGTGTTCCACACTTAGCAAAGCACTGACTCAAAAAACTGAACGCAAAACCTGCTTTAGATATATTTTATCAAAATGTTAGAGGTTTAAACACCAAATTAACTGAACTGTTTTTAAAATCATTTAACTTATGATATAATTGCTTTTACTGAAACTTGGCTGAAACCTCTTGTCTTTAATTCAGAGATCCTCTGTAATGACTACCAAATATATAGAAATGACCGCCCGAACAGAATCGGAGGTGGAGTTCTGCTTGCTGTACACTCTTCAATATCATCTGAAGACTCAGCTAGCAAATAGCCTCATTTATTTAGCCATCTATTATATCCCACCATCTTCTGAACTGTCCATTTATATGCATCACATTTCCTTGCTAAAAACTGTAAATTCGATTCTAAAGCCTTCCGATTCCATTATTTTCCTGCGTGACGTCAATATGCCGCACATTTCATGGTGCATATCTGACTGTAATATCGTACCAGTTTCGTCAAAGTCTTCCAACAATGAATTTCTAGACGGAATGGCCGAACATTGCCTTCAACAAATCAGCATTCAATCGAATGAATTCGGAAAAGTATTAGATTTAGCCTTTGTGAATAATTACACTTATTATTCCCTTAGTCGATGTGAACCCATTATTGAACCTGAAGATGCTTACCATCCTTCCCTCAAAATAGTTTACGAAGTGGTAAGTGAAGCTTGTAACCGCAGCAATAAACGATACAACTCCAGTTATTGCTTTGACTTTGCGAAGGCCAATTTCAAAAAATGAAATCGTGATCTATCTCGAATAGTGTAGCCAATGTTTAATGCTGACGTGGAGCAAAGCATTTCTCACTTTACGATACCATTTACTGTCTTTTGGAAAAATACGTACCTAAGCGGATTTGTGTACATTCCGATACAAGCCAAGTATGGTTCACTAAAAAGCTGAAAATTTAAAAAAATAAAAAGTCTCGGTCTTTCAAGTTGTTTAAGAAGACGGGTTTACATAACCATTACTTACAGTACTCAATTCTACGCCATACGTATTTTCAATTGAAGAAAAAGTGTTACAAAACTTATCTTTGCAAAATGAAAAGAAATATAATTTGCAATCCGAAAGCATTTTACGGATTCGTAAACGCTAAACGCAGGGTTAAAGGGTTTCCACCATCCATGAAATTCAAAGATAATATTTCCAGCGATGATCAAGAGATTGTCGCCTTCTTTGTGGATTTTTTCAAATCAAGTTACTCTATTGAGACCAACGTTTCGCCTAATGAATACCCATATCATCTTGATACATGTAATTCAATCCGAGCGGCATTTACATCTTCAGAAGATGTATTATCTTATTTAAAAACTTTAATGGTATCATATACATACGGCTCTGACAGGATCCCGACACACTCTTAAAAAATGTGCTGCATACATCTATCAGCCGCTAACAGATTTATTTAATTTATATTTAATATATGGTGTTTTCCCAACAATGTGGAAGGAATCTTTTCCTTATCCCGCTCCTTAAAATGGAAGCAGGTCTGCAATAGAAAACTACCGGCGCATAGCAAAGTTATTTGAAGCTATTGTTACCCACCACCTAACGTTCTCTATTTGCCCCATAATTGTAAGCTCGCAACATGGATTCTGTAAGTGCAAATCAACTATCACCAATTTACTGTAATTTACCACTCACGTTTCTAATGGATTTAGAAAAAGCCTTCACACCGATTTCAGTAAAGCTTTCGACAAAGTATCACAACCATTACTTATTTATAAGATCGGTCAACTTGGTTTTCAACCCCGTCTTATATGTTGGATTTCTTCGTATCTCGGTAATCGTACGCAAAAAGTAATCTTTAAAAATACACTTTCTGCGGTCATCAATGTTTCTTCTGGTGTTCCTCAGGGCAGCCATCTTGGTCCGATTCTGTTCTTGTTGATCGTAAACGATCTATCCAATACAATAAAATACTCAAAAATCTTGATGTACGCTGACGATGTAAAACGTTTCAAATCATACGCGTCTGTTGAGGAACATTCCTTGCTTCAATCGGATTTAAGTCAATGTAAATTATATGCCGCTCAATCTTAAAAAATGTTAAGTTATGTGTTTTTCTCGGAGAATTTCGCCGCCAGCTTCATATACAATTAACAACTATAGTCTAGAAATTGTAAATAATTTTGTTAACTTGGAAGTCATGATGTATTCCAAACTTAGTTAACGGTGGTCAAAAGAATTTAACGACCCCTACGTAACTAAAGCACTTTTTACAACATTAGTTAGGCCAATATTAGAATATGGCTCAGCCTCAAATCAATACAAAAACAATTTTTACTATTTACCTAAAGAAAATTTAAGTGGGACTCTATATAATCTTTCACCTTATACTAATCGATTAAAGGTTATCAATCTTCCAACTCTTGCTAGTCGACGGGAAATGCTTGGTGTAATATTTATGACAAAACTTTTAAATGGATCAATTTTAAGCCCACTCCTTCTGAATTAAGTGAGCTTTTGTGTTCCCTCTCGGACTTCGAGACACTTCAAACCTCTCCTGCTGAAACAATGTAGTACGAAGTTCGAACTAAATAAACATCTCTTCTGTAGCTGAGCAGTCTAAGATCTCGACACTTGACAAACCGCTGCCCATCAAAGACTCGGCAAAAAAAAATTTATTATATACATATATATATGTAAATCGATCGCATGAACAGGATTAGCCTGGTTTCATTGGGCCACTTGAGGGCAGCGCGCTGCCACAACGTCCATTAAAAAAAATTAAAATCGAAGTTCAGCAAGAATATGTTTTTATTTAAGGATACACTATTAGTTGATTTAGTCCATTTATGTAAAGGAAATGCTTAAACTTTTTTTATTTTCTACTTTTTAGTTCTAGGTGGAAAACAGTAGTGCCTTACCTACTACAAGGTGAAAAACTTACTTTTATTTATTCATAATGCATACAATATAGTACATATCAGAAAAATACGTGAAGCTACATTAGTTTTTAAGATACTTGAAAATTGTTCATGTGAATGAGGACAAAACGAAGTACCTGCAACAGACGGCGCAACGCTAATTATATATAGTTGGTAAAGAGGAATAGGAGTAGCAATTTATCAGTCAAACAAACCGCCGCTGCATAGCTAAATGGTTAGCGCAGCATGCCTAAAGCGTACTGATGATGAAGGCTTAGCACCCTTCGAAATGGATCTATCTGAGCAGCTATGGTAGGTTGTCTGAAAAATTTTCTACCTACTATTCCAAAAACAAAATACAATTTTTCAATTATAGAAAAATTAAAAAAAAACAATAATTATCATAAACATTATATTTAGCAATTATCAAAAACATAATTTCTTAAAAATCTTCTGAGAAACAAAATGTCTTTGTTTGTATGTTTTTGTTCGTCCGTGATACAAATTGATATCGTAAAATTTGGATTTTTTCCACAATACTTTAAAACATTTCATAAGTTAACTCCAATAAATTTCAGTTTTTCTTTCTTAGGGCCACTTGCAGAACGGCACGTTATCTTTTTAACGCAGAGTTAATTTAAACAATTTCTCAAAAATTTATGAGTTTAACCCCTCATATTAATTTAACTTTGAGTTAGAAAGATAACTTGCCGTTCTGCAAGTGGGTCTTATAGTCAGAAAGCAATGATGGTGTTAATGGACTTGTTGTAGCATTATACGTCACACCCACTGTATTGTATCATCATACGTCACACTCACTGTAACTTATTCACGGCATTACGCATAACAAACTCCAAATATATTTTAGTAATAATCATATTACAATATTTTCCAACATAAATTATTGAACTAACCCAGACGGCTAGCCAACATCAATGGAATGCCGAATATGAGACCCATATCCATTCACAGCTCATAAACTATACATACAAACATACAACCCATGGTGGGAAAATATTAAAACACTCAAATTGATCTGCTGACGCTGCTAAATGTACAAAACTACATGTATGGAGTTATGCATACAAAACTACATGTATACAAACGTACATGTATGCATAACCCCCCTGCTAACCATGAGTGGATAAAAAATCGGGTAATCGTATACTGACGATATCCAAAAAATTGGATAATAAGTTGGATAATTTTGTTCGGCGAGGCGCCGATATTATCCATGGTGAAATGGGATATTTCGTGTACGTGTGATCTTCCATCTCTGTCGCACTCATTCAGAACCGCCATATCAAAAACGAATAGCTGAACTGCTCTCAAAATGTCATTTTAAAGAGGCTGCATACTTTTATGCGCTCCAGAGTTGCCAGCCCGATGATCAAATAACCTATAATGCGAATTGAAAATACCTAAAAAATTCCAAATACCCCACAAAATAACCAAAAACCGCCCACAAAATGCCCAAAATTTTTCATTCTATGTTTTTATTAAGAAAATATGGTTTTCAATTTAAAAACACAACAAATAAATTTTAAGGGAATATGAATAATTTAGATGTATGCATATTTTAGATATTTACAATAAAAAATATTAACAAAAATTCCTTTTAATTCATTCATCTCTGTATTAATACATTTCATTTTTCTTTTGGTTAGTGTTACGTTTGAGTTTTGATTTTGATTTAAAATTAAAATAAATATTTTTTCTTACTTATAATATAGATTTAATTTAATTAGTTATCATTGGCTTAAAAACTAAACTTTCAATTGAATTTAACATATACTCTTACTTTCAAAATTTAGTTATAATAATTTAAGAAAAGTTTTTTATTGAATTAAAAATAAAAATACAAATTTAAACGCCGCAGGTTAACATAATGGTGTCATCCACAAAATCCCCAACGTCCTTGTTCTTCCACTTTCGGTATATTTGTCACAGTTTAGACCTCCTTTTTTGAATTGTTACCTATTCAGTAATAAAAAAATTTTGTTAAACTTCATTAATTTTAGTAGCAATACTATAAAAAATAAGGAATTTAAGTGAAAAAGTCACGTTCCTTACAATATTACATTATTTGATCTGAAATTCGCAAAATTTTCGAAATATTATTTAATTGGCTCTATGAAAGCAATTGGATTACCTTTCTTTTGATGCATGTTAACATTTAAAATTCCTTAAGGATCATCAAAAAAAATTACTTTCCTTGCAACTTTACATTATTTACTCTGACTACATATTAATGTTTCCGAATTTCGCAATATTTAATTGGCTATAAGGAATTTTCCATCAAAAGAAAAGTAATTGAATTGCCATTCTTTTGATGCATTTTAACATTTAAAATTCCTTAAGGATCATCAAAAAAAAATTACTTTCCTTGCAACTTTACATTATTTGCTCTCACTACAAATTAATGTTTGCGAAATTCGCAATATTTTCCAAAAAATATTTAATTGGCTATAAGGATTTTTCCATCAAAAGAAAAGTAATTGAATTACATTTCTTTTGATGCATGTTAACATTTAGAGTTCCTTAAGGATAATCTAAAAAAAATTACTTTCCATCTAAAAAAAAAAAATTACTTTCCCTACAACTTTACATTATTTACCCTGACAACTTATCCGATAATTTAAATAACTTTCCTTAAGTGAAACAGTCTCCAAACAACTCTGTCACTCACTGCATTTAACATGGGTCGATGCTCCGTTCTTCTCCAGGGCTTTCTTGAACTTGCCTGTAAAAAGTTAAGGACATTAAAATTAAGGTCATTAAAAACACTTGATCAGCCAAATCATGACTTTTGCATCAAAAGTTCCACTATAAATTTATTCACATCGAACAAGTAGCAAAATAACTTGATAATCAATTTTTACAGAAAAATTTCATTGCATTACAATAATTTGAGGAAATCTTTTAGGTGGAACTTGTGATCACATTGAAGTTAAAATTTGGGTTATAAAGCTGGCGTTTAAGTGTACTGAATGTCCTGCATGCGATGTGTCCCCACATGACACCCACCATCTTTTCAATTGTAATGTGAAAACTACGCATCTAACACTATTCTCCCATTGTCCACACCTGTTGAGACTACCATTTTCCTTTGTCTCCCGTTATAGGACTTTGATGACAATTAGTGAATGGCCGTGCTCATTGAATGGGCGAAGCATAGTTAACATAACTACAACATGATCCTAGAAGTATCCATAGTGGTTCTGCGTTGGCGATCGCCTGAAGGCCGCTTAAAAAAAATCACCCTTAGGCAAGGTGCACACGAGGCTACGCGTCATAGACGCTGCAGGGAAATCTGTACGCTTTGATGCCGAACACATGTATTTGAATGGAGAGCTGCATACGAGGTGTCACCTGCATGAAAGCGATAAAGCATGAAATTTTCGTGGAGCTAAGCGTACAGCTATGTTGGTCGCTGAGCGTACGTACGCTTGAAAAAAAGGAAGAACCAGATGTTTGTTAACATTTTTTTGTATGCATGTTTGTGTAATTAGTTAAAAAATGTTACATTAGTTAATAAAAGTGCGTGAAAGGTATATTACCAAAGCGAAAAAGAGTATTAAACACCACAACAGCTTGGTTAGACATTGTTGAAGCGTTTAAAAGGCTAAAAAGTGTTGGAAACTAGAAATCACCCTTTTCTCTAGTCCGCGGTGGTTTAAAATTGACTTTCATAATTTACAAAGGCACGGGGATGGAATCAACGTTTAATACCTATGTATTTTCCTTTGGTTTCGGGGACGGATATAGCTGAAGAAATTTAATTTTTTTTTTTCAATAATTGTTTGCTTTTTGTAGCGACGCTCGAAAGTAGCTTCGTGGGCAGATCTTGAGGCGTAGAGAAATTGTAGCTATATGAAATATCTTGTACGCGTCTATGAAGCGTAGCCTCGTGTGCACCTTGCCTTAATCAGATTATGCTACGCTTCACATTTTTACAAACTTTGTGCTGTGCTTCTGTTGCTATAAAGATATAGTGAAAACTTTCCTTTTTAATTTTATATACAATCAACTTTTGTATAATTGCAATTATACAGTATAAATTAATTTGTTTATTTTTTTTGGAAATATTTTTTTTTGTAGCGACGCATATCTTGAAGCGTAGAAGAATTGTACCTACATGAAATATCGTGTACGCGTGGATGACGCGTAGCCTTATGTGCACCTTGCCTAAGTGCGCATAATCCCCTGATAATTCACGAAACACACTTCGGGCTTATTGGGGTACCCGCAATATTTTTGAGGATGGTAATTTACAAGCGATCATCTGCAAGCAGCAAACAATTCAACTTCAAGAGAATCCAAGTTGTTTATTTTGTATAAAAATGTTAAAGAAATAAAATTATGTTACGTTTGTTTAATAGGGAGGCAAAAGCTTGCCTATTACCCTCGAAAGTGTTGGCGTTAAGTATGTTACCCCAAGAAAATACTGTGATGTCATTTATTTGATCCTGTTGGCAAACAAAGAATGTGGACATACATATTAAAAGATACTGTTTGTGAATTAATTTAGGTAATTCTATACAACAGCATGAACCTATAAATACAAGTCCAAAAATATCGGAAGATGTATCAAAAGATGCGTCTTGGACCCAGAATGGGAATCCAAAAACGGAAAACAAAATTGTGAGTTGTTCAAAAGATGGTAATTCTATACGGAAGCATGACACTCTTAATACACGTCCAATAATATCGGGAAGGGTGTCAAAAAACGCTGGCCGATCCCCCAAAGGGGTGCAATCAAAATTTGATCCGTGCAAAATCCCTTTGTACACAAAATTATTTCCTGTGTACACCAACATTACAACGACCACACGAAAAGTTGCAATTTCTTTTGCAAGTATCTCTTCACAGACTCAAAATTTGTGTTTTTAATTCGCTTTTCTGGGTCCAGGACGCATATTTTGCTACACCGGTTTCGAGACCAAAACTAAAACGCGCAAATCACATATGTTCACAATTTTTTTTTGTGGGTACAACAACATTACAACACCCACATGAAAATCACCATCTTCAATTGCAAATATCTCCGGACGGAGATAAAATTTTTCTTTTCCGCCTTCGGATATTGTTGTCGAGATCAATACGCGTCTTTTGACACGTCTCTCGATATATTTGGACGCGTATTACCTGTGTCATTCTGTCGTACAGAATTACCAAAAGATGCGTCTTGGACCCAGAATGCGAATCCGAAAACGGAATACAAAAATTTTGAGTCGTTGAAATGATGGCAATTCTATACGAAAGCATAACACTCTTAATTCATGTCCAAAAATATCGGGAAGGGGTCAAAAAACGCTGGCCGGTCCCCCAATGGGGTGCAATCAAAATTTAATCCGTGCAAAAAAACTCTTTTTATACAAAATTATTTCCTGTGTACACCAACATTACAACAACCACACAAAAAGTTGCAATTTCTTTTGCAAGTATCTCTTCACAGACTCAAAATTTGTGTTTTTATATTCGCGTTTCTGGGTCCAAAACGCATATTTTGATACATCTCCCGATATTTTTGGACGTTTATTTAGTGTTTGGTTGTTGTTGTAGCACTGATTTATTTAGAGTGTATAGAATTACCTAAATTAATTAACATACATATCTTTAAATATGTCCACATTCTTTTTCTTTGCCAACAAGATCATAAACAAATAACACCATAGTATCTGCTTGTTACCCCAAGCAGACTAACACTTTCGAGGGTGGTATAAAAAGGCGAGCGCTTCCTCCCGTATTAAATAAGCGGAACATAATAGCTCATGAAATAGCTATTTATTTCACATTTTTATAAAAAAAAAACAATTTTCTTTAGCTCACAACTGCTAAAACTAGTCAAAAAATATCGGGAGAGGTGTCAAGAGTAACTCAGAACAACGAATCTGAAAGCGGAAATTGAAAATTTTATATCTGTGCAGAGATATTTTTAGTTAAAGTTGGCATTTTTCATGTGATTATTGTAATGTTGTTGTTCACAGGAAAACATTTTATGTACGAAAGGAATTTGCACTGATTTAATTTTGATTCCACCTCCTTGGTGGTAATTTTTTATAAGCGCGGCCGAAGGCCAAAATTCTATGGATCATACCGCCGGTTTTGGAGGGATCAGGGGTTTTCGTTAATACATTTTGGGTAACTGCAAATATCTCTGCACAGATATAAAATTTTCAATTTCCGCTTTCAGATTCGTTGTTCTGAGTTCAAAGCGCTTCTATTGACACCTCTCCCGATATATTTTGACTAGTTTTAGCAGTTGTGTGCTAAAGAAAAGAATTACCAGCAAAAATTGTGCCATCAAACATATGTATGTATATAACTACATACCCATATTATGGTGATCAAAAACAAAGTCAGTCCTGCGTTGGACGGACAAAACTTCAACTAATTTGGCTATCATCATAATACCCGCATTTACTCAGAACCATTCATATTATGACGACACCAAACAATATTCCTGATCTCTGTCAGGTCCATAATATGTAACACTGATTTGGTATCTTCATAATAAGGGTAAGTTCTGCAATATATTTCCAAACTTGCACTGCTACAACAACAAAAAAGTTAGTTATACTAAAATACCTAAACATTTACTTACCTCGGATAATCCAACGTGGAAGTGGCGTCTTGGAGAAGCCCTTTTGTGGCTGATGAAAGCTGGAGATTTTTTTTTTTTGAATGTTCGCCCGTTTTTCTTTAGCGAATCCCGAATTACTGCGCGAAAATAATGTCGCACACTTTTCTGTTATATTTTTTTTTTTAATGTTCTTACTCACTTGAACACTTGTAAAATTCATTTTTATTAAATTCTTTCGCAATGAGACGCGTTTTGCTTAAAAAAATTTACATAAATGGTGGCGAAATCTGTAGTATCTTATTGTTTCATTCCTACATCATACTACTGTTTCATTCGCACATATTAGAAATTTACCACAATTATGAAAAATGGCCCACAAATGTGAATTGGTGTTAGTTGTGTCCAAAAAGAAATTGAGATAGTGTTGGTTTTTGAGGTGAAAATAGCAAAATGTGGTTAGCCATGGTTAGCAGGGCCATTTCATATGTACTTATTTTTAGTTATTAGTATTAAGATATTTATGAATGTATAGGTTAAGTAAATTACTATAAAAGGCAAGAATTTATTTAATAAAACAAGATTTAATGTTAGAACATTGAAAGCGAAACATCTTTTATTTTAGTACATTTCATGGCGATCCTGCCAGTCTAGGTCAATAATTAGCACAACTGCTAAAAGATCTAGCTGGCCAGAAGAGCCTGTCGGTTCGGTAAAAATAAATAAAACAGGATTGTAAATCAAACATTTTAACTGACTGGGAAAAATCCTGCCAGTCCGATCCTAAATAAGCATAAAAATTTGCTGAACAAGCAAATATTGCTAAAACGATCGACTGGAGGAAATTCCACCAGTTTATAAACCAGGACAACAAGTAAATCCTGCAAAATTGCAAACATTTTTTATATGATGAAAGAAAGAATCGACAACGCATTTGCAGTTTAAAGACCTGCTAATTCTTCAGTTGGTAAAAATCTCGGATGGTATTCAAACCAAGGAATTATTTTCATACACCACAAGCAATGCTGAAATAATTACACATACATACATGGCTAATCGCATAAAGGGTGGAATAAATTAAGGACAGGAAAATACATGCCTACACATATAATCGCATAAAAGATGGAATAAATTGAGACCGGAAATACATTAGCAATCGACGGAGTACCGGTTGAGACGACAACAAAACTGGCAGATATATATATATAAGTAGGTATAAAATTTAGAAACAAATTGGGCGGCCTTTATGGACGCTAAACAATGAGCAAAAACGAAAGTTTTTGCTTAGTATTTTTTTTTCTCTTCTCTTTAAGTAGGAAATAAAATTAGTTGCAATTTTTTTTTTTAAACACTGAACAAATATCTTTTAAATAGAAAATCTGTAATATTCAATTTGAAAAACAAAGGCTTAGCTATCTCCTTTAGTTATGCAAGAAATAAAAACTGAGGAAGATTTTCACAAAGTCTTTAAGAAGTGCGAAGACACCATTAGGGAATTTATAAAATTAGCAGAAGAAATTAAAATAAATAAAACAACTAAACAAGGTCCAACTCCGATTACAATAGAGGAATATCGGAGACGGAACAATCTTTATAAGAAGGAAACAATTCCTATAATACCTTCCCCGACAATAATAAGAAAAAGAAAACGGGGAAGTAAACAATTTAAAAAAAGGAAGGAAATAGCTGAAACCTTTAAACTACTAAATATCACTACCAATAAGGAAGATAGATTAAAATTAAAAGACAAGATAAGGGAATTGAGAAACAAAAAATAAAAATAATTTTGAGTAAATTGGAATGTCATCTAATCACAGGGAACACCCCATTACATGGGAAGATAAAGAAATTAGAAATAAAACAGAGGTAGATTACGAAAAACAACTCCTATGGTTAAAACCATTTTGGAAGAAAATAGGCATGCCAAGGGAACCTACAGTAGAAGATGTAAAAAACCCTACAACAACCACAGAAGAAATAGCTAGGATGATAAGAATGGTCTTCCCAAATGAAAAATAAACTTTTAACGAAATTACGAATTTCAGAATTAAAATCTAATACTAAATTATATACTGGTTGACAAATAAATATAAAAAAATACAAATTATCTTAGTAAAATTTTTTAAAAATGGCATGGTGGAAAACTATATTAAATGGTATACTAATAGGTATCACAGGATACGAAGTTGGTAAGGAAAATACAGAAAAATAGCATAAAAAAAAATTATTTTAAAATATTGTGTAAAATGAAAAAAAAAATTTTACATTAAAATGCTAAAATTAATTAATTTTTCCAACGAAATCTTTCTTAAACTTTTATGTCAACTAAATAAGGAAAAATAATAAAAGTAAAATGGAATGCATAGGATACAAGAATAAAATCGAAAAATTTTATTTAAAATTAAAATTTAGTTCATTACTCATAGAAGCAGGAAGATAGTCAAAATGTCTTGGTGGACAAAAATAGCCCAAGGCATTATGATAGCCATAGCTGGCTATGAATTCGGCAAAGAAACCTCTGAAGAGGAAATAGTTGACAACAAATTGGTAAAATATGAACCACAAGCCCAAGTAGACACAAAAACTACAGACATTTGGCTAGGTGCTTTAATATGCACGATAGGGCTATTAATCATAGCGATAGCCGCTATTCTTAAAAACTATATGAAAATCAAATATAGGCAAACGAATAACGTGCAACAACGCATATAAAATTTTTTTTTTTTGCCCTTTCTACCCAAATTTCCAAAATCAAAGCTGAGGAAGAGCCATAAATAATTGAAGTAAAAACTCAAATAGTAAGTCTCAAAATGTCACAATCGACAGTAAAGGTAGTTCTGCCTAATGCGAACAGCAAATCCAAAATTCGCATAATTCCTTCGATTGCCCCTGACAAAGATGGCCAGGAAGCAATAGGAAATTCTAGGACAGTGGAAGTAAGCAAGACCTAAAGAAAAAAAAATATATACTAATATTTTACAACCAGCTCATAACAACAAGCATGAAGAAAAAGTCACAACGAGAACCAATATATATATAGATAAATATTAAAGCGCTATATAAATTTGCAAGAAAAGACTAGTCGCACTCGTTTTCATCTTAGGATAGAAAAACGGTAGTGTAGAAAAATTTTCAAGCAACCAGATTGTTGAGGAAGTTATTGACTTAGGACAATATTCGACCAGGCATAAAAGAAATGCCGGCAATCCAGGACTTGAAATTTATAAGGAAAACACAGTTGTCCTGAGGGACAAATTGGTGAAAATAATTGAATATTTACTGCAGTAGGCGAATTTATAAAATAATAATTGGTACCCAAGTTCTCTAAGATCAAATAATTGCACTAACCAAAGAGGTTGTGCCTGTGACAATCCCGGTATAAAAATAAAAATAATTCTTCATAAAAGTCATGACGATTCTGTCTTGGTGGCCGCGCAGAAATCGCATGACTCATAAGATCAAAGATATTGCTGGAAAATAGGGAAATTATCGAAAATATAAAAAATAACATTTAAAAGATAAGAAACATTCTTCTTTGCACCCACTGTACCTTCCACTCATCCATTAACAGAACTACTATCAATACATAGCTACCCCGCTCTTCCATCAGCAACCCCTCTATTGTATTTACCTTATTATGAATGAAAAAAAAAAAAAAAAATGTCAAGTAAAAAAAAAAAACTTTTTCCTTGAATAATAAACAGAATTAGTTTAATAAAATAAAATAAATACAATCATTTATTGCCTAGGTCTAAGGTCATATTTTTACATATTAGGAAAATACTTCACTTTAACCCCAATAGATAGAATAGTTTGCGTAATTTACTACATAATGATAGGAACAATAAAGATATGGAATTAATAATCCATAAGAATAGGCTTAAACGCATATGAAATAAGCATTTCAGGTTACTCATTGCACATTAAATATCTAAAAAATCGAAAAAAGAATTTTTTTTCTTTCTCAATTCCACATTTACATAAATTATTATAAATATATAAACATTAGGGAATATATACCGACAAGCGGATTTTAATTGGGTGCACACATTTAAAATCCGACTATAAAAATGTATACAATAAATAAAATAAGAATAATAATCATTAAACAAAAAAAAAAAAAAACTTTTTCTTTTAAGACAATAATAATTCAAACAATAAATATAGAAGTAATACATATATCAAGGTCAGCAAATCAAAAACAAAAAGCAAAATATCAAAATATTAACAATACGACAAAGAGTCTTATACAATTCGTTCACACAACAAATGTATAACACTCTTTTTCTAAGGTGGATGGTGTAGCATCCCCACACCGCGTCACACCCACTGTATTGTATCATCATACGTCACACTCACTGTAACTTATTCACGGCATTACGCATAACAAACTCCAAATATATTTTAGTAATAATCATATTACAATATTTTCCAACATAAATTATTGAACTAACCCAGACGGCTAGCCAACATCAATGGAATGCCGAATATGAGACCCATATCCATTCACAGCTCATAAACTATACATACAAACATACAACCCATGGTGGGAAAATATTAAAACACTCAAATTGATCTGCTGACGCTGCTAAATGTACAAAACTACATGTATGGAGTTATGCATACAAAACTACATGTATACAAAGACTGTATACAAACGTACATGTATGCATAACCCATTTCATATGTACTTATTTTTAGTTATTAGTATTAAGATATTTATGAATGTATAGGTTAAGTAAATTACTATAAAAGGCAAGAATTTATTTAATAAAACAAGATTTAATGTTAGAACATTGAAAGCGAAACATCTTTTATTTTAGTACATTTCATTGTGCCATATGGCTTTTATACAGATTCAGAAGAATCCCTAACTATACCTGTAAAAAGCAAAAAAAGAAGAAGAAGTTTGCAGATACAAAATGATGCATGGTTTGTGGCACAAAATAAAAAGCGAAGAGAGTGCGGTAAAAAGTACCTGGGAAGACAAGTAAAGGGCGATACATGGAAATATAACGTACTAAAAGAAGCAAGAGCTATAAAAAAGAGATGCGGATGTACAAAAAAATGGAACTGCTACTAACTATGAGATGCGCTTTGGTAACGGATGCCCAAAGACAAGAGTAGTAGTGCAGTTTATAGTACCCACTGAAAATTGGGCCAAAATTTTGAGTGAAATATCAAAAGACGCGTAAGTCTAGATTAAAAAAAAAAAGAAATCCAAAACGGAAGTTAACTTTTTACCCTTTTAATAGTTATCCACAAAAAACAGGTTTGGTGGTACATATTGCTCCCGCACGTTTACAATCTTTTAAGCGCACACATCACTTTACTTTTTATATTTAGTATATTAACATAATCTAACTTGCACGAATTAACGAAAAAAATGGGAAATTTCACTAATTTATTTATAAAATATTAAAACAAATATTGGCACAAATTTCTGTCGAAATGAAAACACATGAAAGTGAACAGTGTTGCCAGCTCAGCAACGCTGGAAATTACTTTTGTTGTTCTCTATTAGGATTAATAAAAGGCGGTGGCGGCTCAACATAAATTTAAATAAGCATACAATATTGATTTGTAATTTACTGAATATTTTAAAATTTAATGTATTAAAAGAGAAGAGAATTTATGGAAAAAAAGAGATGCTGGCAAATATTTGGAATTTTCATTTTTATTTAGGCGCAGTCCTTTCTCCTCTTCTGCTCTCTTCTCTTCTTTTCTCCTCTCTTCTCTTCGCTTCTCTTCCCTTCTCTTCTCTTCTCTTCTCTTCTCTTCTCTTCTCTTCTCTTCTCTTCTATTATCTTCTCTTATCTTCTATTCTCTTCTCTTTTCTTCTCTTCTCTTCTCTTCTCATCTCTTCTCTTCTCTTCTCTTCTCTTCTCTTCTATTATCTTCTCTTATCTTCTATTCTCTTCTCTTCTCTTCTTCTCTTCTCTTCTCTTCTCTTCTCTTCTCTTCTCTTCTCTTCTCATCTCTTCTCATCTCTTCTCTTCTATTATCTTCTCTTACTCTATTCTCTTCTCTTTTCTTCTCTTCTCTTCTCTTCTCTTCTCTCTCTTCTCTTCTCTTCTCTTCTCTTCTTCTCTTCTCTTCTCTTCTCTTCTCTTCTCTTCTCTTCTCTTCTCTTCTCTTCTCTTCTCTTTCTCTTCTCTTCTCTTCTCTTCTCTTCTCTTCTCTTCTCTTCTCTTCTCTTCTCTTCTCTTCTCTTCTCTTCTCTTCTCTTTCTTCTCTTCTCTTCTTCTTCTCTTCTCTTCTCTTCTCTGCTCTGCTCTGCTCTTCTCTTCTCTGCTCTTTCTCTCCTCTTCTCTTCTCTTCCTTCTCTTCTCTTCTCTTCTCTTCTCTTCTCTTCTCTTCTCTCCTCTCTCTTCTCTTCCCTACCTTTCTCTTCTCTTCTTTTCTCTTCTCTTCTCTTCTCTTCTCTTATCTTCTCTTCTCTTCTCTTCTCTCCTCTTCTCTTCTCTTCCTTGTATTTTCTTCTCTGCTCTTTCCTTTCTTTCTGTTCTCCACCCTTTCCTACGCTTCTTTTCCCTTTCCTTCTCTTCTCTCCTCTTATCTTCCCTTACTTTCCATCTCTTCTCTTCTCTTACTTTCTTCTCTTCTCTTCTCTTCCCCTTCCCTCTCCGTCTCTTCTCCACCCTTTCCTTCTCTTCTATTCTCTCCTCTTCTCTTCCCTTCTCTTTTCTTCTCTGCTCTTCCCTTTCTTCTCTTCTCCACCCTTTCCTACGCTTATTTTCCTTTCCTTCTCTTATCTTCCCTTACTTTCCATCTCTTCTCTCCTCTTCTCTTTCCTACCCCTCTTGCCTTGTCACGTCCCTTCTCTTGCAAATTCCGGCTAAATTCACTTCGCCTGCGGTGTGTAGTTGTTGTTAAATCGTATCATAAAATATGAAAATTTGAAATAGAAAATCGCACGATTTTTTATTCCAAATTTTCGACTGCGGCGCGTTTTCGTTAAATGAAAAAATCTCTTGATTCTTTTCATTTCGCATCATAAAACATAAATTTTCGGCTGCGGCGCATTGCTTCGATAATTTAAAAACTTATCTCCTTAAATGTGTATATGTATTGCAAATTATTCAGAGAAATATAAAGAAAAACCATAGAATATGGATGTTTATCTGAATTTATGTCGAGCCGTCGCCAACTTGCATTCTTCCGACTAGAGAAAAGCATAAGGAATTTATTTGTTGCTGAGCTGCATCACTACGCACCTCCATTTACTCTGTATTCGTGTGTGTTCATGTGTTTAACTGCAACAAAGAAAGAGGCGGGTTTTTTTGATATTTGGTTTGCTCTAATAAGAATAAATAAGTGAAATCAAAGTTATTTTGGTTGATTTGTCATCCCATATTAATTTTTATCGCGTTTTTTGTTTGTTGTATTAATTAAATCATATTCGTGTACTCAGCAAGATTGGGTATATACGTATGGTAATAGTTTACGATTCCTATAAATTCTTGTGCCTGTTTAATAGTTTTCGGACATTGAAAATTACGTATGGCTGCTGTTTTCTCATCGGATGGCCTAATTCCAGAACTAGAAATATTGTGTCCTAAAAGTAAATATTGTTGAAACCAAAAGTACATTTACTAGGTTTAATATTTAACCCATACTCGGATAGTCGTTCGAAAAGTACACGTAGATGTTTTAAATATTCTTCCTCAATGTATGCAAATACGAAATCTAGACCGATAACTATCTCGTTAATAAACCTCTGGAAGGTTTGTGATGAATTTCTTAATCCAAAAGGCATACGTAAAAACTCAAACATACCAAAAGGTGTTGTTATTGCCGTCGCACAGTGTTTCGTGTAGAACAAGCTAGCTGGACAAAATTATTTTATGAGATTTTCCGTTTCATATGCAGTCACTTATTACAACTACCTCATTTTTTTCAGCCATATGTTCTTTTTTTTATTTTTTTTCAAAATTTTACTTCATATGCATACATTTTCTTATTTCATATACAGTAACTCATGTGAATAAGTGACATAGATCCAAAAAAATTTAAAGGACTTAAGAATATTACTTTATTGTACTTAAATTGAATGGACTACATATCTCAATACTCTAAAAAATTCTAAAAATTCGGAAAAAAATCGTCTAATTTTTCAAACATTTTTTAAATATAATTTAGTTTTTGTTATAGATCGTGACAAATTTTCTTATGGGAAATTAGTTAAAATAAATTTGCGAAAGCGAAAATTGTAAGAATTGTCCAAAAAGGGGTGTCTACTAATTTATGTGAGTGACTGTACATATGTACATACATATTTTATATTTATTTGAGTATTTATCCTGGCACTACAATTTTTACAAAATTATTTTATGGTACCAGTCAGGAATGTAACAGTGAATTACAATAATAATAATAACAATATAAATAATTAAATTAATTATGCGAAAATTACTTATTACATAAACTTAAAAGTAAAGTATCATACAAAGAAGAAAAGACAATAGATTTAAATTAAATAAAACCTGATCCAACAAAAAGTTATAGGGTAGGTTATCTTTTATAATTATGTTATTATTCGCTATCATCACTTTCATTCAATGAGTCACTTGTGGAATAGTCATGAGCATCAGCAACACTACTGTGAAAGCTTGAAAAAACTGGGGTATTTATTGACTCCTCAACATTATCGGGGGACAGTAAATTTAAGACTACTGAAGTCAGACTTTTAAATTTTTTCTTAGGTATCTCCCTAAAACTGTTAACTAAAGGATCCGATGTTATAAGCAACATATTCATAAGATCTCTATTCGTGGCTTCACGCGACTGCTTTTGTGTATTATCATCCCTGAATCGTCTCAAATCTTTATTACGGGCTTCCTGTGCTTCCTCAGAAAGATGACCAATAGGTAAAATTGCTGATTTTATAATATCAGTACTATGCACTAAGATTTTATGAACTGTACCAGGCATATTAAACCATGGATAGAGATCTATGTATAGTTTTTTAGTCTCAACCGCAAATTTTTCAAATCTTTGGATATTTATATTGTACCCAGATGCGAATGCGTGAAGGAGAGTGTCGAATCTTTTGATGAGCGTTACATCCAATCCCGTAATCTCAGCACTAGCCTCAGAATTTTCGAAAAACCTACGAGCAGTGTTGCCGTCATTGGTATTGCCGAAACCTGGTTTTGGTTTATCTACTATCAATCCAAATACATTTTTAAATTTATTCTGGATTTCGTTGGAACGTAGCTTTACACTCTCTTTATCTGCCTCATTCCTAAGCTGCCATTTCTTTACTTCGAGGCGATAACTTATGTGAAGCAAGCATTCAAGACATCTTATACATGCATGGAGAGTAGACAAACCAAAACCAAGATTATCTCGGTTAGGCGTAAAGTCCCGTATCTCATTATTCATATCTTTTGGAGTGGCACCACATATATAACACTGCGGAAGAAGTTTCAGTCAAAGCATTGCAAACTTTTCCGTCAATCATTGTTAGAAGCATATTGTGATTTACGGAAACTTCTTTTACTTTGTTGGCAACAACGCATTTATCTCCTCTAAAACTTTGTTCGTTTCAAAAACAATAAAATCTTTTGTTTCTTTAGAAAAAATAAATTTAATTGGACGACAATAAATGTAGAAGAAGGTCGAGGATTCTGCCAAACAATGTTACCTTTTTCATCCTAAAATTGAAGAGGAACGAAAGAAAATATAAACAAAAACTCATCAGTGTCAGAACTGCATGTAAACTTTTGCTTATATGTGCTATGGCACGAGCTTCCATCGCAACTCCACTTGCTGATTAAAGTATGCGTCAAGTTTGTAGGTAATAAACTAACAAAAACTTCTTGATTTGCTAAAACTAAACGCTCAACATTTTTATCTAATACGGACTGGACTTTAATTTCCGCACGTGTTTCACCCACATCAATTTCATTTGGATATCATTCTGCCTTAGCTTTTCTTAGACTATAAAATGATGGATAAACCTTATGGCCTGCCTTGGTGCTGCACTTCCGAGTCGTTTTGTACCCAGGAGTCGTCGACTTGCTATCTACGTAGTATGCTAAAGCTTCTACATTGCTCAAGCATCTTGCATCTGGCTCACATGTTATCTTTTTGACGGATATTTGAGTGTTTTCCCGTGATTTTTTTATAATGTTAGCAACATTTCTGTTGCCGGACATACACGTTGATACTTCCTAAGTAAGTCACCAGGACTTCTAGATTGCAAGAGGTCATCCACTTGACGCCGTTTGGTATTTTCACTGCAGCTAACAAAGTCCCTCTTTCGTCTTCCGGGACCGGGGTTACCTGAAGAAGTGGTTGGTTGGTCTGGTGGCAACTTTAAATCCACCGTTATTGTAAATGTGAAGTCTGGAGCCGAAAGCCACTCCGAGCTTTTATTCAAAAATCGCTCCATATGTCTTCCAGAAGTGTTCCACTTTTGATCCAGCATCGAAGAATATGCCGATATTTGTAAGCTTAAAATTTTTATCGAATACTCGGCTGCTTCGCTTAAATCGTACTTAAGTACAACACAACTCAATAATTCTTTATTACTGATTTCCTTCGAATGTTGAACCCAAATGTCAAAAAACTCCATTATTGGTACGGTTATAACTAAACTGTTTTGTGTTGTTGATTTTCCGACAGGGTGAATAGTTGATGATTGTTGTGCTGCCACCTTAAGTGTCGTTGATCGTTCTGATTTGTTATCAGTTGTGCAGTATTTATATTACATTCAGGTATTGGCGTAGATGCTACCAAATGGGGTTGTTTTGTGTAGCGTTCCTGTGTGGTTATACCTGCAATAGGATTTTTGATCTTTGTATGTACCTGATTTTATGCCTTGGTGACTGGTGCGGTAGGTTGTGGCAGCTTGAAGTCAGTGATCTTCGCCTTTTTGCTTTTGGTGTGCTCTTGTTGACCTTGCGCATTTATTTTTGTGTGTTTTATGGCTACGTGTTTGTTCCCTGTACCTGGGAATTGGTTTGGTATTTGTAGATCAGCTTTAAAGGTTCAAATATCTCGTCGGAGCTTTACGTACATACATCCTATTTTATATGTAGAGATAACTAAATCTACAAAAAAAAAATTCAAAATAGATGTGCAAAGAATTCGCAATGGTTTTTTCTTTCGACTATTAGAGAATACTTGCGACTATAACATATGTAAAATTTAGCCCGGATGTCCGCGGATGTATGTAACTTTTTTGTCCCTAAAGTTAAAAATATAGGGAAAAATACCTTTCCTTCTTAATAACGGAATGTTAAATATATTGAAAATATTCTAATTGCGAAAGAATTTTACTTACCTTCGAGCTTAGAATCCATCAAAAAAATTATATAAAAGTGTTCACTTAAAAGAAATATGAAGCTTAATATTCAACAAGAATTTTGCAAATTAATCAATGCATTTTACGGCCACTCCTGCCTTCTTACTTCAATTACTCAATATATATGAGCAAAAATATCAAAAAAAAGCAAAAATCCCGTTATTTTGTTTGTTTTCTTTCATTTCTCATTACACCTTTCTTGGAATAAGAACTTTGTTTTTGTCCAGCTAGCTTGTTCTACGCGAAACACTGTGCGTCGTACTCGGTTTTGGCCACTTTAAACTTAATTGGATCCAAACGCCTGGGCTTAGAAAAAGAAAGGTTTCTTTCAGTAACAAGTCAGTGGGCCGTAGTATTCTTAACTAGTTTCGAGTAATCTGGATCAGCTATCAATGATGGAAAATTTTTTAATAATTTTGTATATTTGTTATCTACTGAGAAAATTTTTGGAATAGGAACATTACAAAAATAAGAGATGGTGTTCACTGCAAGGCTCGTCAACGGGTCAACTAAACGTTTGTTTTTTATATAACTAAACAAAATATCAGCTCCTATGATGGTTTCGCGATATCGGCTATCAAAAACGTAACTGGAAATTCACGCCTTAACCCTAAATTAATATTCAAAAGTTTTTTACCATATGTAGAAATAGTTGTACCATTAGCCGTTGTCAAAATAATATCAGAAGATTTCTTTTTACTTATAAAGTTTGAAACTGGAAGTACCGAAATTTCTGCACCAATCAATCAGTCAATTAGAAAATTTAACATATTATCCTTCTCAAATATAAATAAGCGACGAGTTGAAACTTCTAAATTTCCGTTGTTCGTCGCTGCAACAACGGAAGAATTTAGTTTTCTTAACTATTAGTTTTTGAAAAGGCACATAGTTGTTCACATTTTCTTGCCTTGTTCCCGAATTTATAGTGATATTTACAGTCAGTTAGGATTCTCACAAGAATTGTATCTATATCTGGAAGGACTTCTAACACGATTCCTACTTATAGAACGAGACCTTGAATAATTTTGATTAATTTCTTTCTTAATTTCTGATAATTCTAAAGATAATTTTTCAAAATTTTTGCACATAAGCTTAGTCGGTTGAACCAAATTAGATATTAATGTATTTTCGCTTTTTGAATTTTGAAAATTATTAACATAAGCGATTTCGTTTTTATTGATAACCTCCCATACATTATCAGCTAATTGCATTAATTCGTTTATATCACTAGAATTTGAACTAGCTAAAATTACATTCAAATTCTTTGGCAGTTTTCTCATCCAAAGTTTCTTAAGAACTTCTTGGCTGAACTTAGTACCAGAGAGTACTACCAAAGACCGATAATATTCAGATGGTTTAAGATCTCCCATCTCACAATCTGATAAAAACTTTTCAAATTTGGCATTCTCACTCAAAGAATGTCGTTTAATTAAAATTTTCTTTAATGCAGAGAATTTATTATTTACAGGAGGGTTCTGAATGAAGTCTAAAATTGTCATAATGACATCCTGTTATGACATACTCATATTCTTGACTGATATTTTTCCTATTAAATTGCATTTCAGCGTGTATGAATCACGCTTCAGGATACATATTCCAAAACTGAGGCAACTTAACCGGGTGGCAAAAATCTCATTGTTATTTTGATTCTCATAAGGATTTACAAGATCATTTTGAAGATTAGGATCTTGTAAGTCAATAAGTGAATCATTTCTATTATGTGTTGGAGTAGATGAAATTAAAAATCTCTGAAGAAGGAGTTAATAATTTCACAAATATTCTCAGAAAATTAAATTAATGTTCAATGTATATATCAGGGATGCACCTTAACGTTAAGCTAATCGTTTATCAAAAAATTTCCACCGTTTCCGTTGAAACACTTTGAAATATTACCGATAAAGAAATTATCAAGATAAATTGTATCTCGTTTTTAACCGAAACGAAAAGCTTTCGTTAACGTTAAAAACGTTAACAAAACGTGATACTTTATGCTTGAATTGTGCTGGCAGTGCTATAGCCATGGTGAAGCTGTAAGGTGGTAACAGCGAGCGGACATACACACACAAACTTCATGTAATTTGTTTGTGTAATTCGTTGGTGGTAATGTCAAAAATACTCTGAGAAATGTTCGTACTGTCAAAATTCATGAGAAAAGCTGCAATCAGCTTGGCTAAAGCTTTCACCTTTAATGACTCCGCCATCAATCAGCTTTGCCAGCATAGTTTGAAATTAATAATCAACATAAACGATTTGATTTCGTTTTGATATGGCACAAAACGAAACAAAATCATTTCGTTAATTTGACGTTCTTAACGTTAATAAACGAAACGAAATGACTTTGTTTCGTTTATTAACGTTAATTATCGTAACGAAATGATATCGGTTCGTTGGTTAAGCATGCCTGGTATATATAAATATACCAATATTTAGTATGCAGCGTTGGATGATGAATAATGCGAGTCATTGAAGGTATGCATATGACCGCAATTTCCATTAGATGAGCACTTGTTTGTATCCAATTTAATTTCCTATTGTTATAATGGAACTTAACTCACTGCGTTGCCAATAGAGCGATGAGGCGTGTGCAATGGCTTTTGTTGATGACTTTTGTTGCAATGGTTTTAAAATTGAAGTGTATGGATATAATGTATGTAGATGGTAATTATAAGATGATTTCAATTGAGCTCAATGAATGTGACGTAAATGACAATAATGCGTCAAATTTCAAGTTAAATTGCTTTCGTTTCCAGCGATGATGGATTCAATGTCGCAAGCCACGGTGAGTAGAATACTGGTATATGTGTATATTAGCGTTTTTAACTTGCTATGTTAATGCTCTTTTTTCAAATAATTCTACTATGTTCTAATTAGGTTTCACAATCCAATATAAGGTTTTCGTGCCTCGGCGGAAATGTATGTAGGTATTTAGTGTGAATGTTCTTGCTATTGTTCTGCTTGACAATTCAACGTTATGGCTGTTAGTATACGCTTTTTATATATTTTTGCTTATTTATTTGTTTCACACACAAACATTTCCGGAGCTGTTCTCTTCCACAATTTCTAAATACACATTACTTTATTTCTCTTCTTTCACGCTTTTCCTTCTTTCTAATTATGCTGGTTTGTGGGTGTGTATAAATTTTCTATATATCTCGTCACTGCGTCTGCTCAATAAGTGTTTTTAACGTTGCTTTTATTTTGCACACCACTGCTTTTATTATTATTCACTATTCAATATTTTGTCTTTTGCCTGACAGGCAGGATCGCCAAATTGTGGTTACAAAGAAAAATTCTTTTTTTTTTATTATTTCGATTATTGTTTATTAAAATCTTTTAATCTTTTTGTTTAACAACTTTCAAAGAATGAAAATATTTGATATATCAGAATTCAACATTGAAAAATAACATTTGGATACATATTGAAAATTACAAAAATTCAAAGTAATAAATTTACAAAGTTAAATTAATTCAAATTAAATTAAATTAAGTTAATAAATTATTAGTGATTTGGGCCAGAGTACAATTTTTATAAATTTTTCTAAAAGGAGATTTTCGGCCGATAAATAAAAGACAAAAACTTTCTTTTTTTCTTATTCTCCTACGCGTTTCGATGTTTTTTATAACATCTTCATCAGGGACTCTGATTTATTCTAATAAAACATAAAACGAAAAAACAAGCATTAAAAAGTTATTAATAATTAACATCAAGCAATAACATATTTTCCAACACTTCACTTACATTTAACTTAATACAATTGGAACTACAATTTTGTCTTTTGACATTAACATAAAGGGTTTATTTTTTACATTTAACATCTGTTAACAAAAACAGTCATTTAACAACATAAAGAAATTAGCACAATTAAAAATTTCGACTGCGTCCATTGCATTTGATGGCAGTTGTGTATGCGCCGTTTATATTATTTACGTCTTATTTAAAGATTACCATTTTCTCTATTTTTTGTTGTATGCGCAACCCTTCGAGTTTTAGTCGTGTCCTCTCTTTCTCTATATCCAAAATCTTAACGTTATCGAAGTCCGATGTATGGCCTTTACTTATTAGGTGCTCAGCAATAGCAGTAGTCGTTTTCATATTTTTCGCATCTGATTTATGCTCATTCATTCTGATGCCCAATGATCTCTTCGTTGTACCAATATAAACTTTTTCGCACACTTCTCCCTCCTTTCCGTTGCACTTTATTTCGTAGACTACATCGTGTTGTTGTTCCTTCTTTATTTTGTCTTTTGTTTGTGTAAATATTTTATTTAGTGTTTGGTTTGGTTTATGTGCTAATGTTATGTTGTTGTTTCGCACAATTTTCCATTGATTTGTTATCCGTTAGTCCTGATATGTATGTTACAACTGTGTATATTCTCTTATTGTGTGTATTACTCAAACTTGCATTGTTAGTTACATTGTTAGTGCTAATTGTTGTTGTTGTTGCTAGCCATGTGTCTATTAATTTATTAAGGTAGGCATTTTTGTATAAAATAGCCGTGTTTTTTTTTTTTTTACCCGCGTATACGTTTCGTCTGCGCGTGAAAAAACAACGCCTATCTTCGCATAGATAATGCTTAGGAGACCCATCTAGCGGCAGTGGTTAAACAACTAGCTACAGCTACAGGGTGTACCGAAAAGCGGAGACTCAACCCTCTATTGTATTTCTGTGTATAGCATATAGCTGAATCAGTTGTGATAGATAGTGGACGCGCATAGAATACATGGAATTAGTGCAGAGGGTAAAACATGGACACATATTTCAGTTACATCTGAGTATAATGCGTATTGAAATTTAGTAGTACTAATTTTATGCGTAGCAATTTCAGAGGTGTATTTAAAGTTTGTCACTTATCAGTCCATGTACAGTTTAAGCATAAACGTATACAGACGTGAAAAAAAACACAGCTATTGTTAATTTTTCGGTTATTTTCAGATATGAATTCCTGATCACTTAGGTCCGTACTTTCCCTATAAAGTTGATTGCCGTGTTTCTTTTTTGCATCCATGGCTGATTAGAATGATAGTTAATCATTCGCGGTGATACTACAGCTTTTGTATGCCAACTCGTTTTTAAATTTTTATCCGATATTATTATTTCCATATCTAGGAAGGCCAATTTATTTTCTTTCTCTTTTTCTATCGTGAATTGGATTTTTGGGTGTTGTGCGTTAAAAGTTTTTAAAATTTCTTCCACGTCCTTTGTCTTAATTATTGCAAATATATCGTCTACATACTTATTTATGTATTTGATATATATGTCCTTCGATTTGAGCTCGGTGATGTTGTTGTCATGTATTTTGTCTAGCACTATATCTGCTACTGCAGGTGATAGAGGGTTTCCCATAGGCATTCCGTATACTTGTTGGTAGAATTTGCCATCGCATGTAACATAATTATTGTCCCTCAAGCAGAATTCGAGGCAAGTATGAAACTGTTTATTTATTTGAAACTGTTTTATTTTCAAACAAATATGTTATTGCTTAATGTTAATTATTAATAACTTTTTAATTTTTGTTTTTTCGTTTTATCTTTTAATAGAATAAATCATACTCCCTGATGATGTTATAAAAAACATCGAAACGCGTAGGAGAATAAGAAAAAACCAAAGTTTTTGTCTTTTTATTTATCGGCCCAAAAGTTTTAGAAAAAATTAATTAAATTAATAAAATTAATCCATTACTAATACGCTACACAGGTCATACTCAAATGGAAGCAGATAGCATACATGCATCCATTGAACGTGCTATGCGAAATAGAGATATCAATGTACGTGCCGAATATATTGAAATATGTAAAGGAGCGCGAAAGAATCCCGATCTGTACGATGTGACTTAATTGAATTATGACTTCTTAAAAAAATTTAACAGGGTACAATTTTCTAAGAGTATTCGTCCTGGACGTGGCAAGGGCGATGCAAAAGTTACAGATGTTCGGGACTTACGATACACACCTACTCAAGAAATTTTTTACAAATTACTCTTTTCGGATTCTTGGGCAATATTACCCCAAAGAGTGGATAAAAAAGTAATTGCCTTAAAATGGTGTGATTTGGAAAATCTATGTGAAGAAAGAAGAGCAATAACAACAAGAAAATTTGAAGACTTGCAAATTTCAAAACTGATTTTGCCAAAAGGCCATCATAAATTTTATGATGATATACCTCATTTATAAGATTGTGCAACAGCCGGCTGGGTATTGGGCCAAACCCACTTTTTTGTAGAGATTGAGGCTTAAGTAGACAAAGTAATATCTCCGTTTAATAGATATCGGCTTTGGAAGTTCATAATTCTACATTTCTAAATTTTATTTTTTTTGGTTAACGCGTTCAGCAAATTAAAAAAGTAAAAATGTGGTCGTGGTCCGCCTTTTTCTTTTATTTGAATGGCTGAATTTTTTTTTGAAAAATTTTGTAAAACAGCTGTTTATACGAGGTCAAAAGTCAGAACTTCGAATATATGAGAAACCTCATATTCCCGAATTTTGGCAACCCATTTCTGTCTCTATATTAAATTGTGTGTTATGTAGATTTTGTTTTTGTAAAGTTTCTTTTCGTTGCGAATGTTAAGATTTGTAAACTCAGGCTCAGTTTTACATATTTATTGGCTAAAGCTTTCACCTTTAATGACTCCGCCATCAATCAGCTTTGCCAGCATAGTTTGAAATTAATAATCAACATAAACGATTTGATTTCGTTTTGATATGGCAGAAAACGAAACAAAATCATTTCGTTAATTTGACGTTCTTAACGTTAATAAACGAAACGAAATGACTTTGTTTCGTTTATTAACGTTAATTATCGTAACGAAATGATATCGGTTCGTTGGTTAAGCATGCCTGGTATATATAAATATACCAATATTTAGTATGCAGCGTTGGATGATGAATAATGCGAGTCATTGAGGTATGCATATGACCGCAATTTCCATTAGATGAGCGCTTGTTTGTATCCAATTTAATTTCCTATTGTTATAATGGAACTTAACTCACTGCCTTGCCAATAGAGCGATGACGCATGTGCAATGGCTTTTGTTGATGACTTTTGTTGCAATGGTTTTAAAATTGAAGTGTATGGATATAAAGTAATTAGATGGTAATTATAAGATGATTTCAATTGAGCTCAATGAATGTGACGTAAATGACAATAATGCGTCAAATTTCAAGTTAAATTGCTTTCGTTTCCAGCGATGATGGATTCAATGTCGCAAGCCACGATGAGTAGAATACTGGTATATGTGTATATTAGCGTTTTCAACTTGCTATGTTAATGCTATTTTTTCAAATAATTCTACTATGTTCTAATTAGGTTTCACAATCCAATATAAGGTTTTCGTGCCTCGGCGGAAATGTATGTAGGTATTTAGTGTGAATGTTCTTGCTATTGTTCTGCTTGACAGTTCAACGTTATGGCTGTTAGTATACGCTTTTTATATATTTTTGCTTATTTATTTGTTTCACACACAAACATTTCCGGAGCTGTTCTCTTCCACAATTTCTAAATACACATTACTTTATTTCTCTTCTTTCACGCTTTTCCTTCTTTCTAATTATGCTGGTTTGTGGGTGTGTATAAATTTTCTATTTCCTCGTCACTGCGTCTCAATTTTATTACTTTTATTAGTGTTTTTAACGTTGCTTTTATTTTGCACACCACTGCTTTTATTATTATTCACTATTCAATATTTTGTCTTTTGCCTGAGAGGCAGGATCGCCAAATTGTGGTTACAAAGAAAAATTCTTTTTTTTTTTAATATTTCGATTATTGTTTATTAAAATCTTTTAATCTTTTTGTTTAACAACTTTCAAAGAATGAAAATATTTGATATATCAGAATTCAACATTGAAAAATAACATTTGGATACATATTGAAAATTACAAAAATTCAAAGTAATAAATTTACAAAGTTAAATTAATTTAAATTAAATTAAATTAAATTAAGTTAATAAATTATTAGTGATTTGGGCCAGAGTACAGTTTTTAATAATTTTTCTAAAAGGAGCTTTTCGGCCGATAAATAAAAGACAAAAACTTTGTTTTTTTCTTATTCTCCTACGCGTTTCGATGTTTTTTATAACATCTTCATCAGGGACTCTGATTTATTCTAATAAAACATAAAACGAAAAAACAAGCATTAAAAAGTTATTAATAATTAACATCAAGCAATAACATATTTTCCAACACTTCACTTACATTTAGCTTAATACAATTGGAACTACAATTTTGTCTTTTGACATTAACATAAAGGGTTTATTTTTTACATTTAACATCTGTTAACAAAAACAGTCATTTAACAACATAAAGAAATTAGCACAATTAAAAATTTCGACTGCGTCCATTGCATTTGATGGCAGTTGTATATGCGCCGTTTATATTATTTACGTCTTGTTTAAAGATTACCATTTTCTCTATTTTTTGTTGTATGCGCAACCCTTCGAGTTTTAGTCGTGTCCTATCTCTCTCTATATCCAAAATCTTAACGTTATCGAAGTCCGATGTATGGCCTTTACTTATTAGGTGCTCAGCAATAGCAGTAGTCGTTTTCATATTTTTCGCATCTGATTTATGCTCATTCATTCTGATGCCCAATGATCTCTTCGTTGTACCAATATAAACTTTTTCGCACACTTCTCCCTCCTTTCCGTTGCACTTTATTTCGTAGACTATATCGTGTTGTTGTTCCTTCTTTATTTTGTCTTTTGTTTGTGTAAATATTTTATTTAGTGTTTGGTTTGGTTTATGTGCTAATGTTATGTTGTTGTTTCGCATAAAATTTTCCATTGATTTGTTATCCGTTAGTCCTGATATGTATGTTACAACTGTGTATATTCTCTTATTGTGTTTATTACTCAAACTTGCATTGTTAGTTACATTGTTAGTGCTAATTGTTGTTGTTGTTGCTAGCCATGTGTCTATTAATTTATTAAGGTAGGCATTTTTGTATAAAATAGCCGTGTTTTTTTTTTTTTTACCCGCGTATACGTTTCGTTTGCGCGTGCAAAAACAACGCCTATCCTCGCATAGATAATGCTTAGGAGACGCATCTAGCGGCAGTGGTTAAACAACTAGCTACAGCTACAGGGTGTACCGAAAAGCGGAGACTCAACCCTCTATTGTATTTCTGTGTATAGCATATAGCTGAATCTGTTGTGATAGATAGTGGACGCGCATAGAATACATGGAATTAGTGCAGAGGGTAAAACATGGACACATATTTCAGTTACATCTGAGTATAATGCGTATTGAAATTTAGTAGTACTAATTTTATGCGTAGCAATTTCAGAGGTGTATTTAAAGTTTGTCGCATATCAGTCCATGTACAGTTTAAGCATAAACGTATACAGACGTGAAAAAAACACAGCTATTGTTAATTTTTCGGTTATTTTCAGATATGAACTCCTGATCACTTAGGTCCGTACTTTCCCTATAAAGTTGATTGCCGTGTTTTTTTTTTTGCATCCATGGCTGATTAGAATGATAGTTAAGCATTCGCGATGATACTACAGCTTTTGCATGCCAACTCGTTTTTAAATTTTTATCCGATATTATTATTTTCATATCTAGGAAGGCCAATTTATTTTCTTTCTCTTTTTCTATCGTGAATTGGATTTTTGGGTGTTGTGCGTTAAAAGTTTTTAAAATTTCTTCCACGTCCTTTGTCTTAATTATTGCAAATATATCGTCTACATACTTATTTATGTATTTGATATATATGTCCTTGGATTTGAGCTCGGTGATGTTGTTGTCATGTATTTTGTCTAGCACTATATCTGCTACTGCAGGTGATAGGGGGTTTCCCATAGGCATTCCGTATACTTGTTGATAGAATTTGACATCGCATGTAACATAATTATTGTCCCTCAAGCAGAATTCGAGGCAAGTATGAAACTGTTTATTCCAAAACAATCCAGAAATTGTTCTTTAGTATAGTAAATGTACTACAAAAACCTCGGTACTGGCTAGCTAAAGAGCAGACCAAATGAATGAATGAAAAAATTCATTCGATACTTCAAATAATTCAGTAACTAACTATCGATAGTTGAATTCATTCGATAGTTCCCAACACTAGTCTATGCGAGGCAACAAAATCTGTAAACAGAGGTACGCCGTTGAACTGTATGCAAGCAAGAGGGTGCACGTGGGGCGCCACCCAAGCCCTCTCATTGGGTATTTACGGCAATTGTCAAACCCATACTTTACTCTGGGGTACGTGCTTGGTGGACAGCCACAAAAAAAAGTATGTATACTAAAAAACTTGAGAGAGTATGCAGAGTATCAATGATAAGCATAACGGGAGCCCTAAAAACTACTCCAACAGCAGCTTTGCATGCTATTCTATACATCCCACCTGCAGACTTACTTACTTACTTACTTAATTGGCGCCTAACCGTCTAAACGGCTATGGCCGTCCAACAAGGCGCGCCAGTCGCTCCTTCGCTCCGCCAACCGGCGCCAATTGGTCACACCAAGGGAGTTTAAATTGTTTTCCACCTGGTCCTTCCAACGGAGTGGGGGCCGCCCTCTACCTCTGCTTCCATAGGCGGGTTCCGATAGAAACACTTTCTTGGCCGGAACATCATCTTTCATTCGCATAACATGGCCTAGCCAGCGCAGCCGCTGCGTTTTAATTCGCTGGACTATGTTGATGGCTGCGTATAGCTCGTACAGCTCATCATTAAATCTTCTTCGGTACCCGCCATCGCCAACGCGTAGAGGTCCATAAATCTTTCGAAGAAATTTTCTCTCGAACACTCTCAAAGCCGCTTCATCTGCTGTTGTCATAGTCCATGCTTCTGCCCCATATAGCAGGACGGGTACGATAAGTTACTTGTAGAGTATGATTTTCGTTCGCCGAGGGAGGACTTTACTTTTCAATTGCCTACCTAGTCCAAAGTAGCATTTAATGGCAAGATTTATTCTTCGCTGGATTTCAGTGCTGATGTTGTTGCTAGTATTGATGCTGGTTCCCAAATAAACGAAGTCTTTTACTATTTCGAAATTATGGCTGCCAACAGTAGCGTGGTTGCCAAGGCGCATATGCGCTGACTCTTTGCTCGATTACAGCAGGTACTTCGTTTTGTCCTCATTCACCATCAAACCTATTTTTACCGCTTCTTTTTCCAGGTTGGAGTAAGCAGAACTAACAGCGCGGGTGTTTAGGCGGATGATATCAATGTCATCAGCATATGCCAGTAATTGCACGCTTTTATAGTATATTGTTCCAGTGCGGTTAAGTTCTGCAGCTAGTATAATTTTCTCCAGCATCAAATTAAAGAAATCGCACGATAGGGGGTCACCCTGTCTGAAACCTCGTTTAGTTTCGAACGGCCCGGAGAGGTCCTTCCCAATTCTGACAGAGCTGATGGTGTTGCTCAACGTCATTTTGCACAGCCGTATAAGTTTTGCGGGGGAACCAAATTCAGACATAGCGGCATATAGGCAGCTCCTTTTCGTGCTGTCGAAGGCGGCTTTAAAGTCGACGAAGAGGTGATGTGTGTCGATTCTCTTTTCACGGGTTTTTTTCCAAGATTTGACGCATTGTGAAAATCTGGTCGATTTTAGATTTACCAGGTCTGAAGCCGTACCGATAAGGTCCAATCAGCCGGTTCACGGTGGGTTTCAATCTTTCGCACAATATACTTGAAAGGACCTTATATGCGATATTAAGAAGGCTGATTCCACGATAGTTGGCGCATTTTGCAGTATCCCCCTTCTTGTGGACTGGGCAAAGAACACTTAGATTCCAACCGTCGGGCATGCTTTCGTCCGCCCATATTTTGCTAAGAAGCTGCTGCATGCGCCTTACCAACTCCTCGCCGCCGAACTTGAATAGCTCCGCAGGCAATCCATCAGCGCCCACGGCCTTGTTGTTTTTCAATCTGGTTATTGCTATTCTAACTTCGTCATAATCGGGAGGGGGGACATATATTCCATCATCATCGATTGCGGGATCGGGTTCTTCATCTCTGCGCGGTGAATTGCTGCCTCCATTTAAGAGAGCAGAGAAGTATTCCCTCCATAATCTAAGCACTCTCTGGACATCAGTTACAAAGTCGCCGTTTTCATTCCTACAGCAGTTTGCCCCGGTCTTAAAACCTTCCGTCTGTCGCCGTATTTTTTGGTAGAATTTTCGGGCGTTATTCCTGGTGGCTATCAGCTCAAGCTCCTCGCACTCACGCCTTTCTGCTTCTGCTTTTTTGTTTCTGAAAAGGCGTCTCGCTTCCCTTTTCAACTCACGATAGCGTTCACACACTCCTCTAGTCGCGCTCGCTTTTAACGTAGCCCTGTAGGCAGCGTCTTTTCTTTCGTTTGCAACGCGGCATTCTTCAGGATGAGTTGTGCTCTCAGAGAGCAGGTGTGAGAGTCGAGTTGCGAAATCATTGGCAGTCTGTTGTGATTGAAGCTTTTCGACGTCTAGCTTTCCTTGTGTTTTTTGTTCCTTGGTTTTAGCCGCGTTGAGGCGGGTGCGTATTTTGGCTGCAACGAGATAATGGTCCGAGTCGATGTTAGGTCCTCGGATCGTGCGCACATCTAAAACACTGGAGGCATGCCGTCCGTCTATCACAACGTGATCGATCTGATTGCGAGTATTTCGATCAGGAGACAGCCATGTAGCTTGATGTATCTTTTTATGCATGAACCTCGTGCTGGATATGACCATGTTTCGAGCACCGGCAAAGTCAATCAGCCTCAGTCCGTTAGGAGAAGTTTCATTGTGTAGGCTGAACTTTCCGACTGTAGGGCCAAAAACACCTTCTTTGCCCACCCTGGCGTTAAAGTCGCCAAGCACGACTTTTATATCATGACGGTGCAGCGCTCGTATGTGCGTTCTAATTGTTAATAAAAAGTGTCTTTCACCTCATCGTCTTTCTCCTCTGTCGGCGCATGGGCGCAGATGAATGATATATTAAAAAATTTTGCTTTTATTCGGATAGCGGCGAGACGCTCGTCCACAGGCGTAAACGCCAGCTTTTGGCGACAAAGTCTCTCTCCTACCACGAATCCGACGCCGAAACTGCGCTTATTCTTATGGCCACTCCAATATATGTCACAATTTTTGATCTTCTTTCTTCCTTGCTTCGTCCAACGCATTTCTTGGATGGCGGTGATGTCAGATTTTGCTTTGACGAGGACATCAACCAGCCGGGCATCTGCACCAATCCCATTCAGGGAGCGGACGTTCCAGGTGCATGCCCTCAATTCATTGATCTTCAAACGTTTGCCATGGTCGTCATCAATAGAGAGCATATTTATCCGAGGCTTGTTGTTATATTTCATTGGAGTATGGTTTTACGTGGCAGGTCCCAAGCCCAGCGCACAACCCGCCCAGCGGGGGTGAAAATATTACTTGGCACGTTTATATAGCGAGCCGCTTGCTCCAAGTCAGACGCCCGCTTGCAGCTGCACCTAGAGGTGTACAGACGCTGCCTATGAGATCTCCCCCGGCTAGCCCTTAAACCGATTATGTCAGAGTGGCCTAGCCAGGTTAAGCTGAAGTCGAGTCAATATACACTGAAAGAAATGGTCCTAGTAAAATCAACAAATATGTTCTGTTGTTCTTGACTTAACGGAGATTCGGTGAAATTTATAGAATTATGGTTAATTCGACCGAGTTCTTTGTCAAGCGAACAAATTAGTTTAGTCATTTCAACAGAAGAGAAATTGTCGCTCTTATGTTAACAAAATTCTGTAAAATTGACAGATTCCTAATCAATCTAACTGATTTTTCTGTTAACACAACTGATCTCACTGGTCATTTCAACAGCGATCAATAGTCACACGGGCAAATATCAAAGAGAATTTTACGCTCACTGCGCTCTCTACTTTGTACTTATGACGATGGTGCCACTTGTTAAAAAAACACCAAAATAAGAAAACCACCAAATCGAAAAAACACACAAAATGGGAAAACTACAAAAAACTAGTTTTTCAGTTATCAATACAAAACGAAAAACCCTTTTTTGAATTTACTGTGCAAAAAATTATGAGATACCGGGACACCTATTTATCGGGTAAAATTTTGCAACTTCTCCTCCAAGCGAAATTCAAAATTGCGCCATCTTGTTGCAAAAAGTTTTGTTTCAACGAACAGGATTTTTCCAGAGTTAGTAACATTTTGTTCAAGTTTTTACGAATTTTCACTCACGCGAACGAATCTAATAAGTTAATAAAAAACATCCTTTTTTAATGTTGATGTTTACGAAAACATAAAAGTTTGAGTTGTTTTGGAATCGTTTCAACTTAAAGTGTTACGAAAATTAAACTTTTCGAATTACATGTAAAGTTACTCCAGTGGTGAATTATCTTCGTGCGATTTGATTCTTTACTTTTCTATAACTTACAAGTTCTCTATTTAAAATGTTATGTCAAACATTTATACTAAAAGTTTTGTTCGAAACAATCAAGTGTGGCAACTACATGCGAGAGAAGAAATTGAGAATGAGCTGAGCTGCAACTGAAAGAATTGAGAATCAGTTTTGTGACTACTATTTTCATTTCTATTTGCAAAGCGAAGTTCAAAACTATAAATTAAATAAATTACAAAATATAAAATTTGGTGAAAGTGCGTTTAATAAAACAAAATAATAAAGTGTATAATGATGTTGTTTTTATTTTTATTTTCGGCCTTTCAAAAGTTATATCAAGAAGAATTTCCGAGCTATAGGACACACATATATATTAGTAATAAAAATGGAATTGATTATACCATATATGTTGTATTTATTTATTTTGTCGATATTTCGATTTCAATTAGAAATCATCTTCAGGGCTGTAAAAAATATATTTTTCTATAAAAACCATAAATGCACAAACATAATCTGACACTTACACTTGTGAATGCACCTTGTCGACTAATATAAAATTTCAATGCAGAACACAGAATATCATAAACAGAAACAAAAATGTATACAAATAATAAGCAGTAATAATAAACAAAATATCTGCTAACAACAACGTATATATTAACTTGGACACCCGCAGCATTATTGTTGCTAACTTCTCTTCATTACCAAATGTCTGTATGCGTGAGCGATGTTGTCGGTGTCGCTCTTAAAATTCATGCGTATGTCATTAGGTGTATTGATAATATGTAGCATTTCGAGAGTGTACCGCTTGGAATATTGTTTTTCTTCTTGCAATATTGTAACATTCTCTAAGTCCGGAGAGTGTCCCGTGGTCTTGCAATGTTGCGATAAAGCCGTTCTGTTGTCGTTAGAGTGGTCGCGATTTTTGATGTTCGATTTGTGAGCGGAAATCCTTGTCTTTAGTTTTGATTTAGTAGTACCGACATATACTTTGTTGCATACGTGGGACCCGTCGCCATTACATTTAATTTTGTATATTACGTCGGATTTCTGGTATGTTTCGATTTTGCTTTTTGTATTGCTGTATATTTGTTGTAGGGTATTTTTATACTGGAACGCGATTTGGAATTTTTCTTTGTCATACATGTTTGAATGTTTTATTCGGTTAGACAAACCAGGTACAAATACGGCAGTCTTATATATTTTCTTTATGTTTTGTTCTTTGTTTTTATTCGTAGAATAAAATTGGTGGATATAACCATTGATAAGGTGGATCGGAAACTCGTTGTTTTGAAGTATTTTTTTGATGATGCTTATATTTTTCGGGTGATATATTCTATCGCTGATAGAGAGAACTCGTCTGATAAAATTTTTGGCCGTGTTTATTATTATACTCCTATAATGTTTCGAGTTAAAATTTATTAACCTCCCGGAAGCCGTAGGCTTTTTATACCAGTCAAAGGTTAGGTGGTTGTTATTTCTTATTACTACCGTGTCCAGAAACGGCAACATTCCATTATTTTCCATCTCAGATGTGAATTTTATTGAGTTATGAAATGAGTTCAAGAGGCCCAGCATTTCTTCAACGGAATCGGTTTTCACAATAGCGAATAAATCGTCAACGTACTTTGTGAGCAGACGAGGTTTGTGCCGTGATTCTTCCTCAAATTTCAATAGTAATTCCTCCATTACTATATCGGCTATTACCGGTGATGCTGGTGATCCCATAGGCATACCCGATCGTTGTTCATAAACTTTGTTGTTGTACTTAAACAATCTGTTATATTTTATACAGAAGCGTACAACACTTAAAAATAGCTCTTGGTTAAGGGTTGTGTGGGGTTTTATTTGGTCCCATTTGGACGATATGATCTCTATGGCATGGTCTACTGGGATACTAGGAAACAGGGACATAACATCAAACGATACCAGACTCGCATCATCATAAATATATGTATTTTTAATCTTATTCTTGAACTCAATCGTGTCTTGAACATTGTACTTGGACTCTTTAGTGATATTTTTCAGGACATTAACCACGTATTTACACAAATTATACGACGGAGAATTAATGGACGAACATATAGGTCTAAGTGGAGTTCCTTCTTTGTGGATATTTGGTAGTCCATACAATCTGGGCGCATTGGCCGTTCTGTTCATTAGTTTATATTTTTCTTTTTCATCTATCATTTGGTTTTTAAACAGCTTTTCTACGATCTCGTTATTCCTATCTTGCAATTTATTAGTGGGATCACGTTTTAAAACACGGTATGAGGAAATATCGTTAACTAATGTTTGCAATTTTCTATCGTAATCGGATTTTTCCATTAAAACTGTTACGTTTCCTTTGTCTGCATTGAGAACTAAGAGATGGATATTTTGTTTGAAGAATTTCTTTGTCTTTTGTAAGGTATCTAAAATATATTTATCACGCACGTTAATGTTTGTTCTATTGAGGTGGTCCCGTATTAGAGCTCGGAAATTCTTCTTGATATAAAGTGTATAATGTTTAATGTGTGCCAGCATATTTGATGTACGCCAAATTGAAGATCGGTTAAGTGCGTACATATGTATGTATGTATATGTAGCAAGCATGCGTGTTTATGTATTCACATATTTACGTATGTATGGAACAACTTTTTTTGTTCATTTGACTACTAAGACGGTCAATTACGAATCAACGATTTGTGCGCAGTTGACTCAACATCTTGTTGCGATGGATAAAAACTGACAGAAATTTCGGTTGAATTGACCCGTATTTCGGTTGATTTTACCAGTCTTTTTCTTTCAGTGTATGTATATATTGATAGTCAGGCGGCGTTTAAGGCAATAATCTCACACAGTACTTCATTAAAAAGTGTTCTGGAATGCAAAGGAGCATCGAAAAAACTTAGCCCAGTCCAGACCGCACATCTTCACTGGGTTCCCGGTCATAAAGGGATATAATGCAAAGAAAAGCCGATGAGTTGGCAAAGGTGCAACACTCGATAAATCGACGATAGACGTGATTACATCGCCGCGAATGAAAAATATCTATAGTGATAGCTATTGCTATCCAAATATATCAGTGATTGGCGATTTTCCTTCAGTATGAAACTCTAGTACTAATAGTAATAGCGGCGATCGTTCATCACTAATTGCTATCCGAATATATCAGTGATTGGCGATTTTCCTTCATTCGATTCTTTTGAATGACAATCACCTCTGCAGCATTTCGCCAATCGCGATATTTCTTCATGAAGCGATATTTCTTCACTCGGTTGTGTTTACTTTTAGCTAGTTTGCTCTTTCAGGCGACGTTATTTTGAATTGATATTTTTATAAACGACGTTTTGATCTGGTTGGCTGCGAAAATTTGGTTGTATTAAATTATTAAAAATCCGTTTTAATACCGAGTGAAATATGAGATTATAGTAAAAAAAGAAGTGAAATGTGGCAATTTTATGAGGCCATAAATGAAATGCATACAAAGCCCTGTTCATAAAATATTTCATGAAGTGTATAAAAGAGATTAAATGACTGATTTTTTTTTTGTTTTTAATTACAAATGACGCCAAATAGACCTGGGTCTTTAGACTTGGTCTAGGATTGGTTGCCTGTATAATTCGTAAGTTAATAACTACTTCTAGGCAGTAGCCGTTAGCAGTTTTATAAAATTTGTGTTTTTGATGGAAAAATAAAAGAATTATAGAAATATATATCAATCGTCTTATTGTAAACAGATGTAACTCAAAATTTAAGTTTTTGGGAGAATGCAATTCAAGTTTTGTCATATTATATGGTTGAATTCTCCGGCTAATTTCTAGGGCACTGAAGTGGGTGGCTAATTTTCTAAATTCTCCTACACTATAGACAAATTTAGCCTATGTGAGGCCTTTATTGACCGGTCAGTGCAACCTAACCTATCTGATGAATCGTTGAATCAAACATTTATCGCCTTCATAAAGTCAAAACTCGAAGGCAAGGCCCGTGAAACTCTAACAACGTCGATAACTTCAGTCACACAAATAAAAGAAGCGTTACATAGTAAAATTATGCCAGAAGGTTGTGGGGGTATTATTGCGGCGTTAAGAGAAAACATTAAACAATTTTTCATAATTTTCAAAACAAGTAGACGAGCTTTCGGACTCTCTAGAGAGTTCTTTAATAAGTGAAGGTATGACGCAGGCAAAGGCCCATGAGTTGGCGGTTGAGCAAACCATAAACGTTTAAAGAATAAATTGTCGTTCAGATATGGTGAACTATATCCTGGCGTCAACAACCTTCAAAGAGAGAGTACGTTTCTTCGACGACGACCTTCGCTACGGTGATAGTTGAGCGCGAACAGGAGGTCAAAGAGCGGCAAGTGTTAGGCGTTCGATTACGACCAATAAGTTCTAGTAGTTTTCGAGGAAACTTTAGAGTCAACCATAATTTCAGGTATAATAAAAATTTTACATTTTAAGGCAATTCAGTTAGGCAAAGTAACAATACAAATTAGAGCAGATGGAACAATAGTTTTAATAACCACAGCAATAATAATAACAATAGGAATAATCAGCGTTCAAATACTAACAATTCTGCCAATGTTCGTTCTTTAAACACCAAAGCCCCTCAGGAGCAGGAGCTATCCAACTAAATAATTTTCAGTCAGTATTTTGCCTTAATTTAACTAATTTCGACTTCGTCGAAGTCTATTGTAGCGATTCTCATAAAATATGTACATTTCTAGTATACTAAAATGCAGACATTTCACTAATAAGGATTTCCAGTTTGGCAAGCAATATAGTAATAAATAAGGAAAATGTGATAAATATAACAGGCGCGACGACATACACGGTAACAACTTTAGGCACGATTAATACGGACGTAGTAGTACCAAACATTTTTTTCTACTGACCTTTCATGTTGTCATTGACATTTAATATTCCTTCTGACGGTATAATAGGGAAGATAGAAACCAACAAATGCATTATCAATTATGCCAATTACATTCAGACTAGGGTATACATTTAAATTTAGAACGGAAGTACAACAGATACGCTTGTAATTGCACCAACGTGGAAGTTCAACAGATAGACTTGTAATTGCACCAATCTGCGATTTCAGTTTGAATTAATTGAAAAATCTTATTTTTTTTGTTTGTTCTCAATAATTATGTAAGAGTGTTTTTCCAGCAAAACGTATCGTCGATACAAAAAGCCTAATTTCAAAGATAGAAACAGACTAAGTAAAGTGCGTTAAGAATTTCAACATTCAATCGAGGATTCTTTAAGCAAAGCAAATGCCTTCGTATACCAAAAACAAACTTAATATTCCAACGTTTTTGCCCCAAAAACCGATTTAATGACGCTTAATAATTTCTACGAACAAGAGCTATGATTGGCAGGCAAGAGACCAGTAAATATAAAAAACATACAGTGCCATATTTCAGCGTGCCGAAACAATTAAAAAAAGTCGATAATTTGCTAAAATATGATTTATTCGAACCAAGATCCTCAAACTACAATAGTCCATTGATTTTAGTTCCGTAAAAAGACCCAACTGGCCAAAAGTATCGCATGTGCGTAGATTTTAGAGCAGTCAATAAAAAAACTAATTGCATGTAAATTCCATTTGGCACGTTTAGACGATTTTTGAGGCAACCTTGGCCGAGCGAAATATTTTTCGACTTTGGATATTTTTTCAAATCCCTGTATATATGGATTCGGGATATATATCATTCAGCTGGAAAGTTTTGTGACATAATTAAATTTTAAGTGTGCCGTTTTGCATCGTTTTACGTTTATGGCCCACATAAAATTTGCTTGGGTTTGCACAATTTCAATAGTCTTTCAAATTCAGTCGTTGTGTGGTCGTAATTTATGACATAATGGTAACTTGATGCCGAAAACAATAAATTTGTTGGTTTATTTATTTTGATTTGCTTACATTTGTTTTTACATGTGTACATATTATGCTGACCTTGTTTTTTTTTGTGTGCATTTTTTTATATTTTGGTTATTACTGAAGGTTTTATAGTAGTTTAAGCATATTTTTATGAATTATTATTTCCTCGTCTTTACTTGTTCTATCGCTGCTTTCTATTCTATGCGGTATTAATATAAATTATTATTCTTATCAATATTTTTTACCATATAGGATCTATACTGAAATTATTTTTCTTATCGATATTTTCTACTTTAAAGGGATTAAATGTAAAATTAATTTCTTTTCGGTGTTTTCTACTCGAAATGTAATTAATGTAATTGTAATAATATGAAAGATTGTTTTTTCCATAGATATTCTATAGATATACAGGATCCTATTATCTAACTTATGACCTCTCTAAAAGGCAAGGTTTTCCTAGATGAAACCGGTCAAACAAATATTTATATATATATCTTTAATGTGATAGTTCTAACAAACAATAAAGATAAATGATTTAGATTTCATTACTATAACTATTTCTATTAAACAAAGCTTTTTCATTGTTATTTAATTTCATTTGATTTCTATTAAACTTAGAACATATAAAATAAGATGATAGTTACTGCCGCTTCCCAAGGCAGTCGGTTCTATGTGTCCCAAATAAGGTATATTAACAAACGCATCAGATTGTTTGTGGATGAACACAAGCGGGCGAAATGGGAGGAGCATCTAAGCAGCTGTAACCTCCCTGCCTGTGTTGGTAAGCTTTGGTCCACCCTATCGAATCCGTCCAAGCCCAACGACAAAATATCCATCGCCTTTGGCGATAAAGTGCTGTCGGATGCGAAAAAATGCGCGAGCGCTTTTTGCGACAATATATAATGCATTCTATGATTGACAAAGTCACGCACATAAAAATAAATTCAGCACGTCCCCAATTACCATCACCGCCAAAGAGGTTGAGGATGCCATCGGTCAAGCTAAACCATCTAAAGCAGTGGGCCCAGATGGCATAGCCATGCCGATGTTTAAAAGCCTAGGAAAAGAGGGTTTCAAATATTTAGCACATCTTCAACCTGTTTTTTCCACCTTTGTCATTCCCGAAAAGTGGAAAATGGCCAAGGTGGTCCCGCTACTAAAGCCTGGGAAACCAGCAAACATAGGAGAGTCATGTCGGCTGATATCTCTCCTATCAAGACCAAGAAGAATTAAACAAGGGGTGCCACAGGGTAGTATCCCCAATTTTTTTAACTTCTACATATCAAAGCTACCTTCGCCACCAGAAGGAGTTACTATCGTTTCCTATGCCGATGACTGTACAATAATGCCCACAGAACGATAGCTTTGCAAAAAAATAAACGGCTACCTCCCTGATCTCTCCAGTTTCTTCACCTCGCGAAGCCTGACATTATCACCGACTAAATCATCGGCGACTTTATTTACAACATGGACGTCTCAAATGTCGACCATTTTGAACATCCACGTCAATGGCACTACGCTACCGACTGTCCTACACCCCAAAATCTTGGGTGTGACGTTCGATCGGGACCTACGTTTTGGTTAGCATGCAGCCGCAATTGTACCGAAAATCCAGAGCCGTAATAAAATCCTCAAATCTCTTGCTGGCAGTACTTGGGGAAAAGATAAAGAAACGCTCATTACCACTTACAAAGCAATTGGCCGATTGCATTCTACGCGTCCCCATATGCTCGCCAAGCCTAACGACTACAGGCCTGCCAAAATACTGCCCTCAGAACCGCCACGGGTTGTCGTCTTATGTCCCCAGAACACCATCATGACTCGAGAATACTCCCCATCAAAGAGAGAAATGAAATGCTAACCAAACAGTTCCTGTTGAATACCCAGAAACCTGGTCATCCCAACAGACATCTGATTGATAAGCCAACACCGCCCAGGGGCGTAAGGAGTTATCTCCGTAAGCATTATGAGGAAATACGGCACCTGAGAACACAGCCGTATGAAGCCAAAAGGTCCTCAGTGAACTCCACAAACAGGCGTCGGATCTTTATGTCAGGAATTGCCCGGTAAATCCTGTACTCAAAGAACAATACTCTAAACTTGCAGAAGAGGAACGCACACTCCCTAGGGAAACGCGAATCACTCTAGCTCAACTTTGATCTGGATACTGTAACAGGTTAAACGCTTACCTATCCAGAATCAACACCGACATACAAAATGTATGCCCCGCTTGCAATGTGTCCACACATGACACCAACCATCTCTTCAATTGCAATGTGGAACCAACGCCTCTAACACCCCTCTCATTGTGGTCCTCCCCTGTTGAAACAGCAAGTTTCCTTGGACTCCCATTAGAGGATATTGATGACAATTTGTGATCGGTCACACCGATTTGTCACTTTTATAACCTCTGGGGTTAATGGTATTTTTAAGTTTTTTGAGAAGTTGGGTACCTATTTCTTTTTAAATTTGCCTACTCGAGTATTTATTATTCTTGACCAATTTGTCTCCTAAGGGACAACAGTCTTTTTATTTTACAAGTCCTACATTGCCGGCATTTTTCAGTCTGGTAAAGTATTGTCCTAAGTCAATCTTATCCTCAACAATTAGGTTGCTTGTATCTTTTATGCCACGAATTTTCTATCCTTTGGGGAATTGAAAACAAGCGCGACATGTCTTTTGCAAATTTAGTTAGCGCTTCACATATTATAAGGTTCTCTTTGTGACTTTTTATTTTCTTCATTCTTGTTGGTAATATTATTATTGGCTGGTTTTTTAGTTTCTAATCTTTGCAGTGTTTTGCATACTTCCACCGGCACAAGATTTTTAATCAAGCATTATTTGTGAAAAATTATTATTGTAACGAATTTGCTGCAAATCCTCTTATTTGCCCTTTTGCTAGGTTCGTATCGCTAAACTATTGAATAAATAACTCCAATATTGAATAATGGAAAAATGGCCTTTATTAAAATACTTCACAATAACACTCAAACTGTGCAACGAATAGCTTAATAACCAAACTGATAGCTTAAATGAAACTCTACTATTCAAAATAATACTGCTCTTGCTCGCTAGATAGCGTCTTAGTCGAAACTGCTTGACAACTCAAATCAAACTGAATTCCAGCGCCTCTACAATTGTCGCCTTTTATACTCTTTCATTTCAACCTTCGCATCTTCTAGGCGCTTCCAGAATCTACTAGTCCAGCAGCTCTCAAACTTCTCAGCTGTAACTACAATTGCACAATTTTATAGTTTTTTCTCATTGCATACTTATAGGAGTATCTCAGATATATGCATGTATTTGTGCATTGACTTTCCGCTGCTCGTATACGTACATGGTACATATATGTAGACGCAGTTATTGTTTCGTTTATGTAGATAGATGATGATTGAATTATTGATGTGCATTCACGTCACTGCTTAGCATCGGCTTAGAGCTGGCAGCACTCCTTAGTTTTGCTAATATTCGTAACACTGCCCTCCACCTAAGTCTGATCGTCCCGATCAGACAAATCTCTCGATCTAAACGCTGCTAGCATCGCCAAATGTACCACTCTTCTATTTCGTGATTTCCCAATTGCTTGTATGCAGTAGACGACATCACTGATCTCCTTCACAACTTTGTACGGGCCTTCCCAACTGCACCGAATCTTGGATGGAACACCTTTCCGCCGGTGAGGGTTGTATAACAGTATCAAATCTCCCTCCAAGAAACCTTCCGAATTTTTGTTCTCATTGTACCTGCGTTTCATCTTACTACTCATTATTCTTGATCGTTCCCTCGCACTCTGTTGTTTGGCCAATGAACTTCTTCGCAGAGCTTCCACTTGACGGATTGACTTTGCATCATCATTATCGTTTGGACGTTTCACAACAGTAGTGCGCGCTGGCTTGAAATCATCCTTGCATTCTTTCTGAAAAATTCTTTCAGTCGTTTTAGTGCGTCCATTACGGTTTGTCGATGACGGTATTTTTCTCGCAGGTACTTTTAATTTCGCTTTATTTGGCCCATTCGATCCATCAACCTTTTCCTTAGACTTTCGTGGCCTTTGTCGAGACTTCTCCACCATTACTCGATTACTACTGAGTCCTTTCCGCAAACTGAGGTTAAGTGGTATATACTGGTTCTCATAACGCATCACCCTTCTCTGCATATCGATATTGATGTCATGGTCAACCAAGAAGTCCACTCCCAATATGACTTCTTCAACGATCTTCGCCACAACGAATTTGTGTAGAACCGTGACCTTTCCAATCAAGAATTCACATATTACTTCTCCCTGAACTTGGTTATACTCGCCAGTGACCGTACGCAACTTTGCTCCAGGTAACGGTTTTATTCTCCTGTTGACCAAGTCAGATCGGATCAAGGAATGAGATGCGCCCGTATCTACAGTCAGTACACGTTCTTTACCATCCACATTCCCTCTGACGGTAAGACTGCTTGATTTCCTTCCAATTTGCGACACAGATATCACAGGACATTCAATAGCCGGGGCAATTTTTCGTTCTTTACATCCGACACGCTCTTGCTCATTTCCGCCAGCTTTGCGTTTACGGCCACCCACATTGTTGGAACTACTAGGATCAAGATCGCAATGACGGGCAATGTGACCGGGCTTCCCGCATTTCAAGCATTTGATAACTTTTTCACTCCGCTTCTGCGATCCTTTCAGCGCTTCCAATATTGCGTCTACCCACTCTGGCCTTTCTACTTCCACACGGCCTGCTTTGAAAACTGGCTTACACAGAAGCGACGCTGTTTCCTGAATCAGAGCTTGTGACACCGTTTCTGCGAATGTCGGCTTTGGGTTTGCGTATGTAGCTCGCTTTGTTTCGGCGTCCCGTATGCCATTTATAAAACTCTGGATTTTTACCCTCTCGGTGTATTCCACGGGTGCGTCCGCATTTGCGAGATGAGCCAACCTTTCAACATCCCACTCTGAGTGTGGATTTCGCTGTGTACGGACGTGTTTTGTAGTCGCGGACAGTTGTGTTGAAAAATTCAGTGTATATACCTAAAGGGTGTGCTTAGTACGTTTTTGTAGCAAAACAAAGTAGTAAAAACCTTTGTTTGTGTGATTTACTGTAAGTATTGGACATTTGGAGCCCCAAGTTAGCGGTCAGCCGAAGGTCAATCTCCGGCGGAGCCCTAATTTCTGTGCGCGTGTTTTGGTTGTTACCAATTTTCACCCTAACCTCAAAGTGCTTGCACGTGGAGGTATACTTGTGTGTGTGCGCGTATTCAATCGGCTGTGAGTGAGTACCCAGGTGAAAACTTGTGTGTGACTATACACTGTGCCGCTTGGGACCAGTGTTGGTCTACTTGCTCAGTGAGCAATTGTGGACTGCCTGCGTAAGGGGGCATAAACCCATACTCGAATTAGTGGCAGTATCAGCTGTAGCGTTTGTAGTCTGCCCGTTCAGCTCGGCGTAGCTTCGTGCCGGTCGACTCGTCCCCGATACGGGGAACAGTGTTCCGTCCGTCGGGGCGGTGGTAGTGACCACGTCAGCATTTTGCTGACAAACAGCGTACGAGCTACGTCACCGCGCTTTTGCTATAGCTGACGGGTTGGGCTGCTACTGCTGCTGACCACTGGTTCTGAGTGGTTATAGCCCTCTAATTTAGGACAGCCTACATTCGCCCAGTGGGCATCGGTCTTCTCCTGGTGATTACTTCCACATCCGTGTCGTGTAAGTGTGACCAAGTTTGTCTCTGGCGGCAGGCGCTTTGGGGAAATGAAGGGCGGTACAAGGGGCGGTATAAGGAAGCGTCCGGGGCCGCGTTCCGTCGGAGGTCGTTCTTCTGCGGCCGCCGCTGATGGGTCGACCTCGGGGGATGAAAAAGGGGTGAGTTCGCGGCAGTTCCTGAAAACGAACACCGGGAAGGCTACCGCTGTGCAAATCGGTCGCAAAGCGGTAAAGGAGACGGGTAAGTCGGGGATACCGGTGGCGTCGGGGAGGGCGACCACCTCAAAAATCGCTGAACGGGGAGGCAAGGGCGGGCCGAGTAAGTCCGCGAAGTCAGAGGATGAGGAGAGTATTCTCCCGAAATCCGACGACGACGCGGATTTACCCAGTCTGCCCGAATCCGGGGTATGTCCCTTAAGCTGGGACAAATCAGATGTAGTGGGGGGTGCCGGATTCGCTGCTGAGTCCGTGGTGACTACTGTCGCTGGCTCCTCAACCGAAGGTAGAGCAGCCGATGGCGTGCCAAAGACTGCTGCCGACGTTGAGGGTGCAATCGACGGTAGTAAATCTGCGGGCAATGACGCAAATGAGCCGGCGAAGTCTTTAGGGGGGGAGTTAAGGGGAAAGAAATCTGTGGAGAACTCGGGGGAGAAGGGCGCTGGCGCTGTTGACAGCTGTGGACCACCCGCTGGCACCGAGCTTTCCGGCGGTCAGTCCGCTGGAGGTAAGGCTGCGAGTGGGGGATCCCCTGCAGCTGGCGGGAGCGCTAGTGCTTCGAGAGCTGCCTCTGGAGTGGACGGCTCCTGGGTTGTTGCCCTAAAGAGGATCACCGCTAGCTTTAGTAAGGTGGTCTTTGGAGACAGCGGTGCAGACCTCAAGTCTGCTGAGAGGCTGATGGAGGTTTCCTCAGAATATGAGGCCCTCCTAATGACGGCTATAGCCGAGAATGCCCGACTCCGCGGACAAATTGAGGCGATGTCACTGCGGGGCGTCATGCTGGGAGGTGCATCCCCGCGAAGTGGTGGACCTGCCGCCGCAGATCGTTTGGCGATGCCGCCTCCGGGCACGACGATCCCGGCTGCCATCGTACCTGCGCCTGCTGTCCCAAAGCCGCTCCACACCTGGTCGGCGGTCGTGAAGGGCGGCAAACCCGGGGTCTCTGCAAAAGAGGTAGTGGAGAAGATTAATAAGGAGGTTGGGCCGACACTTGGTGTACGCGTGCACCAAGTGAAACCTGTGCGGTCGGGGGGGTAGTTATTCGCCTACCCTCTAAGGAGGAGCGGGATAAAGTCCTCGCAAATAAGAAGTTTTCCGAGGTGGGTTTGGAAGTGTGCGAAAACCGGAAGCAAGGCACTAGGGTGATCATTCGGGGGGTTTACGCGCAAATCTCCCCTGATGAATTCATGGAGGAGGTCTTTCGTCTGAACCTCGCGAAGGTTGACCCTGAGTGCCAGAAGTCAGAGGTTAGGCTGATCAGTCGACCTTGGAAGGCAGACGTCGAGGGAGCAACGGTGACCGTCACCCTGGAGGGACCGGAAAAGTTAATGTCCCCCCTCTTGGATGCGGGCCGTTGCTATGTCAAATGGTTTTCCTTCCCGGTTCGGCCGGAGAGTCAAACCTATAGCTGCTTCCGCTGTCTGAGTTTTGACCACCAGGTGAGGGACTGTGGGTTGAAGGCTGCCGTCTGTCGGAGGTGCGGACAGGAAGGGCATATTGAGGCAAAGTGCCCTAATGGGGTGCATTGCCGAAATTGTGCATTCAGGGGCAGACCCGCCGCACATCTTATGATGTCGGCGGAATGCCCGACATATGCTGCCGTTGTTGCCCGTGCACTCGCCAGACACTAATGGGTTTAGTCCTTCAACTCAATTGTCAGGGAGCGTACTCCGTTGTGTGTGAATTGGGGGCGCGCATGGCTGAGGAGAGTTGCAGTATTGCCCTGCTCCAGGAACCCTACACTACCAATGGTGTGGTGAGAGGGCTTCCTGGAGGGTTTAGGTCCTTTTGTGACCTTCGGGGCAATGCTGCGGTTGTGGTGAATGAGCCTAATTATGAATGCTTGTTGTTGAATGCGTCTGAATGGGGAATATGTGTGAGCATTGAGGGCTCCTTCGGGAGAGCCGTCTTTGCAAGCATATATTGTAAGTTTGGAGAACCCATGGAACCATACATCCGATACCTCGATACGGTGCTACTACTTGGGAGTAGCACGCCAGTTATCATTGGTGTGGATGCCAATGCCGTATCCCCTATATGGCATAGCAAAATATCCAGGACTTCTCCTGGATATGCTAGTCATGGACGGGGCGAGGCGTTGGGCGAGTGGGTACTCACCTCTCACGTTCATGTTGTGAACGAACCGAGTGGGTGGTACACATTCGATGGGCCCATGGGCAGGAGTGACATTGATGTTACTCTAATGAATGAGACAGCAGCGACCATAATCTCATTGAGATTGTGGTTGCTCCCCGTACCACCCCGGATATGCTTGGTACGCCTTCCGTAATGGGGTGGCGTACTGCCGGGGCAAATTGGACTCTGTACGGGTTATACGTCGAGCAGGAGGTGACTGCTACACCGCTCGATGTATTTGCAGAGCTCCCAGTAGATCAGCAGATTGCCCTCTTGAACGCCTGTATCTGGCGGGTCAATGACAGCATGTTTGAAAGGTGGAAGAAGGAGCGTTTTCGCTGTGTCAGGTGGTGGACGCGCGAACTGACCCAGAAGAGGAGATCTGTCAGGCGCCTGAGACGTCGGTTTCAACGCGCCCAGCATATCGATTCCGATGGTCTGTCCCAGCTTAGAATTCAATTAAGTGTGGAAACGCGTGAGTATAAGAGAATGGTTGTAGAGGTGAAAGAGGAACAATGGCGCAACTTCGTGTCAGAAAATTCGAACGACCCCTGGGGACAGGTCTACAAGATCTGTAGGGGTCGCCGCCAGACCGAAGTTAATTCCCTCCGTGTGGGCGAGCGAACAATATCAACATGGAGGGAATGTTCAGAGCTGCTTATTGAAGGGTTCTTTCCTAGGGCGGAGGTCCAGGTACCTCCCCTTGCACAAGACGTACCTGTACCTCCACTAGAAGTTGAAGAGTTGGATTATGCATTTGGCCTGGTTAGGTCTAAACGGTCTCCGGGTTTGGATGGAATAAACGGAGAAATGTGCAAGTGTTTGTGGAAGTTTATTCCGGAATACTTGGAAGCCGTTTATGATAAATGCATATGGGAGGGTTACTTCCCACGTGAGTGGAAAGCTGCTAGGGTTGTCGTTCTCTTGAAGTCGCCTGACAAAATAAGATCTGATCCTCGGTCTTACCGAGGTATCAGCCTTCTTCCAGTGCTTGGTAAAGTGCTGGAGAGGGTTATGGTTGAACGGCTTCAGGAGCTAGTTGGGGGTAACCAATCGGATAGACAGTTTGGGTTCAGGAAAGGACGCAGCATTGAAGACGCCTGGATGCATGTCCAAGACTGTGTAGAGAGAAGCTCCAATAAGTATGCCCTTGGCATATTTATTGACTTCAAGGGGGCGTTTGACTTCCTGCGCTGGGACAGGGTTATCGAGCGGTTGGTGGAGCTCGGCTGCCCGGAAATTGCTTTGTGGCAGAGCTATTTCTCGGACAGACGAGCTACTATCGTTGGTGCCTGCGAGAGTGTGGAAAGGGAGGTGGCTCGTGGTTGTCCGCAGGGATCCATCTGTGGTCCATATATATGGAACATGATGATGGACTCCTTGTTAAGGCAACTCGAGCATCTTTGCAAATTCAGCGCCTATGCGGATGACCTCCTCTTATTAGTAGAGGGGGATTCTCGCGCCAGTATTGAGCGTACCAGCGAGTCACTATATCAAGTAGTGGCTGGCTGGGGCGCCCATGTTGGCGTAGAGATTTCGGTGGACAAAACTGTGATGATGCTGCTCAAGGGCAGATTGTCACAGAATCGCCCACCGGTTGTCCGTATCGGCGGGGTTAGCATCAGATACGCGACGAAAGTCAAATACCTGGGGCTGACAATGGGTGAGCGAATGAACTTCCTGCCACACTTGGATGCTGTCAGGGATAGGATGCAGAATGTTTCGGGGCAGTTACGACGAATCATTCGGAGTGACTGGGGCCTGAGTCGCCGTGCCGTTCGCACAATATATCGTGGCCTATTCGTAGCATGCGCTACTTTTGGTGCCGCCATATGGTACCGAACGGTCATGACTGCTCATGGTCAGAGGCGCGTGCTGAGCATACAGAGGTGCATGATGCTCCCATGCTTGCCCTTGTGTCGTACCGTTTCCACGGATGCGATGCAGGTGCTTCTTGGTGCACCCCCTCTCGACCTGGTGGTTATACAGCTTGCTGTTTCCTTCAGGCTGAGAAGGAGGGCAAGTTTGCCGCTGTTGGAGGATGAATGGGCCGCCGACGATAATGTGGAGAGTGGATGGTTGGAAAATAGGCGTCGATTAGAAGGGGTGGTTAGAGGGAAGTGGCAGGAGCGCTGGGACAATAGTCCCAACGGCAGGGTAACGTACGGGTACATCCGGGACGTTTCATTTGTGGCGGAAAATCCAGACTTCAGATTTAGTCTGAGCCTGGGTTTTCTGCTTACTGGTCATGGTCCTCTTAATGCATTCTTGCATAAGAGGAGCTTGAGCGAAACGGAGGGGTGTGTATGTGGGGCTGCATATGAGGACTGGTTGCATGTGTTGTGCGAGTGCCCGGAGTACTCGGACATAAGGGATTTGGGTAGTTTTGGGGTTAATGTTGATGAAGGTAGAGTTGATGTGAGTGGAGCGCTCTCCACTAGTCGGACTATTGATTTGCTCAATAGGTATGCTTTTAAGGTGTTTAGACGGAGGAGACGTGGTGGTGACCGTGGTGGTTAATTTGTGTGTGTGTTCGTGGATGTGGGGGGGGGGGGGGGGGGGGGGGGGTTCTAACCCCACCTCACCCCTAGGCGGCCGGTCCGGAGTAGGTGGATACTCAACCGGAAGTGGCTTCGGCTGCGAAAGTCAGACCAAGACTTTAAAGTGGTACCACGGGGAACAGATAGCCCGCGGAGCTTGCTCCGTTTCTGTTCATTTGCGGTTGGCCCCTTTGGGAGCATCGTGGTGGCTGTGGTTGATATCCGAATGCGGTAAGAGTTGGTCAGCTCGAATGTGGAGTTGCATTGCAACCGGGTGCCATGACCCATAGAATGGAAGAGGTGTTAGATAGGCCTTCAACCCCACCAAGGTGATGATGTGTCCACTCACATTATCGATTGGTACCAAGGTAAGCGAGCCTTGGGGGCCCCGCTTTGACCTGTGTACTTGGTACATGCGTGAGGTTAGGTCTTCGAAGACAGGCACTCACGTAAAACCTACACTCGCTTTCAACATCCCAGGCAAACTCCTGCAAAGTCTCATTAGCTCTTTGGTGAAGGTTTTGCAATTCTATTTGAAATATCTGTTTCCTGTGTTCGCTTCCGTATCGCCGTTCTACAGCAGCCATCAATGCGTCATAACTGTTCCGTTCGTACTCTGGAATAGTCTGTAAGATTTCGGCAGCTGGTCCTTTCAATGCTACGAAGAGTGCGGCAACTTTATCTTCCACATTCCAGTTGTTCACTGCTGCGGTCTTCTCAAACTGTAGCTTAAAGGAAACAGAACCGTCAAAGGATGGTGTTTTTACCTTCGTATTGCTTGCTGAAATAACGGGGCGATTTAGTTGCAGCTCCTGTATACGACCTTTTAAAGCATCTACCTCAGCCTCGATTTTGTTATCAAACTGCATTATTTTTTCGTCCATACGGGCTTCTAGTTGTACAGAGATCTGCGATGATACCTGTGCTGAAATTTGTCCCGACATTTCGGATATACGTGCCTCCTGTACTTCAATCCGCTATTTGTGACGACATTTCGGATATACGTGCCTCCTGTGTTTCAATCCTGGATGCTATTTGTGACGATATTTCGGATATACGTGTCTCCTGTGATTCAATCCTGCGATTCTAGTTGTGATGCCATATATGTCTTCTGCTCTTCCAGTTGTGATGACATTTGTGACGACATTTCTGAAATACGCGTCTTCTGTTCTTCCATCTTGGATGTTATACGGTTCTCCTGCGATTCCATATATGTCTGCTGTTCTGCCAGTTGAGATGACACTGTCGCTGTTTGAGCAGATATTGCAGCTAAAATCATGTTCAAGTCTGTGCTGGTAACCGTCTGCGATGTTTCGTTTTTCTCTTCAATTTTTGTTGTCTCCTCGCCATCAAGATGAAAGTCATACTCTTCCACGTCAATTCCTTCTAATTCCATTGCCTCCCGTAGTCGTGCCTGAAGTTCGAGTTTAATGCCGGTTGTATTCAATCCACGGCTCTCCAACTCCTTCTTCAGTTGCTGGATCTTCAATTCACTGAACTTTGCCATGTCCTTGTTGTTCTTTGCAATCTTCGGAATTTATTCAACAAGTCCTCTTCTGACACCAATTGTAACGAATTGGCTGCAAATCCTCTTATTTGCCCTTTTGCTAGGTTCGTATCACTAAACTGTTGAATAAATAACTCCAATATTGAATAATGGAAAAATGACCTTTATTAAAATACTTCACAATAACACTCAAACTGTGCAACGAATAGCTTAATAACCAAACTGATAGCTTAAATGAAACTCTACTATTCAAAATAATACTGCTCTTGCTCGCTAGATAGCGTCTTAGTCGAAACTGCTTGACAACTCAAATCAAACTGAATTCCAGCGCCTCTACAATTGTCGCCTTTTATACTCTTTCATTTCAACCTTCGCATCTTCTAGGCGCTTCCAGAATCTACTAGTCCAGCAGCTCTCAAACTTCTCAGCTGTAACTACAATTGCACAATTTTATAGTTTTTTCTCATTGCATACTTATAGGAGTATCTCAGATATATGCATGTATTTGTGCATTGACTCTCCGCTGCTCGTATACGTGCATGGTACATATATGTATGTAGACGCAGTTATTGTTTCGTTTATGTATATACATGATGATTGAATTATTGATGTGCATTCACGTCACTGCTTAGCATCGGCTTAGAGCTGGCAGCACTCCTTAGTTTTGCTAATATTCGTAACATTATTTTATCGGCGCTGTGGTATAAATCTTCTACCTTGAAAGCTGTTATTTCGATAACTTTCATGTGGACTACTGTGGTATCTAATTTTAATTATGCTATTCAGCTCCATTTTATATCTGGGTTTCCCAAGGACTGATGGCGGCCACCGTGGTGTGATGGTAGCGTGCTCCGCCTACCACACCGTATGCCCTGGGTTCACACCCCGGGCAAAGCAACATCGAAATTTTAGAAATAAGGTTTTTCAATTAGAAGAAAATTTTTCTAAGCGGGGTCGCCCCTAGGCAGTGTTTGGCAAGCGCTCCGGGTGTATTTCTGCCATGAAAAGCTCTCTGTGAAAACTCTCATGTCTTGCAGATGCCGTTCGGAGTCGGCATAAAACATGTAGGTCCCGTCCGGCCAATTTGTAGGGAAAATCAAGAGGAGCCGCAAATTGGAAGAGGTGTTCGCCCTTAGATCTCTTCGGAGGTTAGCGCGCCTTACATCTATTTATTTATTCCCAAGGACTGGGATATGCTTTTCGCAGATCTCATCCACCTTATATTTAAAGATTTCAAAGCAGTTGGCGACATCAACGTTGCAAAATATTGAATTCTAATCAATGGCGTCAACTGCAATATCAACCATATCGACATCCGTTCTAATGAAGCAGAAACTAATAGCTTCATCATAATGAACCGAATTAAACTCATAGAATTCGACCTTGGTATATGATGAATACCAGAAGTAGAAAAATGATCGAGACATTTAAACAAAGAAAAAATTACACTACCATGGACAAAGATTAAGTCTAAAATACGAGAAAGTCGATTTGCTTACTTAGTTGGCGCTTAACCGTTTAAACGGTTATGGCCGTCCAACAAGGCGCGCCATTCGCTCTTCGCTCTGTCAACTGGCGCCAATTGGTCAAACCAAGGCAGTTTAAATCTTTTTCCAGCGGAGTGGTGGCCGCCCTCTTCCTCTGCTTCCATTGGGTTCCGATAAAAACACTTTCTTAGCCGGAGCGTCATCTTTCATTCGCCAGCGTAGTCGCTGCGTTTTAATTCGCTGGACTATGTTGATGTCTGCGTAAAGTTCGTACAGCTCATCATTAAATTTTCTTCGATACTCGTCATCGCCAACGCGTAGAGGTCCATAAATCTCTCGAAGAACTTTTCTCTCGAACACTCCCAGAGCCGATTCGCTTCATCCGATGTTCTAATGGTCCATGCTTCTTTTTCGTTTGCCGCGAGAGGACTTTACTTTTCCATTGCCAACCTAGTCCAATGTAGCATTTATTGGCAAGAATTGGCTGGATTTCAGAGCTGACGTTGTTGTTAGTGTTAATGCTGGTTCCCAAATAAAAGAAGTCTTACTATTTCGGAATTATGGCTGCCAACAGTAGCGTGGTTGCCAAGGCGCATATACGCTGACTCTTTGCTCGATGAAACCCATCTTCACCGCTTCTGTTGTTGCTCAACAGCTCAAGGCGGCTTTAAAATCGGCGAAAAAGTGATGTGTGTCGATTCTTTTTTCCCAGATTTTTTCCTAGATTTGGCGCATTGTGAAAATCTGGTCGATGGTAGATTTACCAGGTCTGAAGCCGCACTGATAAGGTCATCAATCAGCCGATACTCGTCAATTCAATCTTTCGCACAATACTTGACAGGATCTTAGATGCGATATTAAGGAGGCTGATTCCGCGATAGTTGGCGCAGTTTGCAAGATCCATTTTCATGTGAACTGAGCAAAGTGCACTTTGATTCCAATCGTCGGGCATATGATGATGATGAATGCGCCTTACCAACTCCTCTCCACCGTATTTGAATAGTTCCGCCGGCAATCCATCAGCACGCGCGGACTTTTTTGGCAGCGTTCGTATCTACGTTCTAAAGGTTCATAGAAAGCGTCTTTCTAATCTGTCGGTGCATTGGGGTAGGTGAATGGTATATTAAATAATTTTGCTTTTATTCGGATAGCAGATTTCAGGCCGACCTTCTCTTCCAATTTACGTCGTGCTCCTCGTTGTTCTTACAAATTGATGGGACGGGACAGACTCCGAACGGGATCTGCAAGGCAGATACAGGTTAATTAAATTTATTACACTTGTTTTTTAAAAAACATCGATGGTTGAGCTAGCTGAATCAAAAAATTTAAACGTATTTTATTACACCATATTTAATTCTAATTTAATACGGGTTACTTAAATTTATTACACTTGTTTTTTTAAAATATCGAGGGTCGGGCTAGCTAGTAAGCTATGGTGTAATTTAGTACGGGTTAATTAAATTTATTACACTTGTTTTTTTAAAAAATAATAGCTTAAGTTTAAGCTATTGCACAATGCACAATCAAAAAACGAGGCCGTACTAAATTGCACAATATTTAATGCTAATTTAATATGGGTTAATTAAATTGATTGCACTTTTTTTTTTTAATATAACCCATATGCCCAATCAAACAAATTAAAACGTATTTATTTACACCATATTTAATGCTAATTTAATACGGTTAATTAAATTTATTACACTTGTATTTTAAACAATATCGAGGGCTAGCTTAAGTTGTTGCCAGCCATGTGTCTATTAATTTATTAGGATAGGAATTTTTGAATAAAATATTTTTATGAATTTTTAAGCGGGGATTACCCTTATTGCTTTAAATGTATTAAACATTTAATTGAAGCAGTTTTTAATTTATTTAATAATTCGGGAAAAACTTAAACAACGTGACATCAGGACGGACAAGGCGGCAGCTGTTTCGATTATACCTTGTAAATCTCTTCCTAGCCTTTATCATGGGAGTGGGATTTGAACCAATGTTGTCTATTTGTATGAGTTATTAAGCGGGGATTACCTTGGTAAATTGGTTTTGTATTGGTTTAAATGTATGAAAACATTTAATTGAAGCAATTTTTAATTTATAATTTATTTAAAAATTTGGGAAAAATTTAAACAATGTGACATCAGGACGGACAAGGCGCCAGCTGTTTGATTATACCTTGTAAATCTCTTAAAAGCCTTTTCTCCCGGGAGTGGGATATGAACCCGCACTAATACGATGGTTGAAGTGTTACAAACGCATTCAGCCACCTCATGCTTTAAGCCCCCATTACTGATACTTAGCATAGACTTGACTTGACTTGGCGTAAACTTGGCAACTTAGCCACGATTATACTCCACTTGGCGCATAAAATCTGGCATCATAATCAGCGTTGAAATTTATTTTTAAATAAATGTCAATTTGAATGACAAAATGTCAAAATGAAATGGAAACAAACAAATGGCATCTCAAAATGTAAACGTCACTTAGAACTTACATAGAAAATCAAAATTCAACACTTCTAAGTCAAGTTAACTTTTGAGTAATCAGTAACATGCAATGTTCATTTAACAGAACTGTAAGTGACAGTTCGCAAGCCAAGTCAAGTCTATGCTAAGTATCAGTAATGGAGCCTTTAGTTACTATAACCTTATCCCAATTGCTTTCTTTGCATATTTTCTTTATTCATAGTCCATACTTCGTATGACATGATATGGTAAAGTTATGCGTTGGTAAGGCGGTTTTCAAAGAAACTTGGTGTTGTTTTTGTTCTATTTATAGAACTACAGCGAAACCAGTGTTGTTTATTTGAATGAATGTTTAAGCGGGGATTACCCTTATTGCTTTAAATGTATGAAAACATTTAATTGAAGCAATTTTTAATTTATAATTAATTTAATAATTTTGGAAAAATTTAAACAACGCGACATCAGGACGGACAAGGCGACAGCTGTTTCGATTATACCTTGTAAATGTCTTCAAAGCCTTTTCTCCCGGGAGTGGGATTGGAACCCGCACTCCTACGATGGTTGAAGTGTTACAAACGCATTCAGCCACATCATGCCTTAGTTGTTGTAAACCTTATCCCAATTTCCTTCAATTTTAAATAAATTATAAATTAAAAATTGCTTCAGTTAAATGTTTTCATATATTTAAAGCAATAAGGGTAATCCCGCTTAAAAATTCACACAAATAGACAACATTGGTTTCGTTGTAGTTCTATAAATAAAACAAAAACAACACCAAGTACCTTTGAAAACCGCCTTACCAACGCATAACTTTACCATATGATGGACTATGAATAAAGAAAATATGCAAAGAAGGCATGACGTGGCTGAATGCGTTTGTAACACTTCAACCATCGTATTAGTGCGGGTTCATATCCCACTCCCGGGAGAAAAGGCTTTTAAGAGATTTACAAGGTATAATAGAAACAGCTGTCGCCTTGTCCGTCCTGATGTTACGTTGTTTAAAATTGTTTCCCAAATTATTAAATAAATTATAATTAAAATGTCAATTGAATATTTTCATACTTTTAAAGCAATAAGGGTAATCCCCGCTTAAAAATTCATATAAATAGACAACATTGGCTTCATTGTAGTTCTATAAGTAGAACAAAAACGACACCCAGTTTCTTTTAAAACCGAAGGCAATTGGGATAAGCTTTCCAACAACTAAGGCATGACGTGGCTGAATGCGTTTGTAACACTTCAAACATCGTAGGAGTGCGGGTTCAAATCCCACTCCCGGGAGAAAAGGCTTTGAAGAGATTTACAAGGTATAATCGAAACAGCTGTCGCCTTGTCCGTCCTGATGTCACGTTGTTTAAATTTTTTCCCAAATTATTATATAAAATATTTTTTAATTTTTCGGTTATTTTCAGTTATGAACTCCTGATCACTTAAGTCGCGTATTTTCTTTATAAAGGTGATTGCCGTGTTTCTTGTTTGCATCCAAGGTTGATTAGAATGATAGTTAATCATTCGTGATGATGCTACAGCTTTTGCATACCAATTCGTTTTTAATTTTTATCTGATTTTATTATTTCTATATATAGGAAGGCCAATTTACTTTCTTTCTCTTTTTCTACTGTGAATTAGATTTTGGGTGTTGTGCGTTAAAAGTTTTTAAAATTTCTTCCAAGTCCTTTGTCTTAATTATTGCAAATATATCGTCTACATACTTATTTATGTATTTGATATATATGTCCTTGGATTTGAGCTCGGTGATGTTGTTGTCATGTATTTTGTCTAGCACTATATCTGCTACTGCAGGTGATAGGGGGTTTCCCATAGGTATTCCGTATACTCGTTGGTAGAATTTGCCATCGTATGTGAAATAATTGTTGTCCCTCAAGCAGAATTCTAGGCAAGTTTGAAACTGTTTATTTGTTAAAGTAGTGTGTTGTTTAAGTGTTTCCCATTTTCTCATTATTCTATTTTATTTTATTTCAGCTGGTTTCCCTGGAAAAGGAACAAATTCTTCAATTAGAATCCTACTTAGCTGCTCAAACTTCACAGGCCATAATAACCGAAGATAATGCAATTTTAATATCGCAGTTGATACTTATGGATCCAATGGGGCCGGTTCGCAAAATCCCAAACAATTTTTTAGAGCAAGTAAAGAGTCTCAACAGGAGCTTGAAACTTGGTTATCTTTTATGTAGATGCCGGCGTCCAGACTTGCTTCTTGATATAATCCAGCGGCAAGGCACAACTAAATCAATGCCCTGGCTTTCTGACTTGGTACATAGTAGTGAAGGTGACTTTAGCCATCTGCCTGTGCAATGCTTGTGCGAGTTTTTGTTGTTTAACGCCAATCTAATCAGCGAAGAAAATACTAGGGACATGGAGCTGGTATCTTACTTGAGAAACCTTATAATGGAAGAGCATTCTCAAAAGAAAACCGTTTGTGAAATTTTGGATTATATATTTCGTAGATTATCTTCAACGGTTAAGGAATCTCGAAACGCTGCCATATCCGGACTTAAAATTATCTTTAAAGACAGTGATGGTCAAAATGATTGGTTGCTGAAATCAACTCCACAGATTCCCTGTTTTAACGATGCTTTATCTTTCATAATACCACAGCTGAGATCTGCTTGCCAAGTTGAAAATATGCCGGCTTTGGTAATGTCTTATATTCAATTTATTGCGGCGCATACAATTAATGATGGAGTCATAGATATGCTAGATCATGTTATTGATATGGCACAACTCATTGTAGAGCGGAGTACCATGTTTCAACACATTATACCTGCAAGCGGAGATTTATTGCTGGGATGCAGTTATGACAATCTCGCCGATTGCCGATTTCAAACGCTTAAATGTCTCTTTGTTATGTTCAATAATTACATTATTAGATTGAGGGAGCATAGAGAGCCTTATGAATGGACAGAGTACCCTGATTTACTTATGGTTCAGTTTGAAGATGGATCAGAGTTACCTTTACATTTAAATATAATTCACGCTTTTATAATATTATTGACACAATCAAGTAGTCAAATGCCTGAATCATTTCCGATTCTTGACTACTGGTTTCCTCCCGGGCGAAGGCCCCCAACAGGGTTTTTACCAAATACAATTCACGATGCTGTCCAACTATTGCCTGATTGGTTAAAATTAAAGATGATTCGCTCTTCGGTGGATCGTCTTATTGACGCTGCTTTGTTAGATTTAACTCCCGACCAAATTGTTCTGTTTGTACAAAATTTTGGAACTCCTGTTACTTCCATGTCAAAATTATTGGCTTTGTTGGACCATGCTGTGAATGAAGAAATTGATCTCGTTAAAAGTGCTATTCTTAATAAAGCATATTTAGCACAACTTATTGAAATTCAACAAAAACGTGGAGCCAAAAATGGTCACTTTACTGTAAAAGCTCTTGAGCTATATTCACATTCGCAAACAGTTCCAGATCATCCGAAACGGTCAGATATGGTACTAAACCTTCTAAATTTTCAAACAAGCTTTCAATCGAAAAGGTTTTCTGCAGCTGTTTATCGGGGAAATAAGGATATTGACGAAATAATTGGCAACATTTTAAAATGCTCGAATTACTATTATGCAATTACAAGTAGTTTTCGAAGACTAATTCATCATTTACTTGGCCGTGATATGTCTTTGCTAAAAAATTCCATGGAAATAATAAGTCATTTGAAACGAATTTGGTTGGTATTAATGCGTGTGATTGGGCGATATAAACATACAATACTACAACAAACAACAATACAAAATACGCATATCTGCACGTTATTAAGAGTTTTATTAAAAGAAAAGTGTGTAATATCAGATGACATTAACTATATTATAGCTGAACTATTTGAATGTGAATCTGTTTGCAAAAAGGAACTGAGTGGTAACCGAATAACATTCATAAATTTTAAAAGTTTGCTCAATATCGTAAATTGGAAGGAAGTTCAAACTTGTCAGTCTTCTTTAGAGTGTTTGGAAAAAAGCAAAAATAAACAGTTCGAATTAAATGCTCAAACGCTATTCGGAAAACCCGTTTGTGTATCAGAAAAGTCTAGAGTAAAATATTTATGTCATTGTGGGCTAATGGTTGATCGATTATGTGAAATAGATCCTGAGTTTAAAGATTTATGCAAACAGGGTCAATTAAGTCGGTTATTTTTGAACACAAGCTTTGATTTTCGCTTCCACATGTTGTCTCTAATATGCCACCAAACGAGTTGGGATACATTGCTTTTTACTTTAAAATCGTTAATGCAAGAAACACAACAACATATTGATTGCAGTACAGCTCTCAATTTCATCGAAGCACTTCTAAATAATCCGAAGCTATGGCAAGGAAGAGATAAGAACATAACAAAGTCTAATTTTCCAGAAGTAATGTTTTTGCTAACCGAATTCGAATTGAGTGCTTTAATTGATTTTATTTTGAGTGAAGCTGACGTGAATTCAGATTCAAAGCTAGGAAAATATGACTATAAAATATGTTCACGTATAAATCTTCTGTTCAAGGTAGCAAGTAAACGACATAAAGATATTTCAAAGTTTATAGAAAATATACTAGGGAAACCTTACCCCCAATTTTTAAAAATAAGAATTATTCACCAAATGTACCTCATACACCCAACTATACGTTTCATGTCAAATAGTTGCAATGAGCATATGACTAAAGCAACCTCTTTAAAAGGTTGCAAAGCAGATAAACTTTCAAGTTATTTAATTACTTGTCTGGGCAATTTATTTCTTAGGAAGGATTTTGAGACGCTTTCTAGTGATATTGAAATGCTAATAAGGAAATTTGCAGCAACACATCCGATATTGTTTTTACGCCAATTAGGAGTTTTATCATCTTTAATACAAGGAAGGGCTCAATTAGGTGTCCGTGTTTTGCGGGACGAGTACCATTTTCACCGGTTTATACAAATTCTTCGGGCCTTCCAACTTCTACAACCCATGTTATTTGAAGATAGCTACAAAGCTGAGTTTCATTCAGCATTGGAATGTTATTTCATTTTTTTCAAGCATCATAGTTCTGTAAAAGAGTCGTATCATATACTAATAAAATTTGTTGAACTATTGCAGTCATACATTAATTCAAATCCAGCAAGCGCGCTTCTTTACATTGAGAAATATGTCGGAATTTTAATGGAATTGTCAGTCAGATTTATTTCCATTCCATCGCTTCAACAATTAGTACAAGGAATAGCTCTTTTACAACAAAAAGGTATTAGGATTAACGAACTAAACGATGAGGAAAATAAGAATGAGGTTGACTTCGAAGAACATTCTAATAACAACGTGTTTGTTTCAACTGATACTGATTTAGCTGAAATTACTTCCATAATACAAATGGAACAAAGTGCCAAAGGAGGGGGACAATTTGCAATGTCTACACAATTTTTGAAATCCGTCACTTTATCGCAGCATTTTACAGATTTAATAACAGTAATAAGAAATTCAAGTGTAGAAGAAGCTATTTTAGGACCTTTGCAAGAAGTAGAAAGTCTTACGTCAAAAAGATTTTCATTTTTGCATGAAATTTTCGATCGACTACTTGAATTGATATTTTCGCCAAGTGCGCAAATACGTTCCAATGCGTTTATTCTTCTAGTTCGCCATTTAAAACATAATCCTGGCCGATCGGACATAAACCGGTGTACACTAAATGCATATATTCAATGTTTGAGAGACGACAATTCATCTGTAGCTACCACTGCTGTAGATAATCTAGTGGAAATGACTCTTCTTTTACAGGAGCACACCGTTGAAATACTTTCAGTAGCTTTTACACTGGGAGTTAAGTCTAAATTAAACACAAGTACACAAATAAAAAGGGTTTTACAAACACTGATGTTACAACATGGATATTAAAATTAGATAATAAACATAAATTCATATATCATAATAAAAATTCGTAATGCAATCTTGACTTTTGTGCAAGGGTTTCACTTCAAAATAACATATGTCTCATATCAATCAATTATTGGGATTTATTAAACTCATGATCAGTGCTGCTCAAATTTTTTGTATTGAAGTGCAAATCGCAATACATGTAACAAATTGTATGTACACTGAAATTTTATTTATAGTTGAAAAATAAAAATTTTAATTTTAAACGTTTAAAAAGTTTTTATTTCAAATCAGAAAATGTCGTCTGACATTTGGCCATTAAATTTAGTTTTCATGCATTGACCTTCAGATCTAGTTATATCAGAACATACTTTATAAAAAAATGAAATATGTATAAACATCAGGTGCTGTATTAAATAATCACAGACATAGGTACTAAGCCATATTTTATCCAATCTAACAAGTTCACTAAGGGCAGGTTGATATTGTAACGAATTTTGGAAAATTCCTGATTATTTAGCAGCTTTTGTCGAATCTGTAAACTGTCGGAAAAATAACCCAAATATTCAGTATAGCAAAACGTCCTTTATTTAGACTACTTTGGGAGTAGTACTTCACAATTACAGTTTTCGTGTACTTCACTAACAGCGTGTTGAAATCAAACTCTTTGCTAATTCCTCAGCATATTTCTTCAATGATAGAGATTTTTCAAGAACAAACTTCTTGGACAGCTTGAGCAATAACTTCCCCTGCCAACCAAAACTGCGTAAAAGACTGGATAATGCGCGAGTAAAAAAGGGAATAATTTTGTATAGGCAGTGTGCGGATTTTATCCATGGTGAAATGGGATATTTCGTGTACGTGTGAGTTGTCAGTCTGCAACTACTGCATACTTTTAGGTGCAAATGACAGCTTTGAACGCCAATGTGCAGTGTTGCCAGACCGTCCTTTAAAACATCCAAAAACCGTTTTCCTAATACCCAAAAAATACAAATGCTCCAAAGTTTCTATAAAAATGCTTTAAATTTTTTATGTACAAAATCTTCCATTCTTTTCATATAAATTTTATGTAATTTACATTTAAAAAAAATTTTTAATAAAATAAAATAAAATTGAAAACGATAAAAAAGTACATTAAATAAATTAAAATAAATTAAATTAAATTAAGTAAAATAAAACAAAACAAAATAAAAAATAAAAGAAAATATAATTAAAGTAATAAATAAAAATAAAATTAAATAAAATGAAATAAAATAAAGTAATATAAAATAAAATAAAGCAAAACAAAATACGATAAAGTAAAATGAAATAAAACAAAAATAAAATAAAATAAAACAAACACAGATTAAAATAAAATAAAATAAAATAAAATATGAAATGAAATAAAATGAAATGAAATAAAATAAAATGAAATGAAATGAAAAATAAAATAAAATAATATAAAATTAAATTAAATAGTGTAAACAAAAATAAAACAAGAATAGAGTAGAACAAAATACAATTTTATAAAATAAAAAAATTAAATGTTATAAAATAAAATGAAAAGAAGTGGTATGAAATTATAAAATGAAACGAAACAAAATGGAATGAAATATTATGAAACAAAATGGAATTAATAAATTTGAAATGGAAAGCAATGAAACGATATGAAATACAATGAAATGAACAAAAAAAAATAAAATGAAATAAAATGGAATGAAATGAAATGGAATGGATATGAAATAATGTGAAATAAAACAAAGTAGAATAAAATAAAATAAAATTAAATAAAACCATATGAAATCAAATTAAAAAAAATAAAATAAAATAGAATAAAATAAAACGAAATTTAAACTAAACCCAATTAAATAAAATGGAGCGAAACAAAATGAAATTGAGTGAAATGAAATTAAGATTAATTTAATTGAAACGAAAAAATATGAAACTATATAAAATTAAACGGAACGAAATTAAATGAATTCATATGTAAAAAAAAATATGGAACTATATAAAATGAAACGGAATGATATAAAATTAAATGAAAAAATAGAAATCATATGGAAACGAAAAGAAATAAAACGAAATGATATGAAACTATATGAGGTGAAACTAAAAAAAATAGATTATTAATAAGTGAAACGAAATGTAATGAAATGAATTAATTGAATTTAAATAAGATAAAACGAATAGACATGGAATTAAAGGAAATGGAACGAAATGAAATGGAAAGAAGTGAAATGAAACAGAAGAAAATTAACTGAAACAATATGAAATTAAACGGAATAAAATGAAGTGAAATTAAATGAAATACAATAAAATGAAATGATATGGAAAAGAAAAAATATAAATCATATGGAAATGAAAAGAAATAAAACGAAATGATATGAAACTATATGAAATGAAACTAAATAAAATATAATATTATGCAGTGAAACGGAATGAAATGGAACGAAATGCTTGAAATTGAATATGATAACATGAAAAGCAATGAAATTAAGTGAAGCGAAACGAAATGAATTGTAATAAAATGAAATAAAGTTCAATTAAATGAATGCAATGAAGTAAAATAGAACAAAATGAAGTAAAGTGCTATGTAGTAAATGAAATAATATGAAACTAAATAGAGCGGAACGAAACAAAATTGAGTGAAATCGAATGAAATTGAAACGAAATAAAATGACACGAAATGGTATAAAATAAAACGAAATGAATGAAATAATAGATATAAAATGGCAACGGAATAAAATTAAATAGCATGTATTATTTGAAGTATCTGGGTCTACCAATATTCCGGAATCCTTTCGTACAACGATGGGCCAACGTCCTATTATGAACAAAGAAGGAATTTGAATATATATATATGTATACATATCCGAAAACTAGATACATAGGTGAATTTTCACAAGTAAATATGTACATATGGATGCGCACTGTTTGTTGCACTCTCCTTTGTAGCATATTGCACTTATCCATTTAAAGAGCAAAAAGCACATGTATAAGCACTGCGTTATGTACACAATACACTAAATTTCACAGGTACCTACATTACATATTCTTAAAATACCCCGGAATGGTGCACGCGGAAGACAAGCTCTGCATTGTATTTCCATTAACATGCATTTTCATTGTAAAACCTGATGAAGTCGAAATCTTATTAAACGATACTTATGTAAAAAGAACTAAAGAATATTTGGAAATACATTTACCGTTATTTTCGCACGAACACTGGAATTTTTATAGAAATGAATTATCTTAATTTATTTAATAATTTGGGAAAAATTTATACAACGTGACATCATGACGGACAAAGCGACAGCTGTTTCGATTATACCTTGTAAATCTCTTCAAAGCCTTTTCTCCCGGGAGTGGGATTTGAACCCGCACTCCTACGATGGTTGAAGTGTTACAAACGCATTCAGCCACGTCATGCCATAGTTGTTGTAAAGTTTTTCCCAATTGCCTTCTTTGCATATTTTATTATTTTTACACACTCCATACTTCGTATGTAATTATGTGTTAAAGTTATGCCTGTTAGTAGGGCGGTTTCATAGAAACTAGTATTGTTGCTGTTTTTGTTCTATTTGTAGAACTACAAAGAATTAACCAATGTTGTCTATTTGTATGAGTTAAACGGGGATTGCCCGTATTGCTTTAAATGTATTAAAGCATTTATTAGAAGGAATTTTTAATCTTATAATTTATTTAATAATTTGGAAAAATTTAAACAACTTGACATCAGGACGGACAATGCGACAGCTGCTTCGATTATACCTTGTAAATCTCATCAAAGCCTTTTCTCCCGGGAGTGCGATTTGAACCCGCACTCCTACAATGGTTCAGGTGTTACAAACCCATTCAGCCACGTCATGCCTTAGTTGTAAAGTTTTTCACAATTGCCTTCTTTGTATATTTATTCTTTTTACACACTCCATACTTCTTATGTTATTATGTTTAAAGTTACGCTTGTTGGTAAGGCGGTTTCAAACAAACTAGTAGTTTTTGGTCGAAAAATTTACCCTTTCGCCATTTTCTTTGCAGGCTCGAAAATTATTTTTTTGATTATGCGTGGTGGAACTTTTTTTCCTAAGCCCAAATCCTATCGAAAAATCGATGGTGCGATATCGGTTAATAAATCGACCCAGTCTACTGTGCATACAGTGCTTGTCGCATGTTCGTGCGTTCGACTACTTGTAGGGTTTTTGTTTTATATATGTACATATGTAAATAAATTTTTTTCCATTTAATTTTAATAATTGTTTTTGTTTTTATCGGCCTATTGATAAATCATTCAAGGTTCGAATCGAGCTCAAGGCCAGAACAATAATTTTTTTCTAATGATAAATATTGTTATTTTTTAATTTTTCTAAATTTGAAAAATTGTATTTTGTTTTTGGAATAGTAAGTAGAAAATTTTTCAGACAACCTGCCATAGCTGCGCAGATAGATCCATTTCGAAGGGTGCTAAGCCTTCATCATCAGTACGCTGTAGGCATGCCGCGCTAACCATTTAGCTATACAGCGGTGGTTTGTTTGACTGGCAAATTTGCTACTTCTATTCCTTTTTACCAACTATATATATTGAGTGTTGCGCCATCTGGTGCAAATCACTGATAATGCTGGATTTTTTGTTTATTGTCAATTACTTTGTTTGACATTCCCAAGTGCTCATGGTTTGTTAACAATTGTTTTTGTTTTTATCGGCCTATTGATAAATCATTCAAGGTTCGAATCGAGCTGAAGGCCAGAACAATAATTTTTTTCTAATGATAATTATTGTTATTTTTTAATTTTTCTAAATTTGAAAAATTGTATTTTGTTTTTGGAATAGTAAGTAGAAAATTTTTCAGACAACCTGCCATAGCTGCGCAGATAGATCCATTTCGAAGGGTGCTAAGCCTTCATCATCAGTACGCTTTAGGCATGCTGCGCTAACCATTTAGCTATACAGCGGTGGTTTGTTTGACTGGCAAATTTGCTACTTCTATTCCTTTTTACCAACTATATTTATTCAGTTTTGCGCCATCTGGTGCAAATCACTGATAATGCTGGATTTTTTGTTTATTGTCAATTACTTTGTTTGACATTCCCAAGTGCTCATGGTTTATTAACAATTGTTTTTGTTTTTATCGGCCTATTGAAAAATCATTCAAGGTTCGAATCGAGCTCAAGGCCAGAACAATAATTTTTTTCTAATGATAATTATTGTTATTTTTTAATTTTTCTAAATTTGAAAAATTGTATTTTGTTTTTGGAATAGTAGTAGAAAATTTTTCAGACAACCTGCCATAGCTGCGCAGATAGATCCATTTCGAAGGGTGCTAAGCCTTCATCATCAGTACGCTTTAGGCATGCTGCGCTAACCATTTAGCTATACAACGGTGGTTTGTTTGACTGGAAAATTTGCTACTTCTATTCCTTTTTACCAACTATATTTATTCAGTGTTGCGCCATCTGGTGCAAATCACTGATAATGCTGGATTTTTTGTTTATTGTCAATTACTTTGTTTGACATTCCCAAGTGCTCATGGTTTATTAACAATTGTTTTTGTTTTTATCGGCCTATTGATAAATCATTCAAGGTTCGAATCGAGCTCAAGGCCAGAACAATAATTTTTTTCTAATGATAATTATTGTTATTTTTTAATTTTTCTAAATTTGAAAAATTGTATTTTGTTTTTGGAATAGTAAGTAGAAAATTTTTCAGACAACCTGCCATAGCTGCGCAGATAGATCCATTTCGAAGGGTGCTAAGCCTTCATCATCAGTACGCTTTAGGCATGCTGCGCTAACCATTTAGCTATACAGCGGTGGTTTGTTTGACTGGCAAATTTGCTACTTCTATTCCTTTTTACCAACTATATTTATTCAGTGTTGCGCCATCTGGTGCAAATAACTGATAATGCTGGATTTTTTGTTTATTGTCAATTACTTTGTTTGACATTCCCAAGTGCTCATGGTTTGTTAACAATTGTTTTTGTTTTTATCGGCCTATTGATAAATCATTCAAGGTTCGAATCGAGCTGAAGGCCAGAACAATAATTTTTTTCTAATGATAATTATTGTTATTTTTTAATTTTTTTAAATTTGAAAAATTGTATTTTGTTTTTGGAATAGTAAGTAGAAAATTTTTCAGACAACCTGCCATAGCTGCGCAGATAGATCCATTTCCATATGGCATGTTGTCTGGACAATTTTCTACTTACTATTCCAAAAACAAAATACAATTTTTCAAATTTAGAAAAATTAAAAAATAACAATAATTATCATTAAACAAATTATTTTTCTGGCCTTGAGCTCGAATCGAACTTTGAATCATTTATCAATAGGCCGATAAAAACAAAAACAATTGTTAATAAACCATGAGCACTTGGGAATGTCAAACAAAGTAATTGACAATAAACAAAAATTCAGCATTATCAGTGATTTGCACCAGATGGCGCAACACTGAATAAATATAGTTGGTAAAAAGGAATAGAAGTAGCAAATTTGCAGCCAAACAAACCACCGCTGTATAGCTAAATGGATAGCGCAGCATGCTTAAAGCGTACTGATGATGAAGGCTTAGCGCGCTTCGAAATGGATCTATCTGCGCAGCTATGGCAGGTTGTCTGGAAAATTTTCTACTTACGATTCCAAAAACAAAATACAATTTTTCAAATTTAGAAAAATTAAAAAATAACAATAATTATCATTAAAAAAATTATTGTTCTGGCTTTGAGCTCGAATCGAACCTTGAATCATTTCTCAATAGGCCGATAAAAACAAAAACAAGTGTTAATAAACCATGAGCACTTGGGAATGTCAAACAAAGTAATTGACAATAAACAAAAATCCGGCATTATCAGTGATTTGAACCAGATGGCGCAACACTCAATAAATATAGTTGGTAAAAAGGAATGGAAGTAGCAAATTTGCAGTCAAACAAACCACCGCTGTATAGCTAAATGGTTAGCGCAGCATGCCTAAAGCGTACTGATGATGAAGGCTTAGCACCCTTCGAAATGGATCTATCTGCGCAGCTATGGCAGGTTGTCTGGACAATTTTTTACTTACTATTCCAAAAACAAAATACAATTTTTCAAATTTAGAAAAATTTAAAAATAACAATAATTATCATTAAAAAAATTATTGTTCTGGCCTTGAGCTCGAATCGAACCTTGAATCATTTATCAATAGGCCGATAAAAACAAAAACAAATGTTTCTTGTGGTAATTTACGATTCCATAATTTGAAAAGTAATTCTTGACTTACAATGGAGTGATTTCATAAATCTTAATAATTCAGATGGTGAACGATCACCAAGTTCAGTTTTTGAAAATAATTGTTCTAATCGTTTCTCTTCACTATGAGAAAATCTTTCACATAAAATTTTTTTGATTGTATCATATTTATTGAAAAGAGGAGGAGGGTTAATAGCGTCTAAAATTTTAGATATAGTATCTCGTTGAAGAGTAACTAAAACATTTTGAAATTTTAAATTATCATCATTGATATTGTTAATTTCAAATTGTCCTTCAACAAGTAGAAACCAGGCATCGGGAGATTCTTGCCAAAATTGTGGTAATTTAATAGATTTAATATAAGAAAAATTTTTAAAGTTATTTTGTGTTGAAGTATCTTGTGTTATATTAGAGATGTTGTTTTGTGTTGTATTAATGTTAGAATTTTGAGTTGTATTGTGAGCCATGATGTTATTTGTATAGTTGTTGTTATGATTTTCAAAATTTGTAAAATTACGAGTTCGTATTGGTGAACGTTGAACCATATGAAAATAAATTCAAATCAAAAATTTGAAAGTTAGAAAATATTTAAGAATTTTTTTGGAAAGGGAGCTAACAATTTAAATAAAATATTTCTTTTTATATATAAAAAAAAAATAAGTAAATTTAAATAACTTATATAAAATTGTTTAAATATAAAAATAATCTTAAAATAAATTTGAAAATTTAAAAGGTTTAAAATAATAAAATTTTAATTTATATCATAGTTGCAAAATTTTTTATTTAATATTAAAATAAAAATTGTACTTACATAAAATTAAATTTAATAAAAAACATATTAAAATTAAAATATATGGGTGATTGATGATTGTAAAGATTTTAAGCGAATCAATTGCGGAAATACATCGTTGTTTTTGTTTATGCAATGGCCTTGTTATGCAATGGTTTTGTTGTTTTTCTATATGGGGTATTCCATCCCATTTCGACCAATTTTGAACCCGACCCCTTTAGAATTGGCTGAAAGTTTTTCTTCTTTTTCTAGCTTACGAAAGACGTTTTTCAGAATTTTTTCAAATTTTTTCATCCAACTCAAAAAAAGTTATGAATTTTTCAAAAAACACCGTTTTTGTTTTCAAAATGCTATAACTTTTTCAAAAATTGACCGTTTGGGATCTTTTTTTAATTTGTTTTTAAGTGCACTTTTCAGAAAAAATACAAAAAAATGTTTAAAGTTTTTTTTTTGTAATTTTTCAGTTTTTCGAGATTTTTCGAATTTCGCCATTTTTTTTCTCATAAAAAACTTCAATCAATTCTGCAATCATCCCCACTAATCCCGGAGTGGGCCGATTTTTTTTTTTTATTTAATTGAAAAAAAAAACTTTAAACATGTTTTTGTATTTTTTCCGAAAAGTACATTTAAAAACAAATTTAAAAAAAAAAGATCCCAAACGGTCAATTTTTGAAAAAAAAAGGTTCTTTTTTCATTTTGAGTTGGACACCGTTTTTGTTTTCAAAATGCTATAACTTTTTCAAAAATTAACCGTTTTTTAAATGTACTTTTCGGAAAAAATACAAAAAAATTTTTAAAGTTTTTTTTTCAATTAAATAAAAAAAAAAATGGGAAAAAATGGCGAAATTCGAAAAATCTCGAAAAACTGAAAAATTACAAAAAAAAACTTTAAACATTTTTTTGTATTTTTTCCTAAAAGTACGTATAAAAACAAATTTAAAAAAAAAAAAGATCCCAAACGGTAAATTTTTGAAAAAGTTATAGCATTTTTAAAACAAAAACGGTGTTTTTTTTTTAAATTCGCGACTTTTTTTGAGTTGGATGAAAAAATTTGAAAAAATTCTGAAAAACGTCTTTCGCAAGCTAGAAAAAGAAGAAACACTTTCAGCCAATTCTAAAGGGGTCGGATTCAAAATTGGTCGAAATGGGATGGAATAACCCATATATATCTTCATTGTTATGGTGGTGTCTTCATTTAAAATCCGTTTTTGTGTATTGCGCGCAAAATTGTTGTAGTAGCTCTTGTTGTTGTGGCGTGGATAATCCAACCGTTGCTTTAAGGCGTATTATGTTGTAAATGTGGTTATAGCTATCATAAGATTTTTTGGCACATTAAATTGCACAGCTATAGTTTCGTTAAATGAAGCACAAGTTATTCACTATTTATTTTATTAATATTATTATTTAAGTCAGTCGGTCTTTGGTATATTTAGGTATCGCAAGGAGAATTCACTTAGGATTTGCAAGAAATTCGAACAGTTTCGAAAATATTAATTTGTTCTTTACAAACTTTCTGTGTGTTTATAGTTTGCTTATTTCACTTCACTTTTTCACTTTAAAAAGCGTTTAACGTTGTTTTTTTTTTCTTTTTTTGTTACTAACAACTAATGTTTATATTAAACTATTAAACTAAATGCATCTCATATGTTTATAGTTTCGGCTGTAGTTCAACTAGACACCTGTGCTAGCGTTTCAAACTATTCTGGTTGTCTAACAGAACCATTCACTTTCATTTAAAGTTTCTTATTAGTGGCGAAGGCTTTTGTGTTTTGCCATGGATTCTGAATGTACGTCGCTACATCAAATAAAACTCTGACGTTTTGTATGTCCTTTCGTTAGCTAGGTTTTAAAGTTCGTAATGGTGAGATCGCCAAAAATATTTGGTGGTTAACCAAATATTTAAATATTTATTTTTTAAAAATATTATTTTATTTATATTTGAGTTTAAATATTTTTCAACTAATTAGAATTTTCTTTTTTTGAAGTTATTCAAAAATATTAAGTTAAGACGAAAACTCAATTAAAAATTATTTTAAAAATTAAAGTAAAGAATACAAAGTAGTTAACACTATAGTGGCCTCGCGTTTATCATACACCGCACTGCAATATCATATATTTGATCCCGACATCGGCCGCAGGGACAGTGTCTTAGAACGTCAATGATTATCTGTCCGGTCGGGCGATGCAAACCTAGAAATCATCAACATCTACATCCCGCCTGTCACCTGTTTCCCCGTGGATACCGCCCTGATGTCATACCCGAAAAATGGAAAATGGCCAAGGTGGTCCCGCTACTAAAGCCTGGGAAACCAGCTAACAATGGAGAGTCATATCGCCCGATATCTCTTCTATCGCCAGTAGCCAGGACGCTTGAAGCCATTTTGCTCCCCTACTTCAAAGCAAATTTGCAGCTAGCCTGTCATCAGCATGGCTTTAGAAAACTCCATAGCACCACCACCGCTCTAAATGCCATTAGCACCCAGATAAATTGTGGTTTAAATCAGAAGCGCCACCATAGAACAGTACTCGTAGCGCTAGACCTATCAAAAGCTTTTAATACGGTCAACCATGGCACGTTACTGCAAGACTTGGAAGGGTTTACCTTTCCCCATGTCTTAAAAGGTGGACTGCAAATTATCTGGGTGGTCGGCAGGCATCGGTGCAATGCAGAAACGAAACATCAAACCCAAGAAGAATTAAACAAGGGGTGCCACAGGGTGGTGTCCTATCCCCACTTTTGTGTAATTTTTACATATCAAAACTACCTTCGCCACCGGAAGGAGTTACTATCGTTTCTTACGCCGATGACTGCACAATAAAGGCCACAGGCCCGGGCCCACAGATCGATGAGCTTTGCAACAGAATAAACGGCTACCTCCCTGATCTCTCCCGTTTTTTCGCCTCGCGAAACCTGGCATTATCACCGAATAAATCATCCGCGACTTTATTTACAACTTGGACGTCCCAAATGTCGACTATTTTGAACATCCACGTCGATGGCACTACGCTACCGACTGTCCTACACCCCAAAATATTGGGTGTGACGATTGATCAGGATCTACATTTTGGTGAGCACGCAGCCGCAATTGTTCCGAAAATCCAGACCCGTAATAAAATCCTTAAATCCCTTGCTGGCAGTACTTGGGGAAAAGACAAAGAAACGCTCATTACCACATACAAAGCAATTGGCCAGCCGTTTGCGTGCTACGTGTCCCCTATATGGTCGCCAAGCCTAAAAACTACCCACTGGAAGAAGCTACAGGCCTGCCAAAATACTGCGCTCAGAACCGCCAGGGGCTGTCTTCTTATTTCCCCAGAACTTACTTACTTAATTGGCGCTTAACCGTCTAAACGGTTATGGCCGTCCAACAAGGCTCGCCAGTCGCTCCTTCGCTCCGCCAACCGGCGCCAATTGGTCACACCAAGGGAGTTTAAATCGTTTTCCACCTGGTCCTTCCAACGGAGTGGGGACCGCCCTCTAACTCTGCTTGCATAGGATGGTTCCGATAGAAACACTTTCTTGGCCGGAGCATCATCTTTCATTCGCATAACATGGCCTAGCCAGCGCAGCCGCTGCGTTTTAATTCGCTGGACTATGTTGATGTCTGCGTATAGCTCGTACAGCTCATCATTAAATCTTCGGTACTCGCCATCGCCAACTCGTAGAGGTCCATAAATCTTTCGAAGAACTTTTCTCTCGAACACTCCCAAAGCCGCTTCGTCTGCTGTTGTCATGGTCCATGCTTCTGCCCCATATAGCAGGACGGGTACGATAAGTGACTTGTAGAGTATGCTTTTCGTTCGCCGAGAGAGGACTTTACTTTTCAATTGCCTACCTAGTCCAAAGTAGCATTTATTGGCAAGATTGATTCTACCGCTGAGCCCTCTTCTAGCGCACAATAAGCACTTAAGCGCGTTAGTGCATGATTTCGCCGCGTGCCCTTTTCCCCGTACTTAAAGCCAACGCCTTTGCGATTGAATTCGGTGCCGCAGTATCTTGCTATGTGTCCGAATTCGAGAGAGTTAAAGCATCGTTTCGGCTGAACTTTTGCTCGGACTCGGCATATAACCCATCCGATTCGGACTTTACCACTTCTCGTAAGTTCCCGAACTAACTCAGTGGGTAAATAAATAGTCGCAGTCTGCGTACCGCCATATGCTTTACGCAAGGATCGGACACTAGACGGCTTAGCATTGAAGCCTGCAAGCTGTGTGTTCAGCGCCTGGCAGACCTCTTCCACCGTCGTTACTTCGTCTATATCGCGTATTTCGCACAGGGACTCCTCCTTGAGGGACTTGACATAGGCTTTCCCTGAGAGAGCTAGTCCTACAGCTGCTTCAAGTTTTGCAGCGTCATTGTCCGACTTCCTACTGAGTTGGAAGAGGAGTTCTCCCTTAACAGTTTTGCGGATCTTACGAACCATTGTGTTCATTTCTTTCAATGACTCTTCATTTTTAACAACTTTAAGGATATCTGCGTATGAGTAATCGCCTGAGCTTTTGATCAGGATTTCGTCGGGGCGGGCTGGTCTCTGCTTTGGACGCTTTTGCTTTTTAACCGTCGCCCAAGCTCCTTTTCTCGTTCTTTTGCTACTTCCTTCGTTGTTGCGTTCACGACTTCTGAGGTCTTTTGCGCGTTCTTCTTCTTCTTTGGCCGCACCTGCGGCGATGGCGTACCCCGGAGGCGCACTCACGGCCACGTTTTGTACTTTTCTTTTGCACGCTTTGTGCCAGAGATGGGGTAGCCTGTGACTGCTTCACTTATCAGCAAGACTTATTCGGCTTCTTGAGCGCATCCGTGGCTTGCTCGTAGGATATCGCAACAGCCTTAACCAAATCCCGAAGAGTTTGGTTAATGGTGCGTTTTCCACTCCTCCTTAATAAGCTTTCCGAGGCACTGGAAAGCATTTTCGTCGTCTGCTCCGCCCTCGGCCCCTGGCTCTGATTCGCTCAGTCTCTGCGAAGAAGCACTCTCGCCTTGTCCGTCCTTATGTCACGTTTTTTAAAATTTTCCAAAATTATTAAATAAATTATAAAATTAAAAATTGCTTCGAATAAATTTTTTCATACATTTAAAGCAATACGGGCAATCCCCGCTTAACTCATACAAATAGACAACAATACCAGTTTCTTGGAAACCGCCTTAACAACAAGCATAACTTTAACACATAATTACATAGGAAGTATGGAGTGTGTAAAAAGAATAAAATATGCAAAAATTGCAATTGGGAAATCCTTTACAACAACTAAGGCATGACGTGGCTGAATGCGTTTGTAACACTTCAACCATCGTAGAAGTGCGGGTTCAAATCCCACTACCAGGAGAAAAGGCTTTGAAGAGATTTACAAGGTATAATCGAAACAGCTGTCGCCTTGTGCGTCCTAATGTCACGTTGTTTAAATTTTTCCCAAATTATTAAATAAATTATAAAATATAAATTGTTTCAAATAAATGTTTTCATACATTTAAAGCAATACGGGCAATCCCCGCTTAACTCCTACAAATAAACAGCATTTTCTTAAATTTACGTAAAATTTTGTATTTATTAATGACAGCTGTCTTATTTACTTTAAGATTTTTTTGCAGTTGTCGTTCATATACTTTGAGGGGCATATGAAATTGGGAAAATATCCTAGAACTGTGCGCGGGTGTTGGTAATTTTAGAAAAATATGATATTGTGTTGGAATTCGAGGTGAAAATGGCAAAAAGCGGGTAGCGTTGGTTGACAGAGTTTGCTCTTAGCTGCTGGCTACATGTATGTTTGTGAAATATTCCCTTAGCTGTTAGCTTCACTGTTTACATGTATGTATGGTTGCTGCTTTCACGTTTACAAGCACACGTGTGTGGTTGCTTTGCTTTTGTTGCGCATTTATTTGCTGGCAGCACAGTGCATCTAAATTGCTAACATTCGCCACACTGTCCTCCACCTAAGTCTGATCTTCTCGATCAGACAAATTTCCCTATCTAAGCGTTGCCAGCCTTTCAAAATGAACAACTTTGTATGCGGTAGACGATATCACTGATCCACTTCACAACTTTGTACGGGCCTTCCTAGCTACATGGAAACTTTAATAGTACAAAATCTCCCTCTAGGAAACCTTCCCAAGTGTTGTTCTTGTCGTATCTATCTTTCATATTATTACTCACTATCCTGATTCGTTGCCTCACACTCTGTTGTTTGGCCACTGGACTACTTCGAAGAGCTTGAGCTTGACGGATTGGCTTTGCATAATGAGTATAATTCTGACGTTTCACAAAAGTAGTCCGCCCTGGCTTGAAACCACCCTTGCATTTTTTCTGGGAAATTCTCTCCTTTTTCCCTCCTTCTCCCTGGACTTGGGTATACTCGCCAGTGACCGTACGCAATCTTGCAGCAGGCAATGGCTTTACTCTTCTGTTGATCAAATTAGATCGGATTAAGGGATGAGATGCGGCCGTATCTACAGATAGTAAACGCTCCTCGTCGTCCACATGTCCTCCAATGGTAAGACCGCTGGCCCCTTGACTGCTACGAATAGAGCATGCTGTTTTTACCTTTGGAAAAGATGTTGAAGTGTTTGGACAGTTCAATTGTAACTCCTGAACGCAATTTTTTAAAGCATCAATCTCGGGCTCCATTTTATCTTGTCGACCACTGAACCCTTCCTCAAACTGCTTTAGGTTCTCTTCTATACGCGCTTCCAGTTGTTCAGAGATCTTCGATGATACCTGTGCTAAAATTTGTGGCGACATTTCGGATATACGTGCCTTTTGTGCTCCAATTTTACATTTTTGAGATACGTGTCTCCTGTAATTCCAGTTGGGATGCCAGATATATCTTTTGTTCTTCCATGTCTCCTGCGATTCCAGTTAAGATGTTATATTTGTTGATATTTGTGAGCACATTTCTGTTATACGTGTTTACTGACATCTGTTCCATTTTTGTTGGTGTCTCGTCCCCATCAGGATGAAAGACATTAATTCCTTCCGACTCCATAACCTCTCGCAGTCGTGCTTGAAGTTCGGATTTATTACCGGTCATAGTCAAGCCACGGCTCTGAAACTCCTTTTTCAGTTGAGCGATCTTCATTTAACATTGCCATGTCTAAGTTGTTTTCGAAATCTTCGGAATTTATTCAACAATTCCTCTTCTGATACCAATTGTAACGAATTTTGTAAAATTCCTGATTAATTTGAGGCTTCTGTTAACGTTCGAATCTCTGAACTTTCGAATAAATAACTCAAATATTTAGAATAGCAAAACGTTCTTTATTTAGACTACCTTGGGAGTAGTACTTCACAATTACAATTATCGCGAACTTCACTAATATCGTGTTTAAATCAAACTGATACCTAATTCCTCAGCGTACGCTGCTTTTATAATCTCTGTTGCCTCATTCGCATATTTCTCCAAGGGAGAACAACCTTCCGCCGCTTATTTATTTCTCTTTATATATCTGGTATTCATTTTTGTTCTCTAGTTATGTACGTGTGGATGTGAGTAATAACTTCTGCTCCTAGCGGCTTACTATGTGTATGTATGTGAAGTATTCTCTTAGCTGTTAGCTTCGCTGTTTACATGTGTGTGGCTGCTTCTTTGATGTTTACATGCGCATATGTGTGGTTGCTTATTTTGCTGTTGTGTATTTATTTACTAGCAGCACAGTGACGCATCGAAATTGCTAACATTCGCCACAATATTTACTTCTTTGTTAAGTAGCGAAGACAACCAAAAATTACAAACTTCTGTAATTAACTATCCAAATTTAAGTAGAATAAGTATCTTATTTATGAAACTAACCAAGTGAACGGTAATCGCGACAAATGTTATAAGCGCTCATTTCTGCACGAAATTGCTTTTTGCGCATAACCGATATTATTTCCCTCCTTCATTGCTCCAATATCGATTCGGATAATGTACATTTTCTGCCATATATCAAAATTTGTCGTAGGTTGGAAAAAATAAAATAAGAAAGTCTATCCATTCCATAACAAAGGTTCTTTTTTGCTTTCCTGAAAAACTTATATTGGGACTTACAACGTTCTTCGCTATATCTTTTAGTGATGTTAATAGCCAGTAAAGTATGGTAGTCTGCAATCACTTGCACTAGTAAGGTTAGGTTAGGTTGAACTGGTCGGTCCATGACGACCTCACATGGACTGAATGAGTCCGTAGTGTTACCAGAAGTTTATTTGACGACCAAACTGAAAACCCCTCTCACAAACCAAGACCTATGTTATAAAATAACTCCGTACTCTTGTCAAATACTAGACGCTTTCTAGGACTTAAGCCACTTGCTGCTTCTAGATCTGCACTTCTTACATCTGCTATCACTGGGCAAGCCTAATTTAAAGGCATGACACTCCAGAAGGCAATGTCCAGTCAGAATACCCGTCATGAGTCTACAGTCCTCTCTTTTTAATGATAGAAGCAACTTAGTTAGTCTAAGGTTGTAAGACCTACACATAATCTTCGACACTTTACAGCCCCGCGCTTGAACCCACGCCTTTCCAGCTTGGTCGATCATGTGCACCTCTCGCCTTCTCTTAATCGTGCCCAGTCTAATTGGGACGTCTACGGAGCAAGCTTCAAGGGATGCGCCCTTTTTAGCTAGTTCATCTGCTTTTTCATTTCCATCTATTCCCACATGCCAAGGGACCCGATATAGATGTATGCTTCCCCTTGTCCCGATTCTCTCCAGAGACTGCTTTAACTCTTAACACGCATTTAGATGCTGTGCTATGCGAGATTATTGCCTTAATTGCTGCTTGACTGTCAATATAAAAGTTAACACGGTTGCATCTTAAACTATTCTCTTCCAGTGTTTCTACTGCTTTGGTTGCGGCTAATATTTCCGCTTGAAAAACGCTACAGTAATCTGGCAGCCTGTAGGATCTGTTTATTTCCGGATCAGCCCAGTACACCGCAAACCTTACTCCTATTTGTAATGGATTAATTTTTATTAATTTAATTTAACTTTGTAAATTTATTACTTTGAATTTTTGTAATTTTTAATATGTATCCAAATGTTATTTTTCAATGTTGAATTCTGATATATCAAAAATTTTCATTATTTGATATTTGTTAAAAAAAAAAATAAATAAATAGATTTAAATAAATTAAAACCAAAATACGTTTAAAAAAAAAAAGTTTTCTTTGTAACTACAATTTGGCGATCCTTCCTGTACGCTTAAAAATGTGCTACTACAAACTAATATATTTAATTAGTGGGCCTAAAATCAGATAATAGACAAAATATTAAGTAGTGAATAATAATAAAAGTAGTGTTGTGCAAAATAAAAGCAACGTTCAAAACACATATAAAAGTACTAGCGGCCCGGTACGTGCTTCGCTACGTATAAAGTTAAATATTAAATCAAACTATTACAAAAAAAATAAATACCAAGGCCGTCGGTTCTATGTACCGGAGCGACTCGGGATTTTTTCCCAACCACGGACTGCCATTTCAGTTTAACCCCATTTAATTTGTTGCGTACCTCCCACAAATTGTCATCCTCCCAGCAGCTTCTTGCAGCGGGACTGCTCCATATTCTCTTGCTCCGGGAAGGTATCGAACCCAATCCGGGTCCGTCTCCTGACCCCGGTCCTGAGAAATGGTTTCGCTTCATCTTCCGGGAAAGAATCTTTTTAGGAAGGTCATACTCTTGTTAGTGTGTCTCGTGTAAAGGATGGTTGCATCGGACAGGTTTTTCTGGGCTAGACCCCAAAACCTGACGTCCACGTAACTTCTATAAATATTTTGTGGCTCCCTGCTTTTCACGCCCTAGGACGTCCCGTAGTCTGCGCCTTAGGTCAGGGAAACAGACTCTTAGTCCCTACCTTCCTTTGCACCGTTTGCCAGCACAGAATATATACGTTAGCGACATCCACCTAATGCAGCTCCTGCCATGGACGGTGCCACTTTCCTAGATGTTCTGGTCTTCGCGATAGCAACCCCCCGACGGGTTTCATTGCGCCATGTTGCCAGGCCGCATACCCAAATACACCAGGGGGCCTACTCTGTATTGCGATGCGAAAGGCAGTGCGATGCGAAAATAAATTGCGATGCGAAAGGTAATTGGAACTCTGTAGCGCTATCGCATCGCTACCAATGTCGCTTTTTTATTTTTCGCTAATTTTTTGCTTGAGTATGCATCACTGACCAAACTCAAAGAAAGAGAACAAAAGAAACAAGGCGATTACAATTTCGGCAAACGATTAATTTTTGTTGAACAAATTAAAAAAAGGATTCTGTAGCATTATGGAACGATTTAAATGAAGAAAGGATTGATTTAAATGAAGAAATCCTCCCAGTTCAGAAATTGAACTGGAAGAAGTGAACGTGATAAATACAGAAAACGTGGAAAATCATAGAATGGGAAATATTGCTAGTTGTACCAGAGAACAAATAAAAAATGACATGATTTCAAATAGAAATGCTTTATAAAAAAGTGGTTTCGATTTAATTGTTATTTATTTATGTATTTTAAGTCCACTAGGATTACAAATTGATGCTTTTGTGTTTGTTTTGTTTTTTGAGTTGTCCTATATATTTTTAAATGAATATAAAGATATCAATTTATAAAATCATCAATTAATACCTACATATTTGAACAATGCGAATGCCTATTACTTGTAGCAAGAAAAATGCGAAAATGAATGCTGTTTGACATTCGCTTTCGCTTTACAGAGTGCCGGCAATGCGAAAAGGGAGAAAAATTGCGAATGGGCAAAATGTGAATGCGAAAGTCAAAATATACATGCGAATGTCAAGATACAGAGTACCGATTTTGCGATTTCGCGTATTTTTTCTTTCGCATCGCAATACAGAGTAGGCCCCCAGGTACCCCATTGCTTACCCAAGGACGTCTAGTCCCAGGGCCACAACAGCAATCGCGTTCTGGCGTTCCACAACCCAGGCGTAGTCACCCGTCACTTACTCCCAGAGTGACGACATCTCTCCCTATGCACTTCAGAATTCTGCACTTAAACTGTAATGGATTAACTGGGAAGATCACGGAGATAGTCGACTTCATATAGCGGCACAACATCCGCATTGCTGCGATTAAAGAGACTAAACTCACAGCAAGATCTGCATTGCAGACCTGTTCTGCGTATAATGTCCACAGAAAAGATCGCGAGAGCGGAAATGGAGGCGGCTTTGGTGGTTAACCAAATATTTAAATATATATTTTTTTTAAATATTATTTTATTTATTTTTGAGTTTAAATATTTTCCAACTAGTTAGAATTTTCTTTTTTTTGAAGTTATTCAAAAAATTTAAGTTAACACGAAAACTCAATTAAAAATTATTTTAAAAATTAAAGTTAAGAATACAATGTAGGTAACACTATATTTACTCCCCCTTCAAGAAAATTTAAAACAAACAAATTATTAATTAATATTAAATGTAACCTTTTTTTGTTTTTTGTTGTTTAATGTATTTGTATTTAAATTAGTGTTAATAAGTTTGTTTGCTGGTTTAAGTAAATCAATTGAAATATTTTTAATAGTATTTTTGTATTGAATTGTAAATGTTTTAGGTTTCTTAGATATAACTTTAAAAGGTCCTTCATAAGGTGATTCTAAATTAGATTTACGAAGAACTTTAACAAAAACATACTCACAATTTTCAAATTTTTTAGGAATGAAAAAGTTTTCTTTGTTATGATGAAAAACTTTGGAACGAACAAGCGAAAAATATTCTCTTCATTAGTCATTAGAAAAATCATGTTCTTTATTACTATTTGAAATAATTAATTCACCAGGTATTCTAAGTGTTTGGCCATAAAAAGTCGATTTTCGTCTCCAGATTCGAGAGAGACACTACAGAAGAGGACCTGAAGTCGTACATCATAAGTAAACTTAAATCTGAAAATGTGTCTATTCGTAAATTTAATTTTAATTATCCTAGAGACATTTCGTCATTTAGGATTGACGTATCAGCGCAACATTTTGAAACAATTTTGAATAATTCATTTTGGCCACCCGGAGCCTTTGTACGTGAATTCGAGCATAGACGCAACGTTAATATTCGTAATCTTGCTACCGTTCCTCAAACCAATAATGCTGCAAAAAACTAAATATTAAACCTGTCCTTAATATATTTTATCAAAATGTAAGAGGCCTAAACACAAAACTAACTGATCTATACTTGAGATCATTTAACTGTAATTACAATATCATCGCTTTTACTGAAACTTGGTTAAAGCCTCATATTTTTAATTCGGAGATTCTTTGCAATGATTACCAAATATATAGAAATGACCGCTTGAACAGAGTTGGAGGTGGAGTTTTGCTCGCGGTACATTCTTCTATACCTTCCGCTGAGGTAAATTTACCTGTTATTGAAGCTACGGAATTTAAGTGCATTAGAACCCAGCTGGGAATAGGTTTTACCTATATTGCCATTTGCTATATCCCACCATCTTCAGATCCCTCGGTGTATATGAACCATATTTCGTTACTGAAAGATATCAGTTCATTGTTGAAGCCTATTGACTCGATAATTGTCTTGGGTGATTTTAATCTTCCGCACGTATCATGGACCACATCCGACCATGGTATTGTACCGGTTTCTTCAAAATTCTCCAGCATCGACTTTTTAGCAGAAATAACTGAACTTTGCCTAAGACAGATAAATATAGTTCCAAACATGTACGGGAGGGTACTTGATCTGGTATTTGTTGATGATACTTCAAAATCCATTCTTAGGAGGGGTGAACCTTTTACTGTACCTGAGGATCCTTACCATCCTTCGCTGGAAATAGTTTACGAATTGGAAGAAAGTTCTCGGAGTTGCACTACCACAGAAACCGACTCTAGTTTTAGATTCGAATTCGCGAAGGCTAATTTTAATAAACTCAACCAAATTTTATCTACAATAGTTTGGCCCAAATACGGTGCAGATATTGACAAAAACGTTTCTGACTTCAACGCCGTCATTCACGCTATTCTGGACAGACATGTACCTAAGCGTAAACGTGTTTTCACTGAACTAGTCCAAATATGGTACACCAAAGAACTGAAATCTTTAAAAAACAAAAAAACGCGTTCCTTCATGCTGTACAAGAAGACGGGGTCACACTCCGACTACTTGAAGTACTCTATATTGCGTCATAAATATTTTGAATTAAATAAAAAGTGTTACAATACCTATCTCTGTGCCATGAAAAAGAAAATAACTTGCAATCCGAAAGCTTTCTATAATTTCGTGAACTCTAAACGTGGGGTTAAAGGCTTTCCTTCTGGTATGAAATACCGTGATGATTTCTCTAGCGACGATCAAGTTATTGCTAATCTATTTGCACAATTTTTCAAATCTAACTATTCCGCTGAATTAATTTCTTTGTCTAGTGAATACCCGTATGAACTTGACTCACTTAACGCAATTAATATTCCATCAATATCTCCAGAAGAGGTTCTTACATATTTAACTTCTTTGAAGGAATCTTATAAATACGGTCCTGATCTAATTCCCACATGTTTTCTCAAAAGATGTGCAGAACACATTTATCTGCCCCTAACTGATTTATTCAACATGTCCCTAAAACATGGAGTTTTTCCTTTTGCTTGGAAGGAATCTTTTCTAATACCCCTCCACAAAAACGGCAGTAGGTCATGTGTAGAAAATTATCGAGGAATTGCAAAATTGTCTGCCATTCCAAAGGTGTTTGAAGCCATTGTTACTAATCAGCTAACATTTTCCATTTCTGCATTGATTGCAAACTCTCAACATGGATTCTGTAGAGGCAAATCTACCATTACCAACCTACTTGAATTCACAACGCATGTTTCTAATGGATTTAGAGAAAATCTTCACACCGATGTTATTTACACTGATTTCAGTAAAGCATTTGACAAAGTTTCCCATTCATTGCTTATCCACAAGCTGGATCGACTTGGTTTCCAACCAGGTCTCACTCAGTGGATATCTTCTTATCTCTGCGGTAGAACGCAACAAGTAATTTTTAAAAATACTCTTTCAGAGGTCATTAATGTTCCCTCTGGCGTCCCACAGGGCAGTCATCTCGGTCCAATTCTGTTCTTGCTATTTATTAATGATATTTGTACCATAATAAAATATTCCAAAATTTTAATTTATGCTGATGATGTAAAACTTTTTAGGTCTTATGAGTCTATTGAAGAACGTCCATTGCTTCAAGCGGATTTAAACTGCTTAGTTGCTTGGTGCAACGCGAATTCAATGCCGCTGAACATCAATAAATGTAAGTTCATGTGCTTCTCTCGGAGATCTTTGCCAGCAGCCTCTTACGTAATTGATAATTTTTGTCTTGCATCAGTAAATTATTTTGTTGACTTGGGAGTTACGATGGATGCTAAACTTAGTTTCAACCTTCATATTATGACTACTGCCAATAAGGCTAGAGGTGTTCTATCATTCGTGAAGAGATGGTCTAAAGAATTTAGTGACCCTTATGTAACCAAAGCCCTTTTTACCACATTGGTTAGGCCGATACTAGAATACGGATCAGTAGTCTGGAATCCGCGATATCAAGTTCATGCAGATAGGCTTGAGTCAATACAGAAGCAATTTTTACTTTTTTCTTTAAGGAATTTTCATTGGGACTCTGCATATAATCTTCCACCTTATACTAGTCGGTTAAGGCTTATCAATCTTCCAACTCTCGCTAGCCGTAGAGAAATGCTAGGAGTATTATTTATGGCTAAACTACTGAATGGACTAATTTCTAGCCCCTTTCTTTTGAACGAAGTAAACTTCAATATCCCATCACGAGCGTCAAGACATTACAAACCTTTTCTTTTGAGGCAGTGTAGAACTAACTTCGAATTAAATGAACCTTTCCGGTGTTTGTGTTATGATTTTAACTCTCACTCGAATTCATTTGATATAACGGATTCACTTTTTACTATAAGGAAAACTGTCCTATCCTATCTTAACTCGTAACAAAATAAAAATAAAAATAAAAAATAAAAATTTTTATATGCTAAATCCTTAACTTATTTAACAATTTACTATATGTATAATTTTCTACTGTTATGTATATAATACTCAGCTGATGATTTTTATTCTGTAGCTGAGCAGTTTTAGATCTCGACGCTTAACAAACCTCCGCCTATCAACAACTCGGCAAAAACAAAAACAAATCCGTGCGTCATGCGGATGCGCCCCTCGTGTCGGTTGGGCGGGCTTTGGAGGGTATTAATCCGTTGGGTTTATTATTATTATTATTATAAACAAGTTCAGCAGATGAACATTTTAAATCTTCTTTAATAGAAGTTCGTAAACCAAGTAGAATGAATGGTAAAATGTCAGACCAATGAACCGAGTCGTTTGATGCTATAATTGCTGCTTTTAAAGTTCGATGAAATCTCTCTATCATGCCATTTGCTTGGGGATGGTAAGGAGATGTATGAATTTTATGAGAACCTAAAAGTTTAGTTAATGCCGTAAAAAATTTTGAGGTGAATTGTGAACCTTGATCTACTGTAATATTCAATGGTATACCAAATCGTGGTATATAATTTTGAATAAAAGTTTTTACTATGGTATTTGTTGAAATATCTTTAAGTGGATAAGCTTCAGGCCAACGTGAAAATCTATCAATAGTTGTTAAAATATAACAATTTTCATTTGAAACTGGAAGAGGTCCAACAATATCCATATGAATATGTTCAAAACGACCTGATGGTATTTTAATTTTTTAATAGGACTTTTGAAATTTTGGACTTTTGACAATTGATGCAAGATGAAGTCCAATCGTTAATTTCTTTACGCATGTTAGGCCAATAATATTTATTTTGAATTAATTTTCTAGTTGTTCTTATACGTGGATGAGATAATGAGTGAATTTTGTCAAATATAATTCTTCTCATAGAATGTGGAACATAAGGTCGAAAAGGTTTTAGAGAAACATCACACCATATGTTTAAATTAATAACTGTAATATGAATTTCTTTTAAATTGTTTTTAGAATTTTGATCAGAAATGGTTTTTTGTAAAAATGTATCAGTTTGTGGTTCCTTATATAAAGTTTCTAAATTTATATCTTGAGTTGAAATTGCATTTATTTCTGGAATACGGGAAAGTGTGTCGGCAACTATGTTTTCTTTTCCACATATATATTGAATATCATTTGTAAATTGAGCAATATATTCAAGATGACGTAGTTGACGAGGAGATATATCTACTTTAGAATTTAGAACATGAATTAAAGGTTTATGATCAGTATAAATTGTAAAAGTTCTACCTTCAAGAAAATGTTTAAAATGTTTAATTGAATTATAAATTGCGAAAAGTTCACGATCAAATGTTGAATATTTAGTTTCTGTTGTAGTTAATTTTCCTGAAAAATAAGCTAAGGGTTCTAGTATATTATTGCTAGTTTGTTGCTAATGATAAAGTACTATTTTTGTCGAAATGTGTAAGTAAAGTGTTTGTAACAAAACGTTTTTTACCATTTTCGAAAGCTGTTGTGGTTTCATTTGTCCAATTTAATTGTTTGAATTTGTTTTTAATTGCATGTGTTAACATTTCATGCAGAGGACTAAGTTCTGTTGCTAAAATTTTAATATATCTGTGATATCAAGAAGAATTTCTGAGCTCTAGGCCACACATATATATTAATAATAAAAAATCAATTAATTATACCATATATGTTGTATTTATTTATTTTGTCGATATTTCGACTTCAATTAGAAATCATCTTCAGGGCTGTAAAAAATAAATTTTTCTATGTATAAAAACCACAAATGCACAAACATAATCTAACACTTACACTTGTGAATGCACCTTGTCGACTAATTTAAAATTTCAGTGCAGAACACAGAAAATCATAAACAGAAAACAAAGATGTATACAAATAATAAACAGTAATAATAAACAAAATATCTGCTAACAACAACGTATATATTAACTTGTTGGACACCCTCAGCATTATTGTTGCTAACTTCTCTTCATTACCAAATGTCTGTATGCGTGAGCGATGTTGTCGGTGTCGCTCTTAAAATTCATGCGTATGTCATTAGGTGTATTGATAATATGTAGCATTTCGAGAGTGTACCGTTTGGAATATTGTTTTTCTTCTTGCAATATTGTAACATTCTCTAAGTCCGGAGAGTGTCCCGTGGTCTTGCAAAGTTGCGATAAAGCCGTTCTGTTGTCGTTAAAGTGGTCGCGATTTTTGATGTTCGATTTGTGAGCGGAAATCCTTGTCTTTAGTTTTGATTTAGTAGTGCCTACATATGCTTTGTTGCATACGTGGGACCCGTCGCCATTACATTTAATTTTGTATATTACGTCGGATTTCTCGTATTTTTCGATTTTGCTTTTTGTATTGCTGTATATTTGTTGTAGGGTATTTTTATATTGGAACGCGATTTGAAATTTTTCTTTGTCATACATGTTTGAATGTTTTATTCGGTTAGACAAACCAGGTACAAATACGGCAGTCTTATATATGTTGTTTATGTTTTGTTCTTTATTTTTATTCGTAGCGTAAAATTGGTGGATATAACCATTGATAAGGTGGATCGGAAACTCGTTGTTTTGAAGTATTTTTTTGATGATGTTTATATTTTCGGGTGATATATTCTATCGCGCATACAATTAATGATGGAGTCATAGATATGCTAGATCATGTTATTGATATGGCACAACTCATTGTAGAGCGGAGTACCATGTTTCAACACATTATACCTGCAAGCGGAGATTTATTGCTGGGATGCAGTTATGACAATCTCGCCGATTGCCGATTTCAAACGCTTAAATGTCTCTTTGTTATGTTCAATAATTACATTATTAGATTGAGGGAGCATAGAGAGCCTTACGAATGGACAGAGTACCCTGATTTACTTATGGTTCAGTTTGAAGATGGGTCAGAGTTACCTTTACATTTAAATATAATTCACGCTTTTATAATATTATTAACACAATCTAGTAGTCAAATGCCTGAATCATTTCCGATTCTTGACTACTGGTTTCCTCCCGGGCGAAGGCCCCCAACAGGGTTTTTACCAAATACAATTCACGATGCTGTCCAACTATTGCCTGATTGGTTAAAATTAAAGATGATTCGCTCTTCGGTGGATCGTCTTATTGACGCTGCTTTGTTAGATTTAACTCCCGACCAAATTGTTCTGTTTGTACAAAATTTTGGAACTCCTGTTACTTCCATGTCAAAATTATTGGCTTTGTTGGACCATGCTGTGAATGAAGAAATTGATCTCGTTAAAAGTGCTATTCTTAATAAAGCATATTTAGCACAACTTATTGAAATTCAACAAAAACGTGGAGCCAAAAATGGTCACTTTACTGTAAAAGCTCTTGAGCTATATTCACATTCGCAAACAGTTCCAGATCATCCGAAACGGTCAGATATGGTACTAAACCTTCTAAATTTTCAAACAAGCTTTCAATCGAAAAGGTTTTCTGCAGCTGTTTATCGGGGAAATAAGGATATTGACGAAATAATTGGCAACATTTTAAAATGCTCGAATTACTATTATGCAATTACAAGTAGTTTTCGAAGACTAATTCATCATTTACTTGGCCGTGATATGTCTTTGCTAAAAAATTCCATGGAAATAATAAGTCATTTGAAACGAATTTGGTTGGTATTAATGCGTGTGATTGGGCGATATAAACATACAATACTACAACAAACAACAATACAAAATACGCATATCTGCACGTTATTAAGAGTTTTATTAAAAGAAAAGTGTGCAATATCAGATGACATTAACTATATTATATCTGAACTATTTGAATGTGAATCTGTTTGCAAAAAGGAACTGAGTGGTAATCGAATAACATTCATAAATTTTAAAAGTTTGCTCAATATCGTTAATTGGAAGGAAGTTCAAACTTGTCAGTCTTCTTTAGAGTGTTTGGAAAAAAGCAAAAATAAACAGTTCGAATTAAATGCTCAAACGCTATTCGGAAAACCCGTTTGTGTATCAGAAAAGTCTAGAGTAAAATATTTATGTCATTGTGGGCTAATGGTTGATCGATTATGTGAAATAGATCCTGAGTTTAAAGATTTATGCAAACAGGGTCAATTAAGCCGGTTATTTTTGAACACAAGCTTTGATTTTCGCTTCCACATGTTGTCTCTAATATGCCACCAAACGAGTTGGGATACATTGCTTTTTACTTTAAAATCGTTAATGCAAGAAACACAACAACATATTGATTGCAGTACAGCTCTCAATTTCATCGAAGCACTTCTAAATAATCCGAAGCTATGGCAAGGAAGAGATAAGAACATAACAAAGTCTAATTTTCCAGAAGTAATGTTTTTGCTAACCGAATTCGAATTGAGTGCTTTAATTGATTTTATTTTGAGTGAAGCTGACGTGAATTCAGATTCAAAGCTAGGAAAATATGATTATAAAATATGTTCACGTATAAATCTTCTGTTCAAGGTAGCAAGTAAACGACATAAAGATATTTCAAAGTTTATAGAAAATATACTAGGGAAACCTTAGCCCCAATTTTTAAAAATAAGAATTATTCACCAAATGTACCTCATACACCCAACTATACGTTTCATGTCAAATAGTTGCAATGAGCATATGACTAAAGCAACCTCTTTAAAAGGTTGCAAAGCAGATAAACTTTCAAGTTGTTTAATTACTTGTCTGGGCAATTTATTTCTTAGGAAGGATTTTGAGACGCTTTCTAGTGATATTGAAATGCTAATAAGGAAATTTGCAGCAACACATCCGATATTGTTTTTGCGCCAATTAGGAGTTGTATCATCTTTAATACAAGGAAGGGCTCAATTAGGTGTCCGTGTTTTGCGGGACGAGTACCATTTTCACCGGTTTATACAAATTCTTCGGGCCTTCCAACTTCTACAACCCATGTTATTTGAAGATAGCTACAAAGCTGAGTTTCATTCAGCATTGGAATGTTATTTCATTTTTTTCAAGCATCATAGTTCTGTAAAAGAGTTGTATCATATACTAATAAAATTTGTTGAACTATTGCAGTCATACATTAATTCAAATCCAGCAAGCGCGCTTCTTTACATTGAGAAATATGTCGGAATTTTAATGGAATTGTCAGTCAGATTTATTTCCGTTCCATCGCTTCAACAATTAGTACAAGGAATAGCTCTTTTACAACAAAAAGGTATTAGGATTAACGAACTAAACGATGAGGAAAATAAGAATGAGGTTGACTTCGAAGAACATTCTAATAACAACGTGTTTGTTTCAACTGATACTGATTTAGCTGAAATTACTTCCATAATACAAATGGAACAAAGTGCCAAAGGAGGGGGACAATTTGCAATGTCTACACAATTTTTGAAATCCGTCACTTTAATAAGAAATTCAAGTGTAGAAGAAGCTATTTTAGGACCTTTGCAAGAAGTAGAAAGTCTTACGTCAAAAAGATTTTAATTTTTGCATGTAATTTTCGATCGACTACTTGAATTGATATTTTCGCCAAGTGCGCAAATACGTTCCAATGCGTTTATTCTTCTAGTTCGCCATTTAAAACATAATCCTGGCCGATCGTACATAAACCGGTGTACACTAAATGCATATATTCAATGTTTGAGAGACGACAATTCATCTGTAGCTACCACTGCTGTAGATATTCTAGTGGAAATTACTCTTCTTTTACAGGAGCACACCGTTGAAATACTTTCAGTAGCTTTTACACTGGGATTTAAGTCTAAATTAAACACAAGTACACAAATAAAAATACTGATGTTACAACATGGATATTAAAATTAGATAATAAACATAAATTCATATATCATAATAAAAATTCGTAATGCAATCTTGACTTTTGTGCAAGGGTTTCACTTCAAAATAACATATGTCTCATATCAATCAATTATTGGGATTTATTAAACTCATGATCAGTGCTGCTCAAATTTTTTGTATTGAAGTGCAAATCGCAATACATGTAACAAATTGTATGTACACTGAAATTTTATTTATAGTTGAAAAATAAAAATTTTAATTTTAAACGTTTAAAAAGTTTTTATTTCAAATCAGAAAATGTCGTCTGACATTTGGCCATTAAATTTAGTTTTCATGCATTGACCTTCAGATCTAGTTATATCAGAACATACTTTATAAAAAAATAAAATATGTATAAACATCAGGTGCTGTATTAAATAATCACAGACATAGGTACTAAGCCATATTTTATCCAATCTAACAAGTTCACTAAGGGCAGGTTGATATTGTAACGAATTTTGGAAAATTCCTGATTATTTAGCAGCTTTTGTCGAATCTGTAAACTGTCGGAAAAATAACCCAAATATTCAGTATAGCAAAACGTCCTTTATTTAGACTACTTTGGGAGTAGTACTTCACAATTACAGTTTTCGCGTACTTCACTAACAGCGTGTTGAAATCAAACTCTTTGCTAATTCCTCAGCTTGCTCTGCTTTTATACTCTCTGTTGCCTCGTTCGCATTTTCTTCAATGATAGAGATTTTTCAAGAACAAACTTCTTGGACAGCTTGAGCAATAACTTCCCCTGCCAACCAAAACTGCGTAAAAGACTGGATAATGCGCGAGTAAAAAAGGGAATAATTTTGTATAGGCAGTGTGCGGATTTTATCCATGGTGAAATGGGATATTTCGTGTACGTGTGAGTTGTCAGTCTGCAACTACTGCATACTTTTAGGTGCAAATGACAGCTTTGAACGCCAATGTGCAGCGTTGCCAGACCGTCCTTTAAAACATCCAAAAACCGTTTTCCTAATACCCAAAAATTACAAATGCTCCAAAAGTTTCTATAAAAATGCTTTAAATTTTTTATGTACAAAATCTTCCATTCTTTTCATATAAATTTTATGTAATTTACATTTAAAAAAAATTTTTAATAAAATAAAATAAAATTGAAAACGATAAAAAAGTACATAAAATAATTAAAATAAATTGAATTAAATTAAGTAAAATAAAACAAAACAAAATAAAAAATAAAAGAAAATATAATTAAAGTAAATAAATAAAAATAAAATTAAATAAAATGAAATAAAATAAAGTAATATAAAATAAAATATAGCAAAACAAAATAAGATAAAGTAAAATGAAATAAAACAAAAATAAAATAAAATAAAACAAACACAGATTAAAATAAAATAAAATAAAATAAAATAAAATAAAATATGAAATGAAATTAAATGAAATGAAATAAAATAAAATGAAATGAAATGAAAAAAAATAAAATAATATAAAATTAAATTAAATAGTGTAAACAAAAATAAAACAAGAATAGAGTAGAACAAAATACAATTTTATAAAATAAAAAAATTAAATGTTATAAAATAAAATGAAAAGAAGTGGTATGAAATTATAAAATGAAACGAAACAAAATGGAATGAAATATTATGAAACAAAATGGAATTAATAAATTTGAAATGGAAAGCAATGAAACGATATGAAATACAATGAAATGAAAAAAATAAATAAAATGAAATAAAATGGAATGAAATGAAATGAAATGGATATGAAATAATGTGAAATAAAACAAAGTAGAATAAAATAAAATAAAATTAAATAAAACCATATGAAATCAAATTAAAAAAAATAAAATAAAATAAAATAAAACGGAATTTAAACTAAACCCAATTAAATAAAATGGAGCGAAACAAAATGAAATTGAGTGAAATGAAATTAAGATTAATTTAATTGAAACGAAAAAATATGAAACTCCATAAAATTAAACGGAATGAAATTAAATGAATTCATATGTAAAAAAAAATATGGAACTATATAAAATGAAACGGAATGATATAAAATTAAATGAAAAAATAGAAATCATATGGAAACGAAAAGAAATAAAACGAAATGATATGAAACTATATGAGGTGAAACTAAAAAAAATAGATTATTAATAAGTGAAACGAAATGTAATGAAATGAATTAATTGAATTTAAATAAGATAAAACGAATAGACATGGAATTAAAGGAAATGGAACGAAATGAAATGGAAAGAAGTGAAATGAAACAGAAGAAAGTTAACTGAAACAATATGAAATTAAACGGAATAAAATGAAGTGAAATTAAATGAAATGAAATACAATAAAATGAAATGATATGGAAAAGAAAAAATATAAATCATATGGAAATGAAAATAAATAAAACGAAATGATATGAAACTATATGAAATGAAACTAAATAAAATATAATATTATGCAGTGAAATGGAACGAAATGCTTGAAATTAAATATGATAACATGAAAAGCAATGGAATTAAGTGAAGCGAAACGAAATGAATTGTAATAAAATGAAATAAAGTTCAATTAAATGAATGCAATGAAGTAAAATAGAACAAAATGAAGTAAAGTGCTATGTAGTAAATAAAATAATATGAAACTAAATAGAGCGGAACGAAACAAAATTGAGTGAAATGGTATGAAATTGAAACGAAATAAAATGACACGAAATGGTATAAAATAAAATGAAATGAATGAAATAATAGATATAAAATGGCAACGGAATAAAATTAAATAGCATGTATTATTTGAAGTATCTGGGTCCACCAATATTCCGGAATCCTTTCGTACAACGATGGGCCAACGTCCTATTATGAACAAAGAAGGAATTTGAATATATATATATGTATACATATCCGAAAACTAGATACATAGATGCATTTTCACAAGTAAATATGTACATATGGATGCGCACTGTTTGTTGCACTCTCCTTTGTAGCATATTGCACTTATCCATTTAAAGAGCAAAAAGCACATGTATAAGCACTACGTTATGTACACAATACACTAAATTTCACAGGTACCTACATTACATATTCTTAAAATACCCCGGAATGGTGCACGCCGAAGACAAGCTCTGCATTGTATTTCCATTAACATGCATTTTCATTGTAAAACCTGATGAAGTCGAAATCTTATTAAACGATACTTATGTAAAAAGAACTAAAGAATATTTGGAAATACATTTACCGTTATTTTCGCACGAACAATGGAATTTTTATAGAAATGAATTATCTTAATTTATTTAATAATTTGGGAAAAAATTATACAACGTGACATCAGGACGGACAAGGCGACAGCTGTTTCAATTATACCTTGTAAATCTCTTCAAAGCCTTTTCTCCCGGGAGTGGGATTTGAACCCGCACTCCTACGATGGTTGAAGTGTTACAAACGCATTCAGCCACGTCATGCCATAGTTGTTGTAAAGTTTTTCCCAATTGCCTTCTTTGCATATTTTATTCTTTTTACACACTCCATACTTCGTATGTAATTATGTGTTAAAGTTATGCCTGTTGGTAAGGCGGTTTCAAAGAAACTGGTATTGTTGCTGTTTTTGTTCTATTTGTAGAACTACAACGAATTAGCCAATGTTGTCTATTTGTATGAGTTAAGCGGGGATTGCCCGTATTGCTTTAAATGTATGAAAGCATTTATTTGAAGCAGTTTTAAATTTTATAAATTTATGTAATTATGTGTTAAAGTTATGCTTGTTGGTAGGGCGGTTTCATAGAAACTAGTATTGTTGCTCTTTTTGTTCTATTTGTAGAACTACAAAGAATTAACCAATGTTGTCTATTTGTATGAGTTAAACGGGGATTGCCCGTATTGCTTTAAATGTATTAAAGCATTTATTAGAAGGAATTTTTAATCTTATAATTTATTTAATAATTTGGAAAAATTTAAACAACGTGACATCAGGACGGACAATGCGACAGCTGCTTCGATTATACCTTGTAAATCTCATCAAAGCCTTTTCTCCCGGGAGTGCAATTTGAACCCGCACTCCTACAATGGTTCAAGTGTTACAAACCCATTCAGCCACGTCATGCCTTAGTTGTGGTAAACCTTATCCCAATTGCCTGTTTTCTATATTCACAGTCCATACTTCGTATGGAATCATGTGGTAAAGTTATGCGTTGGTAAGGCGGTTTCAAACAAACTTGGTGTTGTTCCTGATGTCACGTTGGCGATAACAGTTTTTTGAAAAAAAAATATTTTTGGGGTTTGAGGAGTGTTTTGGTCGAAAAATTTACCCTTTCGCCATTTTCTTTGCAGGCTCGAAAATTATTTTTTTGATTATGCGTGGTGGAACTTTTTTTCCTAAGCCCAAATCCTATCGAAAAATCGATGGTGCGATATCGGTTAATAAATCGACCCAGTCTACTGTGCATACAGTGCTTGTCGCATGTTCGTGCGTTCGACTACTTGTATTGTAGGGTTTTTGTTTTATATATGTACATATGTAAATAAATTTTTTTCCATTTAATTTTAATAATTGTTTTTGTTTTTATCGGCCTATTGATAAATCATTCAAGGTTCGAATCGAGCTCAAGGACAGAACAATAATTTTTCTCTAATGATAATTATTGTTATTTTTTAATTTTTCTAAATTTGGAAAATTGTATTTTGTTTTTGGAATAGAGGGTAGAAAATTTTTCAGACAACCTGCCATAGCTGCGCAGATAGATCCATTTCGAAGGGTACTAAGCCTTCATCATCAGTACGCTTTAGGCATGCTGCGCTAACCATTTAGCTATACAGCGGTGGTTTGTTTGACTGGCAAATTTGCTACTTCTATTCCTTTTTACCAACTATATATATTCAGTGTTGCGCCATCTGGTGCAAATCACTGTTAATGCTGGATTTTTTGTTTATTGTCAATTACTTTGTTTGACATTCCCAAGTGCTCATGGTTTATTAACAATTGTTTTTGTTTTTATCGGCCTATTGATAAATCATTCAAGGTTCGAATCGAGCTCAAGGCCAGAACAATAAAATTTTTCTAATGATAATTATTGTTATTTTTTAATTTTTCTAAATTTGAAAAATTGTATTTTGTTTTTGGAATAGTAAGTAGAAAATTTTTCAGACAACCTGCCATAGCTGCGCAGATAGATCCATTTCGAAGGGTGCTAAGCCTTCATCATCAGTACGCTTTAGGCATGCTGCGCTAACCATTTAGCTATACAGCGGTGGTTTGTTTGACTGGCAAATTTGCTACTTCTATTCCTTTTTACCAACTATATTTATTCAGTTTTGCGCCATCTGGTGCAAATCACTGATAATGCTGGATTTTTTGTTTATTGTCAATTACTTTGTTTGACATTCCCAAGTGCTCATGGTTTATTAACAATTTTTTTTGTTTTTATCGGCCTATTGATAAATCATTCAAGGTTCGAATCGAGCTCAAGGCCAGAACAATAATTTTTTTCTAATGATAATTATTGTTATTTTTTAATTTTTCTAAATTTGAAAAATTGTATTTTGTTTTTGGAATAGTAAGTAGAAAACTTTTCAGACAACCTGCCATAGCTGCGCAGATAGATCCATTTCGAAGGGTGCTAAGCCTTCATCATCAGTACGCTTTAGGCATGCTGCGCTAACCATTTAGCTATACAGCGGTGGTTTGTTTGACTGGAAAATTTGCTACTTCTATTCCTTTTTACCAACTATATTTATTCAGTGTTGCGCCATCTGGTGCAAATCACTGATAATGCTGGATTTTTTGTTTATTGTCAATTACTTTGTTTGACATTCACAAGTGCTCATGGTTTATTAACAATTGTTTTTGTTTTTATCGGCCTATTGATAAATCATTCAAGGTTCGAATCGAGCTCAAGGCCAGAACAATAATTTTTTTCTAATGATAATTATTGTTATTTTTTAATTTTTCTAAATTTGAAAAATTGTATTTTGTTTTTGGAATAGTAAGTAGAACATTTTTCAGACAACCTGCCATAGCTGCGCAGATATATCCATTTCGAAGGGTGCTAAGCCTTCATCATCAGTACGCTTTAGGCATGCTGCGCTAACCATTTAGCTATACAGCGGTGGTTTGTTTGACTGGCAAATTTGCTACTTCTATTCCTTTTTACCAACTATATTTATTCAGTGTTGCGCCATCTGGTGCAAATCACTGATAATGCTGGATTTTTTGTCTATTGTCAATTACTTTGTTTGACATTCCCAAGTGCTCATGGTTTATTAACAATTGTTTTTGTTTTTATCGGCCTATTGATAAATCATTCAAGGTTCGAATCGAGCTCAAGGCCAGAACAATAATTTTTTTCTAATGATAATTATTGTTATTTTTTAATTTTTCTAAATTTGAAAAATTGTATTTTGTTTTTGGAATAGTAAGTAGAAAATTTTTCAGACAACCAGCCATAGCTGCGCAGATAGATCCATTTCGAAGGGTGCTAAGCCTTCATCATCAGTACGCTTTAGGCATGCTGCGCTAACCATTTAGCTATACAGCGGTGGTTTGTTTGACTGGCAAATTTGCTACTTCCATTCCTTGGAAAAAAGGAATAGAAGTAGCAAATTTGCCAGTCAAACAAACCACCGCTGTATAGCTAAATGGTTAGCGCAGCATGCCTAAAGCGTACTGATGATGAAGGCTTAGCACCCTTCGAAATGGATCTATCTGCGCAGCTATGGCAGGTTGTCTGAAAAATTTTCTACTTACTATTCCAAAAACAAAATACAATTTTTCAAATTTAGAAAAATTTAAAAATAACAATAATTATCATTAAAAAAATTATTGTTCTGGCCTTGAGCTCGAATCGAACCTTGAATCATTTATCAATAGGCCGATAAAAACAAAAACAAATGTTTCTTGTGGTAATTTACGATTCCATAATTTGAAAAGTAATTCTTGACTTACAATGGAGTCAGTACCTATAAGTGATTTCATAAATCTGAATAATTCAGATGGTGAACGATCACCAAGTTCAGTTTTTGAAAATAATTGTTCTAATCGTTTCTCTTCACTATGAGAAAATCTTTCACATACATTTTTTTTGATTGTATCATATTTATTGAAAAGAGGAGGAGGGTTAATAGCGTCTAAAATTTTAGATATAGTATCTCGTTGAAGAGTAACTAAAACATTTTGAAATTTTAAATTATCACCATTGATATTGTTAATTTCAAATTGTCCTTCAACAAGTAGAAACAAGCATCGGGAGATTCTTGCCAAAATTGTGGTAATTTAATAGATTTAATATAAGAAAAATTTTTAAAGTTATTTTGTGTTGAAGTATCTTGTGTTATTTTAGAGATGTTGTTTTGTGTTGTATTAATGTTAGAATTTTGAGTTGTATTGTGAGCCATGATGTTATTTGTATAGTTGTTATTATGATTTTCAAAATTTGTAAAATTACGAGTTCGTATTGGTGAACGTTGAACCATATGAAAATAAATTCAAATAAAAAATTTGAAAGTTAGAAAATATTTAAGAATTTTTTTGGAAAGGGAGCTAACAATTTAAATAAAATATTTCTTTTTATATATAAAAAAAAATAAGTAAATTTAAATAACTTATATAAAATTGTTTAAATATAAAAATAATCTTAAAATAAATTTGAAAATTTAAAAGGTTTAAAATAATAAAATTTTAATTTATATCATAGTTGCAAAATTTTTTATTTAATATTAAAATAAAAATTGTACTTACATAAAATTAAATTTAATAAAAAAAATATTAAAATTAAAATATATGGGTGATTGCTGATTGTAAAGATTTTAAGCGAATCAATTGCGGAAATACATCGTTGTTTTTGTTTATGCAATGGCCTTGTTATGCAATGGTTTTGTTGTTTTTCTATATGGGGTATTCCATCCCATTTCGACCAATTTTGACCCGACCCCTTTAGAATTGGCTGAAAGTTTTTCTTCTTTTTCTAGCTTACGAAAGACGTTTTTCAGAATTTTTTCAAATTTTTTCATCCAACTCAAAAAAAGTTATGAATTTTTCAAAAAACACCGTTTTTGTTTTCAAAATGCTATAACTTTTTCAAAAATTGACCGTTTGGGATCTTTTTTTTAAATTATTAATTAAAATATGACACTTTGGCAGCATTGCCAACAAACAAGTCCAATTCTCACAGCTATTCTGCAACAGATGTCGTAGTGGTGTGAATATCAATTGGCACGAACCAGAATAGAAGTAGGATTAATGAAGACAAACAAAAAACCGCTGTGGTGGCTGAATGGTTATAGCAGCGGCGCCTAAACGTTGCCGATGAAGGAATTTAGCAGTTCCCGAAATGGATCTATACAACGAGCTTTGGCAGTTGTCTAAAATTTTTTCTTTCTTCTATTCTAATTTAAAAATTTTTTCAATTAAGAAAAAATTTATCATAACAATAATAATGATAAAAAATTATTGTTAGGCCTTGAGCTCGATTCGAACCCGCTATTTATTTTTTTCAAATATTATTTTATTTATTTTTGAGTTTAAATATTTTTCAACTAATTAGAATTTTCTTTTTTTGAAGTTATTCAAAAATATTAAGTTAAGACGAAAACTCAATTAAAAATTATTTTAAAAATTAAAGTAAAGAATACAAAGTAGTTAACACTATAGTGGCCTCGCGTTTGTCATACACCGCACTGCAATATCATATATTTGATCCCGACATCGGCCGCAGGGACAGTGTCTTAGAACGTCAATGATTATCTGTCCGGTCGGGCGATGCAAATCTAGAAATCATCAACATCTACATCCCGCTTGTCACCTGTTTCCCCCGTGGATACCGCCCTGATGTCATACCCGAAAAATGGAAAATGGCCAAGGTGGTCCCGTTACTAAAGCCTGGGAAACCAGCTAACAATGGAGAGTCATATCGCCCGATATCTCTTCTATCGCCAGTAGCCAGGACGCTTGAAGCCATTTTGCTCCCCTACTTCAAAGCAAATTTGCAGCTAGCCTGTCATCAGCATGGGTTTAGAAAACTCCATAGCACCACCACCGCTCTTAATGCCATTAGCACCCAGATAAATTGTGGTTTAAATCAGAAGCTCCACCATAGAACAGTACTCGTAGCGCTAGACCTATCAAAAGCTTTTAATACGGTCAACCATGGCACGTTACTGCAAGACTTGGAAGGGTTTACCTTTCCCCATGTCTTAAAAGGTGGACTGCAAATTATCTGGGTGGTCGGCAGGCATCGGTGCAATGCAGAAACGAAACATCAAACCCAAGAAGAATTAAACAAGGGGTGCCACAGGGTGGTGTCCTATCCCCACTTTTGTGTAATTTTTACATATCAAAACTACCTTCGACACCGGAAGGAGTTACTATCGTTTCTTACGCCGATGACTGCACAATAAAGGCCACAGGCCCGGGCCCACAGATCGATGAGCTTTGCAACAGAATAAACGGCTACCTCCCTGATCTCTCCCGTTTTTTCGCCTCGCGAAACCTGGCATTATCACCGAATAAATCATCCGCGACTTTATTTACAACTTGGACGTCCCAAATGTCGATGGCACTACGCTACCGACTGTCCTACACCCCAAAATATTGGGTGTGACGATTGATCAGGATCTACATTTTGGTGAGCACGCAGCCGCAATTGTTCCGAAAATCCAGACCCGTAATAAAATCCTTAAATCCCTTGCTGGCAGTACTTGGGGAAAAGACAAAGAAACGCTCATTACCACATACAAAGCAATTGGCCAGCCGTTTGCGTGCTACGCGTCCCCTATATGGTCGCCAAGCCTAAAAACTACCCACTGGAAGAAGCTACAGGCCTGCCAAAATACTGCTCTCAGAATCGCCAGGGGCTGTCTTCTTATGTCCCCAGAACACCATCTGCATAATGAGGCGAGAATACTCCCCATCAGGGAGAGAAATGAGATGCTGACCAAACAGTTTCTGTTGAATACCCAGAAACCTGGGCATCCCAACAGACATCTGATTGACGAACCAGCACCGCCTAGGGGCCTAAGGAGTCATCTCCGTAAGCATTTTGAGGAAATACGGCACCTGAGAACCCAGCCGTATGAAGCGAAAAAACACAAGCAGGTCCTTGGTGAACTCCATAGACAGGCGTCGGACCTTTATGTCGGGAATTGCCCGGTGAATCCAGTACTTGAAGAAAAATATCCAGAACTCGCAGAAGAGGAACGCATACTCCCCAGGGAAACGCGTGTCACTCTTGCTCAACTTCGTTCTGGATACTGTAACAGGTTAAACTCTTACCTATCCAGAATCAACCCCGACATACAGAATGTATGCCTCGCTTGTAATGTGTCCCCACATGACACCAACCATCTCTTTAATTGTAATGTGGAACCAACGCCTCTAACACCCATTTCCTTATGGTCCACCCCTGTTGAAACGGCAAGTTTCCTTGGACTCCCGTTAGAGGATATTGATGACAATTTGTGATCGGTCGCGGCTATTAGGTGGGGCGAGCATTGCTACAACAACAACAACAACAACAGGAGTTCTCCCTTAACAGTTTTGCGGATCTTACGAACCATTGTGTTCATTTCTTTCAATGACTCTTCATTTTTAACAACTTTAAGGATATCCGCGTATGAGCAATCGCCTGAGCTTTTGATCAGGATTTCGTCGGGGCGGGCTGGTCTCTGCTTTGGACGCTTTTGCTTTTTAACCGTCGCCCAAGCTCCTTTTCTGGTTCTTTTGTTACTTCCTCCGTTGTTGCGTACACGACTTCTGAGGTCTTTTGCGAGTTCTTCTTCTTCTTTGGCCGCACCTGCGGCGATGGCGTACCCCCGGAGGCGCACTCACGGCCACGTTTTGTACTTTTCTGTTGCACGCTTTGTGCCAGAGATGGGGTAGTCTGTGACTGCTCACTTATCAGCAAGACTTATTCGGCTTCTTGAGCGCATCCGTGGCTTGCTCGTAGGAGATCGCAACAGCCTTAACCAAATCCCGAAGAGTTTGGTTAATGGTGCGTTTTCCACTCTTCCTTAATAAGCTTTCCGAGGCACTGGAAAGCATTTTCGTCGTCTGCTCCGCCCTCGGCCCCTGGCTCTGATTCGCTCAGTCTCTGCGAAGAAGCACTCTCGCCTTGTCCGTCCTTATTTCACGTTTTTTAAAATTTTCCAAAATTATTAAATAAATTATAAAATTAAAAATTGCTTCGAATAAATGTTTTCATACATTTAAAGCAATACGGGCAATCCCCGCTTAACTCATACAAATAGACAACATTGGTTAATTCGTTGTAGTTCTACAAATAGAAGAAAATAGCAACAATACCAGTTTCTTGGAAACCGCCTTAACAACAAGCATAACTTTAACACATAATTACATAGGAAGTATGGAGTGTGTAAAAAGAATAAAATATGCAAAAATTGCAATTGGGAAATCCTTTACAACAACTAAGGCATGACGTGGCTTAATGCGTTTGTAACACTTCAACCATCGTAGAAGTGCGGGTTCAAATCCCACTCCCAGGAGAAAAGGCTTTGAAGAGATTTACAAGGTATAATCGAAACAGCTGTCGCCTTGTCCGTCCTGATGTCACGTTGTTTAAATTTTTCCCAAATTATTAAATAAATTATAAAATATAAATTGTTTCAAATAAATATTTTCATACATTTAAAGCAATACGGGCAATCCCCGCTTAACTCCTACAAATAAACAGCATTTTCTTAAATTTACGTAAAATTTTGTATTTATTAATGACAGCTGTCTTATTTACTTTAAGATTTTTTTGCAGTTGTCGTTCATATACTTTGAGGGGCATATGAAATTGGGAAAATATACCAGAACTGTGCGCGGGTGTTGGTAATTTTAGAAAAATATGAGATTGTGTTGGAATTCGAGGTGAAAATGGTAAAAAGCGGGTAGCGTTGGTTGACAGAGTCTGCTCTTAGCTGCTGGCTACATGTATGTTTGTGAAATATTCCCTTAGCTGTTAGCTTCACTCTTTTCATGTATGTGTGGTTGCTGCTTTCACGTTTACAAGCACACATGTGTGGTTGCTTTGCTTTTGTTGCGCATTTATTTGCTGGCAGCACAGTGCATCTAAATTGCTAACATTCGCCACACTGCCCTCCACCTGAGTCTGATCTTCTCGACCAGACAAATTTCCCTATCTAAGCGTTGCCAGCCTTTCAAAATGAACAACTTTGTATGCGGTAGACGATATCACTGATCCACTTCACAACTTTGTACGGGCCTTCCTAGCTACATGGAAACTTTAATAGTACAAAATCTCCCTCTAGGAAACCTTCCCAAGTGTTGTTCTTGTCGTATCTATCTTTCATATTATTACTCACTATCCTGATTCGTTGCCTCACAATCTGTTGTTTGGCCACTGGACTACTTCGAAGAGCTTGAGCTTGACGGATTGGCTTTGCATAATTAGTATAATTCTGACGTTTCACAAAAGTAGTCCGCCCTGGCTTGAAACCACCCTTGCATTTTTTCTGGGAAATTCTCTCCTTTTTCCCTCCTTCTCCCTGGACTTGGGTATACTCGCCAGTGACCGTACGCAATCTTGCAGCAGGCAATGGCTTTACTCTTCTGTTGATCAAATTAGATCGGATTAAGGGATGAGATGCGGCCGTATCTACAGTTAGTAAACGCTCCTCGTCGTCCACATGTCCTCCAATGTTAAGACCGCTGGCCCCTTGACTGCTACGAATAGAGCATGCTGTTTTTACCTTTGGAAAAGATGTTGAAGTGATTGGACAGTTCAATTGTAACTCCTGAACGCAATTTTTTAAAGCATCAATATCGGGCTCCATTTTATCTTGTCGACCACTGAACCCTTCCTCAAACTGCTTTAGGTTCTCTTCTATACGCGCTTCCAGTTGTTCAGAGATCTTCGATGATACCTGTGCTAAAATTTGTGGCGACATTTCGGATATACGTGCCTCTTGTGCTCCAATTTTACATTTTTGAGATACGTGTCTCCTGTAATTCCAGTTGGGATGCCAGATATATCTTTTGTTCTTCCATGTCTCCTGCGATTCCAGTTAAGATGTTATATTTGTTGATATTTGTGAGTACATTTCTGTTATACGTGTTTACTGACATCTGTTCCATTTTTGTTGGTGTCTCGTCCCCATCAGGATGAAAGACGTTAATTCCTTCCGACTCCATAACCTCTCGCAGTCGTGCTTGAAGTTCGGATTTATTACCGGTCATAGTCAAGCCACGGCTCTGAAACTCCTTTTTCAGTTGAGCGATCTTCACTTAACATTGCCATGTCTAAGTTGTTTTCGAAATCTGCGGAATTTATTCAACAATTCCTCTTCTGATACCAATTGTAACGAATTTGTTAAAATTCCTGATTAATTTGAGGCTTCTGTTAACTTTCGAATAAATAACTCAAATATTTAGAATAGCAAAACGTTCATTATTTAGACTACCTTGGGAGTAGTACTTCACAATTACAATTATCGCGAACTTCACTAATATCGTGTTTAAATCAAACTGATACCTAATTCCTCAGCGTACGCTGCTTTTATAATCTCTGTTGCCTCATTCGCATATTTCTCCAAGGGAGAACAACCTTCCGCCGCTTATTTATTTCTCTTTATATATCTGGTATTCATTTTTGTTCTCTAGTTATGTACGTGTGGATGTGAGTAATAACTTCTGCTCCTAGCGGCTTACTATGTGTATGTATGTGAAGTATTCTCTTAGCTGTTAGCTTCGCTGTTTACATGTGTGTGGCTGCTTCTTTGATGTTTACATGCGCATATGTATGGTTGCTTATTTTGCTGTTGTGTATTTATTTACTAGCAGCACAGTGACGCATCGAAATTGCTAACATTCGCCACAATATTTACTTCTTTGTTAAGTAGCGAAGACAACCAAAAATTACAAACTTCTGTAATTAACTATCCAAATTTAAGTAGAATAAGTATCTTATTTATGAAACTAACCAAGTGAACGGTAATCGCGACAAATGTTATAAGCGCTCATTTCTGCACGAAATTGCTTTTTGCGCATAACCGATATTATTTCCCTCATTCATTGCTCCAATATCGATTCGGATAATGTACATTTTCTGCCATATATCAAAGTTTGGCGTAGGTTGGAAAAAATAAAATAAGAAAGTCTATCCATTCCATAACAAAGGTTCTTTTTTGCTTTCCTGAAAAACTTTTATTGGGACTTACAACGTTCTTCGCTATATCTTTTAGTGATGTTAATAGCCAGTAAAGTATGTTAGTCTGCAATCACTTGCACTAGTAAGGTTAGGTTAGGTTGAACTGGCCGGTCCATGACGACCTCACATGGACTGAATGAGTCCGTAGTGTTACCAGAAGTTTATTTGACGACCAAACTGAAAACCCCTCTCACAAACCAAGACCTATGTTATAAAATAACTCCGTACTCTTGTCAAATACTAGAAGCTTTCTAGGACTTAAGCCACTTGCTGCTTCTAGATCTGCACTTCTTACATCTGCTATCACTGGGCAAGCCTAATTTAAAGGCATGACCCTCCAGAAGGCAATGTCCAGTCAGAATACCCGTCATGAGTCTACAGTCCTCTCTTTTTAATGATAGAAGCAACTTAGTTAGTCTAAGGTTGTAAGACCTATACATAATCTTCGACACTTTACAGCCCCGCGCTTGAACCCACGCCTTTCCAGCTTGGTCGATCATGTGCACCTCTCGCCTTCTCTTAATCGTGCCCAGTCTTATTTGGACGTCTACGGAGCAAGCTTCAAGGGATGCGCCCTTTGTAGCTAGTTCATCTGCTTTTTCATTTCCATCTATTCCCACATGCCAAGGGACCCGATATAGATGTATGCTTCCCCTTGTCCCGATTCTCTCCAGAGACTGCTTTAACTCTTAACTCGCATTTAGATGCTGTGCTATGCGAGATTATTGCCTTAATTGCTGCTTGACTGTCAATATAAAAGTTAACACGGTTGCATCTTAAACTATTCTCTTCCAGTGTTTCTACTGCTTTGGTTGCGGCTAATATTTCCGCTTGGAAAACGCTACAGTAATCTGGCAGCCTGTAGGATCTGTTTATTTCCGGATCAGCCCAGTACACCGCAAACCTTACTCCTATTTGTAATGGATTAATTTTTATTAATTTAATTTAACTTTGTAAATTTATTACTTTGAATTTTTGTAATTTTTAATATGTATCCAAATGTTATTTTTCAATGTTGAATTCTGATATATCAAAAATTTTCATTATTTGATATTTGTTAAAAAAAAAATAAATAAATAGATTTAAATAAATTAAAACCAAAATACGTTTAAAAAAAAAAGTTTTCTTTGTAACTACAATTTGGCGATCCTGCCTGTACGCTTAAAAATGGGCTACTACAAACTAATATATTTAATTAGTGGGCCTTAAATCAGACAATAGACAAAATATTAAGTAGTGAATAATAATAAAAGTAGTGTTGTGCAAAATAAAAGCAACGTTCAAAACACATATAAAAGTACTAGCGGCCCGGTACGTGCTTCGCTACGTATAAAGTTAAATATTAAATCAAACTCATTTATTACAAAAAAAATAAATACCAAGGCCGTCGGTTCTATGTACCGGAGCGACTCGGGATTTTTCCCAACCACGGACTGCCATTTCAGTTTAACCCCATTTAATTTGTTGCGTACCTCCCACAAATTGTCATCCTCCCAGCAGCTTCTTGCAGCGGGACTGCTCCATATTCTCTTGCTCCGGGAAGGTATCGAACCCAATCCGGGTCCGTCTCCTGACCCCGGTCCTGAGAAATGGTTTCGCTTCATCTTCCGGGAAAGAATCTTTTTAGGAAGGTCATACTCTTGTTAGTGTGTCTCGTGTAAAGGATGGTTGCATCGGACAGGTTGTTCTGGGCTAGACCCCAAAACCAGACGTCCACGTAACTTCTATAAATATTTTGTGGCTCCCTGCTTTTCACGCCCTAGGACGTCCCGTAGTCTGCGCCTTAGGTCAGGGAAACAGACTCTTAGTCCCTACCTTCCTTTGCACCGTTTGCCAGCACAGAATATATACGTTTGCGACATCCACCTAATGCAGCTCCTGCCATGGACGGTGCCACTTTCCTAGATGTTCTGGTCTTCGCGATAGCAACCCCCCGACGGATTTCATTGCGCCTTGTTGCCAGGCCGCATACCCAAATACACCAGGTACCCCATTGCTTACCCAAGGACGTCTAGTCCCAGGGCCACAACAGCAATCGCGTTCTGGCCTTCCACAACCCAGGCGTAGTCACCCGTCACTTACTCCCAGAGTGAGGACATCTCTCCCTATGCACTTCAGAATTCTGCACTTAAACTGTAATGGATTAACTGGGAATCACGGAGATTTTAAGTTAACACGAAAACTCAATTAAAAATTATTTTAAAAATTAAAGTTAAGAATACAATGTAGTTAACACTATATTTACTCCCCCTCCAAGAAAATTTAAAACAAACAAATTATTAATTAATATTAAATGTAACCTTTTTTTGTTTTTTGTTGTTTAATGTATTTGTATTTAAAATAGTGTTAATAAGTTTGTTTGCTGGTTTAAGTAAATCAATTGAAATATTTTTAATAGTATTTTTGTATTGAATTGTAAATGTTTTAGGTTTCTTAGATATAACTTTAAAAGGTCCTTCATAAGGTGATTCTAAATTAGATTTACGAAGAACTTTAACAAAAACATACTCACAATTTTCAAATTTTTTAGGAATGAAAAAGTTTTCTTTGTTATGATGAAAAACTTTAGAACGAACAAGCGAAAAATATTCTCTTATTTTGTGAAGAGCGTCATTAGAAAAATCATGTTCTTTATTACTATTTGAAATAATTAATTCACCAGGTATTCTAAGTGTTTGGCCATAAACAAGTTCATCAGATGAACATTTTAAATCTTCTTTAATAGAAGTTCGTAAACCAAGTAGAATGAATGGTAAAATGTCAGACCAATGAACCGAGTCGTTTGATGCTATAATTGCTGCTTTTAAAGTTCGATGAAATCTCTCTATCATGCCATTTGCTTGGGGATGGTAAGGAGATGTATGAATTTTATGAGAACCTAAAAGTTTAGTTAATGCCGTAAACAATTTTGAGGTGAATTGTGAACCTTGATCTACTGTAATATTCAATGGTATACCAAATCGTGGTATATAATTTTGAATAAAAGTTTTTACTATGGTATTTGTTGAAATATCTTTAAGTGGATAAGCTTTAGGCCAACGTGAAAATCTATCAATAGTTGTTAAAATATAACAATTTTCATTTGAAACTGGAAGAGGTCCAACAATATCCATATGAATATGTTCAAAACGACCTGATGGTATTTTAATTTTTTAATAGGACTTTTGAAATTTTGGACTTTTGACAATTGATGCAAGATGAAGTCCAATCGTTAATTTCTTTACGCATGTTAGGCCAATAATATTTATTTTGAATTAATTTTCTAGTTGTTCTTATACGTGGATGAGATAATGAGTGAATTTTGTCAAATATAATTCTTCTCATAGAATGTGGAACATAAGGTCGAAAAGGTTTTAGAGAAACATCACACCATATGTTAAAATTAATAACTGTAATATGAATTTCTTTTAAATTGTTTTTAGAATTTTGATCAGAAATGGTTTTTTGTAAAAATGTATCAGTTTGTGGTTCTTTATATAAAGTTTCTAAATTTATATCTTGAGTTGAAATTGCATTTATTTCTGGAATACGGGAAAGTGTGTCGGCAACTATGTTTTCTTTTCCACATATATATTGAATATCATTTGTAAATTGAGCAATATATTCAAGATGACGTAGTTGACGAGGAGATATATCTACTTTAGAATTTAGAACATGAATTAAAGGTTTATGATCAGTATAAATTGTAAAAGTTCTACCTTCAAGAAAATGTTAAAGTTAAGAATACAATGTAGTTAACACTATATTTACTCCCCCTCCAAGAAAATTTAAAACAAACAAATTATTAATTAATATTAAATGTAACCTTTTTTTGTTTTTTGTTGTTTAATGTATTTGTATTTAAAATAGTGTTAATAAGTTTTTTTGCTGGTTTAAGTAAATCAATTGAAATATTTTTAATAGTATTTTTGTATTGAATTGTAAATGTTTTAGGTTTCTTAGATATAACTTTAAAAGGTCCTTCATAAGGTGATTCTAAATTAGATTTACGAAGAACTTTAACAAAAACATACTCACAATTTTCAAATTTTTTAGGAATGAAAAAGTTTTCTTTGTTATGATGAAAAACTTTAGAACGAACAAGCGAAAAATATTCTCTTATTTTGTGAAGAGCGTCATTAGAAAAATCATGTTCTTTATTACTATTTGAAATAATTAATTCACCAGGTATTCTAAGTGTTTGGCCATAAACAAGTTCATCAGATGAACATTTTATAAATTGCGAAAAGTTCACGATCAAATGTTGAATATTTAGTTTCTGTTGTAGTTAATTTTCTTGAAAAATAAGCTAAGGGTTCTAGTATATTATTGCTAGTTTGTTGAAGAACTGCTCCAATAGCAAAATTTGATGCATCTACTGCTAATGATAAAGTACCATTTTTGTCGAAATGTGTAAGTAAAGTATTTGTAACAAAACGTTTTTTAACATTTTCGAAAGCTGTTGTGGTTTCATTTGTCCAATTTAGTTCTTTGAATTTGTTTTTAATTGCATGTGTTAACATTTCATGCAGAGGACTAAGTTCTGTTGCTAACATTTTAATATATCTGTGATATCAAGAAGAATTTCCGAGCTCTAGGCCACACATATATATTAATAATAAAAAATCAATTAATTATACCATATATGTTGTATTTATTTATTTTGTCAATATTTCGATTTCAATTAGAAATCATCTTCAGGGCTGTAAAAAATAAATTTTTCTATGTATAAAAACCACAAATGCACAAACATAACCTAACACTTACACTTGTGAATGCACCTTGTCGACTAATTTAAAATGACAGTGCAGAACACAGAAAATCATAAACAGAAAACAAAGATGTATACAAATAATAAACAGTAATAATAAACAAAATATCTGCTAACAACAACGTATATATTAACTTGTTGGACACCCTCAGCATTATTGTTGCTAACTTCTCTTCATTACCAAATGTCTGTATGCGTGAGCGATGTTGTCGGTGTCGCTCTTAAAATTCATGCGTATGTCATTATGTGTATTGATAATATGTAGCATTTCGAGAGTGTACCGCTTGGAATATTGTTTTTCTTCTTGCAATATTGTAACATTCTCTAAGTCCGGAGAGTGTCCCGTGGCCTTGCAATGTTGCGATAAAGCCGTTCTGTTGTCGTTAAAGTGGTCGCGATTTTTGATGTTCGATTTGTGAGCGGAAATCCTTGTCTTTAGTTTTGATTTAGTAGTACCCACATATACTTTGTTGCATACGTGGGACCCGTCGCCATTACATTTAATTTTGTATATTACGTCGGATTTCTCGTATTTTTCGATTTTGCTTTTTGTATTGCTGTATATTTGTTGTAGGGTATTTTTATATTGGAACGCGATTTGAAATTTTTCTTTGTCATACATGTTTGAATGTTTTATTCGGTTAGACAAACCAGGTACAAATACGGCAGTCTTATATATTTTGTTTATGTTTTGTTCTTTATTTTTATTCGTAGCGTAAAATTGGTGGATATAACCATTGATAAGGTGGATCGGAAACTCGTTGTTTTGAAGTATTTTTTTGATGATGTTTATATTTTCGGGTGATATATTCTATCGCTGATAGAGAGAACTCGCCTGATAAAATTTTTGGCAGTGTTTATTATTATACTCCTATCATGTTTCGAGTTAAAATTTATTAACCTCCCGGAAGCCGTAGGCTTTTTATACCAGTCAAAGGTTAGGTGGTTGTTATTTCTTATTACCACCGTGTCCAGAAACGGCAACATTCCATTATTTTCCATCTCAGATGTGAATATTATTGAGTTATGAAATGAGTTCAAGAGGCCCAGCATTTCTTCAACGGAATCGGTTTTCACAATAGCGAATAAATCGTCAACGTACTTTGTGAGCAGACGAGGTTTGTGCCGTGATTCTTCCTCAAATTTCAATAGTAATTCCTCCATTATTATATCGGCTATTACCGGTGATGCTCGTGATCCCATAGGCATACCCGATCGTTGTTCATAAACTTTGTTGTTGTACTTAAAGTATCTGTTATCTTTTATACAGAAGCGTAAAACACTTAAAAATAGCTCTTGGTTAAGGGTTGTGTGGGGTTTTATTTGGTCCCATTTGGACGATATCTCTAGGGCATGGTCTACTGGGATACTAGGAAACAGGGACATAACATCAAACGATACCAGACTCTCATCATCATAAATATATGTATTTTTAATCTTATTCTTGAACTCAATCGTGTCTTGAACATTGTACTTGGACTCTTTAGTGATATTTTTCAGGACATTAACAACGTATTTACACAAATTATACGACGGAGAATTAATGGACGAACATATAGGTCTAAGTGGAGTTCCTTCTTTCTGGATCTTTGGTAGTCCATACAATCTGGGCGCATTGGCCGTTCTGATCATTAGTTTATATTTTTCTTTTTCATCTATCATTTGGTTTTTAAACAGTTTTTCTACGATCTCGTTATTCCTATCTTGCAATTTATTAGTGGGATCACGTTTTAAAACACGGTATGAGGAAATATCGTTAACTAATGTTTGCAATTTTCTATCGTAATCGGATTTTTCCATTACAACTGTTACGTTTCCTTTGTCTGCATTGAGAACTAACAGATGGTTATTTTGTTTGAAGAATTTCTCGTCGTTTGTAAGGTATCTAAAATATATTCATCACGCACGCTAATGTTTGTTCTATTGAGGTGGTCCCGTATTAATGTAGTCAAATTGTTCCTCTCAATCTCTTGTTGCTCTTTGTCTTTGATCGTCTGTATAAAGTCTTCGCCGTCTGCGATAAGCTTAAATAAGGGGAATTCTTTATTAGTTGTTGGTATGTAGTATTTCGGTCCCAGGGAGAGAATCCACTGTACATCCGTCGGTATACTAATATTTATGGTATTGTGAAACCACTCGGGTACATTTTGTATGTAATTGGGTTTGTTTGTCTTTGAGCCTCTCAAATTTGTTTATTTGTATTTTTCTAGTTTTGGCTCTTAGGTTTTGAGACAATACTCTTTCACTATCGAAAAATACCTTAGAATCCTCCGCGTTAAGCTTTATTTGTAATTTTTTTTTAATTTATTTACCTCACTTCCTTTTTGTTTTTGTAGATCATGCAACACCAACAATCGAAAGATATCAGAGAAGATCACCAACTCAATAGAAACGTACTTGGCTACTGTGCAGAAAAAACTAATAAATCTTATTATTAAAATTAAGCAACTATATTTATTCAGTGTTGCGCCATCTGGTGCAAATCACTGATAATGCTGGATGTTTGTTTATTGTTTATTACTTTGTTTGACATTCCCAAGTGCTCATGGTTTATTAACAATTGTTTTTGTTTTTATCGGCCTATTGATAAATGATTCAAGGTTCGATTCGAGCTCAAGGCCAGAACAATAATTATTGTTATTTTTTAATTTTTCTAAATTTGAAAAATTGTATTTTGTTTTTGGAATAGTAAGTAGAAAATTTTCCAGACAACCTGCCATAGCTGCGCAGATAGATCCATTTCGAAAGGTGCTAAGCCTTCATCATCAGTACGCTTTAGGCATGCTGCGCTAACCATTTAGCTATACAGCGGTGGTTTGTTTGACTGGCAAATTTGCTACTTCTATTCCTTTTTACCAACTATATTTATTCAATGTTGCGCCATCTGGTGCAAATCACTGATAATGCTGGATTTTTGTTTATTGTCATTACTTTGTTTGACATTCCCAAGTGCTCATGGTTTATTAACAATTGTTTTTGTTTTTATCGGTCTATTGATAAATAATTCAAGGTTCGATTCGAGCTCAAGGCTCAAGGTTTTTAATGATAATTATTGTTATGTTTTAATTTTTCTAAATTTGAAAAATTGTATTTTGTTTTTGGAATAGTGATGAAGTGATGAAGGCTTAGCATCCTTCGAAATGGATCTATCTGCGCAGCTATGGCATGTTGTCTGGACAATTTTCTACTTACTATTCCAAAAACAAAATACAATTTTTCAAATTTAGAAAAATTAAAAAATAACAATAATTATCATTAAAAAAATTATTTTTCTGGCCTTGAGCTCGAATCGAACTTTGAATCATTTATCAATAGGCCGATAAAAACAAAAACAATTGTTAATAAACCATGAGCACCTGGGAATGTCAAACAAAGTAATTGACAATAAACAAAAATCCAGCATTATCAGTGATTTGCACCAGATGGCGCAACACTGAATAAATATAGTTGGTAAAAAGGAATAGAAGTAGCAAATTTGCAGCCAAACAAACCACCGCTGTATAGCTAAATGGATAGCGCAGCATGCTTAAAGCGTACTGATGATGAAGGCTTAGCACGCTTCGAAATGGATCTATCTGCGCAGCTATGGCAGGTTGTCTGGAAAATTTTCTACTTACTATTCCAAAAACAAAATACAATTTTTCAAATTTAGAAAAATTAAAAAATAACAATAATTATCATTAAAAAAATTATTGTTCTGGCCTTGAGCTCGAATCGAACCTTGAATCATTTATCAATAGGCCGATAAAAACAAAAAACAATTGTTAATAGACCATGAGCACTTGGGAATGTCAAACAAAGTAATTGGCAATAAACAAAAATCCAGCATTATCAGTGATTTGCTCCAGATGGCGCAACACTCAATAAATATAGTTGGTAAAAAGGAATAGAAGTAGCAAATTTGCAGTCAAACAAGCCACCGCTGTATAGCTAAATGGTAAGCGCAGCATGCCTAAAGCGTACTGATGATGAAGGCTTAGCACCCTTCGAAATGGATCTATCTGCGCAGCTATGGCAGGTTGTCTGGAAAATTTTCTACTTACTATTCCAAAAACAAAATACAATTTTTCAAATTTAGAAAAATTAAAAAATAACAATAAGCCGATAAAACCAAAAACAATTGTTTCTTGTGGTAATTTACGAATCCATAATTTGAAAAGTAATTCTTGACTTACAATGGAGTCAGTACCTATATGTGATTTCATAAATCTGAATAATTCAGATGGTGAACGACCACCAAGTTCAGTTTTTGAAAATAATTGTTCTAATCGTTTCTCTTCACTAAGAGAAAATCTTTCACATAAAATTTTTTTGATTGTATCAAATTTATTGAAAAGAGGAGGGTTAATAACGTCTAAAATTTTAGATATAGTATCTCGTTGAAGAGTAACTAAAACATTTTGAAATTTTAAATTATCATCATTGATATTGTTAATTTCAAATTGTCCTTCAACAAGTAGAAACCAGGCATCCGGATATTCTTGCCAAAATTGTGGTAATTTAATAGATTTAATATAAGAAAAATTTTTAAAGTTATTTTGTGTTGAAGTATCTTGTGTTATATTAGAGATGTTGTTTTGTGTTGTATTAATGTTAGAATTTTGAGTTGTATTGTGAGCCATGATATTATTTGTGTAGTTGTTATTACGATTTTCAAAATTTGTAAAATTACGAGTTCGTATTGGTGAACGTTGAACCATATGAAAATAAACAAATATTTAAAAATTTTTTTGGAAAGGGAGCTAACAATTTAAATAAAATATTTCTTTTTATATATAAAAAAATAAGTAAATTTAAATAACTTATATAAATAATCTTAAAAGAAATTTGAAAATTTAAATGGTTTAAAATAATAAAATTTTAATTTATATTGTAGTTACAAAATTTTTTATTTAATATTAAAATAAAAATTGTACTTACATAAAATTAAATTTAATAAAAAAAATATTAAAATTAATATATAGTTGATTGATGATTGTAAAGATTTTAAGCGAATCAATTGCGGAAATACATCGTTGTTTTTGTTTATGCAATGGCCTTGTTATGCAATGGGTTTGTTGTTTTTCTATATGGGGTATTCCATCCCATTTCGACCAATTTTGAACCCGACCCCTTTAGAATTGGCTGAAAGTTTTTCTTCTTTTTCTAGCTTACGAAAGACGTTTTTCAGAATTTTTTCAAATTTTTTCATCCAACTCAAAAAAAAAGTTATGAATTTTTAAAAAAACACCGTTTTTGTTTTCAAAATGCTATAACTTTTTCAAAAATTGACCGTTTGGGATCTTTTTTTTTTAATTTGTTTTTAAGTGCACTTTTCAGAAAAAATACAAAAAATTTTTTTAAGTTTTTTTTTAATTTTTCAGTTTTTCGAGATTTTTCGAATTTCGCCATTTTTTTTCTCATAAAAAACTTCAATCAATTCTGCAATCATCCCCACTAATCCCGGAGTGGGCCGATTTTTTTTTTTTTATTTAATTGAAAAAAAACTTTAAACATGTTTTTGTATTTTTTCCGAAAAGTACATTTAAAAACAAATTAAAAAAAAAAGACCCAAACGGTCAAGTTTTGAAAAAAACGGTTCTTTTTTTTTAATTCATAACTTATTTTGAGTTGGACACCGTTTTTGTTTTCAAAATGCTATAACTTTTTCAAAAATTTACCGTTTTTTTAAATGTACTTTTCGGAAAAAATACAAAAAAATTTTTAAAGTTTTTTTTTCAATTAAATAAAAAAAAAAAATCGGAAAAAATGGCGAAATTCGAAAAATCTCGAAAAGCTGAAAAATTACAAAAAAAAACTTTAAACATTTTTTTGTATTTTTTCCGAAAAGTACATATAAAAACAAATTAAAAAAAAAAAAAAGATCCCAAACGGTCAATTTTTGAAAAAGTTATAGCATTTTTAAAACAAAAACGGTGTTTTTTTTAAATTCGTGACTTTTTTGAGTTGGATGAAAAAATTTGAAAAAATTCTGAAAAATGTCTTTCGTAAGCTAGAAAAAGAAGAAAAACTTTCAGCCAATTCTAAAGGGGTCGGATTCAAAATTGGTCGAAATGGGATGGAATAACCCATATATATCTTCATTTTCATTGTGGTGTCTTCATTTAAAATCCGTTTTTGTGTATTGCGCGCAAAATTGTTGTAGTAGCTCTTGTTGTTGTGGCGTGGATAATCCAACCGTTGCTTTAAAGTGTATTATGTTGTAAATGTGGTTATAGCTATCATAAGATTTTTTGGCACATTAAATTGCACAGCTATAGTTTCGTTAAATGAAGCACAAGTTATTCACTATTTATTTTATTAATATTATTATTTAAGTCAGTCGGTCTTTGGTATATTTAGGTATCGCAAGGAGAATTCACTTAGGATTTGCAAGAAATTCGAACAGTTTCGAAAATATTAATTTGTTCTTTACAAACTTTCTATGTGTTTATAGTTTGCTTATTTCACTTCAATTTTCACTTTAAAAAGCGTTTAACGTTGTTTTTTTTCTTTTTTTGTTACTAACAACTAATGTTTATATTAAACTATTAAACTAAATGCGTCTCATATGTTTATAGTTTCGGCTGTAGTTCAACTAGACACCTGTGTTAGCGTTTCAAACTATTCTGCTTGTCTAACAGAACCATTAACTTTCATTTAAAGTTTCTTATTAGTGGCGAAGGCTTTTGTGTTTTGCCATTGATTCTGAATGTACGTCGCTACATCAAATAAAACTCTGACGTTTTGTATGTCCTTTCGTTAGCTAGGTTTTAAAGTTCGTAATGGTGAGATCGCCAAAAATATTTGGTGGTTAACCAAATATTTAAATATTTATTTTTTAAAAATATTATTTTATTTATTTTTGAGTTTAAATATTTTTCAACTAATTAGAATTTTCTTTTTTTGAAGTTATTCAAAAATGTTAAGTTAAGACGAAAACTCAATTAAAAATTATTTTAAAAATTAAAGTAAAGAATACAAAGTAGTTAACACTATAGTGGCCTCGAGTTTATCATACACCGCACTGTGCAATATCATATATTTGATCACGACATCGGCCGCAGGGACAGTGTCTTAGAACGTCAATGATTATCTGTCCGGTCGGGCGATGCAAACCTAGAAATCATCAACATCTACATCCCGCCTGTCACCTGTTTCCCCCGTGGATACCGCCCTGATATCAGCGGCGTACTCACTGGAAACAATCGCATTATCTTAGGCGATTTCAATGCCCATCACGATCTATGGCATTCAAACCTGCGGGTGGACTGTAGGGGTGAGATGTTAGCGGATCAAATAGAAGAAACGTTCTGCACAATAAACGGAGACGCCCCCACACGTATGGTAGGAAGCTGTCAAAGTTCGCCGGATATTTCAATCGTGAGCGCAGAACTCGTAAACTGCGTCAACTGACAGCCGATGGTAACATTGGCATCCGACCACCTGCCTATACTTATTTCGCTCGAGCGTTCCGCCGACTTCATCGTCGCAGAAAAACGCACTTTCATTAACTTAAAAAAAGGAAAGTGGGACGGATACAGATCCTTTACAGACAACCGCTTTGCTGCCGTCCCTATCCCAACTGATGCCCACCAAGGGTAACGTGCTTTCCGCAAGGTCATTTAATCCCCCTCGGCTCGTTTCATTCCCGCCGGTAGAATTCCCGAAATTCGGCCCACTTCCCGGCAAAGGCCGCAAGTTTAGCGAGAGAACGTTACCTTATAAGGCAGCTCGATCCCGGCGACCCCCAAATAAGGGATATAAACCAACGCGTCAGATTGCTTGTGGATGAACACAAACGGGCGAAATGGGAGGAGCACCTCAGCGGTTGTAACCTCTCTGCGGGTGTAGGTAAACTTTGGTCCACTGTAAAGTCCCTATCGAATCCGTCTAGGCACAATGACAAAGTTTCCATCGCCTTTGGCGACAAAGTGCTGCCGGACGCTTTCTGCCGATAATATATAATACATTCTACGGTCGACAAAAATAGACGGAGGGCCAACAGACACGCACATAAACATAAGTTCAGCGCGTCACCAATTACCATCACCGCCAAAGAGGTTGAGGATGCCATCGGTCATGCTAAACTATGCAAAGCAGTGTACCCAGACGGCATAGCCATGCCGTTGCTTTAAAGCCTAGGGAAAGAGGGTTTCAAATATTTAGCACATGTCTTCAACCTGTCTCTTTCCACCTTTGTCATACCCGAAAAATTGAAAATGGCCAAGGTGGTCCCGCTACTAAAGCCTGGGAAACCAGCTAACAAAGGAGAGTCATATCGCCCGATATCTCTTCTATCGCCAGTAGCCAGGACGCTTGAAGCCATTTTGCTCCCCTACTTCAAAGCAAATTTGCAGCTAGCCTGTCATCAGCATGGCTTTAGAAAACTCCATAGCACCACCACCGCTCTAAATGCCATTAGCACCCAGATAAATTGTGGTTTTAATCAGAAGCGCCACCATAGAACAGTACTCGTAGCGCTAGACCTATCAAAAGCTTTTAATACGGTCAACCATGGCACGTTACTGCAAGACTTGGAAGGGTTTACCCTTCCCCCATGGCTTAAAAGGTGGACTGCAAATTATCTGGGTGGTCGGCAGGCATCGGTGCAATGCAGAAACGAAACATCAAACCCAAGAAGAATTAAACAAGGGGTGCCACAGGGTGGTGTCCTATCCCCACTTTTGTGTAATTTTTACATATCAAAACTACCTTCGCCACCGGAAGGAGTTACTATCGTTTCTTACGCCGATGACTTTACAATAATGGTCACAGGCCCGGGCCCACAGATCGATGAGCTTTGCAACAGAATAAGCGGCTACCTCCCTGATCTCTCCCGTTTTTTCGCCTCGTGAAACCTGGCATTATCACCGAATAAATCATCCGCGACTTTATTTACAACTTAGACGTCCCAAATGTCGACTATTTTGAACATCCACGTCGATGGCACTACGCTACCGACTGTCCTACACCCCAAAATATTGGGTGTGACGATTGATCAGGATCTACATTTTGGTGAGCACGCAGCCGCAATTATTCCGAAAATCCAGACCCGTAATAAAATCCTTAAATCCCTTGCTGGCAGTACTTGGGGAAAAGACAAAGAAACGCTCATTACCACATACAAAGCAATTGGCCAACCGTTTGCGTGCTACGCGTCCCCTATATGGTCGCCAAGCCTAAAAACTACCCACTGGAAGAAGCTACAGGCCTGCCAAAATACTGCGCTCAGAACCGCCAGGGGCTGTCTTCTTATTTCCCCAGAACTTACTTACTTAATTGGCGCTTAACCGTCTAAACTGTTATAGCTGTCCAACAAGGCGCGCCAGTCGCTCCTTCGCTCCGCCAACCGACGCCAATTGGTCACACCAAGGGAGTTTAAATCGTTTTCCACCTGGTCCTGCCAACGGAGTGGGGGCCGCCCTCTAACTCTGCGTGCATAGGATGGTTCCGATAGAAACACTTTCTTGGCCGGAGCATTATCTTTCATTCACATAACATGGCCTAGCCAGCGCAGCCGCTGCGTTTTAATTCGGTGGACTATGTTGATGTCTGCGTATAGCTCGTACAGCTCATCATTAAATCTTCTTCGGTACTCGCCATCGCCAACTCGTAGAGGTTCATAAATCTTTCGAAGAACTTTTCTGTCGAACACTCCCAAAGCCGCTTCGTCTGCTGTTGTCATGGTCCATGCTTCTGCCCCATATAGCAGGACGGGTACGATAAGTGACTTGTAGAGTATGGTTTTCGTTCGCCGAGAGAGGACTTTACTTTTCAATTGCCTACTTAGTCCAAAGTAGCATTTATTGGCAAGATTGATTCTTCGCTGGATTTCAGTGCTGATGTTGTTGCTAGTGTTGATGCTGGTTCCCAAATAAACGAAGTCTTTTACTATTTCGAAATTATGGCTGCCAACAGTAGCGTGGTTGCCAAGGCGCATATGCGCTGACTCTTTGCTCGATGACAGCAGGTACTTCGTTTTGTCCTCATTCACCATCAAACCCATATTTACCGCTTCTTTTTCCAGAACACCATCTACATAATGAGGCGAGAATACAGCCTATCAGGGAGAGAAAAGAGATGCTAACCAAACAGTTCCTGTTGAATACCCAGAAACCTGGGCATCCCAACAGACATCTGATTGATGAGCCAACACGCCTAGGGACTTAAGGAGTCATCTCCGTAAACATTTTGAGGAAATACGGCACCTGAGAACTCAGCCGCATGAAGCAAAAAACCACAAGCAGGTCCTTGGTGAACTCCACAAACAGGCGTCGGACCTTTATGCCGGGAATTGCCCGGTGAACCCAGTACTCAGGGAACAGTACCCAAAACTTGCGGGCGGGGAACGCATACTCCCCAGGGAAACGCGAGTCACTCTGGCTCAACTTCGTTCTGGATTCTGTAACAGGTTAAACTCTTACATATCCAGAATCAACCCCGACATACAAAATATATGCCCCGCTTGCAATGTGTCCCCACATGACACCAACCATCTCTTTAATTGTAATGTGGAACCAACGCCTCTAACACCCCTTTCATTATGGTCCACTCCTGTCGTAACAGCATTTCCTTGGACTCCCGTTAGAGGATATTGATGACAATTTGTGATCGATCGCAGCTATTAGGTGGGGTGAAACATTGCTACAACAACAACCAAAAAAAAAGATATTTTATTATTTGCAAGCTATTTTAAAACTTAATCCAAAACATTTGGATAAACAATATTTTTTGTTTTTCCATTTTGAGCATGAATAAACAAACGGCTGGGGGTACCGACTCTAGAACAGGCAACATAAAGTTGGCCATGTGAAAAACATGATTTCTCCAAATTCGCACCACAAACGTTAAGTGTTTGCCCTTGGGCTTTTGTTGATGGACATCGCATCATAAACGCAAAGGATATTGTAATCGTTTGAATTCAAATGGCATATCAGTTGGAAGCATAGGGATAAACGGTATTAAACAAACTTCTCCTTTTGATTTACCAGTTAAGATCGTAGCTTCAATCAAATTTGGCAATAAATTTTTCACTTCCAATCTGGTGATATTACACAGTTTTGGTGGATTAATATTTCGCAAAAATATAATCAAAGAACCCACTTTCAGATTCAAACAATGCGGTGGAATACCAGCCGGTTCTAATGAATTTAAAAATTCAGTTGTATAATTCATTGCCTCATCTTGATTCATAGCACTGTCAATTGATTTATATATCGTGACTACACCTGGGAGTTCTGCTTGAATTTGAAAATTAATGGCATTGATATGAATGTTCTTCGGTGCTAAAATTGCGCGTTCTCTCAACCAATCATAATTTCTGTAATTCTGAAGAATATTTGAAAAACACATTCAATCAATTCATCTATCGATTTCGTAATTGTACAAAATTGTTCGGTACAGTGATCAATCCGTTGGTTCTGTCGATTTGTATTTTGCCATCACCAATTTCTAACAATTGTTTTGAAAACTCATGGGCAGCTGGATCATTTTGTAGGTGAATACGCATATTAATGTTCAGTGTAAATTTTTGTACATTTCTCCAAAGAATTGATGTCTTCAAACAGGCATTTATTTCATCAGCAGGAGTTGATCGAGGAATGACAGGCAATGTTTGTCGAAAATCCCCTGACAGTAATATCAAAGTACCACCAAAAACTGTTGATTACCACGTAAATCTTGCATTATTCGATTAAATGCCTCTGGTAATTTTTTCTTCGCCATTGTACACTCATCCCATAAAATAATTGACGTTAATCGCAGAACTTTTGCCATAGCAGAATTTCTTGAAATATTGCAAGTTCGAGTTTCAATTACCTGTACATTCAATGCAAAGTGTGCTGTCCGATCACATTCTAATAATGTAGCAGCAATTCCCGAAGATGCAAGTGCCAATGCAATTTTCTGTTCCGATCGAATAGTCGTGAAAATCAGTGATATAACGAACGTTTTGCCTGTACCACCAGGTGCATACAAGAAATATAATCCACCTGCATTATTGGAAATGGCTTGCATGATCGTGTCACATACTTGTTTTTGCTGAATATTCATTTTGGTTATATTCGATTGTAAAAATAAACGCAAATCATTAGAATTGAATTCCTGCCCACGTTGCAATTCACGATCAAATATGTCATGCTTCTCACGATTTGATGCGATCATACCCAATTGTACTAATGTTTTATTTGCAATCGTTAGACGTATATCTTCAATTATTATCAAAGCTTCGTTGTACATTTCCAAAGTTATCAACAAATCAGGATTTCTTGCATGATGACGCATACGAATTAAAATATCTTCTGCAATATAATGTTTATATTTGTTCCATAATTTAAGTGGATTTGATGGCTATAATATAATGGCAAATAGCATTCGTATTTGTTGAGGATGAGCCGAAATAGATGCATCATGAAGTGTTGAATCCCAGTGAGCATCATCCTCCAACAAATGCAAAAGTTGGCATGCTTCAAGGTATGTTTGACACAAATGACCGTTGACTGTTCTCAATTCTTGAAATGATTTTGGGCCATTTACGTTAACTAATAACAATCTCAAATAAAAACACTCAACATTGTTTGGATGTACTGTATATATTCTCCCAATTGCATCTGTTTGGAAAATGCCAGGATGCCCATGAACTGTTGTTCCTTGTTTACGTCTTAGAAATTTTTTCGAAGACACATTCCATGTGTAATACTGAGGCACTTTACAATATAGCAAAGTTATCGCAAATGTATCAGTTTCGCATAATTTGAAAAAAGCTGTTAACGTAGTTGCTGGTGGTTAAAATAAACACGTTGGGATTCTCAAGATGTACAGTCAAGTGAACAACTGCAGGATGTGTTTCGTGCATTGGAAACAACAAAATCCTCCAGACAGCTTCATTGCTACTAATATAGCGCTCGATTTGATACTGAGTAATTTCATCATTTATATTATTACCAGCAACACCGAAAATTGCCATATCGCCCCCTTTATTTACATACTTGCAAATATATTTAATGGATTTGACAGAATTACAATATTCCACATTTATATGAGCATTGAATATTTTCGATAATAATGGACAATACGGAACCACTCAACGATTATCAGCTTCAACTTCCTGGTTATGCTTTCTAATGGTTGCCGTTTTGCCATTATCATTAGGTGATCTACGTCGATACAACGGATATCCCTCATTGCCCGTTATTGTGTCTGAAGTAAATTGCCTTGGGTATCGTTTCGAACACTTTTCATCAATCATACATGGTGAATTGATATTTAGTTCACCGCACGGTCCATGTATCATGTTTTTAACGACAACTTGAAATAACTCAGGATCAGCAGTGTGATCAGGAATTTCAGCTGATATCAGGTTATCGATTTGATCCGGAGTTATTTTATGTACCAGCCAAATTAGTATATGTGCGTGCGGCAATCCCCTTTTCTGCCATTCGATGGAGTACATATGGCAACGCACCTTCCCTAATACATATAATTTCACAATTAAATCCATAAGTGCTTTACATTTTTGCCGAAAAACATGCGCAGTAATGTCAAGACGATCGGTTGTCGACTGTCCTGCAAATAAATTGTTTTTGATGTCATCCCACTGCGGATTACATGTAAATGTAATGAACAGGTCCGGCCGACCGTATTTTCGTACATAACACATTGCGTCTTGTGCATATTCGTTCATATTCCGTGGGCTACCATTATACGAAGATGGCAATATAGATAAACGTCCGATGTCATTAATATTAGCATCATTCACTATCGCATCTTGCAAATGAATATATTGTTCAAATCTTAATTTTGCTTGGTTGAAACAAATAAAATTAAGACGTTCTGTTTCTGTTTTGGCATACATATCAACGATGTACTGATGATATAGTTTACCACATCTCAAGATATAATTTTTTTCTTGCGGACGAACCATCAATCGATACGAATAAAAATGCATGGCACTAACTCTTTTCTGTACATTTAGACCTGAAAATAAGTGCAAAATGTGACTTAAGAGATTTATACAAATGATGAAATGTCAACACACTGAACATATTATTTACCTGTTCGTGGATCAATCATTGGTATATTGATATGATAGCCATCGTCACCTTTCCAATGCAATATTGGGTATTGTAATGCGTCGTAACTACGATGATGTTCCGAAACACGTTGCAATTGCTCATTTCTGCAATGAAGTATAATATCACGGGATTGAAACTGATCACCAAGAATTACAATTGCAACCTCATCAATTGTCGGTGCATTGAATCGCCTTTCATGCTCTCCAAAAGGTGTTCTATCAGCCCTTATTACAATTTTGTGATTATCAGATGGCATACGATCGAGAGCAATTTTGAACAATTGAACTAATGCGTTATGCTGATGGAAAAACCTTTGTAGCTCACAAATAATTTCTCGTCTTGTATTCAAAGCAATTGCACAACGTTGATCCAATTCACGATTTTCATCACCAATAAAATGAATTTGCAAAAATGTATATAATCAGCGTCGGGGTATGGCAATAATGAACCAGCTTGATGATAAATTTGGCCCTGAATCTGCAACATGTATGCAATTTTAGGTATATGTTGCATAATAATTTTTAAAATTATAGAATACTTTTATGATTCAGATTGACTGGGACAATCCTGTTTAGGTATTTACCTTAAACGTCGGCATAAAATTATCTCTAATAATGTTAGTAGCACCAAAAGAAGTCATTTGAAATGCCGAATTGTATTGTTGAGTATGACTCAAAAAGTGCTTCGAATTTTCAGAAGTCCCAAAAATTAATGAAGACAATGGTTCGGGTGGGGTTCCTAATGCTGACAATCTCACTTTGCCATTAGCACAACAAATGCCAGGCGTTTCACCTGGAAATTTATCCGCATCACAATGTGGACACATTGCGTCCATTATTCCAATATATCCGTACATACTGTAATCAATCTGGCTGTTGTAATTAACAGCAGCACGCATAATTTCAGGTACAACAGATCTATTTTGTGCAATACGTTCACGCTGCGATGCATTAGCTTGTGATCGTTCATCTGGAGTCTGTGATCGCCTTTGTAATACCGCAGCATTTGCATGACGCATTCGGCGACCTATGTATATTTCCTCGTGGGAGTCGTGGCATTTTTCTTTCAATTAAAAAAGAATAAATTAAATTTAAAAAAATGTCTACATTAATAGTGGTACACCATATGTTTTTCCAAATAAGGGAACACACATGCATTCGTGTAATTCACTTCAACAGTTCAAAAATCACCGTTTTTGCTCGGAAATTCGCTTTGCGCTATATTTCTTCTTTTCACAGATTCACAAAAACTTCAAATATTATTAAACAAAAACACTGTTTGCATTTTTATGTAATAATTTGCACCGCGGTAATTTCGGACACTACTGAACGTATTGGGCTGTTCGTTTATTCTGCTGACGAATGGTGTTGAGGCCAAAAAAACGCTCCAGCGATGTTTACACTCCAATGTCATTTATTCATTTTCGTTTATTCTCCTAATTTGATTAATTTCTTAATGCTAAGAGCCAAAGCTCTATATACCTATCTATACAAAATATTCATGTATTTCTCTATGCAAAAAAAAATGCACCGTAATATTGTTCGCTGTCTTATCAAAGCATACTTTGTTTGTCGATCTGCCTGCTACGTACACACATTGTTGATAATAAGTAAGCTAGTTAAGACGAAAGTACATAAATTTTGAGAGCGAAAGTGCGTAGCTAAGTAGGTAACAAATCGTTTAGTAAATGATTAAACTATTATTGATGTATGTATGTAAATATGAAAACGTATAATCCGCTGGCTAAGTGGGACCAATCTGACCAAACAAATGGGATTTTGGTGTGTTTTTCAAAATAATTTCACCATACATTGAGCGCCTTTCAGCGCCTTCAGGTAAAAAGATTATATTGTTATGTGATTGAATATACCATTTTAACTGGTTGTAGTACTTAAGAATGCAATCTCTTAACCTGAAGGAGAGTTCCCATTTGGTCTATATCTAGAGTCCTTAGTTACCCAGTGAAAAGAAAATCCCTCTTTTCATTAGCATTTACCAACAACTTACAATGGATACTCATGTGGTTCAAACACATCCTAGGGTTATCCGGGTCCACGTTTTGGTCTATATCTCGAGACCCTACTCACGGAGGGGCATGAAAAATAATCTATACTATAGCAATCATCAACAGCTCCCATTTGCTACCCATATTGTACAAACACATCCTAAAGTTATCCGGGTCCACGTTTTGGTCTATATCTCGAGACCCTAGTTACGGAGGGGCATGAAAAATAATCTATACTATATCAATCGTCAACAGGTCCAATTTGCTACCCATATTGTACAAACACATCCTAAAGTTATCCGGGTCCACGTTTTGGTCTATATCTAGAGACCCTAGTCACGGAGCGGTCCTATTAAGGTGGCAGACACACTATAGCAAACAACAATATTATATATTAAATAATTTATACCTCATTTATTGGCAATTTAATACCGCAAAAAAAATTGTATCGGTTCTGAGAAACGGGAGTGTCTGCTAGCTTAAGACTCAAGCCAGCAGACACTTCGTGAAAACACGACCTGCAGCTTCCGAACGACTTGGATAATTGATATTACATTTATTGGCAATTTAATACCGCAAAAAAAATTTAAAGCTGCGTCCGGTTCCGAGAAACGGGAGTGTCTGCTAGCTTAAGACTCAAGCCAGCAGACACATCGTTAAAGCACGACCTACGACTTCCGAACAATTTGGATAATTGATATTACATTTATTGGCAATTTAATACCGCAAAAAAAATTTAAAGCTGCGTCCGGTTCCGAGAAACGGGAGTGTCTGCTAGCTTAAGACTCAAGCCAGCAGACACTTCGTGAAAACACGACCTACAGCTTCCGAACGACTTGGATAATTGATATTACATTTATTGCCAATTTAATACTGCAAAAAAAAAATTTAAAGCTGCGTACGGTTCCGAGAAACGGGAGTGTCTGCTAGCTTAAGACTCAAGCCAGCAGACACTTCGTGAAAACACGACCTACGACTTCCGAACGACTTGGATAATTGATATTACATTTTTTGGCAATTTAATACCGCAAAAAAAATTTAAAGCTGCGTCCGGTTCCGAGAAACGGGAATGTCTGCTAGCTTAAGACTCAAGCCAGCAGACACTTCGTGAAAACACGACCTACAGCTTCCGAACGACTTGGATAATTGATATTATATTTATTGGCAATTTAATACCGCAAAAAAAATTTAAAGCTGCGTCCGGTTCCGAGAAACGGGAGTGTCTGCTAGCTTAAGACTCGAGCCAGCAGACACTTCGTGAAAACACGACCTACGACTTCTGAACGACTTGGATAATTGATAATACATTCATTGGCAATTTAATACCGCAAAAAAAATTTAATTCGGAACCGGACGCAGCTTTAAATTTTTTTTTGCGGTATTAAATTTCCAATAAATGTAATATCAATTATCCAAGTCGTGCGGAAGCTGTAGGTCGTGTTTTCACGAAGTGTCTGCTGGCTTGAGTCTTAAGCTAGCAGACACTCCCGTTTCTCGGAACCGGACGCAGCTTTAAATTGTTTTTTGCGGTATTAAATTGCCAATAAATGTAATATCAATTATCCAAGTCGTTCGGAAGTCGTAGGTCGTGCTTTCACGAAGTGTCTGCTGGCTTGAGTCTGAAGCTAGCAGACACTCCCGTTTCTCGGAACCGAACGCAGCTTTAAATTTTTTTTGCGGTATTAAATTGCCAATTACATTTATTATCCAAGTCGTTCAGAAGTCGTAGGTCGTGTTTTCACGAAGTGTCTGCTGGCTTGAGTCTTAAGCTAGCAGACACTCCCGTTTCTCGGAACCTGACGCAGCTTTAAATTGTTTTTTGCGGTATTAAATTTCCAATAAATGTAATATCAATTATCCAAGTCGTTCGGAAGTCGTAGGTCGTGTTTTTACGAAGTGTCTGCTGGCTTGAGTCTTAAGCTAGCAGACACTCCCGTTTCTCGGAACCGGACGCAGCTTTAAATTTTTTTTGCGGTATTAAATTTCCAATAAATGTAATATCAATTATCCAAGTCGTCCGGAAGTCGTAGGTCGTGCTTTCACGAAGTGTCTGCTGGCTTGAGTCTTAAGCTAGCAGACACTCCCGTTTCTCGGAACCGGACGCAGCTTTAAATTTTTTTTTTGCGGTATTAAATTGCCAATAAATGTAATATCAATTATCCAAGTCGTTCGGAGGTCGTAGGTCGTGTTTTCACGAAGTGTCTGCTGGCTTGAGTCTTAAGCTAGCAGACACTCCCGTTTCTTGGAACCGGACGCAGCTTTAAATTTTTTTTGCGGTATTAAATTGCCAATAAATGAGGTATAAATTATTTAATATATAATATTGTTGTTTGCTATAGTGTGTCTGCCACCTTAACCCTAGAACACACACCCAGAAAATACCACGTAAACACACACCCGGGATACGTTTGTACCCGGGACCTTATTTTGCGGTTTTTTAATGCTTATTCAACCGATTTCTCTGATTTTTTTGAAATGTATATTTTAATATATAACAAGTATTTTGTCTTTTGTTTCATTCGAATATTCCTACTGGTTCCAGAGATATGGGCAAATAAAGTCAGGACATGCAACAGTGGATTTTTGTTTTTGTTGTTGTCCTGATAAATGCAAAACAAAATAATATAATTTATAATAATATACTTGTAGAGTAACAACGAATACACATTTTGGTTTTTATTTCATTGAAATATTCTACCTGGTTCAAAAGATATGTGCAAAAAGGTCGCGCAAGGTATGGGTACGTAGGTAGCAAATACACTGGTATAACTAGTTTTTGTATTTTATATGCAGCTGCAAGGGTTGTTTTCACACGAGGTGTTGTTATAAATCCTGCCTGTTGGTATATTCATTATTGTTTTGGTGCTCAAAAGTGGAAGAAGTGAAAATATAAGTGAAAATAAATATAACTGGAACTATAAATAACTGGATACGAAATGACTTCAAGAAGAAACGAATATTTATCAAAAGCAGCATATAGAACGTAAAAAATGTAAAATAAGCAACAATGTAAACATATAATAATTTTTTTTATTATGCAGACTAACTGAGGAACAGCGAGAATCATATATACAATCTTTATTTGATGAAATTTGTGACGATGACGCTCCCTATGACTTTGACTCAGTAGATGAAGAAGAAATTCAATTCAATGACATTGAAATTGCTGATGACGATGCCGAAGTTTCGCAAAGTGCCGCAGAAGTATTACCTGATTATGCGGACTATGAGGATGATGAAGAAGAAGATGAAGAAGTAGAAGAAAATAATGAATTATCTGCTAGTGGCGAACAATTTGTTGCACGTGATGCTACTGAGTGGATGAAAGAACCAAATGTAAGTCGTCAGGTACTCGGACAAAATATTATAAGAGAACGTTCTGGACCAGCTAGATGCACTGAAATGTTGTCAATAGAGCAAACATTCAAATGTTTCATGAACGTTGAAATGGCTGATATAATTATGCGCCACACAAATAAGTTAGCAAAAGAAACTTATAATGCTTACAACAATGCGCATCCAAACACAACTCCTAAGTCATGGACGCCTGTGTCAATAACAGAGCTGTATGCATTTTTTGGCATACTTATTATGACTGGTGCGAACCATAGCAATGGAGAACATGTTCGAGATTTATGGAGCGTCAAAAACTATCCTTTATATCGCGTCACAATGGGAGTCAACCGTTTCTGTTCGATATTGCGGTTCCTAAGATTTGACGATAAAAACACTCGTGCAAGACGCTTACTAACTGATAAAGCAGCACCGATCAGTGAGTTGTGGACGATGATGAACAATAATCTTGCTACATATTACAAGCCCAGCTCATGCTTGACGATTGATGAACAATTATTTCCTTAACGTGGACGCACACGGTTTACGCAGTACATACCGTCAAAACCTGCTAAATATGGTGTCAAGGTTTGGTGGATTTGCGATGCCACAAACCACTGCATGGACAAATATATACTGGCCAAGCAGAAACTGGTAGGGAAACGAACCAAGGCGAACGAGTGGTGAAGGATTTGTCTACCAAATACCAAGGAAGTGGCCGAAACATTACAATGGACAATTTTTTTACGACCTTGCCAGTTGCAGAACTGCTTCTCACCTGGAAACTCACGATCGTTGGAACTTTGCGCAAAAACAAATCATATATTCCTCAAGAAATGAAGCAGAACAAAAACAGGACAATTGGTTCAACGACATTTGGCTTCAAAAATAATGTGACAATGTGCTCTTATGTTCCCAAAAAAAATAAAGCAGTAATTTTGCTTTCGACCATTCATAATGATGCTGAAATAGCTGACAGTGGGAAACCTGAAATAATTTAATATTATAATCGTACCAAAGGTGGTGTTGATCGAATGGACCAAATGTTTGCGGAATATCCAACACAAAGACAAACAAAACGATGGCCACTAGCGATGTTCTTCAACATGTTGGACATTACAGCTCTTGCAGCCTACATTGTCTACGATTTGAATAACCCTATGTTGCCTTGGAGAACAAACAACAAGCGTAAGCAGATCCTGTGCAGCTTGGCTGAAGCATTGTGTATGCCCATTATTGAAGTCAGAGCCATATATCGTCAAGTGACGGGAAATTTTTCGACTAAACTTGCTATTGAAGCATATTTCAACCGACCGCTGGAATCAATGGTGTCAACAGCAGCATCAACATCTGCCGCAGCGCGCACGCCAAAACCTGTGTCCGGATCTTGCTATTTATGTTACGCACAAGAGGAAAAACGCCGTATAAAAACCAGAAAGCTGTGCGCCAAATGTAAGAAGCCAATGTGTCTTGTACATTCGGTCACATCAACAAATTGCTCTATTTGCCATGATTTTCCTTAGATATAAGATGCATTTTTATAATTTTTATAATAAAAGTCAATAATATAATGTGTGAAATGAATATATTTAATTCTTCAAATAAAAAAATAATATAAAAAAATTTTTTTTTTTTGATTATTATGAGGATTTTTACTATTGGGGTACAAACGTATCCCGGGTGTGTGTTTACGTATATAATGTGTTTGGAAGGCTGTAGCTCCTGAACCAATGGTCCGATGTGGTTCAAATTTTCAATTTGAACTCAAAACTAAATAATCTTCCTAGATCCGAAGTTACAAACAGGTTCAAAAGTTACAACACTTCAAAGTTGATACTGGCTACATTTGTACCCGGGCGTGTGTTCTAGTGTTAATAGGACCTCACGGAGCGGCATGAAAAATACTCTATACCATAGCATTCATCACCAGCTTCCGTTTGATACCCATATTGTACAAACACATCCTAGGGTTACCCGGGTCCACGTTTTGGCCTATATCTTGAGACCCTGGTATTCGATTCTTAAAATTTCAAAACACAAACCATCTACTGAATAGTCAGAACAAAGCGTAAAAATTTGATTTGGATAGGTGAGCCCGTTCTTGATTTATAAAATCACAACAGAAAATGGCATTCATTTTTATATATATAGATAAAATTGAGCAGACGCAGAGTGACGAGGAAATAGAAAATTTATACACATAGCCACAAACCAGCAAAATTAGAAAGAAGAAAAAGCGTTAAAGAAGAGAAATAAAATAATGTGTATTTAGAAATTGTGGAAGAGAACAGCTCCGGACATCTTTGTTTGTGTGTGAAACAAATAAATAAGCAAAAATATATAAAAAACGTATATTAACAGCAATAACGTTAAATTGTCAAGCAGAACAAGTAGCAAGAACATTCACACTAAATACATTTGTGCCGAGGCACGAACACCTTATATTGGATTGTGAAACCTAATTAGAACATAGTAGAATTATTTGAAAAAGAGCATTAACATACAAGTTAAAAACGCTAATATACACATATACCAGTATTCTACTCATCGGCTCATCTACTTGCGGCATTGAATCCATCATCGCTGGAAACGAAAGCAATTTAACTTGAAATTTTACGCATTATTCTCATATGCGTCACATTCAAGGAGCTCAATTGAAATAATCTTATAATTACCATCTACATACATTATATCCATCAACCCTTCAATTTTAAAGCCATTGCAACAAAAGCCATCAACAATTGCCATTGCACATATCTCATCGCTCTATTGGCAACGCAGTGAGTTAAGTTCCATTATAACAATAAGAAATTAAATTGAATTCAAACAAGCGCTCATCTAATGGAAATTACGGTCATATGCATATCTTCCACTTCGGTTAAGTTGCCTCAGTTTTGGACAAATTGTTCTGAAGCGTGGTTCATACACGCTGAAATGCAATTTGATAGGAAAAATATCAGTCAAGAAATAACCAAATATGAGTGTGTCATTACTGCACTTCCACAGGATGTCATTATGACAATTTTAGACTTCATTCAGAACCCTCCTGAAAATAATAAATTCTCTGCATTAAAGAAAATTTTAATCGAGCGGCATTCTTTGAGTGAGATTGCCAAATTTTAAAGATTTTATCAAATTCTGAGATGGGATATCGTAAACCATCTGAATATTATCGGTCTTTGGTATTACTCTCTGGTACTAACTTCAGACAAAAAGTTCTTAAGAAACTTTGGTTGAGAAAACTGCCAAAGAATTTGAATGTAATTTTAGCTACTTCAAATTCTAGTGATATAAACGAATTAATGAAATTATGTATTTTTATTTGGGAGGTTATCAATATATGGGAGGTTATCAATAAAAACGAAATCGCTTATGTTAATAATTTTCAAAATTTAAAAAGCGAAAACACATCTTCTAATTTGGTTCAAACGACTAGTCTTATGTGCAAAAATGTTGATTGTCTTTAGAATTATCACAAATTAAGAAAGAAATTAATCAAAATTATTCAAGGTCTCGTTTTATAAGTAGGAATCGTTTTAAAGGACCTTCCAGGTATAGATACAATTCTTGCGAGAATCCTAACTGGCTCTGTATTGAGGGTACAATAGACCAATGGTCGCAGTGCGATCCTCAATTAATTATCTAACTGGCTCTGTAAATATCACTATAAATTCGGGAACAAGGCTAGAAAATGTGAACAACCATGTGCATTTTCAAAAACTAATAGTTCAACTAACTAAATTCTTCGGTTGTTGCAGCGACAAGCAACGGAAATTTAGAAGTTCCAACTCGTCGCTTATTTATATTGGACAAGGATAATAGGTTAAATTTTCTAATTGACTTACTTACTTACTTAATTGGCGCTTAACCGTTTAAACGGTTATGGCCTTCCAACAAGGCGCGCCAGTCGCTCCTTCGCTCCGCCAACCGGCGCCAATTGGTCACACCAAGGGAGTTTAAATCGTTTTCCACCTGGTCCTTCCAACGGAGTGGGGGCCGCCCTCTACCTCTGCTTCCATAGGTGGGTTCCGATAGAAACACTTTCTTGGCCGGAGCATCATATTTCATTCGCATAACATGGCCTAGCCAGCGCAGCCGCTGCGTTTTAATTCGCTGGACTATGTTGATGTCTGCGTATAGCTCGTACAGCTCATCATTAAATCTTCTTCGGTACTCGCCATCGCCAACGCGTAGAGGTCCATAAATCTTTCGAAGAACTTTTCTCTCGAACACTCCCAAGGCCGCTTCATCTGCTGTTGTCATGGTCCATGCTTCTGCCCCATATAGCAGGACGGGTACGATAAGTGACTTGTAGAGTATGATTTTCGTTCGCCGATAGATGACTTTACTTTTCAATTGCCTACCTAGTCCAAAGTAGCATTTATTGGCAAGATTGATTCTTCGCTGGATTTCAGTGCTGATGTTGTTGCTAGTGTTGATGCTGGTTCCCAAATAAACGAAGTCTTTTACTATTTCGAAATTATGGCTGCCAACAGTAGCGTGATTGCCAAGGCGCATATGCGCTGACTCTTTGCTCGATGACAGCAGGTACTTCGTTTTGTCCTCATTCACCATCAAACCCATCTTTACCGCTTCTTTTTCCAGTTTGGAGTAAGCAGAACTAACAGCGCGGGTGTTTAGGCCGATGATATCAATGTCATCAGCATATGCCAGTAATTGCATGCTTTTATAGTATATTGTTCCAGTGCGGTTAAGTTCTGCAGCTAGTATAATTTTCTCCAGCATCAAATTAAAGAAATCGCACGATAGGGGGTCACGCTGTCTGAAACCTCGTTTAGTTTCGAACGGCTCGGAGCTGATGGTGTTGCTCAATGTCATTTTGAACAGCCGTATAAGTTTTGCGGGGAAACCAAATTCAGACATAGCGGCATATAGGCAGCTCCTTTTCGTGCTGTCGAAGGCGGCTTTAAAGTCGACGAAGAGGTGATGTGTGTCGCGTCTCTTTTCACGGGGTTTTTCCAAGATTTGGCGCATTGTGAAAATCTGGTCGATGGTAGATTTACCAGGTCTGAAGCCGCACTGATAAGGTCCAATCAGCCGGTTTACGGTGGGCTTCAATCTTTCGCACAATACACTTGAAAGGACCTTATATGCGATATTAAGAAGGCTGATTCCACGATAGTTGGTGAATTTTGCAGTATCCCCCTTCTTGTGGACTGGACAAAAAACACTTAGATTCCAACCGTCGGGCATGCTTCGTCCGCCCATATTTTGCTAAGAAGCTGCTGCATGCGCCTTACCAACTCCTCGCCGCCGAACTTGAGTAGCTCCGCAGGCAATCCATCAGCGCCCACGGCCTTGTTGTTTTTCAATCTGGTTATGGCTATTCTAACTTCGTCATAATCGGGCGGGGGGACATATATTCCATCATCATCGATTGCGGGATCGGGTTCTTCGTCTCTGCGCGGTGAATTGCTGCCTCCATTTAGGAGAGCAGAGAAGTATTCCCTCCATAATCTAAGCACTCTCTGGTCATCAGTTACAAGGTCGCCGTTTTCATTCCTACAGGAGTTTGCCCCGGTCTTAAAACCTTCCCTCTGTCGCCGTATTTTTTGGTAGAATTTTTGGGCGTTATTCCTGGTGGCTAGCAGCTCAAGCTCCTCGCACTCACGCCTTTCTGCTTCTGCTTTTTTCTTCCTGAAAAGGCGTCTTAGGGTTAAGGCGTAAATTTCCATTTACGTTTTTGATAGCCGATATCGCGAAACCAATCATAGGAGCTGATTTTTTGTCTAAATATGGTCTACTAATTGATATAAGAAACAAAGTTTAGTTGATCCGTTGACGAGCTTTACGGTCAACACCATCTCTTGTTTTTGTAATGTTCCTTTTCCGAAAATTTTCTCAGTAGATAACAAATATTCAAAATTATTAAAAATTTGTCCATCATTGATAGCTGAGCCAGATTACTCGAAACCAGTTAAGAATACTATGGCCCACTGACTGGTTACTGAAGGAAACCTTCCTTTTTCTAAGCTCAGGCGCTTGGATCCAATTAAGTTTAAAGTGGTCAAACCCGATTGGATTTTCTATTAAAAACTGGATTTTGTAAACCCTCAAATTCTGCAGTAGCATCTCCAACCTTGAATCATTTATCAATAGGCCTATAAAAACAAAAATAATTGTTAATAAACCATGAGCACTTGGGAATGTCAAACAAAGTAATTGACAATAGACAAAAATCCAGCATTATCAGTGATTTGCACCAGATGGCGCAACACTCAATAAATATAGTTGGTAAAAAGGAATAGAAGTAGCAAATTTGCCAGTCAAACCAACCACCGCTGTATAGCTAAATTGTTAGCGCAGCATGCCTAAAGCGTACTGATGATGAAGGCTTAGCACCCTTCGAAATGGATCTATCTGCGCAGCTATGGCAGGTTGTCTGAAAAATTTTCTACTTACTATTCCAAAAACAAAATACAATTTTTCAAATTTAGAAAAATTGAAAAATAACAATAATTATCATTAGAAAAAAATGGTTGTTCTGGCCTTGAGCTCGAATCGAACCTTGAATCGTTTTACAAAGAGAGCAACAGCAAGATAAAGAACTTAAAGAATTGATATTTGGTCAAACTTTCTGAAATCTTAAGTTGATAGAAATTTCCAGGAGAAAATCCTAGACCATCTGTACCAAAAAATTTGCAGAAAACAATTTTTGATACATTACATGGAATCACACATCCTGGTACGGAAGCTACGCGTAGATTAATAGCTACGAGATATTTTTGGCCAAATATGAATAAACAAATTAATTTGTGGTCTAAGGAGTGCATAAATTGTCAGAAGTCAAAAGTTTATCGTCATACCAAATTACCAATACCAACCAAAATTGTAATACCTAAGAGTACACTCATTTAGATATAGTGGTCACTCTTCCTATTTCAAGAGGATATCGTTATATTTTGACTATAATTGATAGGTTTACACGCTGACCATAGGCGTTAAGGGATATTTCTGCGGTAACTATTGTCAGAAAATTTTTTAATGAATACATTTCGCGTTTCGGAGTTCGATTGAACTACAGATCAAGGTGCTAATGGAATGGTATAACGTTTTCATAGGCAACTTAAGTCTTCAATAATGCCTAGAAATGGTATCAGAGATTGGAATGAAGAGTTACCGATAACACTATTAGGTTTGCGATCAACTTTTTAAGAAGATATTTCAGCTACTCCAGCAGAAATGGTTTTTGGACAAAAAAAAGGATACCTGGTGAACTTGTTGTATCAACTTCTGAAAATACAACTTCATCAGAACTTTTAAGTAGTTTACGTGAGCAATTCAACAATGTTAAATCAAATCTTCAAAATCATGAAAATTCTACAGGTATTTTTGTTCCAAAAGATTTAAAAAATTGTAAATTTGTTTTTAAACAAACGCTCCTTACAAGATCCATATGATGGACCGTATAGAGTTATTGAAAAAGATGTTAAAAATTTTAAGATAGAAATAAATAATGAAATTAAAAGTTTTCCTATTGATCGACTGAAACCAGCTATGGTTGATATTACACATTTTAATGACACAAAAACAAAAAAGAAAGATACTTTTTATTTATTTAATAATAAATTTCTGGAAGGGGGAGCATTGTAGAGTATTTGTAATGGATTAATTTTTTTAATTTAATTTAAATTTTTAAATGTATTACTTTGAATTTTTGTTGTTTTTCAATATGCACCCAAATGTTATTTTTCAATGTTGAATTCTGATATATCAAAAATTTACATAAATAAATTTAAATACACTGATACCAAAATACGTTAAAAAAAATTTTTTCGAGTTTATTTTTAAGCTAGTTCGATCTAAATGGGTTGAGTGCAAATAAAACGAGTTATTTCACCTTACGGCCCAACGTTTCGCCAACTTTCCTTGGCATCTCAGGGGCGAATCTGTATTTTAACATTAAAACATACCAAACAACAACAGTTAATGATTTAAAATAATCACGAGAAAAACATAATTTCATACACCAATAAATTGAAAACCATTCACTTACATTGATATTTAAACATTGAAGGTAACGAAGCTTTTTTCCTGCCCCGGTGCTTCTTCAATAAGTGCTTGGGGTATACTCACCGTGTCCAAGGTTCACTTACAATAAATTTGTAATTCGGGATACCTTGCAAATCGTTTTCGTATAAAATTCACTTTATTTCTTTAACTCAATATATTTTATAACTATAATGTAAATAATGTAATAAAAGAAAGATGTATTTGTATTCTTCACTTCGCTTTGTGCTTGATCTAGGTTGTTTGATGTAACGTCTGGTGTGCCTCAAGGTAGTCATTTGGGTCCGTTACTTTTTACCTTGTTTATAAATGACTTACCACAAACTCTCATACATTCCCGAACCCTTATGTATGCGGATGATGTTAAACTTTGTTACTCATTCTTGCCTTCGGAGTCTTTCCGTGTGGAGTTTCTTCAGGCAGACTTGGACTCATTTCAATGCTGGTGTACTGCCAATTTACTAGTTTTGAATTGCTCGAAGTGCAAACTAATGACTTTTCACCGAGTGAAGCCAAATTTGACATCGTATACGTTAAACAGCACGCCTTTGGAGCGTATATCTGTCGTAAGTGATCTAGGCGTTCTTTTTGATCCTAAACTGATATTTAATACGCATATTTCATCAATGGTATGCAAAGCAGCGGGTTTACTCGGTTTTGTGAAGCGATGGGCTAAGGAGTTTAATGATCCGTATCTGACTAAGACCCTCTACACATCGTTGGTACGACCAATCTTAGAGTATTGTTCGTGTGTCTTGTGCCCAGGGTATCAAAACTTTATAAAGCGTATTGAGTCAGTACAGAAGCAGTACATTATATTTGCACAACGTGGTCTTAACTGGGATTCTACTGTGCATTTGCCACCATATAGAAATAGGCTTCTCCTTATAAATCTGCCAACTTTGGAAAATCGAAGAACTTTCCTCGGGGTAATGTTCATTCACAAGCTCATTATGGGCGATATCGACTCATCTGATCTTGTTAGTCAACTAAATTTTGCTGTTCCTGGTAGAACGTCCAGGCACTTTGTGCCTTTTTATTTACCACTTTGCCGGCAAAATTTTTCAAAAAATAATCCACTGCGAAGCTGGTGTTCGCACTACAACAACTTGTATAACTGCATCAGTTTTGAATGTTCGTTTTCCGAATTATATAATTCAATACTGTCACGTCTGGCCTGATATTTTGTACCTTCTTTCATATGTATGGTTGAATTTAATTATTTTTAATTGTAATCATTAATTTTATAATTTATATATCTTAGTAGTCGACCGCATTGTGTCTGTGTCGACTTTAATCCAAATAAATTAAATTAACGGTCCTCGTGTCTGGTTAGGATCGTCCTGTTAGGACGCCTTGCTGGTCGTTGCCTGGGTGTGTGTAAATGTGTTTCTGTGACGCCCTGCATCGGCGTGTCTCTCGTACGGCTAGCGACTGCGCTGTCTCTGCTGCGGCTTATGTCTGTGCGTTTGTGTAACTCTAGTATGGCTGACGTCGTGTATTTGCGTAACTCTGCTGCGGTCAACGTAGTATGCCTGCGCAGCGCTGTTGCGGCCAGCGACCTAGGTTAGCGTGACTCTGCTGTGGCCCACGTGGTATGTTTGTGTAGTGCCGTGGCAGCCAGCGTAGTGTGTTTGCGTAGAGTTGTTGCGGCCAGTGCCGTATGTTAGCGTAGTGCGGTTGCGTAGCGCTGTTGCGGCTAGCGTCGTATGTTTACGTAGCGCTGTTGTGGCTCGCGTCGTACGTTGGCGTAGTGTTGGGGCCAACGTAGTTTGTTCGCTATTGCGGCCAGCGTCGTCACAGGCGGGCGGACGTCGCCTGTTCGCGGGTGCGCGTTACTGCGGTAGGGCCGTTGCTTACGAAGTCTCAAGCGGTGTTTGGTGGTATAACCGACACATTCACCACTTGAGGCCGCGACTCACTCCCATTTGAGGGACGCTCCACTGGTAGCTTCAATCACGACCACAGCTCCGTGACAGGTTGAAGTGCATTAGGATATGTTGACTTTTATAAACAATATTGGACAATCAAAAATAATGACGGATATAATTTGACAAAGAATAATTACGTTAACCAGACTTTACAAGAAAGCGGTACCGCTTATGACGGTGAGCATAGCATTGAAAATGTTGCGGCCGTAACATAGCGGCACCGCTTTCCGAGGAAACCAAACCTTTAATGTGAATTATCAAAATATGTCGTACTGTGAAGCGCCGCTGCTGCTACATGTCGTGCAGCGTAATGGGCGCGTACCTTAAGAAATGACTCCTTCATGGTTAATGTTAACCACTTTGCTCACCAGTTTGCTAACCAGTTTTTACATAAAAAACCTAGTTAATGGTGAGTTTTTTCGTCTCTGCTTTGATCATCATTCCTTGATAGCTTGTATTCAAATTGGAGTGTCAAGTTGCCTTTTAACAGCTTTCTACTATTAATTTGAATTAAGACATCGCAACGACTGCACGGTAAGTTCTAGGTATATTGTACATTTTTCTAAATATAAAACTAATTTCTGTTTTTTCCAGCTCGATACATCGTTTCATTGGAGCGTCGTAAACCATTTTTGATTTCGATTCAAGGTTCGATTCGAGCTCAAGGCCAGAACAATAATTTTTTTTTCCAATGATAATTATTGTAATTTTTTAATTTTTCTAAATTTGAAAAATTGTATTTTGTTTTTGGAATAGTAAGTAGAAAATTTTTCAGACAACCTGCCATAGCTGCGCATATAGATCCATTTCGAAGGGTGCTAAGCCTTCATCATCAGTACGCTTTAGGCATGCTGGGCTAACCATTTAGCTATTCAGCGGTGGTTTGTTTGACTGGCAAATTTGCTACTTCTATTCCTTTTTACCAACTATATTTATTCAGTGTTGCGCCATCTGGTGCAAATCACTGATAATGCTGGATTTTTGTTTATTGTAAATTACTTTGTTTGACATTCCCAAGTGCTCATGGTTTATTAACAATTATTTGTGTTTTTATCGGCCTATTGATAAATGATTCAAGGTTCGATTCGAGCTCAAGGCCAGAACAATAATTTTTTTAATGATAATTATTGTTATTTTTTAATTTTTCTAAATTTGAAAACAAAAACAATCATTTTTGATTGTTAATAATTTACTGGGATTTTATACCATTTTTGTGAAGTTTTGGTAAGTTTCAAATTTCATTTTCTACTTTTATAGATATAAAACTAATTTCTGTTTTTTCCAGCTCGATGCATCGTTTCATTGGACCGTCGTAAACCATTTTTGATTTCGTTAATAATTTACCGGGATTTTATACCATTTTTTTGAAGGTTTGGTATGTTTGAAATTTCATTTTCTACTTTTATAAATATAAAACTAATTTCTGTTTTTTCCAGCTCTTTATATCGTTTCATTGGAGCGGCGTACACTATTTTTGATTTCGTAACCAATTTACTGCGATTTTATACCATTTTTGTGAAGTTTTGGTAAGTTTGAAATTTCATCTTCTTCTTTTATTATTATAAAACAGTTAAGTTGAAAATTTTCATGTGGCCGCCAAAGCAGAAAATTTCTGGGAAAGTTTGGATGTTTGTATGTTTAGATGTCCAGACGTTTGTCTTTGTGCCCAATCACGCAAGAACGGCTGGACAGATTTGGATGAAATTGGGCACACATATAGCCAATAGTCTAGAAGGATCTACTAGCTATATAAGGATCTACTAGCTATATATTTTTCAAAAGGGGGGAAGTCTCCGCCCCCTAGGAACAGTTATAATTTAATTATTATATTTTTTCGTTTTTGTGACTGAATCACGCAAGAATGGCTACACGGATTTTGAAGAAAAATCTTTTTCGAACGTGGAAAGGGAGGTGCGGGTCCCACGACCCCTTCCAAAAATTACTTTTTAATAATTTTTACACAATATAACTCTACCTCTACTGACCTTCACCAAATAGGTCAAATAAATAGAGGGTTTACAAAATGAGCAGTGACCCCGTCCGTCCTCCTCCCCCCCTACTCTCCCCCTGCGGTGTAAAATCTATAAATTGTTATAACTCAATATAAATGTTCTCCTAAATAATAATGTTTGGTATCTGGCTCATACAGATCGAGATCTAAACAATTTTGGAAAAACGATCGGTGGTGCTATCCGTCTCCTCCCGCCATCCGCCCTCCTTCATTTGTTTTTATTACTTATTTACTTACTTAATTGGCGCTTAAGCGTCTAAACGGTTATTGTCGTCCAACAAGGCGCGCCAGTCGCTCCGCCAACCGGCGCCAATTGGTCACACCAAGGGAGTTTAAATCGTTTTCCACCTGGTCCTTCCAACGGAGCAGGGGCCGCCCTCTACCTCTGCTTCCATAGTCGGGTTCCGACAGAAACACTTTCTTGGCCGGAGCATCATCTTTCATTCGCAGAACATGGCCTAGCCAGCGCAGCCGCTGCGTTTTAATTCGCTTGACTACGTTGATGTCTGCGTATAGCTCGTACAGCTCATCATTAAATCTTCTTCGGTATTCGCCATCGCCAACGCGTAGAGGTCCATAAATCTCTCGAAGAACTTTTCTCTCGAACACTCCCAAAGCCGCTTCATCTGCTGTTTTCATGGTCCATGCTTGTGCCTCATATAGCAGGACGGGTACGATAAGTGACTTGTAGAGTATGATTTTCGTTCGCCGAGAGAGGACTATACTTTTCAATTGCCTACCTAGTCCACAGTAGCATTTATTGGCAAGATTGATTCTTCGCTGGATTTCAGTGCTGATGTTGGTTCCCAAATAAACGAAGTCTTTTACTATTTCGAAATTATGGCTGCCAACAGAAGCGTGGTTGCCAAGGCGCGTATGCGCTGACTCTTTGCTCGATGACAGCAGGTACTTCATTTTGTCCTAATTCACCATCAAACCCATCTTTTCCGCTTCTTTTTCCAGTTTGGAGTAAGCAGAACTAACAGCGCGGGTGTTTAGGCCGATGATATCAATGTCATCAGCATATGCCAGTAATTGCACGCTTTTATAGCATATTCTTCCAGTGCGGTTAAGTTCTGCAGGTAGTATAATTTTCTCCAGTATCAAGTTAAAGAAAGGGGGTCACCCTGTCTGAAACCTCGTTTAGTTTCGATCGGCTCGGAGAGGTCCTTCCCAATTCGGACTGAGCTGATGGTGTTGCTCAACGTCATTTTGCACAGCCGTATAAGTTTTGCGGGGAAACCAAATTCAGACATAGCGGCATACAGGCAGCTCCTTTTCGTGCTGTCGAAGGCGGCTTTAAAGTCGACGAAGAGGTGATGTGTGTCGTTTCTCTTTTCACGGGTTTGTTCCAAGATTTGGCGCATTGCGAAAATCTGGTCGATGGTAGATTTACCAGGTCTGAAGCCGCACTGATAAGGTCCAATCAGCCGGTTCACGGTGGGCTTCAATCTTTCGCACAATACACTTAAAAGGACCTTATATGCGATATTAAGATGGCTGATTCCACGATAGTTGGTGCATTTTGCAGTATCCCCCTTCTTGTGGACTGGGCAAAGAACACTTAGATTCCAACCGTTGGGCATGCACTCGTCCGCCCATATTTGGCTAAGAAGTTGCTGCATGTGCCTTACCAACTCCTCGCCGCCGTATTTGAATAGCTCCGCAGGCAATCCATCAGCGCCCACGGCCTTGTTGTTTTTCAATCTGGTTATTGCTATTCTAACTTCGTCATAATCCGGCGGGGGGACATAGCTCCGCAGGCAATCCATCAGCGCCCACGGCCTTGTTGTTTTTCAATCTGGTTATTGCTGTTCTAACTTCGTCATAATCGGGCGGGGGACATCATCGATTGCGGGATCGGGTTCTTCTTCTCTGCGCGGTGAATTGCTGCCTCCATTTAGGAGAGCAGAGAAGTGTTCCCTCCATAATCTAAGCGCTCTCTGGACATCAGTTACAAGGTTGCCGTTTTCATTCCTACAGGAGTTTGCTCCGGTCTTAAAACCTTCCGTCTGTCGCCGTATTTTTTGGTATAATTTTCGGGCGTTATTCCTGGTGGCTAGCAGCTCAAGTTCCTCGCACTCACGCCTTTCTGATTCTGTTTTTTTCTTCCTGAAAAGGCGTCTCGCTTCACTTTTCAACTCACGATAGCGTTGGCACACTCCCCTTGTCGCGCTCCCTTTTAACGTAGCCTTATAGGCAGCGTTTTTTCTTTCGGTTGTAACGCGGCATTCTTCATCGTACCAGTTGTTTTTTCGTGCTTTGGAGATATGCTCCCACTGCTCCTGTATTCCATCAGGATGAGTTGTGCTCTCAGAGATCAGGTGTGAGAGTCGAGTTGCGAAATCATTGGCAGTCTGTTGTGATTGAAGCTTTTCGACGTCTAGCTTTCCTTGTGTTTTTTTTTCCTTGGTTTTAGCCGCGTTGAGGCGGGTGCGTATTTTGGCTGCAACGAGATACTTGTCCGAGTGGATGTTAGGTCTTCGGATCGTGCGCACATCTAAAACACTGGAGGCATGCCGTCCGTCTATCACAACGTGATCGATCTGATTGCGAGTATTTCCATCAGGAGACAACCATGTAGCTTGATGTATCTTTTTATGCATGAACCTCGTGCTGGATATGACCATGTTTCGAACACCGGCAAAGTCAATCAGCCTCAGTCCGTTAGGAGAAGTTTCATTGTGCAGGCTGAACTTTCAGACTGGAGGGCCAAAAACACCTTTGCCCACCCTGGTGGTAAAGTCGCCAAGCACGACTTTTATATCATGACGGGGGCAGCGCTCGTATGTGCTTTCTAATTGTTCATAAAAAGTGTCTTTCACCTCATCGTCTTTCTCCTCTGTCGGCGCATGGGCGCAGATGAAAGATATATTAAAAAATGTTTCTTTTATTCGGATAGCGGCGAGACGCTCGTCCACAGGCGTGAACGCCAGCACCTGGCGACAAAGTCTCTCTCCCACCATGAATCCGACGCCGAAACTGCGATTATTCATATGCCCACTCCATTAGGAGTCACAATTTTTGATCTTCTTTCTTCCTTGCTTCGTCAAACGCATTTCTTGGATTGAGGTGATGTCAGATATTGCTTTGACGAGGACATCAGCCAGCCGGGCATCTGCACCAATCCCATTCAGGGAGCGGACGTTCCAGATGTATGCCCTCAATTCATTGTCCTTCAAACGTTTGCCATAGTCGTCATCAATACAGAGTGTATTTACCCGAGGCTTGTTGTTATATTTCATTGGAGTATGGTTTTACGTGGCAGGTCCCAAGCCCAGCGCACAACCCGCTCAGCGGGGGTGAAAATATTACTTGGCATGTTTATATAACGAGCCGCTTGCTCCAAGACAGACGCCCGCTTGCAGCCGCACCTAGAGGTGTACAGACGCTGCCGATGAGATCTCCCCCGCCTAGCCCTTAAACCGATTATGTCAGAGTGGCCTAGCCAGGTTGTCGCCTTCTCACATTAGCTCACCGTTAAACGGATGTTTAGCGGCTACCCAGAGGATACTTGGCCGCAAGCGACCGGCAGTAGTGAGCTGCTTGAATCGCATGCAAAAGAATCGCTCTGGCCATTCCCATGTGAATGGCGGTCAGAAGCTTTCCCCACTTTCGTGGACTTATACACACGGCTCCACCCTCCTTTAATTGGTTTTATTAGCAGGCTTTTATTAGCTTTACCTGTATGATTCTTTGTAACTTTTCATTCGCTCCAACGCGCCTGCTGTCTTATTAACATGGTTTTATAGTTAGCTTTACCTTATTTGTAATCCCGATAGGGTCATATCAGACCCTTCCAGGATCATTTCTGGATGGTTTTCGGGATCCGTCCGGTATCACGCCGGGGTCATTTCGGGACTTTTTCGGGACTATTTCGCGATCATTTGGGGACACTTCCGGCATAATTTCTGAATGGGTTTCGGGATCCATCCGGCATCCCGTCGGGGTATTTTCGGGATCATTTGCGTACCTTTGAGAGATAAATTCTTAATAGTTTCCGGGATCATTACAGGATTTTTCGGGGTCATTTTAGGACCTTTCCACCATTATTTTCGGGATCCATCCGGGATTCCGTCGGGGCCATTTCGGGGCTATTTTGAAACCATTTGGGGTATCTTCCGGCATCATTTCTGGATGGTTTTCGAGATCTGTCCGGGATCCCGTCGGGGCCATTTCGGGGCTATTTCGGGATCATTTGGGTATCTTCCGGCATCATTTATGGATTAAGGACCTTTCGAAATCAGTAGTTCAGCACACATGCCTTTTTAAATTATGAGCTTTTATGGTCATGGAATTGCTGCAAATTATTCGTAATTAAAATTCGGTATATTTTATCTTTAATATCTCACCCAGCTTTTTCGTTCTCTTTTTGAGTTTTTTTAAATGAAGCCTGTAAGGAACTGTTATAACTATAATTACTCTTTTTGTAATATTATTGTTGAGGCGGTTTGCTTTACGCAGTGGATTGTATGCGGGTAGCGGCTTACCAAATCCCAATGAATAAATAATGGTGAACACACTTAATGTACATTTAATTGTACTAGTTAACATTTATTCAGTTTTTCGATTATATAGTAGAGCACAGAATATTTTTGGCGGTAGTTGCACGGAAAATTAATAAGCAAGTAAAAAGTATAACAACGAACAAAGATATAAGCAAATGTCAAACATATGTTTCGTGCTTGCGCATTAACCCCTGTAGGAGCTAACTTATAACATTATAGATATGCAATTATGAACTCAACATACCGCCGCCCTTGAACTATCTATGAAATATGATAAGTTCAAAATTAATCTTATCTTATTTTACAAAAAGCATTAGAAATTCAATTAAACTAATAAACAGCGAAATTGCAAATTTATCGTCTCGTAGCGTGTCATCGTGGGTATCCTATTTGCTTGGTTCTTCCTTGAAAGGTAAAGTTATTATTAGTTTAAATGTTTTTTACCAGTAGCTTTCAAATGCGAAATACATATAGCATGTATACGTTTATGAAGAGATGTGAAAACCATTCTGTGAGCAGTTGTACTCTATAAAAACAAAATTTGTTGCAGAATTTGTATGTTATTGTTGATGTGTTCCAACAAAGCGATGTTTTGCCTCTGAGACTTCGTAGCAAGTCGGAGGCCCACTCAGTTTCATGACGTGTAGCTTGTTTGCGCGTGAATTTCCAATAAATCTCAAAACATAAGCCATGTTGTTGTTGTTGTTGTACCAATGCTCGCCCCACCTAATAGCCGCGACCGATCACAAATTGTCATCAATATCCTCTAACGGGAGTCAAAGGAAACTTGCCGTTTCAACAGTGGTGGACCATAAGGAAAGGGGTGTTAGAGGCGTGGTTCCACATTACAATTGAAGAGATGGTTGGCGTCATGTGGGGACACATTGCAAGCGGGGCATACATTTTGTATGTCGGGGTTGATTCTGGATAGGTAAGAGTTTAACCTGTTACAGTATCCAGAACGAAGTTGAGCAAGAGTGACACGCGTTTCCCTGGGGAGTATGCGTTCCTCTTCCGCAAGTTTTGGATAATTTTCGTTAAGTACTGGATTCACCGGGCAATTCCCGGCATAAAGGTCCGACGGCTGTTTATGGAGTTCACCAAGGACCTGCTTGTGTTTTTTCACTTCATACGGCTGGGTTCTCAGGTGCCGTATTTCCTCAAAATGCTTGCGGAGATGACTCCTTAAGCCCCTAGGCGGTGCTGGTTCATCAATCAGATGTCTGTTGGGATGCCCAGGTTTCTGGGTATTCAACAGGAACTGTTTGGTCAGCATCTCATTTCTCTCCCTGATGGGGAGTATTATCGCCTTATTATGCAGATGTACATGTTGAAGATGTACGTAAAATTTTGGATATGCTATAATGCTAATGTAAGATATATTGGTATTTCTGAATGCAGCTCACTGTGTAAATGGTGTTCTGTGGACATAAGAAGTCAGCCCGTGCATGCTCGCCAAAATGTAGATCCTGATCGTATTTTCGGGTGTAAGACAGTCGGTAGCTTAATGCCATGTACGGTGCTATTGCCTTTTATAATGGTATTGTGTTTTAAATATCTTTGTTATTTAACCGTTAAAATATATTTTAATATTAATAATATTTTAAAGGAGATTTAAATACAGTTTCAATTTGTATTGTCTACTTACCTTTGCTTTACACTTTTGTTCCTTCAAAACTTTTCAGGACAGCACCTACTCCATATGCTTCTTACGCCATAATTTCTAACAGTCGGCGCACAGTATACTGTAAGGAAAATATATCCCAGTCAATATCACCATCACATGGCGCTAATTACATCTAAATTGTTGAAAATGTTTATCCGCTGCAAAATTACCGTGCAGGAAATATAAATTTATCGAATGTATCGGCCAAATCATCCCCCATACCTGTAAAACAATTGAATTGTTTTTAACTATTATAATATATCAAAATTTACCCATGATGATCATTAACTTCGCCAATAATTTCAATTATAGCCTGCCAACCGAATGACAATATTTCACCTGCACCATTCAAAATCTGCAGCACACAATCAACTTGGCGCTGACGTACATCTGCATGCCTAACGGTGGAGAGTTCGGAGAGTGGACACAGTAACATTGTTTGTAATTGACGAGTCCTGTTTCAAGAAGTTTGCAACAGCAATAGTGCCCAACGACTCGATGGAATGCTCGATATTTTTGTTATTGGACCACGGGTTGTCTTCTTATGTCCCCAGAACACCATCTACATAATGAGGCGAGAATACTCCCCATCAGGGAAAGAAATGAGATCCTAACCAAACAGTTCCTGTTGAATACTCAAAACCTGGGCATTCCAACAGACATCTGATTGATGAACCATCATCCCCCAAGGACTTAAGGAGTCATCTCCGTTAACATTATGAGAAAATACGGCACCTGAGAACACATCCGTATGAAGCCAAAAACAAGCAGGGCCTTGGTGAACTCCACAAACAGCCGTCGGACCTTTATGCCGGGAATTGCCCGGTGAATCCAGTACTCAATGAACAATACCCAAAACTTGCAGAAAAGGAACGCACACTCCCCAGGGAATGCGAGTCACTCTAGCTCAACTTCGATCTGGATACTGTAACAGGTTAAACTCTTACCTATCCAGAATCAACCCCGACATACAAAACATATATCCTGCATGTAACGCGTCCCCACATGACACCAACCATCTCTTCAATTGTAATGTGGAACCAACGCCTCTAACATTCCTCTCATTATGGTCCACCCCTGTTGAAACAGCAAGTTTCCTTGGACTCCCGTTAGAGGATATTGATGACAATTTGTGATCGGTGGCACCTATTGGATGGAGCGAAGCACTGCTACAACAACAACGACAACGGTTGTTTGAAATTAACATTAGCACATTTTACACCGATTATAAAATCACAGACTGCTCAGCACTATTATAAATGTGGTTCGCAACACCCTGGGAACAGTCACCTTTTATTTATTTTGAGTCATTGTAACTATAAGTAATTATATTAATTTTTTGTACACGACCACTCAAGAACTGTCCGCGAAACACTCTAAAGGAAGTCTAAGGAAAGTAGTAGTATGACCAAGATGGACAAAAAATTTACTGTTTGAGCGTCGATTGCACATTGCAAACAGGATTTACATTACGTTATATAGACATTAACCTAAGTGCAGATCGAAGGTGAACAGGTTGATGCAAATCTGGGCTTAATAACATAGCGGACGTGCCTTAACCGTCTTGGAGACGCAGCCTCATCAAGCAGTTGTCTGCGGTTAAAATTATTCAGCATTTCCGAAGACAACCGTGGCAGTTCTGAGTACGAAGTTTGTGTTTATAAATCAGGGCTCGAATTACATATTCCGTGATCAAAACGGCAATCGTACGAATAAAGATTACGTGACTGATCGTACGAATGGCAATATTGGTATTATGAGGTACGCTCAGTAACGTATCGTAATTTATGACAGGTAGTAATAGATTGAATGGTGATTTGTAATAGATATTTTGACAGTTAAATGTTATATTCTAATTGTAAAAAGAAAAATTATTTATTTACATTGTGATATAAATTCCTAAGCAACTTTTAAAAGGAAAAAAGGATGCTTACAAAGAAATTAACACAGGTAGTTCTAGTGATGAGTGCACAATTAATAATAAATATAAAAAAGAGGTGGAAGAGAGTTCCTCCTAGTTGTCACAACTAAAGTTTTCATTTTACTGATGCTTCTAGTTTTTGCTCGGACCAATTTTAATTTACTTAAACCTAATGAATTCAATAAAGTAATATTGTCCGAAATCTTTAATGTTGCAGGAATGGAGTTTTAGTCCAATTCTATACGGCAGTATGACACATTCACCATTAAAATAATAATACAACTTGTGCTAATCTCAAAGGCAAATTTGTCAGCTTCCGTTTTCAGATTCGCGATCATGGATCTAAAACGAGTCTTTTCACACCCTTCTCTATATTTTAGGACGTGTAATAAGAGTGTAATGCTGTCGTATAGAATTACCGGAACGAAAAGTAGTTTTTCCAGACAATTGTACCTGCGGGAAGATTCCAATCTGTGCCGCTTACGCTGGAATACCTTCCCCTAATGCATATAATAAAGATGTATGTACTCTTTGTTATATGTAATTTGTATATGTAACAATTTGCAACAGGGGTCGACTGCTAATACTCGTCAAACAATATCGGAAGTGGCGTCAAACAACATGTTGTTCACGTAAAAAAAAATGTGTATAAAGGGGTTTTGCACGGCTTTAATATTGACCCCAAACAGGTGTAACACCTGCCGGGGTAGTATTGTATAAGCGCGTCCGAATCCCGCCCATGCATATAGGTGTGCAATATAGGAAATTTTTCGGTTTTTCGTGAATATCTTTTGATAGACTCAAAATATGTCTTTTCCCCCTTCTGATCAATGATAGAGGGGTCAAGGTGCGTCATTTTCCACCTAGCGATATATTTGAAAGTATATTAGCAGCCATCCCTCTTGTAAATTATTCGTTATTGTAATAAAGATGGCAACAATTTGGTAATTCTATACGACAGCATGACACTGCTAAGACGCGTCCAAGAATATCGAGAGAGGTGTCAAAAAACGTGTATTGACATCAGTATTAATAATCCGAGACCCGAAAAGAAAAATTTTATCTCTGTCCGGAGATATTTGCAATTAAAGTTGGCGATTTTCATGTGGTTGTTGTAATGTTGGGGTGCCCACAAAAAAAATTGTGAACATAAATTGTGAACATAAGCGGATATGGTTTTGGTGTCCAATCCCGTGTTGGACCCACCCAGGGTAATTTTTTATAAGCGGGGCCGAAGGCCGCCAATGCGGAAATGTGTTCTTCTCAAAAATACTGTGGATCCCACCACCGGTTTCGGAGGGACCCGTGGTCATTTTTCGGTTTTTCGTTAATACCTTTTGAACGACTTAAAATTTGTCTTTTCTGGTTTCGGATTATTAATACTGATATCAAGACGCGTAGTTTGACACCTCTGTCGATATTTTTGGACGCGTATTAGCAGTGTCATGTTGTCGTATAAATCTACCAAAAATTTTTATAAGGTGTTCGAAGAACCGGTACTCTAGGCTTCCTTTACGTGGTTGTTGTTGTTGTAGCAGTGCTTCGCCGCATCCACTAGGTGCGACCACTCACAAATTGTCATCAATAGGCTCTAACGGGAGTCCTAGGAAACTTGCAGTTTCAACAGGGGTGAAGCAGAGTGAGGGGTGTTAGAGGCGTTGGTTCCACATTGCAATCAAATAGATGTTTGGTGTCATGTAGGGAAACACTGCAAGCAGGACATACATTATTAATGTCGGGGTTGAATCTGGATAGTTCAGCATGTTACAGTATTCAATTGAAGTTGAGCCAGGGAGTGTGCTTCCTCTTCTTTGAGTTCTGGGTATTTTTCCTTAAGACTTGGACTCGCCGGACAATTCCTGGCATAGAGGTCCGACGCCTGTTTGTGTTAATCACTGAGGATCTGCTTGTACTTTTTTGCTTCATACGGTTGTGTTCTCAGGTGCCGTATTTCCTCATAATGCTTGCGGAGATTACTTCATAAGCCCCTGGCGGTGTGGCCTCTTCAATCAGATGTCTGTTGAGATTGATATTCAACAGAAACAGTTTGTTCAGCATTTCATTTCTGTGCCTAATGGGGGAGTACTCTCGCCTCATTGTTTGGGTGGTGTTCTGGGGACATAAGAAGACAGCCCGTAGCGCTTCTGAGGGCAGTGATTTGCCAGGCCTGTATTTTCTTCCAGTGAGTAACCTTTAGGCTGGGCGACCATATCGGGGACGCGTAGCATGCAAACGGCCGGCCAATTGTTTTGTAAGTGGTAATAAGCATTTTTTGTCTTTACCCCAAGTGATGTCAGTAAGAGATTTTAAGATTTTATTATGACGCTATATATATTAGGAACAATTGCAGTTGCATTCTTTCCAAATTTTTGGGTGTAAGGCACCCGGTAGCGTAATGCCATCATCGTGGGTGTTGAACGTGGTCCACTTTTGGCACGTCCATATTGTAAATAAGGTCGCCGATGCTTTGGTCGGTGACAATATCAGGTTTGGCAAGGCGAAATAACTGGAGAGATCGATGTGTGGGCCTGGGCCTGTGGTCATTATTGTGCAAGTGTGGATAGGACACCACCCTGTGGTACCCCTTGTTTAATTCTTCTGGGTTTAGATGTTATGTTCCTGACGTGCACCGATGCTTGCCGACCATACATAATTTGCGGTCAACCTTTTGAGACTTGGAAGAAGGGAGGACCCTTCCAGTCTTGCAGTAACGTGCCGTAGTTGACCGTCTTTATCTAGTAGAACGCTATTTCGCTTTTTTGTCCGTCTGTAGATCAGAATGCCATAGATCGTGGTGGGCCCTGCCTAGAATTATGCAATTTTCTCCGGAGACTAGTGCGCTGATTTCAGGGCGGTATACACTGGGGCAACAGGTGACAGGAGGGATGCAGATGTTGATAATTTCTAGTTTTTGTAATAACAGTATTTCAGCCTAACCAATAAGCTCTATCACTCGAAGAAATACCAAGGAGACTAACGTTGTAGTTTTTTAGAGTTGAAAACATGGAGCCGGAACTACTTTTCTTTTTAGAAAGTTCCGACGAAGACGTGGATGGGCATGACCCGAAGGTTGTAAGACGGCGGCTAAGAGACAAAAGCAATCCTCTTTCTTTGTCTGAAAATGCGAAAGTTCGTTTATAATTTCACTATAACTTGAACATTTGCGAACTGTTACCGAATCGTTTATATGACTGGCTAATTTTTAGGTTCATTAAAAGGTTTCGTCTTAATAAAGCAGCATTTAATTATGTCCTGAGGAATACAAATTTCAATTGCCATTCCTCAGCAGCTGCACCGCCCATCCTCCAGTTGGCAGTAACGCTTCCATTTCTTGGAAGTGGCAGTTACCAGCGGGTGCTAGGGGACGATTACCTTATGGGAATGAGTCAAAGCTTGGTTTCAAAATTGAGCACCATAGTAGTGACTGAAATAGAAAGAAATCTATGTCCAGAACATATCCGTTTTACACTGGAGAGTTTGAGTGGCTGTATGGAATGGTTCTATTAGGAGTATAAGATACCACGAGGTGAGAAAATGAAATACATTTTTTTGGATTCGCCTAAACTTTTCCCTCCTACAGTAATTGGATGTATTGACGGTACTAATATTGGCCTGCAGAAACCCAGAGAAAACGAACATATGTTTTTTAATCGTAAGGGATTTCATAGTTTAAATGTAATGATTGTAAGTTAAATATAAACTTCGAAGAATATAACGATCGAAGGAATTATTTTATCCGTATAAACACGTATCTTGCTGCAGATATGCGATCACCAATACAAAATTAATGCAAGAAATGCTAGACATGGAGGGGCTGCACATGATGCCTTTGTATGCAAGCAATCAGAACAAAGAATAATTCTAGAAGAGAAATTTGAAATAAATTTTAACAATAATTCGTGGTTACTTGGTATGTATTTTTCAGTCAACTAGTGTGAACAATGGGCATCTATTCTTTACTTTCATTTAATTAGGTGATTCCGGCTATCCACTTGAACCTTGGTGTATAACCCCATTCAGAAATCCTGCGGAGGGTTCAAGTGAGAGTGTATTTAATGCGGTTCACTCAAAAGCCAGATGTATGGTGGAGAGAAGAATTGGTATTTACAAAGGGCGGTGGAAAATACTATGCAACGATAAGCGCGGAAGATATACCCCACAAAAGGTGGCAATGTTTTCAACGTTTGCGCAGCTCTACACAACATATGTATGGAATTTAAAGTCCCTTTTAACCAACCAAGTGTAACTGCCAATGATGTTGCTCTGAATGATATTGATATAGGCGAGCACACACAAATTTTAAGAATTGGTCAAAATATTCGAAACCAAATAAAGCAATCCCTTCTTAATTAAAATACAAATGGCCAATCACAAAAGTTAATATACAGGCGTCTTGTCTGAAGTTCTTAGCAAGTTTGGCTTAAGATGAAATATTTTGGCAATTTTTTTCAAAAAAGTGTGTCAATTACACATAATATAGGCAATGTAAGTTGAGAACTTACTTGGAGTGGCTCTGGCACAAGCCCTACACCAATTCGCTCCAGACGTTTTTACAGGTAAGTGTGAGAAATTCTGGATAAATAACTAAATAAACTATAATAATCCCTTTATGTTTACAGATGCTTGGTTGTCCAAAATAAGCACAGGAATAAATTGGCGCTTGAGGATGAGCAATTTAAAGAAAGTTATTGAAGGTGTACATGATTATTACAGCGATGTATTAAGTTATTCATTAGCAGATTTTCCTCAACCTGATGCTCAACGTATTTCCGAAAAATGTGATCCTGCGTTCCTGCTGGAGCGTTTTTTACAGCTTATACTAGGTTGCGCAGTAAATTGTGCTGCCAAGCAAATTATATACGACAAATAACGTGCTTAGTGGAATTACTTTAAGCTAATATAATACGAGCACTGCAAGATCTTGAGTCAACTTGGCATGGAGAGTGTTCGTCTCGTAGTTCGTCAAGTATAGCTAATTTCGATTATAAAATATTGCAGGAAGAAAGAGATGCTTTGGCTCAAAAGTGTTTGGAATCTGATAAAAAGGTATTTCGTGGAATTGAGTTTTACTTAAAAACTGTTATTTTTTTAAATTTCATGTTTTACAGATTTTATTACTCATAGAAGAAAAATCTAAAATACATCAAGAGCTTAATAAACCGCAGGATGAAGTTCATCGGTTGGAAAATACAACTGCTCAAATTGGTAATGATCGTGTATCACTGGGTCCACTTCAAGCTGGTTCTGTACGTTATTGTGAACTTCGTGGATAGCTCGATCGAATGAAAGAAGACCTTATACAATCAGATGCTGCACGAGAGGACCTGAAATTTAAGGTTCAGCAGCAAGAAAAGGAAATTCAAACAATAAAACAGCATAATGACAATCTGATAGTAAATATCGTCAATATTTATAATGCAACCAAAGATTTGCTATTTTCATTCACGTATTAATTTTATCTTTTTTCATTAAGAAAAACACTTCTGAGTTAATACAGCTTAAAGATGAAGTTGACGTGCTTAGAGAATCCAACGATAAATTGAAAGAGTGCGAAATCGAAATGGAAACATATAAAAAAAAGTTCGAGGAATTTGTAAACTTTAAACTGGCTTAATCTTATTATATATTGACATATAACTTTCTAAAAAAATAACGAAAATAATTTAAGTGAAACGAAATTAGCTGGGACAAGGTTTTAAAGGTGCCACCCCGTGTATCCAAGAAAAAAAGTTGGAATCTTCCCACCTCTTGTATACTAACATAACGCCAACTTTCATCGTGGCAAATATTTTACTTGTTGTTAACATTTCAATCTCTCAAAAATCTATTGGTTAGGGCCTTTGTGAATTAAGCTAACGATATGCACCTGTAAGATAACAGCTAAAAAGAGTAACAATTTTTATCAGAATTTTTTTTATTTATTAGCTAAAATCATTACATGATTTGTATAACTAAATTTATAGTATTTAAAAATAACTATACTAAAAAATAAAAATATGACTGGAGTTCAATAAATTTTTTGTATTCAATAAATGTATATATATATTTATATAATAAATACTATACCTTAAAACTATGGAAATTTTTTCGTTCAAGATTTAAATAAGGTTCAACATTTTAATTTCAGTTCTTATATACATACCCAACAGGCATTTATGTAAATGTTTTGAAAAGTAATTTAAAGTAAACTTGTTGTGTTAAACGATTCCAGTACTAAATATATATATATATATATATTTATTTTTTTTTTTTTTCAGAAAACATTTTATAAGTTTTGTGACGAAACGTTGATATGTAAACTAGCTGTGAAAGTAAATTGTAAATGTTTCCAAAAAAGACGACAGAACTATTTGCCAATATTTTTCAACTTCGAAAATTTTAAATTATTTTCATGAGAGGGAATGGCTGCATTTAAACCGTTTCCTGGATTCTCCTACAACTTATTCGAAATGCAGCCATTCTTTATTTAATATATGAATGAAATTCAGAATTAATTCATATGTAAATTTACATACACATATAAATTTCTTAATATTATTGAAATGATTGAAATAAAAATTATCATTTATAAAAAGTTTTGGGAAATTATTTATAACAAGCTTTCTTTTCGATTTTTTTTTATAAATTTACATTTATACGCTTAGAAGTAAGCCGTTTCGATTATTTCAAGCTTAATTCTAAACAATTTGTAAACAAAAAATCTGAACAAATGCGTGGTGGCAACGGCGCGCACTCACGTATTTGTTAAATAATAGTTAAGGCGAAAAAAGGGGGAAGAAAATAAAAACACCAAAAGGATTTCGTATTAATAAAAAGAATTCACAAAGTGCTTTTATTTATATAAATACAACAAGTGTTAAGAAAAGGTTTAACAAATGTTGTGGATAATGATATATATGTGATAATAATTTTGAAAAGTTGAACTTACTTGAACGGGCGATTACGTGTTCCTTTGCTGACTGCTGGATTAAAAGAGGACGAGACTCTTTGCTACATGAGCCGATGAACCCACGATACAGCTCCTTCGTTGGGTTTCCCGGCAACAAAGTTGCCGTACCGCGGGCTCACAGCGGTAAAAATCTAGGATACATACGTACAACCACTCACACATGCCTGTGTGTATAGTGATCACAAGAATATGTGGGTGGTAGTAACGAAAGAAAATAACCAAAGAAAGTTATGTTACGAGGGGGGAGATATATTTAGGCCTGTGGCCTAAACATACCGGCCCCCTTGCCGTAAGCAACAAATAAAAAATTAAAAAAAGGGATGCCACGTGATCGCACGTCCAGTAAGGCGCTGTAACGAGAGAAGGCAGTGCAGATGCGGACTGCAAGCACTGCACGCCAGATAGTTGACCTCACGTGTCGCTCTCCTGTGGAAAAAGAAAAGAAGTTATTAGATATACGTACGTGGTTTTAAATTCCGTGCATATTTACTTAAATATATATAAGATGGCGCATGTGTGAGGCGTGAAAGTCGGATATTTATTTTTGGCAGGCTCCCGAGACCACCAACCCGAACACGGTCGGTTGGGTTAGGAGACCGCCAACTGTCGATGCCGGTGTACCGCTCACCATCATTTCGGCGTAAATGTCAGCGCCGAGTGTAAGCCGTATCGGTGATGAGCGGTAGAATTGCGGATCCGCCAGCCGCATGAACTCAAAGGGCGCGGCAATCTTGGGGTCCACATTGGACGGTGGACTCAAACGGAAATGGCTTTCGACGACGGCTGCTTGGGTTGTTATGCGCGTCGACGCTCCGAATTTGCCGCGCAGTATGAGGGTGCATTGTCCATGCCCTTGGCGCTCCAATTGTAAGTCGCGTACCAGCTCCGCATTGACGATCGTGCTGGTGGCGCAGGGATCAATAATGGCCCGAACCAGGTGTAAATGCCCGCGCGATTCGATTCGTACGATGGCCGTCGGCGCAATGGGCACGAAAGGCCGCATGATGGGCGATGGTGTAGCCTGGAGCAGCCGCCCTGTCCGGAAGCCTTCCGGCGTGTCGCGCGTTAGCTTCATTGTATTTTGGGCTTCAAGAGAGTATGGCGTCGATTTCTTTCGCCGTTGCTGCCTTGCGAGTTTGGACGATTTAGCTGAGTTTCGATGGGGTCCGACCGCACGGTGCCGCCAATTATTTTGTTGGTTTCGAGCTTTTTTCTCTTCCTCCGCCCTTCGTTCGTGCTGCAACAGCTGTCGGAAACTGCGCATTCCATTTCTGCTCGTTGACGACCTCATTTCCGCTTTCGCATGCTCTTTTTCCGCTCTCTCTCTTTGTTCTTCCATCTCTTCTTCTTCCACCTGCTGAGCCCAGGATTTAGCCGGTCCCGAGAGGTTGATTGACAACGCGTCGTCGGACGTGTTGTCTTCGCCATTTGTGGTCGTCTCGTCGCATACTCTCGACGCTCATCTAAATGAAGCGTGGTGTGGTGCTTCTCTTGGCACCTCTTGCAGCGATACTTGCTGTTACATTTGTCCACGCGGTGAAAGGGCGACAGACAGTTTGGACAATACTTATGCAGAAGTACTGCCCGCAACCTCTCTTCGGGGGATTTTTTTCGATATTCGGCACAGATCCTAAGGCTATGATCCCTGCCGCAGAGCTGGCAAGCAACGTCGAAACGTTTTGCGCCTCCCTCTGACTTGGCCAATAAGGTTTGGTAACGGGTCATGATCTGAAAGAATATTGGTATCATTGATCATGCCCAAATTGAGGTTGGCGGAATGTTGTTTTGGTGGCGTAAACAAAAAAATTATCTCTAATATATTTTCGTGGAGGGTGGGGCCGTGTGTAGAAGTCCACGAAAGTGGGGAAAGCTTCTGACCGCCATTCACCTGGGAATGGCCAGAGCGATTCTTTTGCATGCGGTTCAAGCAGCTCACTACTGCCGGTCGCTTGCGGCCAAGTATCCTCTGGGTAGCCGCTAAACACCCGTTTAGCGGTGAGCTAATGTGAGAAGGCGACAACCTGGCTAGGCCACTCTGACATAATCGGTTTAAGGGCTAGCCGGGGGAGATTTCATCGGCAGCGTCTGTACACCTCTAGGTGCGGCTGCAAGCGGGCGTCTGTCTTGGAGCAAGCGGCTCGCTATATAAACGTGCCAAGTAATATTTTCACCTCCGTTGAGCGGGTTGTGCGCTGGGCTTGGGACCCGCCACGTAAAACCATACTCCAATGAAATATAACAAGCCTCGGATAAATACACTCTCTATTGATGACGACCATGGCAAACGTTTGAAGGACAATGAATTGAGGGCATGCACCTGGAACGTCCGCTCCCTGAATGGGATTGGTGCAGATGCCCGGCTGGTTGATGTCCTCGTCAAAGCAAAATCTGACATCACCGCCATCCAAGAAATGCGTTGGACGAAGCAAGGAAGAAAGAAGATCAAAAATTGTGACATATATTGGAGTGGCCATGCGAATAAGCGCAGTTTCGGCGTCGGATTCGTGGTGGGAGAGAGACTTTGTCGCCAAGTGCTGGCGTTCACGCCTGTGGACGAGCGTCTCGCCGCTATTCGAATAAAAGCAAAATTTTTTAATATATCATTCATCTGCGCCCATGCGCCGACAGAGGAGAAAGACGATGAGGTGAAAGACACTTTTTATGAACAATTAGAACGCACATACGAGCGCTGCCCCCGTCATGATATAAAAGTCGTGCTTGGCGACTTTAACGCCAGGGTGGGCAAAGAAGGTGTTTTTGGCCCTACAGTCGGAAAGTTCAGCCTACACAATGAAACTTCTCCTAACGGACTGAGGCTGATTGACTTTGCCGGTGCTCGAAACATGGTCATATCAAGCACGAGGTTCATGCATAAAAAGATACATCATGCTACATGGCTGTCTCCTGATCGAAATACTCCCAATCAGATCGATCACGTTGTGATAGACGGACGGCATGCCTCCAGTGTTTTAGATGTGCGAACCATCCGAGGACCTAACATCGATTCGGACCATTATCTCGTTGCAGCCAAAATACGCACCCGCCTCAACGCGGCTAAAAACAAGGAACAAAAAACACAAGGAAAGCTAGACGTCGAAAAGCTTCAATCACAACAGACTGCCAATGATTTCGCAACTCGACTCTCACACCTGCTCTCTGAGGGCACAACTCATCCTGAAGGAATACAGGAGCAGTGGGAGCATATCTCCAAAGCACTTCATACTGCCGCCGAGGAAAAAATTGGTTACCGGCGGCCGCGAAAAAACAGCTGGTATGATGAAGAATGCCGCGTTGCAACCGAAAGAAAAGACGCTGCCTACAGGGCTACGTTAAAAGCGAGCGCGACAAGAGGAGTGTGTGAACGCTATCGTGAGTTGAAAAGGGAAGCGAGACGCCTTTTCAGGAAGAAAAAAGCAGAAGCAGAAAGGCGTGAGTGGGAGGAGCTTGAGCTGCTAGCCACCAGGAATAACGCCCGAAAATTCTACCAAAAAATACGGCGACAGACGGAAGGTTTTAAGACCGGGGCAAACTCCTGTAGGAATGAAAACGGCGACCTCGTAACTGATGTCCAGAGAGTGCTTAGATTATGGAGGGAACACTTCTCTGCTCTCCTAAATGGAGGCAGCAATTCACCGCGCAGAGATGAAGAACCCGATCCCGCAATCGATGATGATGGAATATATGTCCCCCCGCCCGATTATGACGAAGTTAGAATAGCAATAACCAGATTGAAAAACAACAAGGCCGTGGGCGCTGATGGATTGCCTGCGGAGCTATTCAAGTTCGGCGGCGAGGAGTTGGTAAGGCGCATGCAGCAGCTTCTTAGCAAAATATGGGCGGACGAAAGCATGCCCGACGGTTGGAATCTAAGTGTTCTTTGCCCAGTCCACAAGAAGGGGGATACTGCAAAATGCACCAACTATCGTGGAATCAGCCTTCTTAATATCGCATATAAGGTCCTTTCAAGTGTATTGTGCGAAAGATTGAAGCCCACCGTGAACCGGCTGATTGGACCTTATCAGTGCGGCTTCAGACCTGGTAAATCTACCATCGACCAGATTTTCACAATGCGCCAAGTCTTGGAAAAAACCCGTGAAAAGAGAATCGACACACATCACCTCTTCGTCGACTTTAAAGCCGCCTTCGACAGCACGAAAAGGAGCTGCCTATATGCCGCTATGTCTGAATTTGGTTTCCCCGCAAAACTTATACGGCTGTGCAAAATGACGTTGAGCAACACCATCAGCTCAGTCAGAATTGGGAAGGACCTCTCCGAGCCGTTCGAAACTAAACGAGGTTTCAGACAGGGTGACCCCCTATCGTGCGATTTCTTTAATTTGATGCTGGAGAAAATTATACTAGCTGCAGAACTTAACCGCACTGGAACAATATACTATAAAAGCGTGCAATTACTGGCATATGCTGATGACATTGATATCATCGGCCTAAACACCCGCGCTGTTAGTTCTGCTTACTCCAAGCTGGAAAAAGAAGCGGTAAAGATGGGTTTGATGGTGAATGAGGACAAAACGAAGTACCTGCTGTCATCGAGCAAAGAGTCAGCGCATATGCGCCTTGGCAACCACGCTACTGTTGGCAGCCATAATTTCGAAATAGTAAAAGACTTCGTTTATTTGGGAACCAGCATCAACATTAGCAACAACATCAGCACTGAAATCCAGCGAAGAATCAATCTTGCCAATAAATGCTACTTTGGACTAGGTAGGCAATTGAAAAGTAAAGTCCTCTCTCGGCGAACGAAAATCATACTCTACAAGTCACTTATCGTACCCGTCCTCCTATATGGGGCAGAAGCATGGACCATGACAACAGCAGATGAAGCGGCTTTGGGAGTGTTCGAGAGAAAAGTTCTTCGAAAGATTTATGGACCTCTACGCGTTGGCGATGGCGAGTACCGAAGAAGATTTAATGATGAGCTGTACGAGATATACGCAGACATCAACATAGTCCAGCGAATTAAAACGCAGCGGCTGCGCTGGCTAGGCCATGTTATGCGAATGAAAGATGATGCTCCGGCCAAGAAAGTGTTTCTATCGGAACCCGCCTATGGAAGCAGAGGTAGAGGGCGGCCCCCACTCCGTTGGAAGGACCAGGTGGAAAACGATTTAAACTCCCTTGGTGTGACCAATTGGCGCCGGTTGGCGGAGCGAAGGAGCGACTGGCGCGCCTTGTTGGACGGCCATAACCGTTTAGACGGTTAAGCGCCAATTAAGTAAGTAAGTAAGTAATATATTTTCGCAGAAGAAAAAAAAAATTTTTATTGAAATAAAATTTAATTGAAATAAAAAATTAAAGGCCATAAGTAAATACTTATGCGCGCAAAGAAAGGAAGAAAAAAACAAATTTCGCACGCATCCATGCGATGTGGCTGTTGCTTTAGCGCCTTTAGTACATTTTATAATTTATTTTATGTCGGTAGATGTCGCCGAAGTAGTCCTAACAAGTTATTTTTGAATTGTGGTGAACTTTGTTTTCACAACAAGTGGCCTGCCACCACACGGAACGGTTAGAAACCTGGCTGAAAAGGTATTACAGAGTATCACTTCCACCATTCAACATTATTTTTGACGTGTATTGTCGATAATGTTGAGATTCGTGGAATTAAGTTTTTTAAATCTCGACCAAATGAATGATTGATCGAGATATGTAATACGCGACATGTGTTGCGTGTAGCAACGCGTAAGGCATAATGTCGGTAACACAGTGCATTGACAGTCAGAAATGGAGTGTAGAGATTTTGACTAGCAGATGTCGCTCTTCCATTTCCTGAATGAAAAAAATGTCATTCATTTAACACGCGGCGGTGAGTACACTCATAGACTTGGTTATATTTTTATTAATTAATTGAGTTTCTTCTTTTCTTTCCAGATTTTCGCTTCATGGAAATATGTATAAACGGCCTTTTCGAATTATATATAGCATATTGGGATTATTTGTGCCATTCAATTCGACACGAAAATATGTTGGCTTTATATTACTCCCAAGAAAATGTGTTTTTGCTTTCTATTGGTTTGGCAGAATAACGTTGCATTTGTGCACATTGATTGTATAAGCGTCCGGGATTTAGTGAACCAATTAAGTCGGAGATTGATTTACGTTCAACACAAATATCTGTGTGAGTATATAGTCGCCAATCGTGATAGTAACTTGTTGCACCTCCATGCCTCGTTTATGTATTAAACATGGCAGATCAGAACGGAATTCACGCATATCTACGATAATTTGGCTGAAACAAAAGGTATGAGGCTCGCTTGACCGCCTGCTTCACGACCAGCCGCATTAGCCGCGTCCACGCCTTCAGTTTCTGCATAGGTTCTATACAACATGAAAGCTTCATCTGTTTTGCCATCTTGGTACTCTGGTATAACCATTACACGCTTCGTTTTAATAATCATTCTAAATGCTTGCTTCTCACGTCGCCAGCTAGTCAAATACGATTGTTCTTCTACGGTGTGCGCATGTAAAGGGAAGGATACATGCGTCCGATCTTTCGGAGCGCGCCGTTGACGCGCTTCCCATCTTTCAAATTGTCTTATTGCGGCCACATTACAATGATACATTATAACATACTGTGGTTGTATTTCATCGAGTATGCGATCGAGTGACATAGCACCCTCTCGTTCTGGTTTGAATGTTTGTATGCAGATTAGTGGTTGTTTACGTGCCGCCACAGCCGCAGTTATATCCAGGTGTTCTAGCTGTGGAAATGGCTCGAAACCGAGGTATCCATAATAGAGGTCTCCGTAGCCCCGCTTGCATTTGCATCGGCGCCAGCATAAGTTAAAGTTTCGTCAGCATCACTTAATTGTGTAATAGTTAGCATATAACTTTCTTGAAAATATTTTGCTGCAAGATCTTCATCACCATTAGCTTCAGTCAACAGCTGCGTCAGCTCATCCATAGGGGTACTTTGTTCTGAGTCCGAAGCTTCATTCTTTAGAACGTCATTCTCTTTCGCATTTGGTTGAGTGCTATTCCTCTTTTGTGTGCTTGTGTTTTTGCCGCTGAGAGTTTTCTCAAATTGCGTTAGTGCATTTACCATTTCCTTAACTTATAGCAATCAGCTAGTTTACCGATTGGTATCTCATGCTGCCTTGCAGCAAATAAGAGAAAGCGTTCACCACCTTGTGTGAGAAATAGACGCAATTGAAGGCAGGTACGTGTATCATGACAAAGTATTACGACTTTGGGTGGCACTTACGCAGTCGGGACGTGAACGTTTCATATCGCCCGGTATTTCAACTTTGAGTATTTCAGCTAAAATTTCCATTTGGGATAGGGTTCATGTTCAAACTCACCTTGTGCATTGTAAACGCGCTCTCTGGTTAAATTGAATATTTGCTCAGCTGAATCTAAAAACGTCCAACCCGAATTACGAAGCGCATACTCTGTAGTGTGATAACGTTTGGTTAGTGCATACGCGGCCACTGCATCATGATATGTATTGGAAATCATAAGATTGCGTAAAATTTTCAAATCAGCTACTATCAATGTAGTCTGCGAATTCAATTGATGCCAAATACAATCCAGTTGCGCTTGCTGTATATTATGAAATTTTTTGTTATACAATTCTCTACTGTGATCTCTTCCAAATCTTCCGGTCTGTTTATACGCTTAATTTCACGCACTAACAATTCATTATATTAAGCAGATGTGTTTGTATTAGCGTCATGGGAACAACTCAATAGTTTGTGCCTCATGAGGCTTCAGTGATTGTTGTACAATAGCATGAAAACGCGTCCAAATAACTAATTGTTTTACAAACAGATTACGCATAGTGCACTCAATATGACTAAATCCACTTGTGAAAGCTTCGGCGCTGTTGGAAAATGCTTTATAAAACCAGTTTTATTACTCATACGATACGAGACGTAAAGCAAATGCTTCTTGACAGGATTCAATAATGGTGTGTGCGCGTAGCACAACGATGCCCGTTATTAGCTCACTGGGTGAACGACGCTTTAAAAGATCAACCCCTAGAATTCGTGTGCCTATGAATTGAATGCCGTCTTCCAAGTAAACGCGTTCTCTGTCCGTAACTGTGTACGCTACTTCATGTACATATTTCTGTTCCAATTTAGATTTATAATAATGCTCCTCCCAATCTGAACAATTCATTACAAGCACTAAATTGCCTGGATCGCTGTACACCTTTAATGTATTTGTAAGTACGCTATCGTAGTGCAAACCCTTTGCGCAAACTAGCAAACCATCAGAGTTCACCATATCCAAAAAAAAAAATCAGCTGTTCATACTCGAGCCTTTGTACATATATCCTTATGTTGGAGGTATTCTTCAGCGGTCATCATATATGCTAAAGTTTCATCATCGTCTTGGAATCCAGATTCCTCTTGATTTGTAATGTTGTAAGATTTGCTAACCTTTTTTATTACACCGGCAATTTTGAACTCATGCTGACAGTTTGTATTAGATTAAAGATACAAAAATATAATTAAGTAGAACTAATGCAAAATTTTGTGATGAAACTTGACAACTTGAAATGGGCCTAATATAAAGGAAGTAAAATGAGGTAATTGGAAGTGTTTACGTTCTAAAGAGCAATTTGGTTTCTATTTTAATCCAAAATCTTGCACATAATGGAGCGCTGTCGAAAACAAGTTCCACGACTGATTTACATTGCTCAACCGAACTCAATAACTTAATCGTCAGCTTTCTATCGTCAAGCGATCTTTCACCACTTTTCTATATGCCACCGCTTTGGCATACGTCATACGAAGGCGAAACTTTGGGCACTTAAAAACGGCTTGCTATACCGGCAAAACGCTCATAACCATTGACAATTGATAAGGTGCTGTTGCAAGTTGTGCTGCTAAACATTCTTTATATCTAAGTGCCGGCCAGGACAACGCGCGCTAGAACCGGAGGTAGCGGGTGTCGATAGAGCCAAGTCTGTCCTACATTTGCCGGTGGATATCACACAAAGGAAGCGTAGGTGTGTATAAAATTACATCTTGGAGGTACTGAAGGCTTATTAATATAATTATATTCTTTTTTTCTGAGGGAAGATTGTGTAATCAACATGGCTAACTCATACAACTCTTTCGCTATTGCCCGACGATGGCAACGTACCAACGTCAGAAGCTGCAGTGCTGCATTATGAAATACAAGGAGCGGTTGAAGAGGGACGCTATTATATGGATATCGTTCAGGTGAGTAGTAGTAAATGACGATTCGAAATCTCTCGCGGTAATGAGCCATAATGTTGGTCAGATACGCCGTCATCTCGTTGCAAAGATCCTGAGCCAGATTAATTTGTTGATTTCTTGCATTTTACATGCTCTCTACGCATAACTTTTTTCCAAAAATTAGAAAAGAACCATGAATTTAAATAAAATGGCCCAAGTCGGGCATGCTTCAAATTGACCTCAAGTTGTTAAGTTACCCGAGATGGGTGCAGCTTTTCTTCTTTTCAAAAATTCTTTATCCCGATTTACTGAAAGAATAAACGAAGTCAGCGATGCCAAATTCTTTAGTAGGCTCCAGGGGTTTAGCTACTCTCTTGAAATGATTCTCAAAGCATACTTAAGTTGAAGATAGATGTACGTATGAGTAGGGTTTGAAAATGCATTTTATTTGCTTAACTATAAAATAGCGTCTGAAATGTTGATTTTGATGCTTAATACTTCAACACCCAAGTCTCCCGGTTCTAGTATGTTCCAAATAGTTTGCGAAATTTCTTTGGTTGGAATGCAATGCACATAAAGGATAGTGTGCAGAAATCTGAGTTAATACCCTTTTGTGTTAGTCACTTTATTTTAGTTTAATGTTCCGCTTTTAATTGTCTTATGTGGAAAATATTAGGATATTCAAATTGGGATTTAAGTTATTCGGACCTGTTCTCCGGAATCGAAAGTATTTAGCCCATTAAGCACAGATCATTACATTATTTTCCCCACAAATAAGTTTTATTAAATTATTCATTTTATTTGGAAGATTTCTTACAACGTTTTGCTGGACTATTTGTTTATTTAGTATAATAAATCTCAATTTGAAAACTCCTATCAAGAATTGTCCCACCCAAGCAAAGCGATTCCGGTCGAAAGCAAGCCGACGTGTTCTCAATTTCGATCGATCGATCCTTTAGCGTCTTTTATGCAAAATTGCAATTGTCTTGTTGCCTCTGCATTTCCGAAAACCATTGGTGCTGGCATTTTGTTCAAATTTTTGCACAATTTTAATTTAACTAAAACCAAAATAAATAAAAACAGCTGTTTCGCTTTATTATCGACTCGATATGAAAACGATACGAAATCAGCTTCGAATCGATTTGTTTAAATCGGAACTGAGGACACCAAAAAGAAATCGACTCGGAATCAACCCCGCCTGACCTTTCAAAGCGAGTCGGAATCCAGAACAGGCCGGATTGCTATTCAGAACACCACCTTGTGTTTCTTACAGCCAACCCAATATAAACGCACGCAAGTAATTTTCTGTCAAAAAATGTCTCATGTACATACAAGTTATATGAGAGCAACCCAAGTTGAATTTGCTGCGTGAAAACCTAACTCGATTTCCAATTTTTGTTCTGCGTGACATTTAGATTCGACGTTTGCACACATGCTTTACATTGTCGCAACGCATGCTTATTTGGGTTAGGGCAAAGAACGCCGTGCGGTTTTATTGGGCCGGCTTGTTAAACATTTATTTGCACTTTTAAACCTTTACGACGTGTACCTTAATTTTATATTCGAAAATACTTTTAAGTTTGAATGTGTGGTTCATATGGCAATTGATGTTTGGGGTGTGATTGCTAATTCAATTGTATTCTGGGGCAGATAGTGAGTCTGCGTTAGGGTATGTTGGCCTTGTTCAGGGGAATGAGAGCAGGGTTATCGGTGTGTTGGCCTCGTTCGGGATGAATGAGAGCTGGGTTATTTGGAATAAAGGGATATGGACTATTAAAGTTCATTTTCCTTGTCGTTGGGCGGAAGTAGTACCAATTTCGCGATTGGTCTCGTAATTTGTCCCTTCATTGTATGAACGTCAACAACACGTACACGGTTATCGGAACCTGGGTGTGTGTTGACGACTCTCCCCATTTTCCACTCGTTCGGTTGTAGGTTATCCTCCTTGATGACGACTAGGTCCCCGGGTTTTAAGTTGGATTGTGGATGTTTCCATTTATACCGTTTCTGGATCTCGGTGAGATATTCCGATTTCCATCTTTTGCAAAAGGTTTGATGAAGGGCTTTCATCTTTTGCCATCGGTTTACAATTGAGGCAGGGTTTTCTCTACAATCGAGTTCAGGTGGAGCTAAAAGATGCCCGCCTACGAGAAAATGGCCTGGAGTAAGCGGCTCCAGGTCGGAAGGGTCGTTAGATGAGGGACTTAGAGGTCTCGAGTTGAGGCAGGCCTCAATTCGACATAAGAGGGTTGTAAACTCTTCTAAAGTATATTTATGGTCGGACGCGATCTTTTTAAAGTGTGTCTTAAAACTTTTTACCCCCGCTTCCCACAAACCTCCCATGTGAGGAGCGCTTGGCGGTATAAAATGCCATTCTAAAGTGTGATGGCTATATTTATTCAATGTTCCGTCCCTTGCTTCACGCAGAAATGCTTTAAACTCGGATCGTAAAGATCGAGAAGCTCCGACAAAGTTAGTACCATTGTCGGAGTAAACGTTTTTCGGACAGCCTCGTCTGGATATGAATCTGGCGAAGGCAGCTAGGAAGGACCCGGTACTAAGATCGTTTGTCGCTTCTAGATGGATGGCTTTCGTCGAAAAGCAGACAAACAGGCAAACGTATCCTTTTGAAATTCGACATCCCCTCCCTCGGTAGGATTTTATATCGAATGGTCCCGCGAAATCTACCCCAGTGTTAGTGAAGGCCCTAGTAAGGGTGGTGCGCTCTTTCGGAAGGATCCCCATAAGTTGCGTTTGCGTCCGCTTCCTGTAAATAGTGCAGACTTTACAGTTGTGGATAACCGACCTTATCATGACTTTAACGCGTGGGATCCAGTACTGAGTGCGGATATGACGTAGCATCAGCTGGTTCCCTCCATGCAGGGTGGTCTCATGAGAGGATTGGACTATAAGTCTGGATAACCTGCAAGTATAAGGAAGAATAATGGGATGACTTTCATTATGGGACATGTCTTTCGATGCCCCAGTCCGCCCCCCAGTTCGAATGATGCCTTCGTCATCTATATATGGGTTCAGGGGTAAAATCTCACTCTTCCCATTTATTAGTTTTCCTGACTTCAAATTTGCGTACTCTTCTTGATAATGTTGCCTCTGGCATATTGTTATCAATCTTCGTGTTGTTTTTTCTATTTCGTCAGGAGCTATTGAATGAGAATCCCTTTTAAAAGAGGCTTTAGTTGTTGGGTGCGTATTCTGGAAAAACCGAAGAATATAGGATATTATCTTGTTTGGTTGATTTTCCGACAGGGTGGATAAATGATGTATATTGGAACGATTTTCCGTCATCCCTTGTCAAATTTGGTTTTGAGACAAACCGGTTTCGGCGTTGTGCCATCATCAGTGTCGATTTTCGTTCTGATCTGTTGTTGTCATTTGTCCTGTATTTATAGTTCGTAGGTATATGAGCAGGTATTGTCAAATTGATGCTTGTGTATATTTAGTTATGTGTATGTGCTGTGTGTTCGTTCAGAACCGAGGGTGGTTTACTAATCGATTTGTGTGGCTGACTGGGGTAGGTAGAAATCTGTGATTTTAGTCGTTTGACCTTCTTTGTCGGTTTTTTGTTTTGGTGTGTTAATTGTTTTGTGTTTATTTGTTGTTGTGCGTTTGTCTGTTGTACCTGTGTGATTAAGTTGTTTCCTGTAAACAAGTTTTAAAGGCTCGAATATTGTGTCAGAAATGGTGTTTATCTGTTCGTTTATTATTCTACCGTCGAATGTTTTCTGTTTGTAGATTTCCATGTTTTCGAGTACGTTGAGACGTCGGCCCTTTTCTTGTATGTGAAGAACCCTAACTGTTTTATTGATGTTTGCTGGGGAACATTCATTCTCGACCATGTGATTCGCGAAGTTAGACTCGGGTATAATGTTTGGATTCCGTATTTTTTTGTTGTAATCTCTAATATGTTCTCTGAACCTCGTTCTTATTTGCCGTCCTGTTTGTCCTATGTAACTATGCTGGCATCCGCAGGTAAGCTTGTATACGCCGTGGCTGCTAAACGGATCCTCTGAGTTAATGTTAGTTCTTAGTTTTCGCCCTAGATTGTTCGATGTTTTGAATGCTGTGTTAATGTTGTATTTTTTAAAGAAATTTGCCAATTTATATGTTGCTTTTCCAGTATATGTCATAGTCGTCCAGCTATTATTTTCTTTTTCATTATTTCTTTTTGGTTCTCCATTTGTCCTTCTGAGCTTATCTACTAGTGCTTTTTTATATCCGTTGTTTGCAGCGATATTATATATGACCTCAAGTTCTCTCTTATATGCCTCTTGTGTAAGAGGTGTTCTTTCAAGTCTATGTACCAAGTGCCTTAATGCTGCATTTTTATGATGTTGAGGGTGATTTGAGGTATTGTGTATTATTGTGTCGGTGGCCGTTGACTTTCTATATATGTCATAGTTAAATCTTTTGGCTTCTTTATCAATATTTATCGTGAGGTCTAGATAGTTGATTCCTCCGTCTTTTTCGGTTTCCATTGTAAATTTTATATTGCCGTGCTGTTTGTTGAGGTACTCCAGTACGAGCTCTTCGTTATTAGTAGTTAAAACGCATATTATGTCATCCACGTATCTAGCATAAAATGACACGCCTAATTTGGACTTCAGCTCCTGTATGTACTTTTCTTCCAGATTTTGCATGAACACTTCCATAAGAATTGCTGATGTGGGGCTTCCCATTCCAAGGCCGTTTGTTTGTCTATATATTTTATTGTTGAATTTAAAATAGTTTTGACGTAAAGTGGTTCTTAGCGTATTTGTGATTTGCATACTTTTTACTTTGTTTTTTGTGTTATGAACTATTGTTGAGCTAACTATGTCCAAAGTCTCCGATAGTGGTATAGATGGGTATAGATCTTTTATGTCAAAAGATACCAATTTGCTGTTTCTTGTTAGCTCTACGGTCTCGAGTCTCTCTATTAGTTCTGTTGTGTTAGCTATTGCATATTCGTTCCTTAGCTCCAGAGTGTCTATCAATATCGTTTTTAAATATTTGGACAGTTTGTAACATGGTGCCGATTTAAAATTAATGATGGGCCTCATTGGCGTGTCCGGCTTGTGGATTTTTGGTAGCGCAACCAGTGGAGGAGCCGAAGGGTTCATTTGGACCAATCTATGTGCCATGTTAGAATCTACTATATTTGTTGCATTTTTTATAGCAACTTTGATTTGTTTTTGGTATTCATCTGTGGGATCCTCTCTCATTCTACGACATTTCATTTCCTCTATGAGATCCTCGGTTTTGGATATATATTTCTCTTTTTCGATTAGCACAGTGGTGTTTCCTTTGTCCGCTTTCGTTGTGACAATATTGTTTTTCCTTAGTTTATGCCGTAGATTCTTTATTGTTTTCTCCTCTGTATTCGGTTTTTGTCCTTCCTGTGCTTTCACCTCCTTTCTTATGATTTCTCTGCACATGTGTCTTGCGTGCTCCTGTTCTTCCTGTGGTATCAATGATATTGCGATCTCCGTATCTACAATCGCTTGCTCCGTTTTTCTTACTGTATTCTGGTCCATGATATTGTGCTTCAGGCCCTTTTCGAGAAGTTGTGCCTCTTCCTTGGTAATGTCCACTGTTGTGAGGTTAACGAACTTGTCATGAAACTGGTGAGTGTTTTGGTTTTGGTTACCCTCTCGTCGTCCTGCCAGCTTGTCCAATTTTCGGTTCAGCGACCTGTATTTTTGTTGTAGTTCCTGATCGACCTCTGTCTTAATGCGGTCGAAGCATTCCATTAATACTGTCGTAGGTAGTTGTTCTGCCAATCTTAAATGGATAGATAATAACTCGGCATTTATCTCATCCTTCTTCGAGTATAAGCTTTCCAACTCATATTTTAAAAAATCCTTTTCCGCTTTTCTAACTGTTTTCCTGCTAGATTTGGTATTTGCCTTTATTGTTATTTTTGCGAATTTCGGAGTAACATTCAATTCCAGGCATTGTTTGTTGAACCAAATGCTCGCCTTTGCTTTATATATTTTCAGTAGGCGTCGCTTGTAAATTGTTAGTAGTCCGTTCGCGTTCAAGTTAAAAGCCTGACAAGCAATAACTGACTTATCTTGTTTGGTTGATTTTCCGACAGGGTGGATAAATGATGTATATTGGAACGATTTTCCGTCATCCCTTGTCAAATTTGGTTTTGAGACAAACCGGTTTCGGCGTTGTGCCATCATCAGTGTCGATTTTCGTTCTGATCTGTTGTTGTCATTTGTCCTGTATTTATAGTTCGTAGGTATATGAGCAGGTATTGTCAAATTGATGCTTGTGTATATTTAGTTATGTGTATGTGCTGTGTGTTCGTTCAGAACCGAGGGTGGTTTACTAATCGATTTGTGTGGCTGACTGGGGTAGGTAGAAATCTGTGATTTTAGTCGTTTGACCTTCTTTGTCGGTTTTTTGTTTTGGTGTGTTAATTGTTTTGTGTTTATTTGTTGTTGTGCGTTTGTCTGTTGTACCTGTGTGATTAAGTTGTTTCCTGTAAACAAGTTTTAAAGGCTCGAATATTGTGTCAGAAATGGTGTTTATCTGTTCGTTTATTATTCTACCGTCGAATGTTTTCTGTTTGTAGATTTCCATGTTTTCGAGTACGTTGAGACGTCGGCCCTTTTCTTGTATGTGAAGAACCCTAACTGTTTTATTGATGTTTGCTGGGGAACATTCATTCTCGACCATGTGATTCGCGAAGTTAGACTCGGGTATAATGTTTGGATTCCGTATTTTTTTGTTGTAATCTCTAATATGTTCTCTGAACCTCGTTCTTATTTGCCGTCCTGTTTGTCCTATGTAACTATGCTGGCATCCGCAGGTAAGCTTGTATACGCCGTGGCTGCTAAACGGATCCTCTGAGTTAATGTTATAGTAATATAGGATATAACCCGCAACGCCCTCGGTAGATCGGAAAACCTATCCAGAATATCAAAGTTATTTTTGACCGAAGTTGTATGAACTTTCACCCTCTTTTCCTCCATATTCGTATTGTAATCTTCTTCTTGTGTTGGCCAATTTTCGTTGTCTTCGTTGTCTTCGATGTATCGACAAAATAAACATCGATGATAAAAAACATCGGAAGAAAAACATCGATACATCGATGTTTACCGATGTTTTTTTCGGTAGAATTCAATTTAGGAATAACTACGTGGCTCTAGTGGGTGGGGTGATATTTACAGTCGCCTAGTTTTTGACATTAGCTCGCACACCCCGAAATCGAGGAATTTTTAAGAAAATCCGACCAGAAATGTATTTTAAAGGCCCCTTTACAATGTGCAGAGATTTTATTATATATGTATGCTAGGGCGGGTCGATTTAAAAATCGCTTATTGCTCTGTGAAAATCGTATTCTAGGAATCAATATAAGAAATTTTGCCGAAGGAACCATACCTCTAAAACGAATTCTGATGTCCCCCCCTTTGGGTCGAACTTTTGGGTAGGGGTAATTTCAATTCTACCTGCTGTGTCTTGTGGTGGCTTAAAAAAAACAACAGAAGCAATTTTACGATCTGAAATTGTGTCACAGTGATACCTTCATTTTTTAAAACGGTTGAATAAAAAACCCACACAACTATGTTTACGACATGCAAATGCATCACAGTGATGCCTTGGTTTTAAAAGTGGGTTGTAAAAACGCTAATTTCTAATAATTTTTTTTAATTTCTTTTCTATTACTAAGTTAAATTCAAATTTTCATTTACATATGTTCTGACTAAATAAATTTCTAAAGAGAAAAATAAACTCCAAAAAGAAAAAAATAGGCATTTCAAAGTGGGATTTTTCAAAATTTGCCCCTACGACCCAAAGGGGGGGACATCAGAATTCGTTTTAGAGGTATAGTTCCTTCGGCAAAGTTTCTTATTTTGATCCCTAGAATATGATTTTCACAGAGCAATGGGCGATTTTTTTACCTCCTCACAAATCGACCCGGCCTAATGTATGCAGTTACCGGCCAAAGTCAAAATAGACACTTTGTGGAGTTCGCACTTAATTTTTTAAAATAGCGCCACACCTTACTTTTGTTCGGCATATTGATTTCGGCAAGAAGCTGGTGGAAAACAGAAATTTTTAAAAATGTGCAATTTTGTTTTAATTTAATATTAATAATTGCAAATGATAGCAGTGCAAGAAACTTCCTTTTAAAAGTAATCAAAAAGCAGCCCATTATTAAATAAAAACAATGTTGGTCAAAGTAGCTGAAAATAAAAACTATTTCGCTGTTACCAAAGGTAATCAAAGGCGATGTAAAAATTAATTATTATCCACATAATAAAATTATTCCAAAAGCAGGATACTACTTCACGATCTACATATTTACCTCACGCCTTTGCACTGGCCATACTGCACTTTCGATAAAGATATTCACCTATTTATTTAGTATAAAATATTCATTAGAAGTCACATCATAATTTAAAACAATTGTTATTAATAACTTACCATTTTTACATCAGTTTGCAGCAACTTAACAAAAAAGAAAAGAACGGAGTCAATAAATGCAACTTTAGAGATGTGGATGTTCGAAACATCGTCAAAGTTGACATCGATGTATCGGCAATTTTTCGATATTGAGTAATTTTGAAACATCGATGGTAAACATCGGATTTTCATCCGATACTATCGATGTTTTAAAAACATAGATGTATCGTTTGCATCCCTAGGTGGGCCTACAGCGTGAAGTTTCTTAGATAGATCCCCCCACAATCGTTGAGATGTCGCCTTTCCTCGGGCACAATTTGGTATGATGTTTTTGGCTAGATTGGGGTGCTGCTGCATAAATTCTCCCATCATCTCCTTTTGCTTATAATTAAGCTTATTTAAATGCGTCCTTTGGCGAAACAAACATTTATTATTATAAATACTTTTAACTAATTTTATATTTATTTACATACATTATTAATCTCGAAATTTTCCTTTTTATAATTGTGGATTGATCAGAGTTCGATAAAATTTTCCTTTTTAGTTGTGCTAAGATCACTTTACTTTTTTAAAAACAAATTTAAAACGTAAGAACTATAAATTAATTCGTTTAATTTTCAAACTACAACCAATTTTAAATGCACTCGAACGTCTTTTTGCTATCGTATGAAATTTTTTGACGTTTACGATTTGTTGTGTACGTTCACTGAACACATAATACCGAATTTCGATAGCAGGTATTCATTCACGTATCACGTAATACCAAATAAGTACTTTTAAGAGACGAGTGTTCAGTTCACGAAATACGTAATTCGGGCCCAGAAACTCATTCGACGTGGTCGAACGAACATTTGCGACGGTAAGCTCCTGCTACACTGCTACAACAACAGCGGTATGCTCCTAAGAATGATTTTATGTTTAAAGTGTTGTTGGTTGCATAATGTTTGATTTTTAAATTGATGTCATTATTATATTGCTTTTAGAAGCTCTTTAATGTCTTTTAATATCCTTTTAAGGTGTGAAGTGAGTTCTTATAATTTTGCCTGCTATGAAACTTCAGCCGTTGTTGTTGTATTAACGATAAAGACGCCCCCTGAAGGTTTTGGGTAGTGTTATCATTGTTGATGGTCCTTTGTCGGATGTAGATCCGGTACGTTCCAGTAACAAAAACCATTAAGGTCTAGCCCGATCATCTCAGGATTGAAAATTACGAGGCGCATCGTATGCGTAACTATATTGACTCCTTCTGATGGAGAGAATCAACAAAAGTGGAAGTAGGGCACCATCCGTTGCCTCCCCCATTTAGTCCTGCTTGATTTGTATAATTTGTTTGCAATCATCAGCCATAGAGTCACTAGGGCTTGCTTGATACACATTTTAACTCAAATAGGTATGTACTTACTGCAACACTAAAAACAATACCAAAAAGCAAAGAAATATTACCTGTTCGATATATCATCGTATTCCCACCCGAACCGATGTATTACTTTGAGAAGCCATTCACCAGATGAAACTGTTTACGTATCATAGAATATACTACCCCAAAAATTGATCGATAAAGCAACCTGAACATGTATTTGTAAGTTTTAGACCAAAAAAATGCAAGTTTTAAAATGCGAATTATGAATTACTTGAAGTTTAATGTGTCTATAGCAACCGACATGTGCCGCAGTTGCTGAGGGCATGTGTATAAATTTCGATTATCTAAAGGTAACAAGTCAATGTCATGGAAGATAAAGCAGTCCCATGTAAATATTTTTAATGCTTCTAGGAAGCCAATATTCATCAGTTAAGCACGATTGAAAGCTTTTCCATTTGTTTGCTCGATAAGAAATTTCTATAAGCGATATGCTGTTTCATTAGGAATGGATGAATGTTTCGCAGGAAAACGGCCAAATGAGCGTAACTATCCCTAAACGGAACCACTATTGAAACGTGATGCTTCGGAACACAATCATTTGGCTCAAATGATCCACCTGGCTTTAAAAACGGAGCCAATACAGCTTCTACAATATCCAAGGACTCTAAAGTTGTTTTTGGAGTTATGGGACCTTCATCTAAAGAAATGAAAGTAGAGTATCAGGAATATATTTTAACGAATATAGATATTATCGTAAATTCGAAATAAAGTAGCTAATGCACTAATACGTTAAAGTTAGGGGTGTTGTTATAACATCGGTGTGACAATCATTGGCCGGAAATATCAGACCGATTCGCTGTGATACTTAGACCTGACTGTCATGTGTACTACATACATAACGTTTGCTCCTGAATAAAATAGTTAGCTTACTCTCATCGATCTTCGGTGCTTTACACGTTCTATTTAAAGAAGCAGCATAATGTGTCTTGTGTCCTTATAGGCCGCCAAGTATTAGGTATTGAATCCATATTTGATTTTCCATTGTCATAGCCAGTACTATTATTATCGCCAATTGATAAACTAGACAATTGGGACTCGATGTCTTGCGAAAATATTGTGTGATTAACGGACAACGATTCCTTTTTGTTAATTAACACATCACTGGAAATGTTATCCAATTTAGAAAACCTATGCATATGACGAATGCTATAAGAATAAAGCATATACTAAATTAAGGGGCACATACGAAAAAGCACAATCACCAAAATTGGCGGTTATTGATGTTGCATTGGCAGTGGTAGCCTCTGTGGTCCATCGTCGGCATCTAATATAGCTGCTGCGGATATAGAAGAGCCCTGCGGCTTAGAATCTGGATCAGATCTAAAACACCTTCATTAGTGGCATCAGTTATTACCCTGCCAACCAAAACTGCGTAAAAAACTGTATAATGACTGAGTAAAAAAGTGGATAAAAAAAATGGATAATTTTGTATAGGCAGTGCGCGGATTTTATCCACTTTCCCCTTGAGCGAGTCTTGTACGTGTGATCGCGCATCCTTCTTACATACCAAAGTGCCATAAAGAAAAATGCATACCCTACAAAAATTGTTGGATTACGTGTTCCATTTTCTTCATGTTGAAGTACTCTAACAATACTCCTTTGCAATGTGTTTGGGAACCACCATCAGCCGATCATTGCTCGTTTTTTAACGACCGTGATCACGACACGATGACGATCGAACAGAGTTCCCAAAAGTAAAATATTACATACAAATAACTGATAATAAAATTTTACTATGGCAACTCTGATAAAACGCAACCGCGCACTGGTTTTATGTATATATACTATAGTATAGAGAAATATTAGTTTCTTTATTCACGCAAATGCTTAATAACATAAGAATATTCGTAGTATAAAATATAAAAGTTGTATTGCCCCTCTTCATTTACTTTCATTTTAAATTAAATTCGCTTCGATAATTCTTTCCGACACAATTCCTCTTTAGTACTTTGGTATATGATCCTCTGTGGGTGCTGCATGGAGTACTACAGCGAAAGTACTTTGGAAAGTACTCTCACGTATGTACTCTATGGAATACTCACAAACAAAGCCAGAGTGGGATCACCAACTCCTCTCCTAGGATATCGCAATGTTAATTGGAGCACATTTTTTGTATGAATACAGATTAGTTTTGGAACACTCCTATACTCCTAAAGGAGTATTCCTTACACTATTTATGGAGTACTCGCGTTTTTTAAGGGTAGTTGCTCCTCTCTAACTTGAAAATTTCCCACAACACAGGGTTGTATTTTTGTAGGGATTCCATATCGGAAAAATTTTATGTCTAAAAAATGTGCAAAATGTTTGCTAAAATACCCAAAAAACACAAAAAAAAACTCCAAAGTACCCAAAAAATTTCCAAAATTTTTTTTATTTTTAATGAAAATGTTTATTTAATATTATAAAAATTCATTTACAATTGTTCTAAAAGCCGTTTTATTATAAAATGTTAAGAATACATCAGTTAAAAGGACTTTTTACATTAAGTGTGTCTTTATCGTACATAAATTTTAAGATAAACCGGTTTTAAAGTTATTAAATAGCATAAATAATAACTATTTGTAATCACAATTTTTTTTTTAAGTATTTACTAAATTATAATATTTTTTATATAAATTTAAAGAGAAATACAAATAACATTGAAATAAAATAATTTTGAATAAGAGCGTAATATTCGGATTTTTGACATTAAAATGACGTTTGTTTATTTATCAAAGTAATTAATTCGATAATTGATAAAGTATCAAAGCTGATTAGGTCGAGCTTTCAAAAGGGCAATTCCATTAAAAACCAATCAATCGATAAGCTAAATTTTTCAAATCAATTAATAATAAGGATTATTGAGATAAGTATCTTTTTAATTATATTATTTAATAAAGGAACTATTAGCTTTTTGATCACTCGATTTAATAAACTTTGATATTTATCAGAGAGCTAGTCAGTTATTTTTAACAAGTGAATGAAAAATACTTGTGTAACTTTGCAAACAAATTTCTTACTACAGAGGTGATCTTCTAAAATATACAAAATTTTGTGATACAAATTTTGATTCGATTGTCCGTACTATCAAAGGACAATAATTTAACTATATTTCTTTTGGTATATGCTTAAGCTTGAAACTCATTTGCAAGGAGTAAAAAACATACACTTTTCTTACAACTTTACAAAATTTACCAAGTTTTCCCTAGCTATATACATGTATCTCTTATTTTCCAGAAATTTTAAAAAATCGAATATAGATTTAAATGATAGTTGTACTGAAAGAAAAGTAATCAAATTACCTTTCTTTTGATATATACTAGCATTTATGACTCGTTTACAATGAGTGAAAAGTAGTCACTTTCGTTACAACTTTATAAAATTTCTCAACATTTTTACTAGTTACATATATGTGTATCTAAATTTGGACAAATTTTCAGAAATCGTTTATCAATTTTAACGATAGTAGTAACGAAAGAAAAGTAATCAAATTACCTTTCTTTTGATATATACTAGTCGTTTACAATGAGTGAAAAATAATCGCTTTTGTTAAAACTTTATAAAATTTCTCAACATTTTTACTAGTTACATATTAGTGTATCTAAATTTGAAAAAATGTTCAGAAATCATTTATCAATTTTAACGATAAAGAAAAGGAATCAAATTACCTTTCTATTGATATATACTAGCATTTATTACTCGTTTGCATTGAGTGAAAAATAGTCACTTTCTTTACAACTTTATAAAATGTCTCAACATTTTTACTATTTACATATATTTATTTATTTATTTAACAACAAACGCGGTTGTACATGTAAGACAGCAGTCTTTTAAGAGTACATCAACTAACATTAATTAACATAATAAAATAAAATTAAATAAAATGCATTAAACTTAAATTTAATTGAACTAATATCTAAGTAGAAAAATCAATGGGATAAGAGAAAAAAAGAGACGAAAAAGACAGAGATTGTAGTCCGATAGTAGGAAGTAGTTATATACAATCTCACTCATTATCTCGATTTAAAGTAGTTATGTATAATTTCCTTGTAGTTATTCCTGTTCAGCACGGATTTAACAGACTCTGGGATGTTGTTCCAGAGCCTCACAGCGTTGATGAAGAACAGTCTGGATGATGTCAGGTAGTTGTATTTCGGTATAACCAGATTATGAACCCTAACGGATTTTGTGGGATTTAAGTTTTCATACAAATAGTTTGGGGACTTCCATTCTAGTAATTTGAATATGAACATACAGTTTCTAGCAGCAAGTTAGTCATGAATACTACAACCTAGAATATTGTAACGAATTTACTTGCAAATCCTCTTATTTGCAATCCTCTGCTAAGTTCGAATCACTAAACTGTTGAATAAATAACTCCAATTTTTAATAATGCAAAATGGCCTTTATTAAAGTACTTCACAATAACACTCAAACTGTGCAACCAATAGCTTGCTTAATAACCAAACTGATTGATAGCTCAAATGAAACTCTACTATTCAAAATAATACTGCTCTTGCTCGCTAGATAGCGTCTTAGTCGAAACTGCTTGACAACTCAAATCAAACTGAATTCCAGCGCCTCTACAATTGCCGCCTTTTATACTCTTTCATTTCAACCTTCGCATCTTCCAGGATCTACTAGTCCAGCAGCTCTCAAACTTCTAAGCTGTAACTACAATTGCACAATTTTATAGTTTTTCTCATTGCATACTTATAGGAGTATCTCAGATATATGCCTGTGTTTGTGCATTAACTCTCTGCTGCTCGTATACGTACATGGTACATATGTGTAGACGCAATTATTGTTTCGTTTATGTAGATATATAATGATTGATCTATGGATGTGAATTCACGTCACTGCTTAGCATCGGCTTAGAGACGATAGCATCGCTCAGTGCTGCTAACCTTCGTTACACTGACCTCCACCTAAGTCTGATCGTCCCGATCAGACAAATCTCTCGATCTAAACGCCGCTAGCATCGCCAAATGTACCACTGTTCTATTTCGTGATTTCCCAATTGCTTTTATGCGGTAGATGACATCACTGATCGTCTTCACATCTCTGTACGGGCCTTCAAAACTGCACCGATATTTGGATGGAACACCTTTCCGCCGTACCAAATCTCCCTCCCGGAAACCTTCCGAATTATTTTCCTTGTCGTACCTGTGTTCCATTTTACTACTCATTATTCTGGATCGTTTTCTCTCACTCTGTTGCTTGGCCAATGAAGAACTACTTTGTAGAGCTTGTTCTTGACGGATTGGCTTCACATACTCAGTATCGTTCCGAAGTTTCCCAACAGAAGTGCGCGCTGGCTTGAAACCATCCTTGCATTCTTTCTGAAAAATTCTTTCAGTCATTTTAGTACATCCATTAGGGTTTGTCGATGCCGGTCTTTTTCTCGCAAGTACTTTTAATTTCGCTTTATTTGGCACATTCGGTCCATCAACCTTTCCTTTTGACTTTCGTGGTCTTTGTCGAGTCTTCTCCACCAGCACTCGCTTACTGCTGAATCCTTTTTCCAAACTGAAGTTAAGTAGCACATCTTGGTTCTCATAATGCATCACCCTTCTCTGCATATCGATTTTGATATCATGGTCAACCAAGAAATCCACTCCCAATATAACTTCATCAACAATCTCCGCCACAACGAATTTGTGTAAAACCATGACCTTCCCAATTAGGACTTAACAGATCACTTCTCCCCGGACTTGGTTATACTCGCCAGTGACCGTACGCAACCTCGCTCCAGGTAACGGTTTTACTCTCCTGTTATCCAAGGCAGATCGGATCAAGGAATGAGATGCGCCCGTATCTACAGTCAGTACACGCTCCTTGCCATCCACATTCCCTCTGACGGTAAGACTGCTTGATTTCCTTCCAATTTGCGACACAGATATCACAGGACATTCAAGATCCGGGGCAAGTTTTCGTTCTTTACATCCGACACGCTCTTGCTCATTTCCTCCAGCTTAGGACCAAAATCGCAATGACGTGCAATGTGACCGGACTTCCTGCACTTGAAACATTTAATAACTCCGGCATTCTTCTGTTGATCCCTTCAGTGCTTCCAAAATTGTATCTACCCAATCCGGTATTTCCACTTCTACACGATGAGCTTTGTATGCTGGTTTACTAAATAGTGAGGCAATTTCCTGAGTCAATGCATGTGATACCGTTTCTGCAAATGTTGGCTTTGGGTTTGCGTATGTGGCTCGCTTCGTTTCGACGCCCCGTATGCCATTTATAAAGCTCTGAATTTTTACCCTTTCGGTGTATTCCACGGGTGCGTCGGCATTCGCCAAATGTGCAAGCCTTTCGACATCTGACGCAAACTCCTGCAAAGTCTCATTAGCTTTTTGGTAGCGGTTTTGCAACTCTATTTGGTGTATCTGCTTCCTGTGTTCGCTTCCGAATCGCCTCTCTAGAGCGCTCATCAATTTTTCGTAGTTGTTCCGTTCTCCCCCGGGAATAGTCTGTAGGATTTCAGCAGCAGATCCTTTCAATGCCACGAATAGTGCAGCAACTTTATCTTCAAAACTCCAGTTGTTCACTGCTGCGGTCTTCCCAAACTGAATCTTAAACACCTGGAAAGGAACATAACCGTCAAAGGATGGTGTTTTTACCTTTGGATTACTCGTTGAAACAGCTGGGCGATTCATTTGCAACTCCTGTATACGACCTCTCAAAGCTTCTATCTCGGCATCAATTTTGTCCTCGAGCTGCACAATTTTTGTATCCTGTGTTTCCACCATTGATGTTACCCTTATTCCTGTGCCTCCAGCTGCGAGGATATGCGGGCCTCCTGTGCTTTCAACTGCTCAGCCAACTGAGATGTCATATATGTCTTTTGCTCTTCCAGTTGATTTTCCATCTTTGATGTAATCTGTGTCGACATTTCTGAAATACGTGTCTCATGTGATTCCAGCTGGGATGCCATATATGGCTTCTGTTCTTCCTCGGAATTTATTCAGCAATTCCTCTTCTGACACCAATTGTAACGAATTTACTTGCAAATCCTCTTATATGCAATCCTCTGCTTAGTTCGAATCACTAAACTGTTGAATAAATAACTCCAATTTGTAATAATGCAAAATGGCCTTTATTAAAGTACTTCACAATAACACTCAAACTGTGCAACGAATAGCTTGCTTAATAACCAAACTGATTGATAGCTCAAATGAAATTCTACTATTCAAAATAATACTGCTCTTGCTCGCTAGATAGCGTCTTAGTCGAAACTGCTTGACAACTCAAATCAAACTGAATTCCAGTGCCTCTACAATTGCCGCCTTTTATACTCCTTGATTTCAACCTTCGCATCTTCTAGGCGCTTCCAGAATCTACTAGTCCAGCAGCTCTCAAACTTCTCAGCTGTAACTACAATTGCACAATTTTATAGTTTTTCTCATTGCATACTTATAGGAGTATCCCAGATATATGCATGTGTTTGTGCATTGACTCTCCGCTGCTCGTATACGTACATGGTACATATGAGTAGACGCAATTATTGTTTCGTTTATGTAGATACATAATGATTGATCTATGGATGTGAATTCACGTCACTGCTTAGCATCGGCTTAGAGACGATAGCACCGCTCAGTGCTGCTAACATTCGTTACAATATCTTTCCTCCATTGGGATATTTGATCGCATTTCTTTAGACCATAAATATAACGGGTAACATTATTAAATAGGACATTAATTTTGTGAGCGGAAATTGAATCAAGCTTGCTGTAGACAAGTTCAGCATACGTTATGTGGGGAATGATAAGTTGTTTAGCTAATTTTCGCCTAGTTTCCTAAGGCGTGAACGACGCAGACATTCTCAGTCTACGTAAGGTACAATACACCTTACTGACAGTACCATTAATGTGATCACAGCAGGTCAGCCTAGAGTTGACGACAAAGCCTAAGTTTTTAGTTTTGTTTGTAATCTGTAGAGTACTATTACCGATAAACAGCTCTGGAATATCCTCAACATGCACTACTCTATTACATATTGGCAACACATATAACTAAGACGCATTAAGGCATAAATTGTTATCACTTGCCCATTGGGATATAGCTGACAGATCACTATTTACTTTAAAACATAAATCGTCAACAAGACCAATCCGACTAGACAAGTACACTTGGATATCATCAGCATATGCGTGTACATTAACATATTTACAAACTGAGAACACATCATTCAAAAATAAACTAAACAAAAGAGGTCCTAGGACAGACCCTTGCGGAACGCCCGCTGACACACCCTTAAAACTGGAATACGACTCCATTGACTTCACCTTTTGTACCCTGCACCTAAGATAGCTCATCATACGTTTCAAGGAATTGTTCGAGAATCCAAAATAATGCTTAAGCTTGGTGTGTAAAATATTATGATAACCATGTCAAATGCTTTAGAAAAATCCAGGAGGCATAGAAGTGTTAAGGATCCATCATCAAAATGTATCCTTATATCATCAGTTACTTTCAACATGACAGTAGAACAGCTATGCTTCTGCTTAAAGCCAGATTGTAGAGGGGATAATAAATTGTAGCGCTGAACATGTGATGAGCTTTGCGCTGCCATTAACGACTCGCATACCTTCGCCAATGCTGGTAATATATTTATGGACCTATAGTTACTAGGAGTTGTAGGCGTACTTTTCTTAGCTACTGATAGTATGACGGCTTTTTTCCACTCCTCTGGAAAACAAGATGTAAAGCAATGGCTTATTATGTGGGTAATAGTGCCCAGAATAAATGGCAGCACAAGCTTAACGAATTTTAGGGAAATGCCATCGTCCCTAACAGCGTCAGATTTGAAATTCAGTATTAATTGTATGACATCACCCTCACTTACACATTCAAACTTAAATTCATGTTCAAAAGCAGTACGAGAAGGTTCATTGCTTTTTCCTACTGCAAAGAAATCGTTCATTATATTGGGGTCTATGTCACATTCCGGCTTCAAACCACCATGAATTTTTAAGTTTTTTAAATTCCGCCATAGATTCTTAGAAGGAAGTGATGGATTCAATTTACTATTACAATATCTTCTTTTTTCTTGCCTTATGACAAGCGTAGTATAATTTCGAGTTGCTTTATATTGAGACCAAGCGAAATCTGACATAGTCCTCCTCCATTTCCTATACAAATTATTCCGAATTTTTAAGGATGTATTGACTTTGTTATTAAACCAGGGGCAAGATCGGTTTACTCGAGCCATACGTAGAGGAACAGCTTCTCAAATAAATCAGTCAAAGTTTTATTAAATGCTTTAAGTTTTTCATCTACAGAGTTGTAGAACCAACTATCATTCCAATCCACAATTGCCACACTTTGATACAACGCATTTACATTTATCGACTTGAAGTCACGATACATAAAACTACTTTGAAATGGACGACGATTGAACACAATATCTAAAGTACAAAAAATTAGGTCATGGTCAGAAATGAAAAATGTTTGGTCGAATTTTAAAATATGGTCAAGGTTTGAAGTTATAAAAAAATCTAAGGGACTTGGATTTGCATTATGGGCACATCTTGTAGGTGCTACTTCATTAACTATGGTAAGACCTGCTGCAGTTACATGATCGTTTAGTTTACGGGAAAAGGAGTCATTTGAAAGGAGGTTCACATTAAAATCACCACATATTACATAAAATTCATAGTCAATAATAAACATTGATATTTCCCTAAAAAAAAGAATCTAACGAACAACACTTACGGGGGTTATATACGCACGACACTAATATGCTTTTTGTACCATCAGAAACTTCAACTATGATAAACTCAGCATCCGAGGTATGGGATTTAGCTAGAACATGAAAGCTTAACGACGACTTGTAATAGATTGCAACACCACCCCCTCGTTGGTTACACCTGTCATGGCGAATAAGGCTGTAGCTTGGAATACTGTACACAACATCAGAAATAGTGGGAGTGAACCAGGTTTCGGAAACACAAACCACATCAACTAAAAAATCCTCAAAGACATTTCTAACGTAGTCCAGTTTATCACCACTAAGGCTACGGGCATTAAAGTGTACTACATTAAAACCACGAAACTGCTTCCATAAAATATCTAAAAAGATCTTAGAGTTATCATCAACACTGGGCACTTTTTTGCTAACTGGGTTTACCAACATTAAACTGTGTTTGAAGAGAGAGAACCACAAGTAAAAGTGCTCACTCCACATGCAAAATGAATAACATTGTAATTGTATTAAAGCAAAACACACAAAAAAAAAGTAATAAATAAACAAAATAATTATATGGGAGTAAATTAACAAGCTAATTCAAATGAGAATGATTATGATATTGAAAAGGGAAAAAAGAGTGTATAGAAGTAGGATTAAATGTAGAAATAAAGAAGATAAGACTGAGAGGAGTAAATGTAGAAATAAAGAATATAAGACTGAGAGAGGAGGTATACAAAAATGTATCCACGTATTACAATATAACTTTGTTACAGTACTAGCTTATTTGTGTGTTATGAGTGCGCTCTATTTCCAATAAGAGCATTAACCTCGGCTTTGCTGTTTACTAACTTGGGCTCATCGCTTGGCTTAAGACGAACAAACACTTTTCCACGCATCGAGAAGGCCGACGCCAACTGCTTCTTACGCCTTAGCTCTGAGGCATGTGCCATCACCTCTCGCAATTTTTTCGTTAAACTTTCATGCAAGAAGATTGATCCATAACCAGGCAAATCAATATCTGACAGCGCGAGCGATCTCTTTTTTGATTTGCAAAACAAAGCAACCGATTTTAAGAGTTGGTTGCGGTCAGTTGCAGAGAACAGTTTAACAATGATGGGACTGGCATTGGCGGGTTGCTTTTGGTTGTTATTGTTACTGCTGTTATTTATTGCAGCTCGCACTCGAAATGCATCGCACAATGGTGGTGTTTTGTGCTTAGCCACTCTGCATATTTTAGAAAACAATTCAGGCAAGCACTCACTACTGTCTGTGGGATGCCAGTTAAAATTAGGCCAGTGGCAACAGCGCTGCTTTCAAATGTATTTATCTGTGCCTGAGCTGAAATGAGTTCATTACGCAGAATTAGCACATCTGAGCACGCGTTTTCAACAACCGCCACTCTCCTAAATTGGCAATTTCAGCAGTCAACTCACCAAATTTCTGCATCATACGGTTTTCTGATTTCTCCATCACTTCAGCTAACCCTTTAATAATTATATGTCTCTGCTCTTCCATCTTCTCTTCGAATTTTTTCTCCAATCTCTCTAGTATAGATGCTGGTATGAGAGGGGTTTTAGGGGGGGATGCTGTTCCTTTTGCTGGATTTTTTCGCGCCATTGTTGTCTTTTTATTTAATTTAATTTTTGTTAGGCTATTAGTTTTATTAGGCTAATGTAAGTTCCAACACAAAACAAATGGATACCAAATAAAGTTCACAGCACAACCGAATACCGCCAAAACAAAAACATAGGAATATTACAATAAAGGTTCGAGGGTAAATGCAATTATTCTAGAGCGCGAAAAAACACGTCTTACTCAGTCAACATACTTGTAATATGTACCTAAATTTGAAAAAAATTTCAGAAATCGTGTATCAATTTTAACGATAGTAGCATCGACAGAAAAGTAATCAAATTACCTTTCTTTTTATATATACTAGCATTTATTACTCGTTTACAATGAGTGAAAAATATTCACTTTCCTTACAACTTTATAAAATTTCTTAACATTATTTCTAGCTACATATATAAGTTAAACTAATATGCAAAAAAATTGTTTTCTCCGTTCCCAGCAGATCCATATCACCGTAAGTGGTTATCATGCTGTTCCTTATGCTCCCTAAGATATATTTTCTACTGGAAAAATAGAAAAAATAAAAGACAAAATTAATTATTGATTCAACATAACTTTCAGAGACGGGCTTTATTTACCTTTTCCAAAATTTCTGCTTATTGAAGCTATGGTTGCATCCTGTGAATAAAGCAGGTTGAAGTATTTGATTTCTAAGAAGAAGAAAAGAAAAATAAATTCAAAATTAGAAATCAATTCAACAGAATTGTCTAAGTCTGAATCTTCCCTTTTTTTTACAGGTCGGGTTAACGAAAGACACTAGTGGTGAGGTGAATATTTGCATTGCCGAAATAAAATTAAAGACCAAAATTAATTATTGATTCAACACAATTTTTAAAAACTTGATCTTCCCTTTTTTTAAAGCTCGGGTTAAACAATAGCTTTTTGAATTGTGACAGTCAATTGCTGAGAAAAAAGGAAAAGTTTGTAAAAATATTCAACACAATTTTTTAAGAAGACTTCATGTTCCCATTTTGAAAAGCAAAAACAAATTAAACAATTAATTAAAAAATGTTAGTTCCAAAGTAGAATATATATATACATAATTTTACAAATAAATTAGAACTTTTTTAAATAAATATTATGTATAGTTTTTTTTTTGTTAATTCATATAATATTTTATTAAATATATATTAATACTAATTATATACAAAGAAATAAATAATAAAAGCAATGCAGGTTAATTGTGTACAAAATCAAAAAGGAAACGGAGAGACTTACAATAGTAAAAGGAAATGGTGAAATATATCTACAAACTACTATTTACAACGGCAATCTTAACTATATATAACCTATGCAAATTTATAAAATAAATTATGTAATAACGGAATTAAAATAAATCTAGGGCCTACAGGTATAGAATAATAATTAGGGACTAAATTTTCTTTGCTTATAATATGTATATCCTCATCTACAAGTTGAGCTACTAAAATACCTAATCCAGATGAGGACACAAGGGGATCTATAAAAACGTTTCCAACTTTTGTTAAAACTCGAACTACAAAACTATTTTCGTTTTGTTGGTTAACAATCTTTATAGAACCCAATGTACTACTTAAGAAGAAACTGTCCTTATCATTCTTAAAATTTATAATAACATTTTCATTTTTAAAAGTTTTACTACAATCCGTAAAATTTCTTCTTTCTTCTATTCTCAAAAACAATTACTGCAGTATCTTAGATGGATTGTGAATAAGGTTTTTAATGTATTGCATATAATTCTCAAACTTATATGCTGAAAAAAAATCTAACGGACCAAATTGTTTTATGCAATCGCTTAAATGCAAAAGGCCGTGGACATTGAAACTAATTAAATTCGCGCCAAAATAATTACTAAATAATTTAACAAACTCTTTTAACATTTCATTCCCAGCATTAGATTCTACTTTACAAGACTTCTCCCAGGAGAGAAGTCGAACAGCACAATGCAACAAAAGAAATTTAAAAGGTTATCCGGTATGCAGTCTTTCAAAACGAAAATCCCAGAATACAATAAAAACTGCCGATATTCTGTCGATTTCCAGTTGCTTAATTTGTCTAGATCACGGCTTCGTCTACAAAACTCAGAGGAAACGTAATTATTCAGAAGCATAAATTTTTCGTTCATTCTCGTTACGTTCCCTCTTTTAATAAGCAACTGGAGTAGTTTTCGTGTTACTCCTAAGTCCACTAAATGCATGGGTTCTAAGGGAAACTGAGAAACCATGCCAATATTTACTGATTCTACCAAAATCTCCCTCTGCTTATGGAATGACAAATCTAGCCTATTTTTAAATGAATCATCTATTCTTAGCTCGCCCACTTTTTGGGATATTCACACCCGATCTAAATGTTGCCCCATTTGCAAACGTTTCGAGCAGCTATTTCTTGCTATATGACCCCTTATCCCAGTTATAAATGACCAAGCTGGTGAACCGCAAGTAAATAGCTAACACTAAATTCCTTTAACAATTGCATATATCCCAATTTCACCCCATACTGAGCTAAAGTGCCTGTCTCCTCGCAAAATTCTTTTAAAAAATTATTTAGATCTGGGGGCTTATTCATCCCTGAATAACAAGCTATCATAAATGGTTCCGAATTCGGGAAATCTACAACGTGGCCCAAAATTGGCCATAATACCCTGTTAGAACTTTTGAAAACTTAACTATTCCAACATCTACTGAAATTCGCTCTAAACTTTCGAGCAAATCAAATTCTTTAAAGTAAAAATTATATTCAATCCCAAAATACAAAAACTTGCCCTTTGAAAAATGCATAACACTTACTAGTTCCCTGCTTGTACCCAGAACTGTTCTGGCATCCACTGACACTCCCATAGGTCCTGCTCCTTCCAAGGAGTTATCCAGTTTTGTTGTGCTCTTCTGCAGTGTGTTGCTCAAAAGAACTGGAAATAAAAAGTTATATTTTTTTGCATTTTTTTAGTAAATGGGGATTATAGTGGTTAAATAAATATATATCAATTCGAAGGTATTTTTAGAAGCTACTTTGGAATAGTAGTTTTGAAAATATTTCAATTTCAAAAAGCAATGGTTTGAACGTTTAACATGGAATTCCCCTAAAGCTTCTATTTGCACAAAAAAATATACCGTTGGAATCAATGGAAAATTCTCTTGAAAGCCCAATTTTGCTCTTTTCTTTATGACAAATGTATGTTTTATGCAATTGTTCCAACAAAATTTAAGTTATCCTTTTTAAAAAGATTAAGTAATAAAGCATTTTTAATTAGAATATTACGATCACTAAATGTCTTTTAATTACCTACAAATATATCTCGTAATAATATATATTTTACTAGCCTTTACCCGCGGCTCCGTCCGCAAAGAGAAAATTAAACATATGGGCTATTCACGTTAGCCTGTTTATCAGGTTATCTGCTTAAAAAAAAATTGTCTGTCTAATGTATTTTATTTTTGTAATAGAGTAACTAAATGAGCTGATAACCTGCTAGGGTCTCCAAATGATCGAAAGCCACGAAATGACCCCGACGGGATTACAAATAAGGTGAAGCTAATTATAAAAGCATGTTAATAAGGCATCAGTTGCGAATGAAGAGTTACAAACAAACATACAGATAAAGCTAAAAAAGCGAGTTAATAAAAACAATTAAAAGAGGGCGGATGGCGGGAGGAGACGGAGGGTGCCACTGCTCACTTTGTAAACCCTCGACTTATTTCAATGGTGAAGGTCAGTATACGTAAAGTTGTAATGTGTAAAAATAAACATAAATAGCTTCCATTTGATACCCATATTGTACAAACACATCCCCCAAATACATGATGTCAAGACCCTAGCCAGAATGGGATAAAAAGTATCCTATGTCCGTCTCCTGGTTCTAAGCTACCTCTCTACCAATTTAAGCTAAATCAGTTCATCTGTTCTTGAGTTATAAATAATACCACCTAACACCACTTTCTTTTATATATAGACTAATATTAAGATTACACCATACAATCTTCCTTGAAATTTGTCAGGTGCCTAGCACTGAACTCGTTTTGACATACACTATTATGCATACATGTGCAGGCGCATGCATATATATATTTTATGATAACACCATAAAATCTTCCTGAACCTTGTCAGGGGCCTTGCACTGAACCCGTTTTGACATACACTATTATGCATATATGTACAGGCACCTGCATATATATATTTTATGATAACACCACAAAATCTTCCTGAACTTTGTCAGGGGCCTTGCACTGAACCCGTTTTGACATACACTATTATGCATATATGTACAGGCGCATGACTATATATATTTTATGATAACACCATAAAATCTTCCTGAACTTTGTCAGGGGCCTTGCACTGAACCCGCTTTGACATACACTATTATGCATATATGTACAGGCGCATGCATATATATATTTTATGATAACACCATAAAAGCTTCCTGAACCTTGTCAGGGGCCTTGCACTGAACCCGTTTTGACACACACTATTATGCATATACGTGCAGGCGTATGCATATATATATTTTTTGATAACAACATAAAATCTTCTAGAACTTTGTCAGGGGCCTTGCACTGAACCCGTTTTGACATACACTATTATGCATATATGTACAGGCGCATGCACATATATATTTTATAATAACATCATAAAATCTTCCTGAACTTTGTCACCTGTGACACCACACAATCCTCCTGGTGTTTGTCAGAGACATAACACTTTACATATTTTGGTATTCATCATAATATATAGATGCGTCAGCGCAGTTGCATCTCTATATTATGTTGGACACCATAATATATTAATTTAAGATAATAATGCTCATTTTTTGGAGTACTTACGTATGGCGGCGATGAAAATGATGAAACCGCAGTTTTTTATGTAATATGGTCGTCTGCAGGTTTCGTTCCACTTTTAGGCACTCTTTTCACTTTTTTGTTTGATTTTTTTCACAATTAATAATTTTAGCAAAATTGCCAAAATCACGCTTGAACTTTTTGAAATTTTCCACCGTCAATGGCACGTCAAATAATTTTTCTTTATTTCCCTTGTTTTGGGATATTCATAAGCAAGACACTCATGTTGTTTCATTCGCACTAATTCTATTTATGGGACATTTTTTCCGCCCTCAAAAATATCCCAAAAACTTGAATTTTTTGACACCAAAATGTTTGATGGTGTTGGAATTTCAGCGGAAAATGGTTAAAAGTGGGTAGTCATGGTTGGCAGGGTATTGCTGCATCGCGTCTGTCACGTTAATATTGTTTTGAGAAATTGTGATAACTTACCCGCGAAATACGTTGCCACTCCGGCTCCCCCATGACCATCATACACAGCGAAAAATGAGGTATTTACATCCAATTTAAAAACGAATTTGTGAGCGTCCTACAAGTTATAAATTGTTTGCAAGTAAGACTAAATTTTTTTCTTTTGCTTTTTATTCTGATATTCCGAGCAAAATAAAGGAATGGGTTCCACTTTCATTCCCTTTTATTAAGACATTTACTCTTACTCCCGTGTGCACATACAAATGATATTCGTTAATGGTACGATAGATATGCTTCTTTTCTACACAATAGCTGGCATGTACGTTTACAGATGATATTTTTCCAGCTTTAGGTATGTATACTTTTAACTTTGCAGCATATTTGGTAATAAAATACAATGTAAAGTATTTGCATGTGTTGAGTAAACAATTACATGCAAAAGTAATTAAACGGAACAATAATTCTAACGACAGCATGACACTATTAATACTTGTCCAAAACATCAAGAGGGGTATCAATATACGCGTTTTGGCTCTAGCATAGCATAGATATTTTGCTCGGGTATAGTTTTGGTTTCCAAATCGTTGTTGGACCCACCCAAGTTAGTTTTTTGTAAGCGCTGCCGAAGGCCACTAATGCACAAAGGTGTTCTGCGGTTTTTCTTTAATATTTTTTGAACGAGCTAAATTTTTTTTCGCCCTCAGATTATCGCGTCCTTTGACACCTCTCTCGATATTTTTGGACGCGTATTAGCAGTGTCATGCTGTCGTATAAAATTACCAACAGAACTCATGTGAAAGTTCGTAAATCAACTTCAGTCTGCTACGACTACCCACATATATTTGGTTACGAAATATCAAATAAAGTATTTCTTTGTGTTGAGTAACCATGTAGAATTCACTAAAAAAGAACTTATGAGACAAGTAACGTTAGATTGAACTGGGCGGTCCGTGAAGACCTCACATAGACTGAATGGGTCCGTGGTGTTATTAGAAGTTTATTTAATGACCAAACTGAATAGCCTTATAAACCCAGAACCTATGTATCACTCCTAGTGCTGAATTCTGGTAAGCGCAGGCCGGGAGCACGATCGTTTCCTGCTCCAACCCGTGCTTCCTAAATCTGCTATCAATGACCAAGCCTAAGTTAAAGGACTGTGATGCCAGATGGCAGTGTCCAGTCAGAATACCCATCATGAGTCTACAGCCCTCTCTTTTTAATGATAGAAGCAACTTTGTTAGCCTAAGGTTGTAAGACCTACATATTATCTTCGACACTTTAGAGCCCGCAACTTATGTGACAGTGCTCAAATCAACTTAAGTTTGTCATGTATTCTAAGAGTTAAGTGTGATTACGGGGCGCTGAGCCCTAGGGCGTTACATAGATAAAATATCGAGAGAGGAGTCAAAAGACGCGTATTTACCTCGACAACAATAATCCGAAGGTGGGAAAGAGAAATCTTAACTCATTCAAAAGATATTAAAAACCGAAAAATGACCCCAAAACCGGGGTGGGTTCAAAATTAGATGCGTGCAAAATCCCTTTGTACCACATGAAAATTGCCAACTTCAACTGCAAATATCTGCGGACACAGATACAATTTTACTTTTTCGCCTTCGGATTGTTGTTATCGAGGTCAATACACGTCTTTTTACACCTCTCTCGATATTTTTGGATGCATATTAGCAGCCTACCACTCAAATAGAGTTTTACCGTTTGATATTTCATCACTATCTAGGGTAAACCCCAGGGTCAAGCGCCCCGTAGTCATACTCAACTCGTAGCATTTAAATGCGTATAGAATATTTATGATGTTATTATTAGAATTTATTAAGTTTTTTCCTTTAATTGCATACTTGTGTGGGGTTTCGCAAATATCTCGAGAAGTATCAGAGATGCAGGAAACGCGTCTCTGGGTACCACTTTCAAATTTTTGCGTCGCGTATTAGCAGTCGACCCCTCAACTATACTTTTACCTAAATGAGTTAAAAATAAAAATTTTTTTTTATATTAAACATTTTTCTTTATTTATTTATAAAAAAGTATATATATATAATTTTTCAATAAAACTATTTAATTTAATCCCTATTAGGGAAAGCCATTCTTATCATCCTACAGATTTCCTCTTCCTTAGTTGTAGGGTTTACTACATCTGCTAGGGTTGGTTCCCTAGTCATTCCTATAATCTTCTAGGTCACTAGTTTTTAAGGTGTTCTCATCCCATCATTGGAGGGGGTATTTTGAGAAGTCCCTCTGCATTCCAACTTACTGAAAATAGAAATTTCCTTCAGTTATATTAAAATTTTCTTTTAATTGTTAGCAAAATTTTTTTTTCTATTACAATAAAAATTTTCTTTCTTTATTTCTTGTTTCTTAAGTCTTAAATTTTTTCTTTTAGTTTGATTCTATCTGTAGTATTGGTAATTAAATTTAATATTTTACTTTTGGAATTGCTTAACTCCCCTCTTCCTTTTTCTCTATAATGGGGTAGGAATCTTTGGGATTTCTTCCTGTTTAATGTGCTTAATCCGTCGCCGATACTCTTCTATCTTAATCGGTGTCGGACCTTGCTTAGCTGCTTTACTATTTTTTAAAACTTCTTCGGAGATTTTTATAAATTCTCTAATTGTGTCTTCACACTTTTTAAAAACTTTATGAAAATCTTCTTCAGTTCTAATCTCTTGCATAGTAGGGAAATAGCTGCAACTTAAAAAATTTTTTTTTTACAAATTATTTGAAACTTTTATTCTACTCACATTGAAGGAGGTGTATGAGGACCAAACATTCCAATTTACTGATTTAACTGACATTTTTAATTTTTTATTTGATTTTTTAATATTTAATTAAATCCTTCTCTTTTTTTTCTAAAACAAAATTTTCATATTTAGCTTTTCAGTTTACTAAGGACCTTTTCTCAATTAACCTAGTCCTAGTTTAAAAAAAAAAATCCTAAGCAAAGAAAAAAATGTTTGCTAATGGTTTAGCGTCCATGAGCTGCTCAATTGATTCTAAATGCCACCGTGGTGTGATGTTTGCGTGCTCTGCCTACCACACCGTATGCCCTGGGTTCACACCCCGGGCAAAGCAACATCAAAATTTTAGAAATAAGGTTTTTCAATTAGAAGAAAATTTTTCTAAGCGGGGTTACCCCTCGGCAGTATTTGGCAAGCGCTCCGGATGTATTTCTGCCATGAAAAGCTCTCAGTGAAAACTCATCTGCCTTGCAGATGCCGTTCGGAGTCGGCATAAAACATGTAGGTCCCGTCCGGCCAATTTGTAGGGAAAATCAAGAGGAGCACAACGCAAATTGGAAGAGAAGCTCGGTCTTAGATCTCTTCGGAGGTTATCGCGCCTTACATTTATTTTTATTTTTTATACTTATAAAAAAATTGCTCCAGCTTGCTGCCAGTCAGGATTGTTGCCAGTCAATAGTTATCCGCCGTGCTGCTAGATATTTCTTTGTTTGCTAGTATGGCGATGTTATATTCCACTTCTTTTATTCGCCATTCACGTTTATTGTTGAGATCTTGTTGCTGTTATTTCGTTTTATTTTTCTCTCTTCGTCTGCTGCCCGTCCAGCATGTGTAAAGCAGTATTCCTCTCTATTATACAGCTAGACCTCCAGTCATTAGCCGTTTATTGTTGGATTGTTCTGTCTGCGCCAAGGCTGTTTAATAACATAGTACCATTTTTTGTTGTCCAAATGTCCTGGCTTTTTGCTGCGAAGGCTGGCTTTGCCCGCAAGTACGAATATTCGGTTAATTTTTGAGCGTGAAGACCAATGTTTGCTAGATAATAAAATTGTTCCTTTTGTCTTATTGGCAGGACTATTAAATTTTACTTTTCTTTAAATTTGGCGGGATCTCTTCCAGTCAGATCGTTTTAGCAGTTGTGCTGATGTTTGATCTGAACTGGTAGGATCGCCATGTAATATTTAACTAAATAAAAAGATTCTGCTTATATGTAGCGAACAAAAGTGATTGCCTTTATTAAAGAAATGCGTTTCTTTTTATACAAAATTATCTAATCTACACATACGTAATTACACTAATACTAATACACTAAAGGTATCTACATTCCTAACATATACATATATATTAGTACATAGTTTGACCTAATTTTAGATATTTTTCATTGTACAAATATTTTGGCAGGCATATTGACAAACTGTCATTGACGTTGGGTCACGCCATTAACAAATTGGTCAATGCGTCACTTAAATGTAACCGGTTATAGGTCTTGCTGTCGGCATTTGTATGTGATGTTGAGCTCCCGCTGTGTTGGGGTTAACATAATGTATATAGGTCAATATTGTAATATGAATGCAATATGACTGTGTGGGGTCTGCATAAAAAAAGCATTGGCGTAGAAGGGCATAATGCATAATGCTACAAACGCATTGGCATAAGAGGGTATAATGCCACAGTATTCTAAATTATGTACACTGACATTTAATAAATATCCAATATTTTGATATAATCATTGCACTTAAAATTACTCATGTTGATGGAATAATATAAGCAGACTAAATTTTTCTGATTGAACTCTTTAGCGCAGGTCGGAAATATATAGAAACTTTTAATTCTGAATTCCTGTTTTGTTCTGTGTGAGAAAAATTTAAAACCTCTCATCGAAGCATATCGCATAACATGAACATAAAACAAATTAGTCTCATTAATTCATTTAGTTTTCAATACAAGAATGCCTTTATCAGTGGACAACTCCGTCAAATTACTTTGAGATGTACGTGATTTGCAACAACTTTTTTAAGCTGAAACAGTGACAAAAGTCTATCGCGAAAAGTTTTTGATAAACGATCGAAATATCTACCCACCAAAACAAGATTTTCTGATTGACCGTTAGTTTCACCAACAATTAACGAAAACTGGTTTGTTTCAAGATCCAACACTTCTCCAAACTATCTGGTGAAGTGCCATTGTTATGCTACATTTTGTTGACATCAATTTTTTTGTAAGAAATCCATTGAAGTAAATTATATAAGGGTTAATGAAGGCGTGGAAAATTTTGTGGGCAGTGTTGAACATTTTTTCCTCACTGAAAACAGACAATCTTGATTACAGCCTAAAAAGGATCAAAATTGGAAAAAGGGACCAGCGGACCAAATGGGGTTGGAAAGGACCATTTTTGGTCCAAATGGACCAAAAGTGGCAAACGTGGTGGCTGACGGTCTGCTTCGTTATTGCTTGCGCGTTATGTTGCGTGTACTAATGTTTTGTGAGGGTGGTTTCTTTATGTTACCAATGTTGCTGTGTGTTGTCCTGACTTGTTGCCTTCCACCGTGCAGAATGTTGCTGGGCTACTTATTGCTGGGTTACTTACCAGTAATGTTGCAGAATTTTATGTTTATGTGTGCTGGTAGAAAATATGTTGTGTCGTGTTCATTCCGTTTGGGTTTTACCTTGTTTATGTGTTTGCGTGTATAAATGAAATATTCCTTGTGTTTTGCTCTGTTGATTATAGTTGTGTTTTGTTGTCGTATTACTACCCCCAATTTTGTGCCAAACCAATTTTGTAAATCCTTGTGTGTATAATTAAGTCTCTTGGAACCTGATCCTTGAATTCTGTATTGGTTTTTTTAGCTGTTGTTATTCCCTTTTTTCGTTCGTACTTGTCGCGGCCTATGGCTGCTTCGTGCATCTAAAGGAATACAAGAAAAATTTCCGTTTTGAAAGCATACTGCTTCTGATTTTCAAAAATATTTATCAAAGAAAAAAAAATGCAAGATTTTACACTTATATAATGCACACATTCCTTCATTCATTCATTTATTTAAATAAAAAGTTATTACAATGTGATTTAACATCTTTTATAGTACAACAGCAGCAAAATTGTAATGAGCTATATGTATCAAGTAACTAATAGACAGAGGTGTAAATATATTAATAAAAATGAATAAATAATATTAACACTAATAGTAACAATAATAATAATAACCTTAGTAATAACAATAGTAATAATACTTATAAGGCATCATTGATAACCTATAGATGGTCGGTCAGAATTTAAGTCCTAATTTGCGAAATAAGAAAATAAGATTTGCTTGAAATTACTTTTGTTTAACTTACCCCTAACGGAGTCAGGTGAATTCCAGGTTCTTATAGTGTTGACAAAGAACAAACTCGCAGATGCTATGAAATTAAAGGTAGGGACAATTAAATCACTGGTACGCTCAGACCTCGTGAAAACAAGTTTGTCAAACAGGTAAGAGGGACACTTAAAATACATAAGACAAAACAGAAGAATACAGCCTTTGGCTTTACCGTACTGGAAACTATCACATCCTAAAAGTTTATTTCTCGAGCTGGAGATGTGATCATATCTCTTAAGACCATAAACATACCGAATAATATGATTGAATAACACATACATTTTGTGGGCAGATTGTGAATCGAACTTATTATAGACTAATTGAGAGTATGAAATTATAGGTAGAAGTAGTTGAATCCGCCTAATGACAAAAGGTATAGAAGCACCAGTCAGCCTCAGACTTCTTAAGGAGGCATACACTTTACATACAGCTGAATTTGTGTGATCAGCACAGGGCAAGTTAGAATTAATCACGCAGCCAAGGTTAGTAATTTTACTAACAACCTCAAAGGCGTCATGTTCAAGTACAGCCGGGGCGAGGTCTTCTTCTTCTTCTTTTTCGCAATAGGTAGGACAAAAGATTTATTGGGATTCAGGCGCAGACTATTGCTTCCAGCCCAATTGGCAATCGACACCAGATCAGTGTTAAACTTTTGAGCAAGGTATCAATATTATTAAAGGATTCTGATAAATACAGGTGAATATCATCAGCATAGGCATGAAGACTTACATAGTAGCAAGACGAAAATATGTCGTTAATAAACAGGCTAAAGACAAGAGGGCCAAGTATTGAGCCTTGTGGATCACCAGTAGTAACTACTTCTAGTCCACAGATATCAGTACTGGACATTACTCTTTGACACCTACCAGCCGCATAAGCCTGACTGAATTTTCACTAAACCAAAAGTACCACCTAGCTTTGAACAGAGTAATAAATGATCAACAGAATCAAAGGCTTTTGAAAAGTCAAGTAGACAAAGCAGGGTCAGCTGATTTTTATCAAATGGCACGCGAATATCATCCAAGATATTTAACATCGTAGTGAAGCAACTTCGCCCAGCCCTGAAACCAGATTGGTATGAGGAAACCAAACTATTACTATGGGTATGAAGATTAATTTGATCACACAGAAGGCGCTGAAAGACTTTTGACAGGGCAGATAAGATGCAAATTGGACGGAAATCACAGGGGCTACACGTAGATTTTGTTTTCGCTACTGGTCCGACAGACGCAATTTTCCACAGGTATGAAAAGCAAGAGGTTGTGATGGCGTGGATGATGATGTGGGTTAAGGTACCAACAATAAAAGGTAGTAAAATCTCAGTAAATTTGATTGGTATACCATCCTCAACAGTAGCTTTAGATTTAATTTTGAGAACTGATCTAATCACATCACACTCGAATACAGAGACAAATTCGAACGGTGAGCCAACATAAACAGACGAATTACATGAAATAGGCGAGGCTTGGCTGGCAGAAGGAGAAAAACCTTTAATAAAGGCACTGTTTAGCAAACCTGCGCTCAGCTTACAGTCAGAGACATCACGGCAAATAGCAACATAATCCAGGAAATTTAACGATTCAGCAAATTCACGTTGAAATCCCCACACACTACAATATTGGTATTCTCCACAACATACAAAGACAGTACGTCGAATAAAGGCTTCAGACGTATATGCTTATACGTATATATCCAAATCTTCATCGCGTAAGATCTTCGCTGGCTGCTTGGCTTTATCACTATCCTTTCTGGCATGTAAGTAAGTAAAGACCGACTGCAACTTCCCCTCTCACCGAAGATTTGTTGCTGCTTCGAGAAGGATCGGGTGTTGCTTAGACAGGCTCTCAGAAATACTAAATTTTGCATGTATACCCAGTGATTCCAGGGATACGACGGTTTTCATACTCCTTCGATACTCGCAAACGTTCGGAGAGTTCTATTCCGATCCAAAGGAGAATAAAATCTGACCACAATCGCAACGTTGGCGCCTGCCCGGGATGGCTACTTGTGAAAAATTTCTCTAATTTGAGGCGACTGAAAGCCAGATTTTGTCCTTCCTTGTATGGGACACCGAAGATGACAGCGTCAGCAGCAAATTCAGGAGACGATCTCTGTTGCAGCCCTTGCACTAATTCCATCCTCATTCGCTCCACCTCAACAACTTACCAAGAAAAATCCAGCTCCAACTTATTTAAATCTGGTTGGCAGTAATTCTCAGAGATTTGTTTTTTCACTTTTTATATGTATATCGGCAACCCGCACTTTTAAACAAAACTTTCAATCTTTTGTTATTTTCAATAATGCGCCGTACTTTACACGCACTGTTTAAAATAAAACTTTCACTTTTTTACACTTGGTGCAAGCAGCACAGACCGCGACTTTCGACTTTTAATAATCAAACCGTGAAGCGAACCTCCTTTTATACCCACTTTTACCTTGCGGCGCTTATTGTGTAGTATTTGTGTAATGCAAGAAGGGAAAAATTTTGTATGCCATTGCATACACATCTGTGCATATACCCGGTTGCGTGAAAAGAACAATATTTCTTTTTAAATGTCAAAGGCTGTCGTTACAGGGTCGCATCTGCCGATGGTACCTGCATCATGGAACGTGCGCGTAAAAAAAAATTCATAACGCAGCCTTGGGTTTGGTTTGTGTATTGTGGGCCTACGTCTAGCCTCGACCCATTCCCTAAGTCGGGCTTCTTTATCCTTTTCCTACAATAATTCCTCCGGACATTTTTTCTATCTCACTTAAAATTTAACACATATTTACACAACTAGTATCAATGAGTCAGACGTATCACTGGGTTATAACTTACTATGCTAATATCACCGTTTGTTGTTCCTAAATCTTCATCAACATTAAATAAATAAATAATTTCAGTAAAAATTCTGTTCATATAGTCAAATCTATTCCTTCGTCATCCATGCATCAATACACAGCACAAATCACCTAACCAGATTGTGCATTCACGATTTCAAATTGATGTATATTGAACGATTTTCCATCACCCCTTGTGGTTTTGAGACATAACGGTTTCGGCGTTGTGTCATCATCAGTGTCGATTTTCGTTCTGATCTGTTGTTGTCGTTTGTCCTGTATTTATAGTTCGTAGGTACATGAGCAGGTATTGTCAAAATTGATGCTTGTGTATATTTAGTTATGTGTGTGTGCTGTGTGTTCATTCAGAACCGAGGGCGGTTTTTACTGATCGATTTGTGTGGCTGACTGGGGCAGGTAAAAATCCGTAATTTTGTTTTGTGTTTATTTGTTGATGTGTGTTTGTCTGTTGTACCTGTGTGATTACTTTGTTTCTTGCAAACAAGTTTTAAAAGCTCGAATATTGTGTCAGAGATTATGTTTATCTGTTCGTTTATTATTCTACCGTCGAATGTTTTCTGTTTGAAGATTTCCATGTTTTCGAGTACGTTGAGACGTCGGTATTTTGCTTTTATGAGAAGAACCCTGTTTTATTGATGTTTGCTGGGAAACATTCATTCTCGACCATGTGATTCGCGAAGTTAGACTCTGGTATAATGTTTGGATTCCGTATTTTTTTATTGTAATCTCTAATGTGTTCTCTGAACCTTGTTCTTATTTACCGTCCTGTTTGTCCTATGTAACTATGTTGGCATCCGCAGGTAAGCTTGTGTACGCCGTGGCTGCTAAACGGATCATATGAGTTAGTGTTAGTTCTTAGTTTTCGCGCTAGATTGTTCGATGTTTTGAATGCTGTGTTAATGTAGTATTTTTTAAAGAAGTTTGCCAATTTATATGTTGCTTTTCCAGTATATGCCTTAGTCGTCAAGCTATTATTTTCCTTTTCATTATTTCGTTTTGTTTCTCCATTTGTCCTTCTGAGCTTATCTACTTACTTACTTACTTACTTAATTGGCGCTTAACCATCTAAACGGTTATGGCCGTCCAACAAGGCGCGCCAGTCGCTCCTTCGCTCCGCCAACCGGCGCCAATTGGTCACACCAAGGGAGTCTAAATCGTTTACCACCTGGTCCTTCCAACGGAGTGGGGGCCGCCCTCTACCTCTGCTTCCATAGGCGGGTTCCGATAGAAACACTTTCTTGGCCGGAGCATCATCTTTCATTCGCATAACATGGCCTAGCCAGCGCAGCCGCTGCGTTTTAATTCGCTGGACTATGTTGATGTCTGCGTATAGCTCGTACAGCTCATCATTAAATCTTCTTCGGTACTCGCCATCGCCAACGCGTAGAGGTCCATAAATCTTTCGAAGAACTTTTCTCTCGAACACTCCCAAAGCCGCTTCATCTGCTGTTGTCATGGTCCATGCTTCTGCCCCATATAGCAGGACGGGCACGATAAGTGACTTGTAGAGTATGATTTTCGTTCGCCGAGAGAGGACTTTACTTTTCGATTGCCTACCTAGTCCAAAGTAGCATTTATTGGCAAGACTGATTCTTCGCTGGATTTCAGTGCTGATGTTGTTGCTAGTGTTGATGCTGGTTCCCAAATAAACGAAGTCTTTTACTATTTCGAAATTATGGCTGCCAACAGTAGCGTGGTTGCCAAGGCGCATATGCGATGACTCTTTGCTCGATGACAGCAGGTACTTCGTTTTGTCCTCATTCACCATCAAACCCATCTTCACCGCTTCTTTTTCTAGTTTGGAGTAAGCAGAACTAACAGCGCGGGTGTTTAGGCCGATGATATCAATGTCATCAGCATATGCCAGTAATTGCACGCTTTTATAGTATATTGTTCCAGTGCGGTTAAGTTCTGCAGGTAGATAATTTTCTCCAGCATCAAATTAAAGAAATCGCACGATAGGGGGTCACCCTGTCTAAAACCTCGTTTAGTTTCGAACGGCTCGGAGAGGTCCTTCCCAATTCTGACTGAGCTGATGGTGTTGCTCAACGTCATTTTGCACAGCCGTAAAAGTTTTGCGGGGAAGCCAAATTCAGACATAGCGGCATATAGGCAGCTCCTTTTCGTGCTGTCGAAGGCGGCTTTAAAGTCGACGAAGAGGTGATGTGTGTCGATTCTCTTTTCACGGGTTTTTTTCCAAGATTTGGCGCATTGTGAAAATCTGGTCGATGGTAGCTTTACCAGGTCTGAAGCCGCACTGATAAGGTCCAATCAGCCGGTTTACGGTGGGCTTCAATCTTTCGCACAATACACTTGAAAGGACCTTATATGCGATATTAAGAAGGCTGATTCCACGATAGTTGGTGCATTTTGCAGTATCCCCCTTCTTGTGGACTGGGCAAAGAACACTTAGATTCCAACCGTCGGGCATGCTTTCGTCCGCCCATATTTTGCTAAGAAGCTGCTGCATGCGCCTTACCAACTCCTCGCCGCCGAACTTGAATAGCTCCGCAGGCAATCCATCAGCGCCCACGGCCTTTTTGTATTTCAATCTGGTTATTGCTATTCTAACTTCGTCATAATCGGGCGGGGGACATATATTCCATCATCATCGATTGCGGGATCGGGTTCCTCATCTCTGCGCGGTGAATTGCTGCCTCCATTTAGGAGAGCAGAGAAGTATTCCCTCCATAATCTAAGCACTCTCTGGACATCAGTTACAAGGTTGCCGTTTTCATTCCTACAGGAGTTTGTCCCGGTCTTAAAACCTTCCGTCTGTCGCCATATTTTTTGGTAGAATTTTCGGGCGTTATTCCTGGCGTTATTCAAGCTCCTCGCACTCACGCCTTTCTGCTTCTTCTTTTTTCTTCCTGAAAAGGCGTCTCGCTTCCCTTTTCAACTCACGATAGCGTTCACACACTCCTCTTGTCGTGCTCGCTTTTAACGTATCCCTGTAGGCAGCGTCTTTTCTCTCGGTTGCAACACGGCATTCTTCATCATACCAGTTGTTTTTTTTGTGGCCGCCGGTAACCAATTTTTTCCTCGGCGGCAGTACGAAGTGCTTTGGAGATATGCTCCCACTGCTCCTGTATTCCTTCAGGATGAGTTGTGCTCTCAGAGAGCAGGTGTGAGAGTCGAGTTGCGAAATCATTGGCAGTCTGTTGTGATTGAAGCTTTTCGACGTCTAGCTTTCCTTGTGTTTTTTGTTCCTTATCTACTAGTCCTTTTTTATATCCGTTGTTTGCAGCGATATTATATATGACCTCAAATTCTCTCTTATATGCCTCTTGTGTAAGAAGTGTTCTTTCAAGTCTATGTACCAAGTGCTGTATTATTATGCTGTTGGGGGTGATTTGAGGTATTATGTATTATTGTGACGGTGGCCGTTGGCTTCCTATATATGTCATAGTTAAATCTTTTGGCTTCTTTATCAATATTTATAGTGAGGTCTAGATAGTTGATTCCTCCGTTTTTTTCGGTTTCCATCGTATATTTTATATTTCCGTGCTGTTTGTTGAGGTACTCGAGTACAAGCCCTTCCTTATTAGTAGTTAAAACGCATATTATGTCATCCCCGTATCTAGCATAAAATGACACGCCTAATTGAGACTTCATCTCCTGTATGTACTTTTCTTCCAGATTTTGCATGAACACTTCCATAAGAATTGCGGATGTGGAGCTTCCCATTCCAAGACGGTTTGTTTGTCTATATATTTTATTGTTGAATTGAAAATAGTTTTGACGTAAAGTGGTTCTTAGCGTATTTTTGATTTGCATAATTTTCACTTTGTTTTTTGTATTATGAACTATTGTTGAGCTAACTATGTCCAAAGTCTCCGATAGTGGTATTGATGGGTATAAATCTTTTATGTCAAAAGATACCAATTTGCTGTTCTTTGTTAGCTCTACGGTCTCAAGTTTCTCTATTAGCTCTGTTGTGCTAGCTATTGCATATTCGTTCCTTAGCTCCAGAGTATCTTTCAATATCGTTTTTAAATATTTGGACAGTTTGTAAATTGGTGCCGTTTTAAAACTAATGATGGGCCTCATTGGCGTGTCCGGATTGTGGATTTTTGGTAGCGCAATCAGTGGGGAGCCGAAGGGTTCATATGGACCAATCTATGGGCCGTATTAGAATCTACTATGTTCGTTGCATTTTTTATAGCAACTTTGATTTGCTCTTGGTATTCGTCTATGGGATCCTCTTTTATTCTACGACATTTCGTTTCCTCTATGAGATCTTCTTTATCGTTCTTGTCGGCCAACTATAATTTTAACATATCTAAACAAATATCGCCTAAACTTCTCTCACAATCGACAACATTATATATGTGATATATACTGGTTTTGCCAAGCAAAATAATTTTAATTATCGTACTGGTATGGAATCATTAATGGTTGTACCGATTTCTAAAGCATCAGCAAATCAGCGTGCAGGACGTGCTGGACGCACTGCACCAGGGAAATGTTTTCGCCTCTATACTGCTTGGGCTTATAAACATGAATCAGAAGGTAATACTGTACCAGCATCTTGAAAATGCTGTGCTTATGCCTAAAGCACTTGGTATAAATGATCTAATTCACTTTGACTTTTTAGATCCACCGCCACATGAAACGCTGTCTTAGCTTTAGAACAATTATACGCTTTGGGTGCTCTCAACTATAATGGTAAACTAACGAAATTGGGTAGACGTATGACCGAATTTCCAGTTGATCCAATGATGGGTAAAATGCTGTTGGCTAGTGAGAAATAATTTGGAAAAATTGCATTCCGAGTTTCAAATATTACTAACCAATGCGTATAATTTAGTTTGATTTCTTACTCGGAATTCCATACTTTGTGAACAGGATTATTAAATTTGAATTCCGTAATTTTAGGTACAAATGTTCCGTAGAATTGGTATTAATTCCTGCGATGCTTTCTGTGAATAGCGCAATATTCTATCGTCCAAAAGAGCCGATACAGCTCGTAAGAACTTCAATCATATGCATGGTGATCATTTTAGTTTGTTGCAAGTCTATAATCAATGTCTTAATTCAGATTATAGCACGCAATGGTACTAAATTATATTCAATATCGTTTATCCATTTAAAGAGGATCTAATAGCTGCAGTAAAAGAGCATCAGGTAAAATACAGCACAATTTGAAAAATTAAAAACTTAATATCTCATCTTTTAATTAAGGCACTATCCCGACCGTCTCGGAAACGATTAATATGACCACATTAAACCTTTTAGGCCATCCCGCCCCTTACCCTTAGTTCCCCATATATGTAACAGGATTACCCTCGCGTAGGCGAGGTTGACAATTGGGTTGCGTAAGTTTTGAAGCCACTGATACAACTTTGTATTGCGCTTTTCAACACCTTGAATCACATTAATGATGGTACATTACATAGAGAATTTTTAACGGAGCCTGATCTAGCGTCTTCTAGTATTATGATAATTCACACGGACATATTGTTTGGACTTGTGAAAGATATAAATAATAAATAAATTTGCGTGTAATTCATGTACAACTTCCTTTTTTCTTCTGTTTATTACTAATTTAAGTATTTCAAATTCCAGTTTAATTAATTTCGTGCACTTTGCATTCTTCTGTATTCGAAATTACGTATAGTCTGATTAATTATTAAATTCGTGGACTTATAAAAATAAATAAATGGATGATGATGTTTAGACCCTTTAATATCTTATCTTACATACATATCTTAGCTTACAAACGTTGATTTTACAAACGATGATTTATGCCTCAGCGATGCCCTCAGTTTGGCTTACATCCATTGAGCCAGCTGAATCATTCAACAACTTTTCTACCAGCTGCTTCCTTGAACGAGACTCAACTCTCTTTTGGCGTTTATTTGTCTCTTCTGCATTGGTTGAATATCTCGTTGGAAACGCAGTGGGTAGCAGCTTTGTGGGATTTTTGTTATATAAGTCTAAAATTTTAAATATTTATTGTAATAAAATGGATTATATATCAGAAATTTTATATACTCATCCATTTCATATTGCATATTTGTTTCGAAATCTTCGGAAATGAAAAGCACTTCACATATGCATGCTTCTTTGAGAATCACTACGTCCTTTTGGCGGCAAAAATGAAGCTATTTCTTAGCCACTATTGCATCCTACGGAAAATGGAAAGATCTCCATTTGTTTTCACTGGTTTTGCTGTTGTTGTTCTTACACCAAAACACAGAACAATGCATTTATAATAGATTTATTTCATCAAAACTCTCACAAATATACGTATATCAAAGCGCGGCTAAATGAAAATGAGCAAATCTTACGTCAACAAAAACAGCTGATCTAATGTTTACATGCGCAATGCGCAATCTTCTTGTGTGATTTGTGACTACACAGTAGGTCGTCTAAACGAATGTACACGATATACACAATGACATGATCACAACATTTAACATCTATGACAAGGACTACACATAACATGCAGCTACGCTGCGAACAAATCCTTGACGTGGTATATCCCTATCTTCTTGCCACTTACGTTGCCGAGCTCGTACCTTGCACTCCCTACCTCTCTCAACACAACACATTTCACCTGCTTTGGTCCAAGCTTAGCATTGAAGTTTTTAATCTCGGAGTTTGCCCAACTTTGAACACAACGTCCTTCGATTTCGTGTCATACGCCTTGTCGCTTCTTTCGTGCGCCAATTTCAACTCGATCGTTATGTTATTTCTCAGCATCTGAAATTTATCTTCTATTGGTACTACTTCACAATCAGCTTCCTTCAGCGCACTTAGTTCCGGTTCGGTTCATACGATGCTCCGTGTTGAATTATCGGTCATCCAAATACTGCCGCATATGTTGAAGTGTTTGTTGCAGTATGTACAACACTGCGTAAAGCGAATTCCGCATCGCTCACATACTTATCCCAATTCTTTTCGTTTTTCCTGAGAAATGACAGAACGATTTGCAGTGCGGAGATGTTAACCCTTTCAGCTGTGTTTGCTTGTGGTGAATAGTATGCCCTTCGGACGTGGGTTGTGCCATACTTTTCCAGGAATGATGTGATGGTGGCTTTCCGCATCGGCTTAAGGAACACAAACTAAGCAAAATGATCGACACATACAAACACATAAAAATTTCCGTGACAAGTAAGTGGGTAGGGACTCATAAAATAGATGAACAAATGTTGGAAAGGACGCTCAGTAATGCGTTAGGTTAGGTTAGGTTAGGTTGAATTGGCCGGTCCATGAGGACCGCACATTGACTGATTGAGTCCGTACTGTTACCAGAAGTTTTTTAACGACCAAACTGAAAACCCCTAACAAAAACCAGGACCTATGTTAAAAAATAACTCCGTCCGCTTGGCAAATACTAGAAGCTTTCTAGGACTTAAACCACTTGCTTCTTCTAGATCTGACAGCTGTATCACTCCTATTAGCTGGAGTCTTAGCCTGGCAAGTGCAGAGAACGAGCACAGAACGTGCTCGATCGTTTCCTCCTCCAACCCGCACTTCCTACATTTGCTATCACTGACCAAGCCCAATTTAAAGGCATGTGACGCCAGAAGGCTGTGTCCAGTCAGAATACCCGTCATGAGTCTACAGTCCTCTCTTTTTAATGATAGAAGCAACTTTGGTAGTCTAAGATTGTAAGGCCTACACATAATCTTCGACACTTTACAGCCCCTCGCTTGAACCCACGCCTTTTCCGCTTGGTCGATCATGTGCACCTCTCGCCTTCGCTTAATCTCGCCCACTCTAATTGGGATGTCTATGGAGCAAGCTTCAAGGGATGCGCCCTTTTTAGCTAGTTCGTCCGCTTTTTCATTCCCATCTATTCCCATATGCCCAGGGACCCAGTATAGATGTATGCTTCTTCCTGCCCCGATTCTCTTCAGAGACTGCTTACACTCTAACACGCATTTAGATGCTGTGCTATGTGAGACTATTGCATTAATTGCTGTTTGACTGTCAATATAAAAGTTAGTTAACATGGTTGCAGCTTAAGCTATTCTCTTCCAGGGGCTCTACTGTTTTGGTTACGGCTAATAGTTCCGCTTGGAAAACGCTACAGTAATCCGGCAGCCTGTATGATCTGCTTATTTCCGGATCAGCACAGTATATCGCAGACCCTACTCCTTCCACATGTATCGCCTCGTCCGCCATTTGCGCACCCTTGCGCCAACCGTCCACCTCTATTGTGGCCTTAAGATCTCCCTCGAAGCGCAGATGGGGAATCAGGTAGTCTGTTCGTCTTGTGATTGATGACGCTGTACTACTATGGCCATATGGTCGGCGCTCAAGATGCCCCGAGGCACCGAGCCTGGTTGCAGTTGTTAATGCTATGTTCTTTGCTACCAGGTCTACAGGTGGAATGTGCAGAATGGCATAAAGTGCAGCCATCGGGGTTGTTTTCAGGGCTCCCGCAATGCTAACCATCGATAATCTGTATACCCCCTCTAATTTTTTTAGGTATGTTGTTTTTTGTGTGGTTTTCCACCAAACAAGAACTCCATAGTATAGAATAGGGCTTACAATCGCTGTAAAAACCTAATGAGAAAGAGAGGGCGATAAGCCCCACATTCATCCCAGCATTCTTTTACATGCATAGAGTGTCCTTGAGGCCTTATTCACCCTCTCCTCCACGTTAAGCTTCCATGACAACTTACTGTCTAGGATGATTCCTAGATATTTTGTGCAAGGTTTCTCCTGTAAGGTCACCCCTCCTTACTTAGGCCTGGTAAAATTTGGGACCTTGTACCTCTTTCTAAACAAGACCATATCCGTCTTCTCCGCATTGACCTTCAACCCGACATTAGATGCCCAGGTATGCATATGCCAAAGCGCCCATCAATCAAAGAACAAATTATTGGAAGGCACCTTCCACTTATGACAATTGCAACGTCATCTGCGTAAGCCGTAAGTTTTACGGGTCCCTCATCGCATCACCTGAGCAGTTGGTTGATGACCAGCGTCCACAGCAGAGGTGATAGCACCCCTCCCTGCGGCGTGCCCTGCCCACTGATTTCGTGGCAATCCCCATGGTGACGTAATCTTCCTGCAATCTAACATGCACCCGATCCATCTGATTAAGGCCGGGTGTGCTTTAATGTAATTAAGACCATCCATAATCGCCCAAGATGACTCCTAGAGCATACTCTTATATTCCAGGGATTTCTCTATGCTTACTACCACCCTATCCAATGCGGTGTCTACGGACTTGCCTTTGGTGTACGCATGCTGTGTTGTGGAGAGCAGCTTTTCATCGACGTTGGACCTTATGTACATATCTATCAGCCTATCAAAGGTTTTGAGCAGAAATGATGTTAAGCTAAAATGTCTATAGTCTTTGGGATACTCGTGACCGATCTTCCCCGCCCTTAGTAGGAAAGCTACACGAGCAGTTCTCCAAGAGTGCGGTAGATGATTCAACCTTATGCACCCATCGAATATTATTTATGCCATTCCACGACCGCCATACTTGAATCTTGTAGCATGGCCGGAAATATACCGTCTGGGCCCGGTGATTTAAACTTAGAAAACGTTTTCACTACCCACTCGATCTTGGTATCGGTCACCAAGCCCGGCACTACCCGCTCCGTGATCCAAGTGTGAGCGATGTCTGCTGGCTCATCTAAACCGTCTCCCGGTGGGAAATCTCTGTCGAGAAGCACCTCAAGGGATGCTCTTTCTTTATTAGTCCCTGGACTACGTTTCCCATTGCTAGGACTTTTTTCAACCGTTCTGTTTCGCTGGAGCACTCTATGTCCGTACAGAAACTTTTCCATGAGATTCTTTTCGCCCTGGAAATTTCACGCCTGTAGATCCTCAGTAGATCCCTGTACTCGTCCCGACACGCTTCGCTTTCCGCGGTCTTTGCGAGCTTAAACATTTCTTTTACCTGTCTTCTTAGAAGGCCCAGCTCATTACTCCACCATGGCGGCTTTGCTTTTCCTCTGAATCTTCTTAGAGGGCAAGGTTTGTTATACGCAGTCATAAGCGTCCTTGTTAGGAATTCATTCGATCCCTCCAGTTCCTCCACATTGGCAACCTCTTTGGGTTGTCCCAGCTTTGTTTCTACCTGTTTCTGGAATTTAGTCCAGTTCGTTGACCTAGGGTTTCTAAAGGTTCCTTCCTTCTCTACCCTCTTTAGGGGTATGCTGAAGCTGATATTCGCATGGTCGGAGAAGGATGGTCTATCAAGGACTATCAAATCATACCTTGATATTTTACGCTCGGAGCTCAATTTAATATCCAGAATATTGCTTGATGTTGGACCAATGTATGTAAGGACATTTCCCCTGTTGGCTATCTGCAAATTGGTTTGCAGGATGTAACAAAATAGAGATTCGACTCGTTCGTATCTGTGTGGGTATGTTCGGATTCTGATTCTGCACAAGTCGCAGTGTATCCTCCGACTTCATCACGCATGGTATCCATACCTTAGCTTTTGGTACAGTGGGGATTTGCGCTTTATCCACCACCTCAAACCGTGCGTTCGTCCTTGCCTTTGAAGGTTTGGAACCACTTTCTCCAGCCACCGCAAGCCCGCACGCTATCATTTTAACACCATTATACCAGTTAAGGCAACATTTACCAAGTTGACCCTTACCAACGGCATGCACGCGCAACTTCATTAAATGCTTCATCATCGGTTTAATTGTAACAAACAACAGTCAGCAATAAGCACAGTAAACAACAGTCAGCAACGATCGCAGTAAACAACAATCAGCAATAGGGGCAATTTGGACAATAACAAGAAATAGGGCACACATGCAAATGCAACGTGACGTATGGCCAAGGATAGGTGTAATTTTAAGTTAAGACATTCATTGTAATTATTCTTAAGTTGAATCACAACCAATAAATATGAAAGCGGACGCAAGTCCGCTACCTTTTTAAAAAATATAAAACGTACTATAAAACGTTAATTTACCATCCCCCAATCAAAGGTTGGAAGGGGCTTACTTGGTTGTTTCGGCATCATCTTAAGCATTAAGCTAATAAGCTCCCTTTCCACAGATCTCCACCTTTCAGTAGTCATTTGTCCGAAAGGACTGCTACGATCAACCAGCGCCACAATCAGTGACTGCTTTGCCACATCACTCTTCTTCTCGGAAATGGCCGGCGTCTTAGTGTTATCTCCCTTTGGCACCTCCGAGAAAGCCGGTATCTTAGCATTACCTCCCTTTGGCTTATCTCCTACTTGCGTAGTTGGAACTTCCTTCTGACTGGCAGCTTTCGAGGTAGTTGCTAACTCGCTATTGGGGCCCATCTGTCTTACAGCTTTGGGCTTACTTGTCTTGTCTATGCGACTGCCCTGCCTCGCGAATCTAGGACAGGGTCCTTCTGCCTCTTGAAAGCAGGCTTGTCGCCTTCCGCCGAACGTTGGCTCTTCATTCTGCCGTTCGACGCTTCTTCCTCCTCGTACCGATTGCAGAACCGAGGGTTTCTCGCAGCAAGCCTTTTAAACCGCCTTCGGCCTTGTGGCGCGTACTTTTGGACAATATCTGTCGAGACTTCGTTGAGGAAGGTGACGAACTCTACTTCGGTAGCTCGCTTAGCACCAATGAAGGTTGTGCCGTTGTCGCTCATCATTTGTTTCGGGTACCCTCGACGCCCTACAAACCAAACGAAGGCAGCGAGAAAAGCCTTACTAGTGAGATCCGAACACAATTCCAGGTGGATGGAGATCGGAGCTTCGAAACTTTGATTTGAAACGGGCCAGCGAAGTCTACGCCAATAGTAGTGAAGGGAGGCGCGAAAGTGCATCGTTCGGGAGGTAAAGCTGCCATTATTTGGGATTGCGTTTGTCGCTTATGGATGGTGTAGACTTTACATTGGAAAATACATTTTTTCAGCTGAGGTTTGAGTCGGGGGGTATAGAATTCCTGCCTCATAGCTTGTTGCAGGAGGCGGAGGTATAGAAACCTTATATAGAGAGAAGTAAATCGAGCCTTTTCGGGGAGAATGATGGGAGGACACTCATTGTAGGTCAGGTCGGCGTTTACTAATCTTCCGTTGGCACGTAGAATCCCGTATGCATCCAGGAAGGGGTCAAGTGCCAGTAGGGGACTTCGCTTTCCGATTGGTTTTGAATTTTCGAGGGAAGCTCTTTCGGAAGCAAAGAATCTCGACTGAGTCAGACTCAGCAGACGGATTTTCGCGCGCATGACGTCGGCGTAAGAGAGGCTGCGATCGTTAGGGGTACGATTGCCTCCTACAGCATTTCTAAGCCGAGTTATAAATTTCAACATGTATGCTGATATGTGTAAGGCGCGGGGATAGGAGGAGAACCGTGCTAAGACATCTTCTGACTCTTCCGCTGCATGCAGTGATTCGAATCGGCGAGGTTCGGGGGGTACAATATTGGTGTTGGCCAGTCCTCGGGGGGTCGGGAAAGCCACTCTGGACCATTCCACCATAGCGATGAGTTAGCGAGATCGTCGGGGCTGCATCCTCTGGTTCCAATATCCGCGGGGTTGTCTTTGCGTCGCACATGTCGCGAAGGGACAATTCCAACGAGGTCTATAATCTGCGCTGTTCGGTTAGAGACGTATGTTTTCCACGAGTGGGGTGGCTTTTCCAACTAGGCTAGCACGATTTCCGAATCGGACCACATGATTAATTTTTTTTGGTTTAGGCCGAGATGGGGTTGGACTACTGCGACTAATTTGGCTAATAAGAGCGCTCCGCATAGCTCCAGGCGTGGCAAACTAATGGTTTTGAGAGGGGCAACTTTGCCTTTGGACACTATAAGGTGAGAGTGCAACTGAACACCGACGGTACTTCTTAGGTACAGGGTTGCGCAATAAGCCTTTTCTGAGGCGTCGCAGAATCCGTGGAGCTCAACTTGTTGATCGGGCGTAAAATTCATCCATCGGGGTATATGGATGGCTGAGATAGAGGGAAGATTTTGAGAGAACTGCGCCCATTTCGCTAGACGGATGGGTTTGACCTTCTCGTCCCATTCGGTCCCGTCTAACCACAATTCTTGCATGAGCATTTTCGCTTGGATCATTATGGGCGACAGCCACCCTGCGGGATCGAAAAGTTTCGCAATGGAGGAGAGGATTTGCCGCTTCGTGGCTGCAGTGGATGCCGGATTTGAGTCGACGGTATACGAGAATGCATCCGTTAGGGCGTTCCACTGCATGCCCAGGGTCTTGGCGGTGCTACTCTTTTCGAACTCGAGAAAGTTTGTTTCCAGCAGATCAGTTTTCGATATTTTTTGGAGGATGTTGGGATGGTTTTCCGTGATCTATTTTAGGGGAAAGCCGGCTGAATTGAGAGCGTCTATAGTCGCTGTTAGGGATTGCTCGGCTGATTGGAGATCATGACTGCCAGATAAAATATCGTCAACATACGTCTCGGATTTTAGTATTGGGGCTGCGCGTGGATGGGAATCGGCTACATCTTTCGACAGCTCGTGCGAATAGCCAGAAAAGGCGCGCAATTAACCCCAAAGGTGACCGTTTTTAACTTGTAGTCCTTTATTGGACTGTGTTCGGGGATTCGGAATATTAACCGTTGGCAGTCTCGGTCATCGGGGTGCAAGAGAATTTGGCGGTACATTTTCTCGACATCGCCATTAAACACATATTTATATGTTCGCCATTTTAACAACAGAAGTCGGAGATCGGGTTGGAGGGTTGGTCCGGTACATAAAACATCGTTGAGGGAGTGACCGGAACCCGACTTTTTAGAGGCGTTGAATACAACTCTGACTTTTGTTGTCTTCTTGTCTGGCCTTACGACTACGTGGTGAGGGAGATAGAATGAGCAGTATTTACCCAGGGATTCTATTTCATTGGGACTGCATTCTTCCATGTGGCCTAGGGACAGAGTACCTGGTCGTATTGCTGCTTGAGATCGCCCTTGTTTGAGAGAGTACGTTCCATGCCATGGAACTGTCGTAGGGCTGCAGTACGGGATTGATCTAGGTCGATATCGTTCGGGAATGTTGATTTAAATTGGAGCCGGACCATGTATCGACCGTCATCCATGCGAGTGGTGGTGCTTTGATAAAATTCTTCGCACATTTTATCTTCTGGGGTTTCCACTCGCGTTCTGGGTATTTCTTCGATTTCCCAGAATTGTCTTAGCTGTTCATTCAGCTGGACATTCGTCACTTCCCACGCTTGAGAGGAGTGTGATCCGACTTTTTCGGGGGTTTGGCCACTTATTATCCAGCCAAATATTGTGTTTTGTGCTAGCAGTGTGGGCGAGATCTTTTCTATGCCATTTAGCATGATTTGAGGGATGAGATCGCTGCCTAACACCAGATCGATTTGGGAGGGATTCTGAGAATTCTGGTCTGCTAGCTTGAGGTGTGACCATTTACGCATTTGGTCGTTATTTAGCCTGAGTGTTGGAGTTGCCTAGTAAGCCGAGGTAGCACTATTGCCTGGGCCTTTATTTTCACCTTGTGGTCATTTGAGACCAGGGCCAGTGAGCATAACTTGTTGGAGGTTTGTACTACTCCGCCTCCAATGCCCGATATTTCAAATAGGGAGTGAGTATATGGGAGGCCTAGCTTGATTTGAGCTTTTGATGAGATGAAGCTACGCTCTGACCCTTGATCCACTAAGGCTCTGAGCCTGAAGCAGTCCCATCGGTGTTCTATGGACACTATCGCTGTGAGGAGAATGATCTTGCTATCATTTTCTGCATGCAAAGATTGGATGCGGGCAGCGTTTGAGGTGGTGGGAAGTTCCTCGTTGGGATCTGTGTTGGCAACGTCCTGACTAGTTGCTACTTGAGCTGTTGTTTTCCGAGGGCCATTGGTTTTATGAGATACTCCGTCGTCGTGGAGGGTGGAGTTGTGGCGACCTTGGCAGTGGAGGCACGTTCTTGTGCTTGTGCAATCTTTTAAGAGGTGGATTTGGGACAGGCAGTATTCGCACATATTGTTTTCTCTCACGAATTTTTTCCGTTCAGGGATTGCCAGCTTTTTGTAATGCAAGCAGCTTTGTAGCGTGTGGGAGGCCTGTTTGCACATTCTGCAGGCGTAGATTTTTTGATGCTCGGCCACATGAGCATTTGTGCGATTTTGGGAGTAGTTGTTGTTCTGCGGGGGGTTGCGGTTTTGGTTAGGGGTTTGAGCCTGCCTGAACTGGGGAATTGTTTTGACTTGAGGGAGGCCTTGAGAAGTTGGTGGAGGGTGGATTATATCGGGGTTTGGCTTGTCGCCATTGATCCACCCTTTTCACTATCTCGTAGCGAGTAGTCAGAAACTGATCGATTTGGGACCAGTTCGGTAGGACTCGTCTGGAGCTTAATGATTGTTCCCAAAGCGCAAGCGTATTTTCTGGGAGCTTGGACGTTACTAAATAAATTAAAATGGGATCCCAACTCTCTGTCGAGACTTGTTGGGTTGCTAATATCTGGAGACAGTTATTAACGGAAGATTGCAGTCTTTGGATTTCCTCACTGTTTTCCGATTGAATCGCTTTTAGATTCATGAGAATTCGGATTTGATTGTCGACCAGGACTCTTTTGTTTTCGTATCGGGATTTCAGAGCTTCCCAAGCCAGAGCAAAGTTGTCATCGATAAGTGGGAATTGCTTTACTATCTGGCCGGCTTTTCCTTGGGTCTTGTACCTGAGGTGGTATAGTTTTTGGGCGCTCGAGAATTTGGGGTGGTTGATATAGACCGCCGTGAACATGTCACGGAAGGACGGCCATTGATCGGAACTCCCGTAAAAGACTTCGGTGTCACAGGCGGGTACTTTGAGATGCATTCCGGAACTTTCTTGGGGAGTGGTGGTTGTAGCGGGGACGGGATTGCTTAGTACCCTTAGCTGGAGCTGATCGCCTATTCTTGCCTTTGTGTCTTCATATGGTATAAGGCAGGCGCGGTATTTGGTGAAGGCTGAGGCCTTAAAGTCGTCGGGAAGGTCGTTGTCATCTGACTCTACGACAGCGTCATATGAGCTCTGTAGCCTTTCCCAGAACACATCGATATTTTTGTCTTTTATTTTTAGGGATGCCTCGGTGTTATCTTGGATGTCGGTTGTACCGAACCGAGCGCAGTAATCCGAAAAGAGATCCGTTTCGGATATAAATTTACTTTCGACCACGCTAGCCATTCTGAAGAGGGACTTGCTTAATTTTATTTTGGCTATTTTGGTTATTTTGGAGATTGCCGAGGGTTTATTTATGCGGGAAAACCAAAGGGATAAGTTTTCCTATTGGTCGAGAGTATAGTAGGCTAAGCTCAGTTAGACTTAATTGGGAGTAGTCTAGGACTGGTTGGGATGACCTGCAGAATTTGCTGCTGGGTATTTCAAACTATGTGGATGTGGCTGAATTTTTTGCTGGGTATCGCAAATAATAATGCAGACGTGGGATATGTATTTAAATTATACCGCAAGGGACACAAGTATAAAAGGGCAATGAGCTAACTTTGTGCAAGTGTGTGTGGGATTTGCCTCGACATTTTTTAATGCACCGCTTTTACTTACAGGTGTATATGGGGGCAGGAATGTATATATATATATATAAATGTATTTTTGGCAGGAAATTATAATTCTGGCGGGAGAAATTTGGATTTGGCGGGAGCCACCAAAATTTATCCGGGGGATATATTTTAATATATGTATATTATGGTACAAGGGGCTGGGTTCTTCTATGGCGACGAAGGACCACTAGTTAACTGAGGCTTACCTGGAGATTTTGGATAATCCTGGTTGGGGTGACCCCTTTGTGGTTGTCCGGCGGTAATGGCGCTTTGACGGCGGGGTGGCGATGCTGGAGTTGCTGGTGGTTGACCAATATCGTGGCTCTGCGATCTTTCGGCCGTTTACGTATGGTTTAATGTAGGTATGGTTTTATGTAGTTGCGGCGAATTCCATCTGGTGGATTTGCGCGGTGGAGGCTGCCACACGTTCATGAGGAGACCCAATAGGGAATTTAAAGGTAAATACAATAGATTGATTTTGAGGGATAATTCAATATAATACAATTCAATAATCGAATACAATACAAGAGACGGGATATATATATAAATTCATAGATATTCGATATAATATAATTCAATAATCGAATCATAAAAGAAGATACGGGTGATATATATAAATTCATACCAATACGTATGTACAAGAGGGTGATGGGACGGGTGACAGCCTATACCGCGTAAACAACACGTATCCATCCGACTCGCAAAGTTCCGGTAACCGTTCTTTGTTTTCGGTCACTTTCTTCCGTAGTTCCATGTATTCATCCAATTGGAAGTATTATGATTTAAGGTCAACGTCTAACATTTTGTGTCCAGTTGTAATCTCGTCCATGTTCATCCGGGATAACGCATCAGGCACTATGTTTTGGGTTCATTTACGGTGTGGGATCGTGAAGTTATACCCTTGCAGCTTCAGGCTCCATCTTGCAAGTCTACCAGCCAGATCCTTCTGGTTCATAAGCCACTTCAGTCTAGCGTGATCCGTTATCACCGTAAAAGGTAAACCTTCCTTCTGAACCTTTTTATACTAATTACAGCCGCGTAGTACTCTAGCTCGGTGATGCTATAATTCTGCTGCGCTTTCTTTCTAATCTTGGATGAAACACCTATATCAACCTGTCCTTCCAAGGAACCTTTTAAGTTGTTTCGGGGTACGTGGCTCGGGAAAGTCCCGCATTGCTGCTACCTTGCTATCATCCGAGCGAATGCACACATCCCCTACCACGTACTTCATTAAAACAAAATTTGCTCCTTTCAACGGTTATCGTCAATTTGGCAGCACGAAGACATTTAGCTGCTACGGATAACGAATATAAGTGATACGGAAAATCATCACAAAATACAAGCAAATCATCTAAGTAAACAAACACAGACTCTCGGAGGGAAGCAAGTATAACTTTATCCATCAGTCGACAAATTCGTTGTGTAGCGTTGCACAGCCCGAGTGGCATGACTGTGAAATGATACAGGGGTCTACCTGGTGAAAGCAGTTTTCTCGTGGACTTTCGCTCTAAAGGTATCTGCTAAAACGCGTCTTTCAAATCAATGGCAGATATGTACCTGGTATTCTGCAGACGGCTTAGTATTCCATCTATGTTAGGGAGAGGTTAGGCATCCTTATTGGTTCGTTCGTTCAGTTTTCGTGCATCCAAACATAACCGGTTCTTCGTTCCATTGACGACAAGTGAGACAGGGGAGTTCCAGCAGCTGTTGCTTTCCTCGATCACGCCCATTTCCAACATCCTGTCCAAATCTGCATAGATCAGTTTCTGTATTGCCGGAGAAATCGGATAATGCCGCTGTTTACCGGGGTTTTCATCTGTCACCTCAATAGTGTGCTGCTCTACATCAGTTGTGCCTAACCCAAGGACTGCAAATGAGGGGAACTGAGTTTTCACGCGATTTAAAGCCATTGCTTCATCAAAATTTAATACATGTTGTACCGCATCGAATGACAAGTCCCCTTCGGCGGGTGTGAGCTCTGACATGACCAAACTATTTGACCTAACGATCGGACCTCTACTGGATACGTTCAGCTGAAGGGCTTGCCAGAAGTCGATCCGTAGACAGACCTCCTGTTGTAACCCCGGCACTATAAGGAACTCCAGCTCTTTAGTGGTATTGCCCCATAATGCTGGAAAACTGACTACCCCTACGACTGCGGTTTCACCCCCGTTGGCTGTCTTAGCATGTTGGCCCTCAATCGGCAGAATCAAATGTTCCTTCCCTGCTAAGATTTTGTCGGAATTCTTCCCCAAGCACCGGAATCGAAGAGTGCTAGCGCTTCCTTCCCGCCGATCTCTGTTTTCGCAAAAAACCTATTGTCTATTTTATAGTTACGATTGTTGTACAAATTTTTTTCTTATTCGTTGAAACCTTTTGCGTTTTTCCCTCATTTTCTGTATTTTCATCAAATTTTTTCCATTACTCTTCCTATTGTTTAACTTTTCACAAAATATCCTCCTATGTGCCTCATAATAATTAATTTTTCCTACATGTAGACTTTCGCCTACAGGCTCATGTTTCTTTTCATTCGTATCATTCAAATCTCTGCAAAATTGTTATCTTCATATCTCTATTTAAGCATCCCCCGGGCGATGTGGAGTCTGGACAGAGTGCCCGGTCATCTCTGCCAGTGCTCGGTTTCCCGCTTCGGGCTTAAACACACAAAATGACGAGTCCCCACCACACGCAAAACATTTCATAAAATGGAAAGACGATTTACACTTAGTGTCTTTCACTGCTTCTGCTATGTAAAAATCTACCGGAATTCCACAGGAAAAACACAATATTAGGTGGAAGGGGGAAGGACAAAACATTTGGTCTTGGATGGGGTTAACACTTCTACTAGGGACGTTTTACGAAATACTTTCACTAGGACGATTGGAATTGGCTGGGACAGGGGATTTTGGCGGGTCTCGTGTAACTGATGCACCGGTTGGGCTCTTGCCTTTGCTGAAAGTTTCCAGCACCAACTCCTCCGGGCAATCTGTCCTTGGCTCCCCATTGACCCCTAACTCACAGACTGGTCTTGCCCTAGACCTATTTTCCTTTATGAGCTTTTGAGCTCTCTTACACTCCAGTTTTAACTCAGCTATTGTATCCGTGTTTGTGGCAAAAGTAGATTTGCCAAGTATGGTTTAAGATTCCTTTAATTACACTGGTTTACAGCCAAAATTCACCAGAAACGCCATTATGAAATACCTATGTAAAATCACCCCCTGATTCCGAAAATCAAGGTTATTTTTAATTATATGGTAACGTTTTTGATATATTTACGAATAACCGCTTTTTCAAAAAAAATAAAAAATTGGGTCCACTTAATCATATATATCTCAAAAACGAATTGAGCCATAAACTAAACTGTTCATACAACACTTTTTGCTAGGCCCTGCAGATTCAAAAACAATGAACAATCATTACGGATTTTAAAAATTTTTCTTTGTAAAAATATAAAAAAATTTCAACTTTGCGAGGAAGGATCTCGAAACTTTTTATTTTATTGCAGATTTTTTTCTCTAAGCTCTGTCTTATTACTCCACGAATTATTTCATTGCACGGTATTGGAAAGTCGTCTTCTACGACGTGAAATGTATGATAAATTAGAAGGTCATCGCCTTTTAAAGCAGCTTTGATTATGCCTAATGTACTGGTTATACCTTGACCAATGCCCTTTAAGTCTGTTATTTGTTTTGCATTTATTTTTTCATGATTAGTTATTTGATTCTTTTTAATTATGGAGATAACTGCTCCAGTGTGTACTAAAAAATTTGAAATTGAGTTATTTAAAGACGTTTTTGTAGATATATAGCTATTTAAGTGTAGATTCAGTACACATATTTTCCTATCTACTGATTTTGAAGTGGAGTTTCTTGGTTTTCCTGCTGATTGCAGCTACGCACATTGCGTGTCTGATTGCGTGTTTGATTATAGGATCTATTTTGGTTTTGCAATCTTCCTTGAGGATTATTATTATTGTTAGTATTCGCTCTAAAGTTATTGTTATATCTTGGTGTGGTCTAAATCTCCTACCTCCGTAACATCCACGGAAATTACTTCGGTATTGGTTTTGTTGACGTATATTTAGAATTGTGTTCGAGCTGCCCGTGATTTGCGTGCAGCTGTTTGTGAACTTTGAGATTGCGTCGTTCACGTTCCCGCCTGCATAATCATTTTCATTTTTCGTTTGAGCAGTTTTTACACATAAATTTGACTGCTGCTTGGGTAGCATATCTCGTTGCCAAGTCTGGTTTTAATCCGTCCGAGATATAAGCTCCTTCCAATGACCTAGTTATCTTTTCTATTTCTGCAGTATACTGGTTTGCAGTTTTGCTGCACTGTTGGATATTTAGTAGTTTTGCTGTCAAAACCTTTACTGATTCGCCTTTTATTGCTGTTCTCAATTTTAGTTTAATTTGTTCAATAGTAGTCTCGTTGCTAATAAAATTTCTTGCAGTGCCTCTTAGCTTGATCTTTATCATGGTTATCGCTAAGGCTTCATGAGTATCCTTGATTTGTTCTAATATATTAGGGGCATCTAAGAAACTATGCAAATTTTCGGGCTTGCCATCAAACTCTGGCAGCACTGATGAGGTAGTTTTGATAAATTCTACTACTGTTTGTGCCATTGTAACTTTTATTAGTGGTGTATGCAGTGGTTTATGTTCTTCCCCTGATGAAGTTTGACTCAAAGGAGGTGAAGGTGTACGGTTTCTTGACGATTCGGTTAGAACGGAGTTAAAGTCAATTTGGAGATTTTCTTCTATCGTAGTTGGTATGGGAATTTCAATGTTATATCTTGCTAATGAAGATACTTATTTATACTTTACTGTTGAAAAAATTTGGTGACCTTCTTTTTGGTGATCGTTAGTAAGTATGTGATTTACTTTACTGATCAATTTTTTACAACATTTAGAGCTTCTAATATTATATTTAAATGCTTTGCTATTGTTTCTGTTTTTATGGTAATATTCTTGTTTATGCACTTGTATGATTTATCGGCTTTTAATTTTTCTTCTGTTAATTTATCATGGATTCCTTGCCATGTATTCATCTCTATTTGAAATTTCCTTTAAACTCTTTGTACATTATTTAATTGTCTCAATTTGTTTTTTATGTAATTTTTTATTAAAATTGCAATTGCGACAATCAAAAATGTAGTTACACAAACAAAAATAGTTAACCATTTACCAGAAATTTCTTCTTTACTTTCTATACTCGCTTTTGGTTCATGCTTGACCAATTTATTTTCAAGGTTGTTTTCGCTATTTTCCTTACCAACTTCGTATCCTCTTAGTATACCATTTAATATGGTTTTCCACCATGCCGTGTTTAAAAATTATTAACGAAAATTTGTAAATTTTTTTTATTTATTTATTTATCAACCATCATATGACTTAATACGCTTTAATTTTAAAATTTATAATTTTGTATTTTTAAAAATTTATTTTTCGTTTGGGAAGACCATTCTTAACATCCTAGCTGTTTCTTCTTCCCTTGTTGTAGGGTTTTTAACATCTTCTATTGTAGGTTCCCTAGTAATTCCTATTGTCTTCCAAAATGATTTTAACCATTTCAGTTGTTTTTCGTAGTCTACCTTTCCTTTATCTATAATTACTTTATCTTCCCATGCAATGGGTATTTAGCTGGCATTCCAATTTACTCAAACAATTCTTTAATTTTTAAAAATGTTTAAAAAGATTCTTTTTCTTTCTTTAAGTCTTTAAATATATATATATTTTTTTTGTTTTTAATATCTCCTATTGTACAAAAAAAATTCTAGGCAAAAATATAATTTTTGCCAATGGTTAAGCGTCACAGGGCCGCTCAAGTTATTCTAAGTTTTAAATTATTTAAATATACTTAATATCCGCTGCCAGTCGTATTGCCCATTATGTCCTGTCATATAATATTAGTTGCTTTGTTGCCGATTTATATTACACTTCTTTATGCTCGCCGGCATTCCCTTCAATTGTGATATTTGTTCATTCGAGCACCCGTCAATAACTCCTTCGTTTTGTCCATCATACTTTTTGCTACAGCTTTATTAACATAATAATAATTGCCTTTTAAGGTGGGTTTGTTTTTCTTCAGTAGTATATTTTCCAAGCAGTTTTTTCTTCAAGCACATTTCTCGATATTGTGGAAGTACGTTTAGTAGATTTTCTATTTTTTTAAACTTAGCAGGACCTTTCAGATCTTTAGCCAGATCTGTCAGGATCTTTTCCTCCAGCAAGATCATTAGCAGTGTTGCCAATTTCTGATCAAGCTGGCAGGATTTTCCTCCAACTAGATTGTTTAGCAAATTTGCCAAGTTAATCTAGTTTGTCAGGATCGCCATGAAAAGGTTTATATATTTAAAAATAAAATATTTGCTCGCTTTGGTAGTCAGATAGTAATTGTCTTTATTAAAAGAAATTCTTTCCCTTTTATACATAATTTCTTAACCTATACATTCCTAATTATTCTAATACTTACGAACTAAAAATTTGTAGATTTGTATATATGTAGATTTGTATTAATGGTATGCATTAGGCTGGGTCGATTTGTGGGGAGGCAAAAAAATCGCTCATTGCTCTGTGAAAATCATATTCTAGGGATTAAAATAAGAAACTTTGCCAAGAAACCATACCTCTAAAACGAATTCTGATGTCCGCCCCCCCCCCCCCCCCCCTTTGGGCCGTAGGGACAAATTTTGAAAAATCCCACTTTGAAATGCCTATGTTTTTTCTTTTTAGATTTTTTTTTTCTCTTTAGAAATTTATTTAGTCAGAACATATGTAAATGCAAAAATGAATTAACCTTAGTAATAGAAAAGAAATTAAAAAAAATTATTAGAAATTAGCGTTTTTACAACCCCCTTTTAAAACCAAGACTTCACTGTGGTGCATTTGCATGTCGTAAACATAGTTGTGTGGGTTTTTTATTCAACCGTTTTAAAAAATGAAGGTATCACTGTGACACAATTGCAGATCGTAAAATTGCTTTTGTTGTTTTTTTCAAGCCACCACAAGACACAGCAGGTAGAATTGAAATTACCCCTACCCAAAAGTTCGACATCAGAATTCGTTTAGAGGTATGGTTCCTTCGGTAAAGTTTCTTATTTTGATCCCTAGAATACGATTTTCACAGAGCAATGAGCGGTTTTTAAATCGACCCGCCCTAGTATGCATATATGTAGATTTGTATTAATGGCATGCATATGCGTAGATTTGTGTTAATGGTATGCATATGTGTAGATTTCTATTAATTGTATGCAAAGTCGGCAGATTGATATTTATATGAACCATGTAAAATGTTTGTATGTGAATATTTGGGTAATTGACATTAACAAAGTAAGCAATGTAAATTAGTTGTGTGTAAATATTTTGGTGACAAACTAACATTGACGATCGGCAAGTGTATTGAACGGGGTGAGTGACTGAGCAAAAAATAGTGAACTGACAAGGGTTTCATATTCGGCAATCCATTGATGTTGGCTTACCGCTGTGTTGGGTAAATGTAATTTATTTCGCATAATATTGTAATATGATTATGCTATGACTGTGTGTGGTCGGTTCACAAAAATACATTGGCATAGAAGTTCATGATGCGTAATGCCGTAAATGTATTGCATAGGTGGGCATGACGCATAATGCTACACTCCGCATCATGGGCCATGTAGAAGGACGCCAGGATAAATCCCTGGCTATTCTTTGGCTCAACGGCCACCACTACGAGGTCCTCAGTAGTGTAATCAGGCAGCATGTATGAATGCACCTGTTTCCTTATCATTACTACAGCTCGCACCCGTCTTTCCGTTTGCGCATAGTAAATGCCAAACCCGCGCGCGCTAAGTCCAGAAACCTTTCCTCCCAATAAGAGCCACGGCTCCTGTATAAGCGCCACGTCAAACGAACCCTCCTCAAGGGTTAGGAGGAGTTCGCTCGACGCCACTTTACTGTGTTGGAGGTTTGTCTGTAGAACTCGCAGCAACATTGGGCTCTTTGTCCCACTCCAGCACCTTCGTGGTGCCCCCTTGCCCTTTTGGTTTTTTAGAGTATTCGAGGCCCCCTTCAGCCTCTCGTAACTGTTGTGCCGCGTGTTCCTCTGTGCGAGTCACAGCACCATTTGGCGGTTGGTCCTCTTCTAACACCTTCGTGGGGACGTCGGGGACCTCCACCTATCTTTTTTGGTCCTTTTCGACTTCGCCCCCCTCTAGCGTGTTAGGGCTTTTATCCTCGGGACTTCTTTTCCTGAGTCGCATGTAAATTTTGCCAGTGCCAAAGGATATTTTGCAAGCTGCGTGTACAAAATATCCTCCGCCTGCTTGTTTATTTGGAAGATGTAGAACTGACCTTCCTCGGTAGGCCAAGATACAGTAAGTACCTTCCAATCCTGTGTCGGTATGTTCTGATTCTGATTCTGTAGAAGTCGCAGTGTATCCTCCGACTTCATCAGGCATGGTATCCATACCTTAACTTTTGGTACCGTAGGGATTTGCGCTTTATCCACCACCTTAAACCGCGCGTTCGTGCCTTGCCTTTGGAGGTTTAGAACCACTTCCTCCTGCCACCGCAAGCTCGCGATGTTGTCGCACGCTATCATCTTTACACCATTATACCATCCCCCGAATCAAAGGTTGGAAGGGGTTTACTTGATTGTTCCCGCATCATCTTAAGCATTAAGCTAATAAGCTCCCTTTCCACAGATCTCCACTTTTCAGTAGTCATTTGTCCGAAAAGACTGCTGCAATCAACCAGCGCCACAGTTAGTGACTGCTTTGCCACATCACTCATCTTCTCGGGAAAAGCCGGAGTCTTAGTGTTATCTCCCTTTAGCACCTCCAAGAAAGCCGGAGTCTTAGCGTTAACTCTCCTTAGCACCTCCGAGAAAACCGGAGTCTTGGCGTTAACTCCCTTTGGCTTATCTCCTACTTCCGTAGTTGGAACTTCCCTCTGACTCGCAGCTTTCGAGGTAGTTGCTGCCTCACTATTGGGCCCAATCTGTCTTACAGCTCTTTTACTTCCTCTGCTTCGTACCCCTCTCCACTCTTCTACTCCGTTTTCATTTGTGTGCTTCTCCAACACGGAGTTCATTGAATCAGCACTATCTCGCTCCCCGAGTGCGACGCATCGCTTAATTCGTATTTGTCGTCCTTGGTTTGCGACTCAGTCCTTTCATCTTGGTCGTACGACCACCTGCCCGACAAGGCGGGCTCAGCGGTCCAGTATTATATAAGGGGAAAAAACCGACCTCCACAGCATCGCCCCTTACTGTGGTAAGGCTAGCAATACTTGCCGAGGTGGCCCCAGGCTGCAAATCGTCCAATAGCCACGGTCCGCATAACACCCTGGATTAGGGGGTTGGCAGTTCTCGGTCACCGACATCCCGCCGCCCTTCTATGAGGCGAAACGGCGCCTCATATTCGGGCGCTATGGAGTTCGGCTAAGCCCTCACACCAACGACAAGGTGCCAACCTTAGTGAGGGTTGCAATCGCCAATTATTTCATTTTTTTTTTTTTCGGGATCAGCCAAATACCACCGAGCCAGCAGTATCGTCAGGTCTAAGAGCTAAAACAGCTACCCGCAACGACAACAAAATAACAGAGGCCCACCTCAACGGCCTCCTGCTGCACCAACAACAACAACAAAAAGGCAGAGGCCCACCCAATTGCCTCTGGCCATACCAGCAACGACAACAAAACAGCAAAGGCCCACCTCAACGGCTTCTTGCTGCACCACCAACAGCAACAACTGTGAGTGAGTCCGTTTCAACTCAAGAACAATATACACAAATTTTATTTAATATTATAACAATTTAGAATTTGGGGGATAAAATAAATAAATATTGGTTAACTTAATTAGATAAACCAAGAAAAACAAAATTACTAGACTAGGAATTAATGAAATACATATATTTATCTACACATACCATTTAGCGATATTTGTTGAAACAAAGATAGGACAACTCAAAATATGAGAGGAAATTAATAAAAAAGTAATTACACATTGGAATTTAATAAGAATGAATTATATACATAAGAGTAAAATGAATGTTTTAGTTAGAAGTAAATAGAGTGTATGTTACTAGTTATCACAAGGGCATACGCACCTAAATATAACGTAATAGCATAAGTATTTACATATATTATGTAGCCTATATATATATGTATATAAATACATAGTTTTTTTTTGATGAATATTACGACCAAAAGCAACGAGTATAGGTACATAGTAACAAACGCGCTAAGCCGGTTGAGATCTTTAAGTTTTTTTTATTAGAATTATCTAGTATGTCTTTAACAACTGAATATTTATTAATTAAATTACACAACATTAGGCGTGGCAGTTACATTCGTATGCACATAAATGTAAAATTTTGTATTTGATTATATGTATATTAATCTTTTTTTTTTCTTCCTACAAATTTTTTGGTGAGAGTTAAATCTATTATCTTCAATATATACCCCAACCCATATACATAAATACATTTCTATACATACACAAATTAACATAATTGTAATAACATGTGTACGAATAAAGATGTTATGAACTAAACTAAATTTACTAAAAATCAAAATAAAATACAATTAAAATAAAATGCAAATAAAATAAAATAAGATAAAATAAAATAGAATAAAATAAAACAAAATTACACTAAAGTGAAATAAGATAAACTAAAATACAATAATAAACGTAGAATAGGATAAAATTAAAAAAAGGGGCTTTCCTATAACCAGTCGGCAATTCAAAAAAAAAACCTAAATATGAATATGAAATAGAGGAAGCTTTTAAATGGAGAGTTCAGTTACACGTCAGGATGTTATCTTAACTAATTTAGTTTTAGAAATTAATGTAGTCTGATTCTCTCAAATTTTGAAATGCACACAACACTGAGTTTTTTTTTATGCTTAGGATTTCCCTTATAATATTTGAAGTAAGTTTCTAATATAAGGTCAGCTTTATTTGTGACAATCAATTAAGGTGTTATATCTGAATGTTTGCAAGGAATATCGTCTTACAAAATCAATATCCAAACAGATTTAAAAATTGTTTTTTAGTTGATTGTAGCGCTTAAATAGGCATTTTTGACAGCTTTTTCTTTTTTGAAAAGCATGATAGGATTTTTCTGTTTATGGCGCAGGACAGCAAGGTTGGCAAAGCCCCGCCCAGCCGACATGACTAGCCACAGCGCCACTAGATCATGCCGACTGTCATCCTTGCTACTCCACCAAAGATGAGTTTCCATAACAAATAATTGTTGAAAGTTTATAATAACAGAATCTAAATGACTAAAAATTAACAAAAAGCCATAATATGTAAATAAAAAAATAAATGTAGGGCGCGATAACCTCCGAAGAGATTTTAGGCCGAGCTTCTCTTCCAATTTGCGTCGTGCTCCTTTTTAATTTTTCCTACAAATTGGCGGGACGGGACCTACTTGGTTTATGCCGACTCCGAACAGCATCTGCGGGGCAAATGTGTTTTCACTGAGAGCTTTTCATGGCAGAAATACACTCGGAGTGCTTGCCAAACACTACCGAGGGGCGACCCCGCTTAGGCAAATTTTCTTCTAATTGAAAAACCTTATTTCTAAAATTTTGATGTTGCTTTGCCCGCTACCATCACACCACGCGGAATGTACTGTGAAAGCGGAGAGCTCTGTTAGGGACATTTAAAGTCAACTGCCCAAGTAGTTCTGAGCAGTCAGTGGCACCAGATATTATGTCAAAAATAAACATTACATCTTGAACAAAACGTCTAACTTCAAGTGGCAAGACATTGATAAGCATGCATCTTGCATTGTAGGTGGCAGGGGATTAACAAAGTGTAGAGGTTGAAGCGCAAATCGTATGAAATTGCGCTGAATTCTTTTAATTCTTAAAGAGTGTAAAGGCATTGTATAAGATTTTCCTGGTATACGGGTCCTTGAAATCCTTAGCATATCGTCGCAAGAAAGCTAAGTTGGTATAAGCCTTAGGTATGAGAAAGTTTACATGATTACAAAAAGTAAAAGATGAGTCAAAAATTACGCCAAGATCGCGAAACTCATTAATTGACGCAAGAGTTACATTTGAAGTCGAGTATGCGAATAAAACCACATTCATAGACTTAGTATACGTCATGTGACAGCATTTACTAATATTGAGTCGCAAATTATTTTGAAAGGACCAATTATTTATAGCATTCAGATCTTCTTGCAGACGCAATGCATCAGAAGTACAGGAGATCATCCGAAAGAGTTTTAAGTCGTCAGCATAAAGCAAATAATTCGAATAGTTTATGCATGGGCCAACATCATTAATAAAAATTAAGAACAAAATAGGACCAAGGATGCTACCTTGTGGTACACCCGAGGTTGCTGAAAATTCATAAGACTTAGTTTTCTCGATTTCAACAAAAGATATTCTATTTTCCAAATAGGACTTCAGCCACGACAGAAAGCTTGAGTTAAAGCCCATGTTTTCAAGTTTCCACAGAACTAATTTATGCGAAACTGTGTCAAAAGCCTTAGAAAAATCCGTATATATGGTGTCAACTTGACATCCATCCTTAAACGCAAAGACACAAAACTGAGAGAAAACAGCCAGATTTGTAGCAGTCGAACGTTCCGCAATGAATTCATGCTGAAATGGATCGACTATTTATTGATAGCGAATGATAAATTGTTTTTAACTACCTTTTCAAAAAGTTTTGAACATGTTGACAGTTTGGATATTGGCCTGTAATTCTTTACTTCATTTTTATGCCAGACTTGAAGATAGGGGTGTAATAAGTATGTTAAGTGGAGATAAATAAAACAATCTTTAGCTCTAATTGAACTTGATAGTGCGTTTTATTTTCTAATGTTATTTTCGTGTAGATACGATACAGGTTGACGTCCAACAGGGGGGAACTCGTTCTCAGCTGTCAATTACATTGATGGGTGCGTTCAGTGCTAAGTGACATCTGGTGGCAATAATTTTATTACACTAGTGGCTAACAATATTATTACAACTTTTCTGTTTTATGGTAAGTGTTTAATACTGTTTTCACACAGAAACTTAATGATCTCATTTCACCTGCTAATGAAATCGTAAATTTTTTGCTTTCACACAGAAATAACTGCTCGATTAGTATGAAGGATGAGACAGACAATCATGGCGGAACGATACAAGGTGGGAGCATGGTGGTATACCCACAAACAAAAAAAATTCCATGTACTTGTAAATTCGATGGACAAATGTCAAAATCGCACTGCGCCGGTAGTTGATGTATCAAATCAAATAAAAAAGGTTATAATCAGCTGTTCGATGCGGCCACCTTGTATCGTTCCGCCATGCAGACAATGACATTTGCTTTGACAAATGACATTTTTAAGCACTGAACACACCAAAAACTAAGAAGCGGAAACGGAAGCGTAACGCTGCCAACAGAGTTGCATTGTGCTTTTGACTTCATTAGGCATTCGATTAGCAACTAATGAAATAATAATAGATTCAAATTTTGTAGGGAAGATTGAGCTCAATAAGCGTCTTAGTGTAGAAAATTGCCTTTATTATTTAATAAGCCGTCTGTGTGAAAATAGTATAATGTAGAACAGAGCATGAAGTATGCAAGTTTCTTAAATTAATTCCAACCACCTCTGAGGTGGACAACTAACACGACCACTACGTGTCCTCTTAACTGCTGGATCATACCCGTTCACCACTTCAGGTGTCTCGGGATCCCTTGCCGACTCTGCGTCTGACTCTGAACTACCAGCGGTTTGATATTCATCCGATAAGGCATTCCTATAGTTCAGCACTGGTAGAACTTGTTCATACACATTACACTCAAGTGGTTAATTGACATTGTTAACATGTTGTTGTACGTTTCGCCCCGGTGGGGGAATTATCTCAATTGGTTTCAAATTATCTGACTTGTTTTTATGAGATCTCACATTTTCCTCAAACATTACTTCTCCCTCATTCACCACGGTATTCTTTGTTTTAGCAATTAACCGTCGGTTACGTCTAAAATGATTCTCAAATTATTCTTAATAATGTATGATCGACCATTTACATTGCTAACAATGGTTCCATAATTCCATTCATTTCCATTTTTCTTAAAGATAACGAGATCACCCAAATTTAACTCGGGCAGTGCATTCCGATCATAGTAATACTTTTGCTTTTCTTTTTTTTTCTAATTTTTTCTTGAACAGTTTCCTCACATAAATTGCTTCGAGTCAACAACGAATCTGCCATTGGCATTCTCATCTTGACCTGCCGCCCAAACAACGACTGAACTGGTGCCAATCGCATGCTTGCTACAGGAGTTTTATTATATTCTAATATCCTATATTGATTTTCTGTATCCCGCCCTTCTACACAACGCTTCATTTCATTTAATCAATTACTTTGTGGATATCGCGGGCTAGAAAATTTCATTATGATATTATACTCATTTGCGAATTCCTCAAATTCACGCGGATTAAATAGTACATTATCCTATTTAAATACAGTTGGATACCATAACTTATCAAAGTTACACTTTAACTTCTCGATGATGTGCTGCGACATTTTCTTCTTTAAGTGTTCCACAATTATATAACCCGAATATGCATCTGTCACTGACAAAAAATCTTGTCCTGTATACTCAAACAAATCCATCGACACCATCTGAAACGGATACCTCGGTAGTTCTTCCTGAACCAGTTCCTCCTTTTGATGGTTACGTGTAAATTTTTCACAAATGGTACAAGATGTTACCATCTCCCTTATTTGACTGTTCATGCTAGGCCAATTATAATGCATTCTTGCACGTGCAAGAGTCTTTTCGATTCCTAAGTGGGGTGCATGTAACCATTTACTCAGTATTCCTTGTAACTCTTTTGGAATTACCAGCCGATGATCTCGAAATAACATTCCATTCTCAAAATGAAGTTCGTTCTTGAATTTGTGAAACACACGACACAGATCGTCCAGTAGATGATAATTTGGCCACCCGTCTTCTACATATCGACAAATTCGCACAAAGGTTTCATCACGCTCAGCGATTGAGCGGTATTACTTGTAGTTTTGTTCCGACAAACACGCTGATTTAGTAACCGAATGTATCATTCCAGTTAAGACTGGCTCCTCTGTACACTCAGACAATTGGGCCCGTGACAGGCAGTCAGCCACAAGCATTTCTTTACCCGGCTTGTAAACAACAGACATCTTTGGGTATTTCAAAAGTGACATGAGCATTCGTTGAAGCCGCATTGTCACATCATCTATATCCCGCTTGACCAATGTTTCCAACGGCTTATGATCGCGTTCAACCACAAATTCGCGACCCTACAAGAAATAATGAAACCGGTGACATGCGAAAGCTATTGCCAACATCTCCATTTCGATCTGAGTCCATTTTTATTCGCTTTTACTTAGCGTTCGAGACGCATATGCCACAGGATGCCCATTCTGAGCTATAACACAACCTACTCCATTCTTAGATGCCTCAGTTTGCACAATGACTTGCAACTTTGGATCATAAATAGCCAAACCGGTTCCGACGTTACTCTTTAAAGCAGACTTTTAAATTCTCAATCATGATTTTCTGTCCACTCAAATTATGCATCGTTTCGCGTAATTTTCCATAAACGTGCCAACTGTTTTGACAAATTTGGAATAAATTTAGCCAAATATTTAAGAATACCCAAAAACCTCGAAACGGCGGCCTTATCCGTCGGTTTTTTCATGTTTAAAATCGCATCCCTATACTTTAAATTCACCTTGACTTTCCCGTCAAACAAAATGTGACCCATAAATGTTACCTTACGCTTACGATATTGAATTTTATCAGGATTAAATTTAATTTTATATTCACGAGCTCTTTGCATTACTTTATTCATGATTTGATCACGTTCTTCTTCCGTTTTTGCACAAATACCGACATCATCAAAATAAATAATCACTCCTTCTATATCTCCCAACATTTTGACCATTTCGCGCTGAAACAATTCGGGTACAAAATTCAACCCAAATAGTACACGACTAAATTTATATCGACCAAAGGAAGTCATAAATGTGGTTAAATCGGAACTCGCTTCGTCCAATTTCATCTGCCAATAGCCACTTTTCAAATCTAACACCGAAAAAACGTGTTCATCCGCCAACCCAGACGATCAATCATCTATCGTCGGAATCAAAAAGTGTTCACGCTTGATACACTCGTTAAGTGGTTTCGGATCTAAATAAATACGAAGTTCATCCGAGTTTGCCTTTTCAGTTCAATTTCAAACTCCGCGAACGGTTGCTTTTCTTTCTGCAAGATATTGTTGAACTTGAGCGATTCCATGGTTGTATATTTCTTTGGTATGCAATATCCATCGAAAGCCTTCAACACATCATTTAATGAGTGCTGGTTGACTACTGCAGTAGTATTTGGATCCCCATGTGGAACAACGATACTCTCTCCTATAATTGCATCTTCTGTTCCATCGTTAGGAAATAAGATGTTAAAAATTTCCCGCGCTTGACGGCCACAAACCATAAAAATGTTGCAATTTTTGTCGATTCAGTTTCCGTTGCTTTACCATTGCCCGCATGTACATCAAAAATTCATTTTTTCATGGTCGCCATTCTTTTGCTACATTTGTACAATCCAATTCCTTTGGTAACCGATCGTTAGACAGGTTTAAATGTTAAATGCTTGCTTGTCGATGAAATGTCACCCAATATTTGCGATATATCTAGTTACGATGATGACTCTGTGATCATATTCACGTTTCAGATAATGATGCTCCTACAATCCATGGATTTTCCAACTATTGCTAGGTGTTGCACGCTATTTTACAACGTGGCGTAGCCCTTATACGTTCCTCTGTTCAGTACTGTTTTACTAAATAAAATACGCTCTCCAAATGCGATCCAGAAACGTTTTAGTGTGTTTTCCTTCTGACACCATGTAATAGTATGGTAATTGGAGTTAAATAAAACAATTTTTGGCTCTAATTGAACTTGATAGTGCGTTTTATTTTCTAATGTACTTTTCGTGTAGATACTGGGGGGAACTCGTTTTCAGCTGTCAAATACATTGATGGGTGCGTTCAGTGTTAAGTGACATATTTATTCTTTATTCTTTCTTTATTTAATTATAAGTCTTTGGAATACAATCCTTATAGTGTTTTCACACAGAAACTTAAAGATCTCATTTCACCTTCTAATGAAATCGTAAATTTTTTGCTTTCACACAGAAGTAACTGCTCGATTAGTATGAAGGATGAAATGTCAAGCGAATAAAATGACAATGCTATATGACAGACAATCATGGCGGAACGATACAAGGTGGCAGCATGGTGACATACCTACATACATAAATAAGAATTCCATGTACTTTGTTTTTGTAAATTCGATGGACAAATGTCAAAATCGTACTGCGCCGGAAGTTGATGTATCAAATCAAATAAAAAAAGGTTATAATCAGCTGTTCGATGCGGCCAGCTTGTATCGTTCCGCCATGCAGACAATGACATTTACTTTGACGAATGACATTTTTGAGCACTGAACACACCAAAAATTAAGAAACTGAACGCTCCCAACAGAGTTGCATTGTGCTTTTGACTTCATTAGGCATTCGATTAGCTACTAATGAAATAATTATAGATTCGAATTTTGTAGGGAAGATTGAGCTCAATAAGCGTCTTAATGTAGAAAACTGCCTTTATTATTCAATAAGCCGTCTGTGTGAAAACAGTATTACAGACTAGGTACTTAACTAATTTATAGGTTACATACTAATTTTGTGTATAAATCGAACCACTTATAGGGCTGAGTTAAGCATCGGAAAAAAGCATTAATTGGCATCGAAAAATCCAAAGTGATAGCATAACTTAGTGAATTAAACACCCTTAAAGCACGATTTACGGGAGCATTACTAGCATATGGCGTTCTCGTATTAACCCCATAGAAAGGAGACACATTACGAAGAAACCGTTGAGGGACATTAAACCGAATCCTTTCTAATAAGTATGGACAGTCAATTAGGCCCTTGACAATTTTAAAAGTAAAGGACAAGGAGAGTATAGATCTTCGACTCTCCAAGGATTTGAGACTTAATAGTGTAAGACGAGCAGTATAAGATGGTATGGGCTCCTCAAAATTTAACGTCCAAAGAGCATACTTAAGAAAGCGTTTTTGTATTCTCTCTAGTCTATTTATAGCTGTCATAGTACTAGGTCTCCAAATAAAGACAGCATATTCTAAATGAGACCTGACAATAGAAGTATAGGGAGCTTTAAAAGTATAAGGGTCACTAAACTTCGCGGAATTGCGCCTAACAAAACCCAGCATTGAGTAAGATTTAGAGATAACGTGGCTAATATGACTATTGAAGGAAAACTTGCTATCAAATATAACCCCAAGGTCCTTAATCTCACTAAGGCATTGATGTTCACAATTAGAATGACTTAGAATAGGTCACATGAAATAATTTAGATTCATTTAAGGACAGGTGAGGCTTGAGACACCACAGATGTAGCTTGTTAATGTCATTTTGCAATTTCAATGTATCATCAGGCGACTTAATAATTGAGAACAATTTTAGGTCATCAGCGTAAAGGAGACATTTAGCAAATGTAAAGCAATTGCTAATGTCATTAATAAAAATATTAAATAATAATGGACCTAGTATACTCCCCTGTAGTACCCCTGAAGAGGCAATAACGGGAATATAAGACTCCCCATCAACAGTGACAACACTCCGCCTCCTGGATAAATATGAACTTAACCATAACAGAAAGGAAGAATGAAAACCAAGGCATCCTAGTTTTTTAATTAGGACTATGGGAGTCCCTATAAAAGGCTCTTGAAAAGTCAGTATAGATACAATCTACCTGCGAGCCAGCTGAAAAATACTCACTGAAAACAGCAAGGTTAGAAATCGTGGACCTCTCCGCAACGAAACAATGCTGATAAGGAGAAATAAGGGACTTAACCGCAAAGTTCAACTTAGCATAGACTGCATGCTCAAAAATTTTGGAAACAGTGGTCAATTTGGATATGGGTCTGTAGTTACGCACATCATATTTGTTGCCACTCTTGAAGATAGGCGTAATAAAGATTAACCTTCCAATCATCAATAAAATTCCCAGAGGAGAGTGATTTGTTGAAAATAAGTTAGAGAGGTCAATTTTTCAATAAGATGGGAGAAAATCCGTCTAAATCTGTTTGAGAAAAAAACTTAAGATTGTTAATAGTTCCACTGATATCATCAGAAGAAATATGTAGAGCTCCAAAATTTAAGGCAGAGTTCAGACTATTTGAAAAATCAAGCGGTTGATAACTATCATCCACAGAAAAATTGGATTTAAAAAATCAGCAAATAAGTTAGCAGCCTCATTTGGAGTTTTCGCCGATTTATCATCCAGGAAAACTCCGGTAGGCACACTAGCGGAACACTTTTTGTCCTTAAGATATTTCCAAAAACTTTTTGGATTCGATTTGATGTTACCCTCGATATTGCGCATATACTCAGAATAAAGAGTTTTATTCAAAATATTAAAATCTTTAAGTGCGAATTATATTTACTGAAGAACATGCTACTCTTATTCTTTTGACATTTTTTTAAGAATTTGTTTTTAAGATTCTTGAGTTTTTTTAATTCGTTAGTGTACCAAGGTAATTTGTACGCTCTTTTTACCCGCAAGGGTATTCTATCCAAATATTGGGTGAATAAAATATACTTAAAAGTGGAAAAGCTAACAGAAGTATCAAGCTCACCAAGTAGCTCCTCCCAATTTATTTCAAGTAAAAAATCATTGAGACTTGCAAAGTCACACGAAGAATAATTAAAGATTAATCTACTGTCAGTAGTAACCGGAGTTACTGGATTTAAGCACTCACTAACTTCACAACAAAAAATTGTCACTTATGAATATGAGATCCAATAATCTATTTAGAGTATTAAAATACTTATTAATTTGAATTAAGTTAAGAGTAAGTACATTATCGATAAAGTACAACTCCTGATTTGAGATTACATTATTGGGCGTCAGACCGTATTAATTAGAAATGCTGGTTGGCCAATTAATGTTAGAGAGATTAAAATCGCCAAGCACACAGAGATGGTGCTTTTTAACGGGTTTTAGGGCTAATGATGCAATGTTGTCTTGTATAACTCAAAAGAGCTGCCCGGTGGCACGTACGACACGAGAATATATAAAGAGCCTTGCGGTGTGGAACCGCTAACACATACACAAAGCTGATCCAGTAAAGAGTCACCATTCGAAAGTGGACTAAAGACGCTTGCCATTGACACTTAATGGCGATAAGAACACCACCTCCTCGAAGGCAGTCAGTTTTTTCAGCATCACGACCTTTACGAAATACAGTGAACAAATTTGAGTTGAAGAGTTCACCATCAAAAAATTTCTTTATTAACTATGTTTCAACGAAAACAAAGATGTCCTAATACATTAGCTCACTAAAGTTGTGAACCAATTCAGACTTGGTTCTCATACTAGAAACATTATGAAAGTAAATTTTCAGCTCACTATTATTGTTTATGTGTAATCGGGTACTACTTGCTACGCCCGTAATAGCTTTCGTCGACCCTTCCGAAAAATCTGAAAAGGCTTTGCGGTAACATTTGTTGGCTTGATATCCGAGAATAATAATTTTTCATAAGAGGACTCAGGAACTCCTAATTTAAAATTAATCCTATTCAGGGATTGAGTTGAGACGTCTTTCTTTATCAGTTTAAAGCATGAAAGTAGAGTCCTATCTAAATCAATTTGTTTAGCCACATAATTTTTTATATCACCCGCCGATACGGATGGTGAGAAAGAAGCCAAATGGAGCCATTTGTAGCGGTCAGCGACATTCAGATCAATATTGTCATTAGTTCCTCTTATGCGAATATTAATATTTTTATTTTGACGTTTATGCGACAGCTTTACCCCTTGTGCATTTTCAGCAACATTATTAGGCATAACAGTAGGCATATGAGAGGAAGCATCAGCTTCAGACGCTGACACCGCAGTCACTGCAGCCGTAGTAGTAGTAGTAGCACGAGCATTTTTATTATTGTTTCTGGCCCTTTTATTCGTCACCTTCACCCACTGATCATTATCGGTGACATTGTTAGTGATACTAGTGTTAACAATTGGCGAAGGAGAAGCAGAAGCTTCGGATACTGGGGTCGCAGTCAATGCAGCCGTAGTTGTGACAGTAACGCAAGCATTAGCTTTACCAATCGACGCACACGCATTAGCGTCAGCCGAAGAATTAGATGGGATGTCAAAAAGAGTTATTGCCGACGTCACAGCGCACGAAGCTGTTGATGGCATTGGGCAAGCCATTGTTCTTGTGGGAATGATATTAGAATTGACACTCTTGTTCGGTAATAGAGTATGAGCGTTAGGGTTGAGTGATAGCCTATGGTTTTTTTTTTGTAACGGCCTAGCAATGAAAAGTTGTCTTTATAAGAATTAACCAAAACCTCCAAATATTATTTTCACAGAATGGCGTTTTGAAGTGCCCCCAGACCCAAGAATTTGAGCAAAATAATCGCGATTTTACAAAGCTCATTATTTACATATTTATTTTATTTCTTTTTTACTATACAGAACTTTAGTAAAATTACATATTATAACTAAAAACGAGAATTTTTTATTGGGATTTTACAGTTTTTTGTTGATAATAGTATGTTTCTAATTAAGTGTATAAGTAAAAGTTTTACTGGCGCATACTAGGCCATGAAAATCAGTAGGTTTTGAAATCAATGAGCACAGTAACAACGAGCGAAAGTAAATCAATGACAAAAAAAAAAAAAAAACAACAAAAAAAAAATTGTACATATCGTCTTTTTCAAAGTTTAGTTGCGGGCACCTCTAAACATACGATGAGTGAAATCAAAATTTTCTACCTTATTTCTGGTCTAGAAAGGCAACTTTCTGGAGGTCAGCCAAAAGCGATTTCGAAAAAAAATAAATTCACTCCAACCCAATGAGCGTAGAGAGTGTGCCAACGAAAGATGGAACAGGCGTAGCACACGTTGATAATGTATTAACTGGCATCGAAGAGTGATTAGCTTCGCTGCTAACTCTTAACTTGAAACTGTCAAAGGCAACATTGAAAGAGTTACGAAGACTTTTTCTTTAGGGGTGAGGGCAGCAATCATTTTATCTTTATCAGCAAGTTTGCTTTGAAGAGATTGAAGGGCCGAATTTATTTTGGCAGATTCCAGCACTAGCTTATTGTTTGCAGCATTAAGCTCAGTCACCAAATATAACACACTAGCATTTTCGGTTTGAAGAGATGTTGTTAGATCAAATTACACTAGTGGCTAACAATATTATTACAAGGGGTGATAGACGGCCGCTTCCAGCGATCAACAAAAACTCCAGCCAATAGCGAAATATTGAAAATGTGGCACAATGGCACACAAAGAGAAGTACTACACTTCTTAAATAAAAAAGAGGACAATCCATCAATATAATTTTTGATTGAGGACTGTAAGGAGGATATACGCAAGATAATATCGGTTTCAGATACGGACAAAGACCCAAAGTCTAAAGGTTATCAGTAAGATACCTGTTATCAAAGTTATCGGCCTAAACAACAAAAGTAGATTTGAAAAAGTCAGGAAAAAAGTTTGCCGAATCGACCAAGCTGTTAGAGCAAATGTCATTAAATTAAACACAGGTTGGTATATTAGAACAACCTTTTTTTGAACGAACATATTTTCAAAAAGATTTAGGATTAACTTTAAACTCATCTTCAACTCGAGAAACGTATTTATTGTACAAAAACTTATCAAGAACATTGAACTGCTACTAACTACTGATCTTTAAAAACAGAATCGCTGGTAGCCTTGTATAATTTAAAGTATTTATTTCTTTGATTTTTCAACTTTTTCAATCTAGTATTGTACCAGGATAGTTGAACTTTAAAAAGGTAGGAGAGAGATTCCTATTGAATATGTCAGTGTGAACTAGCAATTTGTTTTAGAAGTTTAACATTCATAGTGTCTGACAAATGTGGAAAAAAATCATGGCATGTCAAGTTTACGCATCTAAATTGCACGGTTATAATGTGCGTCATGTTTCCCACATTGAAACAGTTTCTTTTGTCCGTCCGTTGCTAAGTTGGTAATGAAAACACTCGTTCACGTTAGCCATAATATGGAAATAAAAAAATAAATGTAGGGCGCGATAACCTCCGAAGAGATTTTAGGCCGAGCTTCTCTTCCAATTTGCGTCGTGCTCCTTTTTAATTTTTCCTACAAATTGGCGGGACGGGACCTACTTGGTTTATGCCGACTCCGAACAGCATCTGCGGGGCAAATGTGTTTTCACTGAGAGCTTTTCATGGCAGAAATACACTCGGAGTGCTTGCCAAACACTACCGAGGGGCGACCCCGCTTAGACAAATTTTCTTCTAATTGAAAAACCTTATTTCTAAAATTTTGATGTTGCTTTGCCCGCTACCATCACACCACGCGGAATGTACTGTGAAAGCGGAGAGCTCTGTTAGGGACATTTAAAGTCAACTGCCCAAGTAGTTCTGAGCAGTCAGTGGCACCAGATATTATGTCAAAAATAAACATTACATCTTGAACAAAACGTCTAACTTCAAGTGGCAAGACATTGATAAGCATGCATCTTGCATTGTAGGTGGCAGGGGATTAACAAAGTGTAGAGGTTGAAGCGCAAATCGTATGAAATTGCGCTGAATTCTTTTAATTCTTAAAGAGTGTGAAGAGTATATCGAATTCCAGATGACTGATCATACTCTAACTTGGAATGCACTAAGGCATTGTATAAGATTTTCCTGGTATACGGGTCCTTGAAATCCTTAGCATATCGTCGCAAGAAAGCTAAGTTGGTATAAGCCTTAGGTATGAAAAAGTTTACATGATTACAAAAAGTAAAAGATGAGTCAAAAATTACGCCAAGATCGCGAAACTCATTAATTGACGCAAGAGTTACATTTGAAGTCGAGTATGCGAATAAAACCACATTCATAGACTTAGTATACGTCATGTGACAGCATTTACTAATATTGAGTCGCAAATTATTTTGAAAGGACCAATTATTTATAGCATTCAGATCTTCTTGCAGACGCAATGCATCAGAAGTACAGGAGATCATCCGAAAGAGTTTTAAGTCGTCAGCATAAAGCAAATAATTCGAATAGTTTATGCATGGGCCAACATCATTAATAAAAATTAAGAACAAAATAGGACCAAGGATGCTACCTTGTGGTACACCCGAGGTTGCTGAAAATTCATAAGACTTAGTTTTCTCGATTTCAACAAAAGAGATTCTATTTTCCAAATAGGACTTCAGCCACGACAGAAAGCTTGAGTTAAAGCCCATGTTTTCAAGTTTCCACAGAACTAATTTATGCGAAACTGTGTCAAAAGCCTTAGAAAAATCCGTATATATGGTGTCAACTTGACATCCATCCTTAAACGCAAAGACACAAAACTGAGAGAAAACAGCCAGATTTGTAGCAGTCGAACGTTCCGCAATGAATTCATGCTGAAATGGATCGACTATTTATTGATAGCGAATGATAAATTGTTTTTAACTACCTTTTCAAAAAGTTTAGAACATGTTGACAGTTTGGATATTGGCCTGTAATTCTTTACTTCATTTTTATGCCAGACTTGAAGATAGGGGTGTAATAAGTATGTTAAGTGGAGATAAATAAAACAATCTTTAGCTCTAATTGAACTTGATAGTGCGTTTTATTTTCTAATGTTATTTTCGTGTAGATACGATACAGGTTGACGTCCAACAGGGGGGAACTTGGTCTCAGCTGTCAATTACATTGATGGGTGCGTTCAGTGCTAAGTGACATCTGGTGGCAATAATTTTATTACACTAGTGGCTAACAATATTATTACAACTTTTCTGTTTTATGGTAAGTGTTTAATACTGTTTTCACACAGAAACTTAATGATCTCATTTCACCTGCTAATGAAATCGTAAATTTTTTGCTTTCACACAGAAATAACTGCTCGATTAGTATGAAGGATGAGACAGACAATCATGGCGGAACGATACAAGGTGGGAGCATGGTGGTATACCTACAAACAAAAAAAATTCCATGTACTTGTAAATTCGATGGACAAATGTCAAAATCGCACTGCGCCGGTAGTTGATGTATCAAATCAAATAAAAAAGTTTATAATCAGCTGTTCGATGCGGCCACCTTGTATCGTTCCGCCATGCAGACAATGACATTTGCTTTGACAAATGACATTTTTAAGCACTGAACACACCAAAAACTAAGAAGCGGAAACGGAAGCGGAACGCTGCCAACAGAGTTGCATTGTGCTTTTGACTTCATTAGGCATTCGATTAGCTACTAATGAAATAATAATAGATTCTAATTTTGTAGGGAAGATTGAGCTCAATAAGCGTCTTAGTGTAGAAAATTGCCTTTATTATTCAATAAGCCGTCTGTGTGAAAATAGTATAATGTAGAACAGAGCATGAAGTATGCAAGTTTCTTAAATTAATTCCAACCACCTCTGAGGTGGACAACTAACACGACCACTACGTGTCCTCTTAACTGCTGGATCATACCCGTTCACCACTTCAGGTGTCTCGGGATCCCTTGCCGACTCTGCGTCTGACTCTGAACTACCAGCGGTTTGATATTCATCCGATAAGGCATTCCTATAGTTCAGCACTGGTAGAACTTGTTCATACACATTACACTCAAGTGGTTAATTGACATTGTTAACATGGTGTGGTACGTTTCGCCCCGGTGGGGGAATTATCTCAATTGGTTTCAAATTATCTGACTTGTTTTTATGAGATCTCACATTTTCCTCAAACATTACTTCTCCCTCATTCACCACGGTATTCTTTGTTTTAGCAATTAACCGCCGGTTACGTCTAAAATGATTCTCAAATTATTCTTAATAATGTATGATCGACCATTTACATTGCTAACAATGGTTCCATAATTCCATTCATTTCCATTTTTCTTAAAGATAACGAGATCACCCAAATTTAACTCGGGCAGTGCTTTTGAATTCCGATCATAGTAATACTTTTGCTTTTCTTTTTTTTTCTAATTTTTTCTTGAACAGTTTCCTCACATAAATTGCTTCGAGTCAACAACGAATCTGCCATTGGCATTCTCATCTTGACCTGCCGCCATCGACTGAACTGGTGCCAATCGCATGCTTGCTACAGGAGTTTTATTATATTCTAATATCCTATATTGATTTTCTGTACCCCGCCCTTCTAAACAACGCTTCATTTCATTTAATCAATTACTTTGTGGATATCGCGGGCTAGAAAATTTCATTATGATATTATACTCATTTGCGAATTCCTCAAATTCACGCGGATTAAATAGTACATTATCCGATTTAAATACAGTTGGATACCATAACTTATCAAAGTTACACTTTAACTTCTCGATGATGTGCTGCGACATTTTCTTCTTTAAGTGTTCCACAATTATATAACCCGAATATGCATCTGTCACTGACAAAAAATCTTGTCCTGTATACTCAAACAAATCCATCGACACCATCTGAAACGGATACCTCGGTAGTTCTTCCTGAACCAGTTCCTCCTTTTGATGGTTACGTGTAAATTTTTCACAAATGGTACAAGATGTTACCATCTCCCTTATTTGACTGTTCATGCTAGGCCAATAATAATGCATTCTTGCACGTGCAAGAGTCTTTTCGATTCCTAAGTGGGGTGCATGTAACCATTTACTCAGTATTCCTTGTAACTCTTTTGGAATTACCAGCCGATGATCTCGAAATAACATTCCATTCTCAAAATGAAGTTCGTTCTTGAATTTGTGAAACACACGACACAGATCGTCCAGTAGATGATAATTTGGCCACCCGTCTTCTACATATCGACAAATTCGCACAAAGGTTTCATCACGCTCAGCGATTGAGCGGTATTACTTGTAGTTTTGTTCCGACAAACACGCTGATTTAGTAACCGAATGTATCATTCCAGTTAAGACTGGCTCCTCTGTACACTCAGACAATTGGGCCCGTGACAGGCAGTCAGCCACAAGCATTTCTTTACCCGGCTTGTAAACAACAGACATCTTTGGGTATTTCAAAAGTGACATGAGCATTCGTTGAAGCCGCATTGTCACATCATCTATATCCCGCTTGACCAATGTTTCCAACGGCTTATGATCGCGTTCAACCACAAATTCGCGACCCTACAAGAAATAATGAAACCGGTGACATGCGAAAGCTATTGCCAACATCTCCATTTCGATCTAAGTCCATTTTTATTCGCTTTTACTTAGCGTTCGAGACGCATATGCCACAGGATGCCCATTCTGAGCTATAACACAACCTACTCCATTCTTAGATGCCTCAGTTTGCACAATGACTTGCAACTTTGGATCATAAATAGCCAAACCGGTTCCGACGTTACTCTTTAAAGCAGACTTTTAAATTCTCAATCATGATTTTCTGTCCACTCAAATTATGCATCGTTTCGCGTAATTTTCCATAAACGTGCCAACTGTTTTGACAAATTTGGAATAAATTTAGCCAAATATTTAAGAATACCCAAAAAACCTCGAAACGGCGGCCTTATCCGTCGGTTTTTTCATGTTTAAAATCGCATCCCTATACTTTAAATTCACCTTGACTTTCCCGTCAAACAAAATGTGACCCATAAATGTTACCTTACGCTTACGATATTGAATTTTATCAGGATTAAATTTAATTTTATATTCACGCGCTCTTTGCATTACTTTATTCATGATTTGATCACGTTCTTCTTCCGTTTTTGCACAAATACCGACATCATCAAAATAAATAATCACTCCTTCTATATCTCCCATCATTTTGACCATTTCGCGCTGAAACAATTCGGGTACAAAATTCAACCCAAATAGTACACGACTAAATTTATATCGACCAAAGGAAGTCATAAATGTGGTTAAATCGGAACTCGCTTCGTCCAATTTCATCTGCCAATAGCCACTTTTCAAATCTAACACCGAAAAAACGTGTTCATCCGCCAACCCAGACGATCAATCATCTATCGTCGGAATCAAAAAGTGTTCACGCTTGATACACTCGTTAAGTGGTTTCGGATCTAAATAAATACGAAGTTCATCCGAGTTTGCCTTTTCAGTTCAATTTCAAACTCCGCGAACGGTTGCTTTTCTTTCTGCAAGATATTGTTGAACTTGAGCGATTCCATGGTTGTATATTTCTTTGGTATGCAATATCCATCGAAAGCCTTCAACACATCATTTAATGAGTGCTGGTTGACTACTGCAGTAGTATTTGGATCCCCATGTGGAACAACGATACTCTCTCCTATAATTGCATCTTCTGTTCCATCGTTAGGAAATAAGATGTTAAAAATTTCCCGCGCTTGACGGCCACAAACCATAAAAATGTTGCAATTTTTGTCGATTCAGTTTCCGTTGCTTTACCATTGCCCGCATGTACATCAAAAATTCATTTTTTCATGGTCGCCATTCTTTTGCTACATTTGTACAATCCAATTCCTTTGGTAACCGATCGTTAGACAGGTTTAAATGTTAAATGCTTGCTTGTCGATGAAATGTCACCCAATATTTGCGATATATCTAGTTACGATGATGACTCTGTGATCATATTCACGTTTCAGATAATGATGCTCCTACAATCCATGGATTTTCCAACTATTGCTAGGTGTTGCACGCTATTTTACAACGTGGCGTAGCCCTTATACGTTCCTCTGTTCAGTACTGTTTTACTAAATAAAATACGCTCTCCAAATGCGATCCAGAAACGTTTTAGTGTGTTTTCCTTCTGACACCATGTAATAGTATGGTAATTGGAGTTAAATAAAACAATTTTTGGCTCTAATTGAACTTGATAGTGCGTTTTATTTTCTAATGTACTTTTCGTGTAGATACTGGGGGGAACTCGTTTTCAGCTGTCAAATACATTGATGGGTGCGTTCAGTGTTAAGTGACATATTTATTCTTTATTCTTTCTTTATTTAATTATAAGTCTTTGGAATACAATCCTTATAGTGTTTTCACACAGAAACTTAAAGATCTCATTTCACCTTCTAATGAAATCGTAAATTTTTTGCTTTCACACAGAAGTAACTGCTCGATTAGTATGAAGGATGAAATGTCAAGCGAATAAAATGACAATGCTATATGACAGACAATCATGGCGGAACGATACAAGGTGGCAGCATGGTGACATACCTACATACATAAATAAGAATTCCATGTACTTTGTTTTTGTAAATTCGATGGACAAATGTCAAAATCGTACTGCGCCGGAAGTTGATGTATCAAATCAAATAAAAAAAGGTTATAATCAGCTGTTCGATGCGGCCAGCTTGTATCGTTCCGCCATGCAGACAATGACATTTACTTTGACGAATGACATTTTTGAGCACTGAACACACCAAAAATTAAGAAACTGAACGCTCCCAACAGAGTTGCATTGTGCTTTTGACTTCATTAGGCATTCGATTAGCTACTAATGAAATAATTATAGATTCGAATTTTGTAGGGAAGATTGAGCTCAATAAGCGTCTTAATGTAGAAAACTGCCTTTATTATTCAATAAGCCGTCTGTGTGAAAACAGTATTACAGACTAGGTACTTAACTAATTTATAGGTTACATACTAATTTTGTGTATAAATCGAACCACTTATAGGGCTGAGTTAAGCATCGGAAAAAAGCATTAATTGGCATCGAAAAATCCAAAGTGATAGCATAACTTAGTGAATTAAACACCCTTAAAGCACGATTTACGGGAGCATTACTAGCATATGGCGTTCTCGTATTAACCCCATAGAAAGGAGACACATTACGAAGAAACCGTTGAGGGACATTAAACCGAATCCTTTCTAATAAGTATGGACAGTCAATTAGGCCCTTGACAATTTTAAAAGTAAAGGACAAGGAGAGTATAGATCTTCGACTCTCCAAGGATTTGAGACTTAATAGTGTAAGACGAGCAGTATAAGATGGTATGGGCTCCTCAAAATTTAACGTCCAAAGAGCATACTTAAGAAAGCGTTTTTGTATTCTCTCTAGTCTATTTATAGCTGTCATAGTACTAGGTCTCCAAATAAAGACAGCATATTCTAAATGAGACCTGACAATAGAAGTATAGGGAGCTTTAAAAGTATAAGGGTCACTAAACTTCGCGGAATTGCGCCTAACAAAACCCAGCATTGAGTAAGATTTAGAGATAACGTGGCTAATATGACTATTGAAGGAAAACTTGCTATCAAATATAACCCCAAGGTCCTTAATCTCACTAAGGCATTGATGTTCACAATTAGAAATACTATATCTTGAGCGAAGTATATTGGATGACTTAGAATAGGTCACATGAAAGAATTTGGATTCATTTGAGGACAGGTGAGGCTTGAGACACCACAGATGTAGCTTGTTAATGTCATTTTGCAATTTCAATGTATCATCAGGCGACTTAATAATTGAGAACAATTTTAGGTCATCAGCGTAAAGGAGACATTTAGCAAATGTAAAGCAATTGCTAATGTCATTAATAAAAATATTAAATAATAATGGACCTAGTATACTCCCCTGTAGTACCCCTGAAGAGGCAATAACGGGAATATAAGACTCCCCATCAACAGTGACAACACTCCGCCTCCTGGATAAATATGAACTTAACCATAACAGAAAGGAAGAATGAAAACCAAGGCATCCTAGTTTTTTAATTAGGACTATGGCAGTCCCATAAAAGGCTCTTGAAAAGTCAGTATAGATACAATCTACCTGCGAGCCAGCTGAAAAATACTCACTGAAAAAAGCAAGGTTAGAAATCGTGGACCCCTCCGCAACGAAACAATGCTGATAAGGAGAAATAAGGGACTTAACCGCAAAGCTCAACTTAGCATAGACTGCATGCTCAAAAATTTTGGAAACAGTGGTCAATTTGGATATGGGTCTGTAGTTACGCACATCATATTTGTTGCCACTCTTGAAGATAGGCGTAATAAAGATTAACCTTCCCATCATCAATAAAATTCCCAGAGGAGAGTGATTTGTTGAAAATAAGTTAGAGAGGTCAATTTTTCAATAAGATGGGAGAAAATCCGTCTAAATCTGTTTGAGAAAAAAACTTAAGATTGTTAATAGTTCCACTGATATCATCAGAAGAAATATGTAGAGCTCCAAAATTTAAGGCAGAGTTCAGACTATTTGAAAAATCGAGCGGTTGATAACTATCATCCACAGAAAAATTGGATTTAAAAAATCAGCAAATAAGTTAGAAGCCTCATTTGGAGTTTTCGCCGATTTATCATCCAGGAAAACTTCGGTAGGCACACTAGCGGAACACTTTTTGTCCTTAAGATATTTCCAAAAACTTTTTGGATTCGATTTGATGTTACCCTCGATATTGCGCATATACTCAGAATAAAGAGTTTTATTCAAAATATTAAAATCTTTAAGTGCGAATTATATTTACTGAAGAACATGCTACTCTTATTCTTTTGACATTTTTTTAAGAATTTGTTTTTAAGATTCTTGAGTTTTTTTAATTCGTTAGTGTACCAAGGTAATTTGTACGCTCTTTTTACCCGCAAGGGTATTCTATCCAAATATTGGGTGAATAAAATATACTTAAAAGTGGAAAAGCTAACAGAAGTATCAAGCTCACCAAGTAGCTCCTCCCAATTTATTTCAAGTAAAAAATCATTGAGACTTGCAAAGTCACACGAAGAATAATTAAAGATTAATCTACTGTCAGTAGTAACCGGAGTTACTGGATTTAAGCACTCACTAACTTCACGACAAAAAATTGTCACTTATGAATATGAGATCCAATAATCTATTTAGAGTATTAAAATACTTATTAATTTGAATTAAGTTAAGAGTAAGTACATTATCGATAAAGTACAACTCCTGATTTGAGATTACATTATTGGGCGTCAGACCGTATTTATTAGAAATGCTGGTTGGCCAATTAATGTTAGAGAGATTAAAATCGCCAAGCACGCAGAGATGGTGCTTTTTAACGGTTTTTAGGGCTAATGATGCAATGTTGTCTTGTATAACTCAAAAGAGCTGCCCGGTGGCACGTACGACACGAGAATATATAAAGAGCCTTGCGGTGTGGAACCGCTAACACATACACAAAGCTGATCCAGTAAAGAGTCACCATTCGAAAGTGGACTAAAGACGCTTGCCATTGACACTTAATGGCGATAAGAACACCACCTCCTCGAAGGCAGTCAGTTTTTTCAGCATCACGACCTTTACGAAATACAGTGAACAAATTTGAGTTGAAGAGTTCACCATCAAAAAATTTCTTGTTTAACTATGTTTCAACGAAAACAAAGATGTCGTAATACATTAGCTCACTAAAGTTGTGAACCAATTCAGACTTGGTTCTCATACTAGAAACATTATGAAAGTAAATTTTCAGCTCACTATTATTGTTTATGTGTAATCGGGTACTACTTGCTACGCCCGTAATAGCTTTCGTCGACCCTTCCGAAAAATCTGAAAAGGCTTTGCGGTAACATTTGTTGGCTTGATATCCGAGAATAATAATTTTTCATAAGAGGACTCAGGAACTCCTAATTTAAAATTAATCCTATTCAGGGATTGAGTTGAGACGTCTTTCTTTATCAGTTTAAAGCATGAAAGTAGAGTCCTATTTAAATCAATTTGTTTAGCCACATAATTTTTTATATCACCCGCCGATACGGATGGTGAGAAAGAAGCCAAATGGAGCCATTTGTAGCGGTCAGCGACATTCAGATCAATATTGTCATTAGTTCCTCTTATGCGAATATTAATATTTTTATTTTGACGTTTATGCGACAGCTTTACCCATTGTGCATTTTCAGCAACATTATTAGGCATAACAGTAGGCATATGAGAGGAAGCATCAGCTTCAGATGCTGACACCGCAGTCACTGCAGCCGTAGTAGTAGTAGTAGCACGAGCATTTTTATTATTGTTTCTGGCCCTTTTATTCGTCACATTCACCCACTGATCATTATCGGTGACATTGTTAGTGATACTAGTGTTAACAATTGGCGAAGGAGAAGCAGAAGCTTCGGATACTGGGGTCGCGGTCAATGCAGCCGTAGTTGTGACAGTAGCGCAAGCATTAGCTTTACCAATCGACGCACAAGCATTAACGTCAGCCGAAGAATCAGATGGGATGTCAAAAAGAGTTATTGCCGACGTCACAGCGCACGAAGCTGTTGATGGCATTGGGCAAGCCATTGTTCTTGTGGGAATGATATTAGAATTGACACTCTTGTTCGGTAATAGAGTATGAGCGTTAGGGTTGAGTGATAGCCTATGGTTTTTTTTTTGTAACGGCCTAGCAATGAAAAGTTGTCTTTATAAGAATTAACCAAAACCTCCAAATATTATTTTCACAGAATGGCGTTTTGAAGTGCCCCCAGACCCAAGAATTTGAGCAAAATAATCGCGATTTTACAAAGCTCATTATTTACATATTTATTTTATTTCTTTTTTACTATACAGAACTTTAGTAAAATTACATATTATAACTAAAAACGAGAAATTTTAAATGGCATTTTACAGTTTTTTGTTGATAATAGTATGTTTCTAATCAAGTGTATAAGTAAACGTTTTACTGGCGCATACTAGGCCATGAAAATCAGTAGGTTTTGAAATCAATGAGCACAGTAACAACAAGCGAAAGTAAATCAATGACAAAAAAAAAAAAAAACAACAAAAAAAAAATTGTACATATCGTCTTTTTCAAAGTTTAGTTGCGGGCACTTCTAAACATACGATGAGTGAAATCAAAATTTTCTACCTTATTTCTGGTCTAGAAAGGCAACTTTCTGGAGGTCAGCCAAAAGCGATTTCGAAAAAAAATAAATTCACTCCAACCCAATGAGCGTAGAGAGTGTGCCAACGAAAGATGGAACAGGCGTAGCACACGTATTAACTGGCATCGAAGAGTGATTAGCTTCGCTGCTAACTCTTAACTTGAAACTGTCAAAGGCAACATTAAAAGAGTTACGAAGACTTTTTCTTTAGGGGTGAGGGCAGCAATCATTTTATCTTTATCAGCAAGTTTGCTTTGAAGAGATTGAAGGGCCGAATTTATTTTGGCAGATTCCAGCACTAGCTTATTGTTTGCAGCATTAAGCTCAGTCACCAAATATAACACACTAGCATTTTCGGTTTGAAGAGATGTTGTTAGATCAAATTACACTAGTGGCTAACAATATTATTACAAGGGGTGATAGACGGCCGCTTCCAGCGATCAACAAAAACTCCAGCCAATAGCGAAATATTGAAAATGTGGCACAATGGCACACAAAGAGAAGTACTACACTTCTTAAATAAAAAAGAGGACAATCCATCAATATAATTTTTGATTGAGGACTGTAAGGAGGATATACGCAAGATAATATCGGTTTCAGATACGGACAAAGACCCAAAGTCTAAAGGTTATCAGTAAGATACCTGTTATCAAAGTTATCGGCCTAAACAACAAAATTAGATTTGAAAAAGTCAGGAAAAAAGTTTGCCGAATCGACCAAGCTGTTAGAGCAAATGTCATTAAATTAAACACAGGTTGGTATATTAGAACAACCTTTTTTTGAACGAACATATTTTCAAAAAGATTTAGGATTAACTTTAAACTCATCTTCAACTCGAGAAACGTATTTATTGTACAAAAACTTATCAAGAACATTGAACTGCTACTAACTACTGATCTTTAAAAACAGAATCGCTGGTAGCCTTGTATAATTTAAAGTATTTATTTCTTTGATTTTTCAACTTTTTCAATCTAGTATTGTACCAGGATAGTTGAACTTTAAAAAGGTAGGAGAGAGATTCCTATTGAATATGTCAGTGTGAACTAGCAATTTGTTTTAGAAGTTTAACATTCATAGTGTCTGACAAATGTGGAAAAAAATCATGGCATGTCAAGTTTACGCATCTAAATTGCACGGTTATAATGTGCGTCATGTTTCCCACATTGAAACAGTTTCTTTTGTCCGTCCGTTGCTAAGTTGGTAATGAAAACAATCGTTCACGTTAGCGTTATGAGCTGGAATGGAAAAGAAGAACTGAACGAATCTCACAAAAACAAGCCACATTCGCAGTGTGTATTACTCGTCTTACTTCGAATTTAGTAAAATCCTGGCGCATTTCATCAAAATCCGGGTCACCCTAGGAAATGACCGTGGTGATACACACTCCTCCATCAACTTAACTTTCATAGCCGGCGAAATTGAAACATGTGATTCTGTTTTAATGCGATACTCAACGTATGCCATTGGCTTTGTAGGACTTTCAAAAATATATTTTTGTTCCCATAATAACCTTTTTAAAATCATTTTCTGCTCTTCACTAAGGTGTGTTGCCTGGTTAATGCGCACTTATTTCAAAAGAATGCAACTTTGTTGAGCAGTCCACTCTCCCATTAGCTTGCGTGCTCTTCTTCATCGACGGAAACAAATCGCTATTCTCCGGAGTTTTATAGCCTATTGTTAAACTATCTTTGAAAATGTCATTGATTACCCTAGGCGAATATTCCGAAAGATCTTCGATTTTCGATGTTTCGCTGTTGGTTTTCTAAAGCGAAGACATAGAGAAAAAACATCATTAGATTTTCTATCATGATTTTGCACATTTGCTGCTGTTAGTGTAAGGCACTCTTCTGCCCTTATTACGGTTTACAACTCAACTCTCTTTCAGTTGAAATTTTGCAACTTGGTAATATAGATTACAACTCAACCAGTTAAAGTTTTACAAAACGATGCACCGCCTAATTTTTATCAAAATTTTTAAAGGTAATATCAAAAGACGCGCTTCAACCTCCGTTTTTAGAATCCGGAAACGAAAATAAAAAATTATTTTCTGTCAAAAGATATAAGCAAAAAATCGGTTCAAATTTTCATGTGGTTGTTGTATACACACACACACTGTAGTATCGTGTGGAATTCACCTCATTTCAAACACGCTTAATATTACAAACATTCGTTCATTGACCCAGATAACTACCATGAGTTCATTCGCGTTTGCCAAGACGCCTAATGTATGAATGTGTCATACGAAACTGCTCAAGCAGGAATCATATTGACAATATGTAGGTCAATATAATAATTCGCTGACAAAGCATTCCTCACTATTGAGTCATGCACCCCTAGTATGTAAATATTAATGTAAGTATATATATATGTATAGGAGGGCGAGTCGATTTAAAAATCGCTCATTGTTCTGTGAAAATCGTATTCTAGGGATCAAAATGAGAAACTTTGCTGAAGGAACCATACCTCTAAAACGAATTCTGATGTCCCCCCTTTGGGTCGAACTTTTGGGTAGGGGCAATTTCAATTCTACCTGCTGAGTCTTGTGGTGGCTTAAAAAAAACAACACAAACAATATTACGATCTGCAATTGTGTCGCAGTGATACCTTCATTTTTTAAAACGGTTGAATAAAAAACCCACACAACTATGTTTACGACATGCAAATGCATCACAGTGATTGCCTTGGTTTTAAAAGGGGGTTGTAAAAACGCTAATTTCTAATAATTTTTTTAATTTCTTTTCTATTACTAAGTTAAATTCATTTTTTCATTTATATATGTTCTGACTAAATAAATTTCTAAAGAGAAAAATAAACTCCAAAAAGAAAAACCATAGGCATTTCAAAGTGGGATTTTTCAAAATTTGCCCCTACGACCCAAAGGGGGGGGGGGGGCATCAGAATTCGTTTTAGAGGTATGGTTCCTTCGGCAAAGTTTCTTATTTTGATCCCTAGAATATGATTTTCACAGAGCAATGGACGATTTTTTTGCCTCCCCACAAATCGACCCGGCCTAATGTATAGGTTAAGAACTTTTGTATAAATAATAATGAATGTCGTCAATAAAGACATTTAACAAATTGCTATCCAACGCTACTCATCAGCTTTGGTCAGCCAAATCATATGTTGTTCAATTCATTTTTTCTTTACATGGCGATCCTTCCAGCATGATCTTCAATTAGCTTTAAATATGCTCATAAACAAAATTCGCTAGATCTTGCTGAACAGAGATCCTGCCATCTCACAAACAGTTCGCTAACTGCCAAGACATTTTAAAGACAGGACTAAAGGTCCTGCGAAACTAAAGATAAAAATTAAGTAGTCCTGAACGAAACAGGATACAAAGGAAGAAGACATTTTTGCGCTACAAAGAGGATTCCAAGAAAATTGCTAACATCATGAATTAAGAGGAGCTGAGCAAATTAATATCGAAAATATTCAACATCAGTTATAAGGACTTGAGCAAATTAAAATCGAAAATATTACATCATCAGTTATGAAAATTGGAGCAAATCAAAATCGAAGTTAAAGAACATTCTGATCGGCAATAAGGATGACTGACCAAATAGACGCATAAGCGAAGTGGAATAAACAACACTAGTATCGCCTGTGGTCGAAATTCGACCAACGTGTATCTTTTCAACTCAGTCTATGCATCAAGTGTTGGAAATATAGCAAACTGGTCTAACTTACTTAACTTTTTCTTTAAAATTTTGAATTTGATCTAAGACTTTGTACTGTTTGTTTGTATTTTCTTAAATTTTCTACAAACTTTTCACATGTAATTATAACATTTTGGTATGGAGCTCCTTAAACTAAAATATAAAAATTATGTAAAATCATATGAACTTGACATAGAATTATGGTGAAATTACTTGAAATTAAATTGAAAAATAGATTTTTCCACACCACCCGGAAGGTCCCCGTTGGCGTGCTACCGAATTTAGTTTTGAGAGCTCGGTTCCCCAGTAGGCCTATATCACCCATATACACACATCGACCATTTACGTCAATAGTGTCATAATTCAAAAAACACGAACTTTTAGTTAAAAATTAAGAAATTTGCTAAAGGAATTTAGCCTATTTCACGCCACCCGTTTAAGTTGGTATAAATACATATCTAATATGTAAGTGTCACATAAAACAAAAATTTCGAGTAAAATAGAGGATACCTTCATAAAAAATAAAATAAAAATATAAAATATTATGTAATGAGAAAGAAGGCAGAGTTTACTAAAAAAATGTTTAATTAAAGAAAAAAAAAATAAAGTACTTAAATTGCGAAAAACTAAGTGAAGTGAACAAACAGTTCCATATAAAAACGCAATAAGTGCACTTATACTTTTTTCCGGGTTTTAATGTGATCATTGTGGAAATATGAAGATTCTAATATTCGGATATTTAATGTTGGGATCCCATTGAGATCTATGTACGTAATTAATTTTTAATTAAATTTGTAAACACTCCATTTCATGAATATATATGACCATATATACCATAAAATATCGTCTGTGAACAATATAATACTAAGATATAACAGAGCAGAATAAATTAGGAAGAAAGGAAAAACAAACAAAAACATTGAAATTATTCACGCAATCATATTTACTAAAATAAAATTGATTTCACTACTTTAAGCGACATAAACCAATTAGGGTTTTGGGATCTAAGCATCCGATTAATGGATATATAATCCAACAAAGTTAGCCTCATAATAAATATAGTGGGTAATATACTGCCTATGCAAGACGGCCGCTATGATGCCGGTTGCCGCTCTGACCTAAAATCAAAAAAGTTTTTGGGACGTTTTTTTGTTTCGTAATTAGCATAAAAGGCAATATAAAAAATGTAATGTTATATTTTTGTAACTTTTTTTTTTTGTTCAGTATAAGACGTACTTTATCTAAAATGAGGATTAAATCTATTAATAAATTAGTTAGTTTCAACAAAAGTTAACTCATTATTTGTGATTTCATGTTTTTTTGAAAACAACTAAAATAAAAAACAAAGAATCTGTTAAATAAAAACATGTATTTACGTGTAGGTAAAATTTTCCACAAAAAATGGGCCGGTCAAAAATTAATTCTATTTAAGGTTTTTGGTACGCTATAAATTATTTTGGAACAATTTTTTAGGATTTTGGTAGAGGCTATTAAAGGTAAGCGGCAACAATGGGAAACCATATTTGTATGCAGGTGAAACATTTGTGCCTTCGAATTTAGCGGGGATACATAAAATTTGAAATTCACATTAAACACTTAGATAATTGTTCCCAAAGACGGCGCGCTTGTGCATGAAGATTTAGGTCTTTGAAATTCGCATTAGAAAACTCAGAAAATTTTTCCCAAAAATGGGGCGCTTGTGCACGATAATGAATTACGATATTTGTATGAATTTTTCGAATTTACAAAAAACTTTTTCTATTAATTATAAACAAATAGAGTAATATTTGTTAACAAAAATAGGCTTATGCACTGCGGCTGATCAATACGAATCGATTCATATAACTTTTATATGATTTTACGTATGCTAAGTATGCGAAACAGCCTGTCAATTGATTGTATGGAAATTTTGTTAGCGTATTAATATATAGATTCTGATCGGCAATAAGGATGACTGACCAAATAAACGTATAAGCGAAGTGGAATAAACAACATTCTGATCGGCAATAAGGAGAATTGACCAAATAAAAGCATAAAGCGAGGTGGAATAAGAATGATGAACCAAATTAAAGCAAACGAGGTGGAACAGAGAAATATTCAGCAACAGCAAAAATCAGCAGCAAACAACATCCATTCTGACAAGGAGTTATAAATGTTTAAGTATAATAAACATTTTTAGAATCAATTGAGCGGCCTCAGGGACGCTAAACTACAAAAACTTCGTTTTTGCTTAGGAATTTTTTTTTATCTGTATATTAAATTAGAATAAATTTTGTCTTTTTGCTTAGGCATTTTTTTCTTATCTGTATATTAAATTAGAATAAATTTTGTCACACTAGGACTAGCTTAATAGAAAAATCTTGAAAAAAAAACAATATAAATACAAATTCTCAAAAAAGTTGCTGAAAAAGCAAAATTTTTTTCATTGTCATAGAAATATAACTAGAAATATTCATATACCAAGTAAATTGGAATGTCGGCAAAATATTTTAAGCACCCCATTGAGTGGGAAGACAAAGTAATTTTAGACGCAGGAACAGTAGATTACGAAAAGGAATTAAAATGGTTAAAACCATTTTGGAAAAAGATAGGCATGAATAGGGAACCCACAATTGAGGATGTAAAAAATCACACAACCAGGGAAGAAGAAACCGTGAGAATGATTCGAATGGTATTCCCCGAGAGAGCTTAAAATTAAATTATAATAGCGTTGGAATTTTTTTGGCTATAAATAAATAAAAATATTTTTAAAAGAAAATAAACTATACTAGTAAATTATAAAATTTTTGAAATGTTAAAATCCTTTTTTTTACCTAAATAAAAATATTTTTAATTTAAAAATTTTAGATTTACAATTTTATAATACGAAGCTTAAAGAAAATATATATATATATTTTTTCGTCACAAATAGAAAATAATTATAGGAAAATTTTAACATGGCTTGGTGGACAAAAATAGCTCAAGGCATCATGATAGCAATAGCCGGATACTAGTTAAGGAAGGAAAACTCGGAATCAACGGAAAATAGAGTATGTAACATAGCAATATCTAGCATAACATATTTCTTTATTACAATATGGCAATACCTTACATGGCAATAATTTGTATGTATCTTTTATGGCAATGCCTTTGTATGACACTATTTTTCGCTGTCAAATGTATCGTACTATAGTTGTCTCTTTTTAACTTAAGTAATTTGATTTGTCTGTGTGAAAACAGTATTAAAGACTATGTACTTAACTAATTTATAGGTTACATACTAATTTTGTGTATAAATCGAACCACTTATAGGGCTGAGTTAAGCATCGCGAAAAAAGCATTAATTGGCATCGAAAAATCCAAAGTGATAGCATCACTTAGTGAATTAAACACCCTTAAAGCACGATTTACGGGAGCATTACTAGCATATGGCGTTCTCGTATTAACCCCATAGAAAGGAGACATATTACGAAGAAACCGTTGAGGGACATTAAACCGAATCCTTTCTAATAAGTATGGACAGTCAATTAGGCCCTTGACAATTTTAAAAGTAAAGGACAAGGAGAGTATAGATCTTCGACTCTCCAAGGATTTGAGACTTAATAGTGTAAGACGAGCAGTATACGATGGTATGGGCTCCTCAAAATTTAACGTCGAAAGAGCATACTTAAGAAAGCGTTTTTGTATTCTCTCTAGTCTATTTATAGTTGTCATAGTACTAGGTCTCCAAATAAAGACAGCATATTCTAAATGAGACCTGACAATAGAAGTATAGGGAGCTTTTAAAGTATAAGGGTCACTAAACTTCGCGGAATTGCGCCTAACAAAACACAGCATTGAGTAAGATTTAGAGATAACGTGGCTAATATGACTATTGAAGGAAAACTTGCTATCAAATATAACCCCAAGGTCCTTAATCTCACTAAGGCATTGATGTTCACAATTAGAAATACTATATCTTGAGCGAAGTATATTGGATGACTTACAATAGGTCACATGAAAGAATTTAGATGCATTTAAGGACAGGTGAGGCTTGAGACACCACAGATGTAGCTTGTTAATGTCATTTTGCAATTTCAATGTATCATCAGGCGACTTAATAATTGAAAACATTTTTAGGTCATCAGCGTAAAGGAGACATTTAGCAAATGTAAAGCAATTGCTAATGTCATTAATAAAAAAATTAAATAATAATGGACCTAGTATACTCCCCTGTGGTACCCCTGAAGAGGCAATAACGGGAATATAAGACTCCCCATCAACAGTGACAACACGCCGCCTGCTGGATAAATATGAACTTAACCATAACAGAAAGGAAGAATGAAAACCAAGGCATCCTAGTTTTTTAATTAGGACTATGGGAGACCCTATAAAAGGCTCTTGAAAAGTCAGTATAGATACAATCTACCTGCGAGCCAGTTGAAAAATACTCAATGCAATACTCACTGAAAACAGCAAGGTTAGAAATCGTGGACCTCTCCGCAACGAAACAATACTGATAAGGAGAAATAAGTGACTTAACCGCAAAGCTCAACTTAGCATATACTGCATGCTCAAAAATTTTGGAAACAGTGGTCAATTTTGATATGGGTCGTAGTTACGCACATCATTTTTGTTACCACTCTTGAAGATAGGCGTAATAAAGATTAACCTTCCAATCATCAATAAAATTCCCAGAGGAGAGTGATTTGTTGAAAATAAGTTGGAGAGGATAAACCAGGGCCAGACAATTTTTCAATAAGATGGGATAAAATCCGTCTAAATCTGTTTGAGAAAAAAACTTAAGATTATTAATAAAAAAAAAAAAAACTATCATCCACAGAAAAATTGGATTTAAAAAATCAGCAAATAAGTTAGCAGCCTCATTTGGAGTTTTCGCCGAGTTATCATCCAGGAAAACTCCGGTAGGCACACTAGCGGAACACTTTTTGTGCTTAAGATATTTCCAAAAACTTTTTGGATTCGATTTGATGTTACCCTCGATATTGCGCATATACTCAGAATAAAGAGTTTTATTCAAAATATTAAAATCTTTAAGTACGAATTATATTTACTGAAGAACATGCTACTCTTATTCTTTTGAAATTTTTTTAAGAATTTGTTTTTAAGATTCTTGAGTTTTTTTAATTCTTTAGTTTACCAAGGTAATTTGTACGCTCTTTTTACCCGCAAGGGTATTCTATCCAAATATTGGGTGAATAAAATAGACTGAAAAGTGGAAAAGCTAACAGAAGTATCAAGCTCACCAAGTAGCTCCTACCAATTTATTTCAAGTAAAAAATCATTGAGACTTGCAAAGTCACACGAAGAATAATTAAAGATTAATCTACTGTCAGTAGTAACCGGAGGAAAATGATAAAAACTAAAGTCGACGACAAGTGGTCTGTCCTTAGAAGTTACTGGATTTAAGCACTCACTAACTTCACAACAAAAAATTGTCACTTATGAATATGAGACCCAATAATCTATTAGAGTATTAAAATGCTTATTAATTATATCAAGAAGAATTTCCCAGCTCTAGGCCACACATATATATTAGTAATAAAAATGCAATTGATTATGCCATATATGTTGTATTTATTTATTTTTTCGATATTTCGATTTCAATTAGAAATCATCTTCAGGGCTGTAAAAAATACATTTTTCTATAAAAACCATAACTGCACAAACATAATCTGACACTTACACTTGTGAATGCACCTTGTCGACTAATTTAAAATTTCAATGCAAAACACAGAATATCATAAACAGAAACAAAGATGTATACAAATAATAAACAGTAATAATAAACCAAATATCTGCTAACAACAACGTATATATTAACTTCTTGGACACCCTCAGCATTATTGTTGCTAACTTCTCTTCATTACCAAATGTATGTATGCGTGAGCGATGTCGTCCGTGTCGCTCTTAAAATTCATGCGTATGTCATTAGGTGTATTGATAATATGTAGCATTTCGAGAGTGTACCGCTTGGAATATTGTTTTTCTTCTTGCAATATTGTAACGTTCTCTAAGTCCGGAGAGTGTCCCGTGGTCTTGCAATGTTGCGATAAAGCCGTTCTGTTGTCGTTAGAGTTGTCGCGATTTTTGATGTTCGATTTGTGAGCGGAAATCCTTGTCTTTAGTTTTGATTTAGTAGTACCCACATATACTTTGTTGCATACGTGGGACCCGTCACCATTACATTTAATTTTGTATATTACGTCGGATTTCTCGTATTTTTCGATTTTGCTTTTTGTATTGCTGTATATTTGTTGTAGGGTATTTTTATACTGGAACGCGATTTGGAATTTTTCTTTGTCATACATGTTTGAATGTTTTATTGGGTTAGACAAACCAGGTACAAATACGGCAGTCTTATATATTTTCTTTATGTTTTGTTCTTTGTTTTTATTCGTAGCGTAAAATTGGTGGATATAACCATTGATAAGGTGGATCGGAAACTCGTTGTTTTGTGCAGAAAAAACTAATAAATCTTATTATTAAAATTAAGCATGATCTACAAAAACAAAAAGGAAGAGAGGTAAATAAATTAAACAATATATTACAAATAAAGCTTAACGCGGAGGATTCTAAGGTATTTTTCGATAGTGAAAGAGTATTGTCTCAAAACCTCAGAGCCAAAATTAGAAATATACAAATAAACAAATTTGAGAGGCCCAAAGACAAACAAACCCAATTACTTAACGTACTAAATGTACCCGAGTGGTTTCACAATACCACAGATATTAGTATACCGACGGATGTACAGTGGATTCTCTCCCTGGGACCGAAATAATCCATACCAACAACCAATAAAGAATTTCCCTTATTTAAGCTTATCGCAGACGGCGAAGACTTTATACAGACGATCAAAGACAAAGAGCAACAAGAGATTGAGAGGAACAATTTGACTACATTAATACGGGACCACCTCAATAGAACAAACATTAGCGTGCGTGATAAATATATTTTAGATACCTTACAAAAGACAAAGAAATTCTTCAAACAAAATAACCATCTCTTAGTTCTCAATGCAGACAAAGGAAACGTAACAGTTGTAATGGAAAAATCCGATTACGATAGAAAATTGCAAACATTAGTCAACGATATTTCCTCATACCGTGTTTTAGAACGTGATCCCACTAATAAATTTCAAGATAGGAATAACGAGATCGTAGAAAAACTGTTTAAAAACCAAATGATAGATGAAAAAGAAAAATATAAACTAATGAACAGAACGGCCAATGCGCCCAGATTGTATGGACTACCAAAGATCCACAAAGAAGGAACTCCACTTAGACCTATATGTTCGTCCATTAATTCTCCGTCATATAATTTGTGTAAATACGTGGTTAATGTCCTGAAAAATATCACTAAAGAGTCCAAGTACAATGTTCAAGACACGATTGAGTTCAAGAATAAGATTAAAAATACATATATTTATGATGATGAGAGTCTGGTATCGTTTGAAGTTATGTCCCTGTTTCCCAGTATCCCAGTAGACCATGCCATAGAGATCATATCGTCCAAATGGGACCAAATAAAACCCCACACAACCCTTAACCAAGAGCTATTTTTAAGTGTTGTACGCTGCTGTATAAAAGATAACAGATACCTTAAGTACAACAACAAAGTTTATGAACAACGATCGGGTATGCCTATGGGATCACCAGCATCACCGGTAATAGCCGGTATAGTAATGGAGGAATTACTATTGAAATTTGAGGAAGAATCACGGCACAAACCTCGTCTGCTCACAAAGTACGTTGACGATTTATTCGCTATTGTGAAAACCGATTTCGTTGAAGAAATGCTGGGCCTCTTGAACTCATTTCATAACTCAATAAAATTCACATCTGAAATGGAAAATAATGGAATGTTGCCGTTTCTGGACACGGTAGTAATAAGAAATAACAACCACCTAACCTTTGACTGGTATAAAAAGCCTACGGCTTCCGGGAGGTTAATAAATTTTAACTCGAAACATGATAGGAGTATAATAATAAACACGGACACAAGTTTTATCAGGCGAGTTCTCTCTATCAGCGATAGAATATATCACCCGAAAAATATAAGCATCATCAAAAAAATACTTCAAAACAACGAGTTTCCGATCCATCTTATCAATGGTTATATACACCGATTTTACGCTACGAATAAAAACAAAGAACAAAACATAAAGAAAATATATAAGACTGCCGTATTTGTACCTGGTTTGTCTAACCGAATAAAACATTCAAACATGTATGACAAAGAAAAATTCCAAATCGCGTTCCAGTATAAAAATACCCTACAACAAACATACAGCAATACAAAAAGCAAAAACGAAAAATACGAGAAATCCGACGTAATATACAAAATTTAATGTAAGGGTGACGGGTCCCACGTATGCAACAAAGTATATGTGGGTACTACTAAATCAAAACTAAAGACAAGGATTTCCGCTCACAAATCGAACATCAAAAATCGCGACCACTCTAACGACAACAGAACGGCTTTATCGCAACATTGCAAGCCCACGGGACACTCTCCGGAATTAGAGAATGTTACAATATTGCAAGAAGAAAAACAATATTCCAAGCGGTACACTCTCGAAATGCTACATATTATCAATATACCTAATGACATACGCATGAATTTTAAGAGCGACACGGACAACATCGCTCACGCATACAGACATTTGGTAATGAAGAGAAGTTAGCAACAATAATGCTGAGAGTTTCCAATAAGTTAATATATACGTTGTTGTTAGCAGATATTTGGTTTATTATTACTGTTTATTATTTGTATACATCTTTGTTTCTGTTTATGATATTCTGTGTTCTGCATTGAAATTTTAAATTAGTCGACAAGGTGCATTCACAAGTGTAAGTGTCAGATTATGTTTGTGCATTTATGGTTTTTATAGAAAAATGTATTTTTTACAGCCCTGACGATGATTTCTAATTGAAATCGAAATATCGACAAAATAAATAAATACAACATATATGGTATAATCAATAGCATTTTTATTACTAATATATATGGGTGGCCTAGAGCTCGGAAATTCTTCTTGATATAACTTTTGAAAGGCCGAAAATAAAAATAAAAACAACATCAATACTTATTAATTTAAATTATGTTAAGAGTAAGTACATTATCGATAAAGTACAACTCCTGATTTGAGATGATATTATTGGGAGTCAGACCGCGTTTATTAGAAATGCTGGTTGACCAATTAATGTTAGAGAGATTAAAATCGCCAAGCACGCAGAGATGGTGCTCTTTAACGGTGTTTAGGGCTAATGATGCAATGTTGTCTGCGTGGGCCATGTATAACTCAAAAGAGCTGACCGGTGGCACATACGACACGAGAATATATAAAGAGACTTGCGGTGTGGAACCGCTAACACATACACAAAGCTGATCCAGTAAAGAGTCACCATTCGAAAGTGGAACTAAAGACGCGTGCCATTGACGCTTAATGGCGATAAGAACACCACCTCCTCGAAGGCAGTCAGTTTTTTCAGCATCACGACCTTATCGAAATACAGTGAACAAATTTGAGTTGAAGAGTTCACCATCAAAAAATTTCTCGTTTAACCATGTTTCAACGAAAACAAAGATGTCGTAATACATTAGCTCACTAAAGTTGTGAACCAATTCAGACTTGGTGCTCATACCAGATACATTATGAAAGTAAATTTTCAGCTCACTACTATTGTTTATGTGTAATCGGGTACTACTTGCTACGCCCGTAATAGCCTTTGTCGACCCTTCCGAAAAATCTGAAAAGGCTTTGCGATTACATTTGTTGGCCAGATATCCGAGAATAATAAGTTTTCATAAGAGGACTCAGGAACTCCTAATTTAAAATTAATCCTATTCAGGGATTAAGTTGAGACGTCTTTCTTTATCAGCTTAAATCATGAAAGTAGAGTTCTATCTAAATTAATTTGTTTAGCCACATAATTTTTTATATCATCCGCCGATACGGATGGTGAAAAAGAAGCCAAATGAAGCCATTTGTAGCGGTCAGCGACATTCAGATCAATATTGTCATTAGTTCCTCTTATGCGAATATTATTATTATTATTTTGACGTTTATGCGACAGCTTTACCCATTATGCATTTTCAGCAACATTATTAGGCATAACAGTAGGCATATGAGAGGAAGCATCAGCTTCAGATGCTGACACCGCAGTCACTGCAGCCGTAGTAGTAGTAGCACGAACATGTTTATTATTGTTTCTGGCCCTTTTATTCGTCACCTTCACCCACTGATCATTATCGGTGACATTGTTAGTGATACAATTGGCAAAGGAGAATCAGAAGCTTCGGATACTGGGGCCGCAGTCACTGCAGCCGTAGTTGTAACAGTAGCGCAAGCATTAGCTTTACCAATCGACGCACAAGCATTAGCGTCAGCCGAAGAATCAGATGGGAGGTCAAAAAGAGTTATTGCCGACGTCGCAGTGCACGAAGCTGTTGATGGCATTGGGCAAGCCATTGTTCTTGTGGGAATGATATTAGAATTGACACTCTTGTTCGGTAAAAAAGTATGAGCGTTAGGGTGGAGTGATAGCCTATGGATTTTTTTTTTTTGTAATGGCCTAGCAATGAAAATTTGTCTTTATAAGAATTAACCAAAACCACCAAATATTATTTTCGCAGAATGGCGTTTTGAGGTGCCCCCAGACCCAAGAATTTGAGCAAAATAATCGCGATTTTACAAAGCTCATTATTTACATATTTATTTTATTTCTTTTTTAATATACATAACTTTAGTAAAATTACATATTATAACTAAAAACGAGAAATTTTAAATGAGAGTTTACAGTTTTTTGTTGATAATAGTATGTTTCTAATCAAGTGTATAAGTAAAAGTTTTATTGGCACATACTAGGCCATGAAAATCAGTAGGTTTTGAAATCAATGAGCATAATAACAACAAGCGAAAGTAAATCAATGACAAAAAAAAAAAACAAAAAAAAAATTTGTACCTATCGTCTTTTTCAAAGTTTAGTTGCGGGCACCTCTAAACATACGATGAGTGAAATAAAAATTTTCTACCTTATTTCTGGTCTAGAAAGGCAACCTTCTGGAGGTCAGCCAAACGCGATTTCGAAAAAAAATAAATTCACTCCAACCTAATGAGCGTAGAAAGTGTGCCAACGAAAGATGGAACAGGCGTAGTACACGTTGATAATGTATTTACTGGCATCGAAGAGTAATTAGCTTCGCTGCTAACTCTTAGCTTGAAACTGTCAAAGGCAACATTGAAAGAGTTACGAAGACTTTTTCTTTAGGGGTGAAGGCAGTAATCATTTTATCTTTATCAGCAAGTTTGCTTTTAATAGATTGAGGAGCCGAATTTATTTTGGCAAATTCCAGCACTAGCTTATTGTTTGCAGCATTAAGCTCAGTCACCAAATATAACACACTAGCATTTTCGGTTTGAAGAAATGTTGTTAGATCAAATTACACTAGTGGCTAACAATATTATTACAAGGGGTGATAGACGGCCGCTTCCAGCGATCAACAAAAACTCCAGTCAATAGCGAAATATTGAAAATGTGGCACAATGGCACACAAAGAGAAGTACTACATTTCTTAAATAAAAATAGGACAATCCATCAATATCATTTTTGATTGAGGACTGTAAGGAGGATATACCCAAGATAATATCGGTTTCAGATACGGACAAAGACCCAAAGTCTAAAGGTTATCAGTAAGATACCTGTTATCAAAGTTATCGGCCTAAACAACAAAAGTATATTTGAAAAAGTCAGCAAAAAGATTTGCCGAATCGACCGAGCTGTTAGAGCAAATGTCATTAAATTAAACACAGGTTGGTATATTAGAACAACCTTTTTTTGAACGAACATATTTCCAAAAAGATTTAGGATTAACTTTAAACTCATCTTCAACTCGAGAAACGTATTTATTGTACAAAAACTGATCAAGAACATTGAACTGCTACTAACTACTGATCTTTAAAAACAGAATCGCTGGTAGCCTTGTATAATTTAAAGTATTTATTTCTTTGATTTTTCAACTTTTTCAATCTAGTATTGTACCAGGATAGTAGAACTTTAAAAAGGTAGGAGAGAGAGATTTCTATTGAATATGTCAATGTGAACTAGCAATTTGTTTTAGAAGTTTAACATTCATAGTGTCTGACAAATGTCGAAAAAAATCATGGCATGTCAAGTTTACACATCTAAATTGCACGATTATAATGTGCGTCATGTTTCCCACATTGAAACAGTTTCTTTTGTCCGTCCATTGCTAATTTGGTAATGAAAACACTCGCTCACGTTAGCGTTATGAGCTGGAATGGAAAAGAAGAACTGAACGAATCTCAGAAAAACAAGCCATATTCGCAGTGTGTATTACTTGTCTTACTTCGAATTTAGTAAAATCTGGCGCATTTCATCAAAATCCGGGTCAACCTAGGAAATGACCGTGGTGATACACACTCCTCCATCAACTTAACTTTCATAGCCGGCGAAATTGAGACATGTGATTCTGTTTTAATGCGATACTCAACGTATGCTATTGTCTTTGTAGGACTTTCAAAAATATATTTTTGTTCCTATAATAACCTTTTTAAAATCATTTTCTGCTCTTCACTAAGGTGTGCTGCCTGGTTAATGCGCACTTATTTCAAAAGAATGCAACTTTATTGAGCAGTCCACTCTCCCATTAGCTTGCGTGCTCTTCTTCATCAACGGAAACAAATCCCTATTCTCCGGAGTTTTATAGCCTATTGTTAAACTGTCTTTGAAAATGTCATTGATTACCCTAGGCGAATATTCCGAATGATCTTCGATTTTCGATGTTTCGCTGTTGGTTTTCTCAAGCCAAGACATAGAGAAAAAACATCATTAGATTTTCTATAATGATTTCGCACATTTGCTGCTGTTAGTGTAAGGCACTCTTCTGCCCTTATTACGGTTTACAACTCAACTCTCTTTCAGTTGAAATTTTGCAACTTGGTAATATAGATTACAACTCAACCAGTTAAAGTTTTACAAAACGATGCACCGCCTAATTTTTATCAAAATTATCAAAGGTGATATCAAAAGACGTGCTTCAACCTCCGTTTTTAGAATCCGGAAGCGAAAATTTAAAATTTTATTTCTGTCAAAAGATATAAGCAAAAAATCGGTTCAAATTTTCATGTGGTTGTTGTATACACACACACACTGTAGTATCGTGTGGAATTCACCTCATTTCAAACACGCTTAACATTACAAACATTCGTTCATTGACCCAGATAACTACCATGAGTTCATTCGCGTTTGCCAAGACGCCTAATGTATGAATGTGTCATACGAAACTGCTGAAGCAGGAATCATATTGACAATATGTAGGTCAATATAATAATTCGCTGACAAAGCATTCCTCACTATTGAGTCATGCACCCCTAGTATGTAAATATTAATGTAAGTATGTATATATGTATAGTAGGGCGAGTCGATTTAAAAATCGCTCATTGCTCTGTGAAAATCGTATTCCAGGGATCAAAATGAGAAACTTTGCCGGAGGAACCATACCTCTAAAACGAATTCTGATGTCCCCCCCTTTGGGTCGAACTTTTGGGTAGGGGCAATTTCAATCCTACCTGTTGTGTCTTGTTGTGGCTTAGAAAAAACAGTACAAGCAATTTTACGATCTGCAATTGTGTCACAGTGATACCTTCAGTTTTTAAAACGGTTGAATAAAAAACCCACACAACTATGTTTACGACATGCAAATGCATCACAGTGATGCCTTGGTTTTAAAAGGGGGTTGTAAAAACGCTACTTTCTAATAATTTTTTTAATTTCTTTTCTATTACTAACTTAAATTCATGTTTTCATTTATATATGTTCTGACTAAATAAATTTCTAAAGAGAAAAATAAACTCCAAAAAGAAAAAACATAGGCATTTCAAAGTGGGATTTTTCAAAATTTTCCCCTACGACCCAAAGGGGAGTGGGGGGGGGGGGGGGGGGCATCACAATTCGTTTTAGAGGTATGGTTCGTTCGGCAAAGTTTCTTATTTTGATCCCTAGAATATGATTTTCACAGAGCAATGGACGATTTTTTTGCCTCCCCATGTATCTTCAATAAAGACAATTAACAAATTGCTATTCAACGCTACTCATCAGCTTTGGTCAGCCAAATCATATGTTGTTCAATTCATTTTTTCTTTACATGGCGATCCTTCCAGCATGATCTTCAATTAGCTTTAAATTTGCTCATAAACAAAATTCGCTAGATCTTGCTGAACAGAGATCCTGCCATCTCACAAACAGTTCGCTAACTGCCAAGACATTTTAAAGACAGGACTAAAGGTCCTGCCAAACTAAAGATAAAAATTTAGTAGTCCTGAACGAAACAGGATACAAAGGAAGAAGACATTTTTGCGCTACAAAGAGGATTCCAAGAAAATTGCTAACATCATGAATTAAGAGGAGCTGAGCAAATTAATATCGAAAATATTCAAAATCAGTTATAAGGACTTGAGCAAATTAAAATCGAAAATATTACATCATCAGTTATGAAGATTGGAGCAAATCAAAATCGAAGTTAAACAACATTCTGATCGGCAATAGGGATGACTGACCAAATAAACGCATAAGCGAAGTGGAATAAACAACACTATTATCGCCTGTGGTCGAAATTCGACCAACGTGTTGGAAATATGGCAAACTGGTCTGACTTACTTAACTTTTTCTTTAAAATTTTGAATTTGTTCTAAGACTTTGTACTGTTTGATTGTATTTTCTTAAATTTTCTACAAACTTTTCATATGTAATTATAACATTTTGGTATGGAGCTCCTTAAACTAAAATATAAAAATTATGTAAAATCATATGAACTTGACATAGAATTATGGTGAAATTACTTGAAATTGAATTGAAAAATAGGTTTTTCCACACCACCCGGAAGGTCCCCGTTGGCGTGCTACCGAATTTAGTTTTGAGAGCTCGGTTCCCCAGTAGGCCTATATCACCCATATACACATATCGACCATTTACGTCAATAGTGTCATAATTCAAAAAACACGAACTTTCAGTTAAAAATTAAGAAATTTGCTAAAGGAATTTAGCCTATTTCACGCCACCCGTTTAAGTTGGTATAAATACATATCTAATATGTAAGTGTGACACAAAACAAAAATTTCGAGTAAAATAGAGGATACCTTCATAAAAAATAAAATAAAAATATAAAAAAATTATGTAATGAGAAAGAAGGCAGAGTTTACTAAAAAAATGTTTAATTAAAGAAAAAAAAATAAAGTACTTAAATTGCGAAAAATTAAGTGAAGTGAACAAACAGTTCCATATAAAAACGCAATAAGTGCACTTATACTTTTTTCCGGGTTTTAATGTGATCATTGTGGAAATATGAAGATTCTAATATTCGGGTATTTAATGTTGGGATCCCATTGAGATCTATGTACGTAATTAAATTGTATTAAATTTGTAAACACTCCATTTCATGAATATATATGACCATATCTACCATAAAATATCGTCTGTGAACAATATAATAGTAAGATATAATAGAGCAGAATAAATTGGGAAGAAAGGAAACACAAACAAAAACATTGAAATTATTCACGCAATCATATTTACTAAAATAAAATTGATTTCACTACTTTAAGCGACATAAACCAATTAGAGTTTTGGGATCTAAGCATCCGATTAATGGATATATAATCCAACAAAGTTAGCCTAATAATAAATATAGTGGGTAATATACTGCCTATGCACGACGGCCATGCCGGTTGCCGCTCTGACCTAAAATCAAAAAAGTTTTTGGGACGTTATTTTGTTTCGTAATTAGCATAACATGCAATATAACAAATGTTATATTTTTGTAACTTTTTTTTTTTGTTCAGTATAAGACGTACTTTATCTAAAATGAGGATTAAATCTGCAAATGCAACAACATTTTCGAGCAAATTTGCCATTAATTGTTATAAATAAATTAGTTAGTTTCAACAAAAGTTAACTCATTATTTGTGATTTCATGTTTTTTTGAAAACAACTAAAATAAAAAACAAAGAATCTGTTAAATAAAAACATGTATTTACGTGTAGGTAAAATTTGCCACAAAAAATGGGCCGGTCAAAAATTAATTCTATTTAAGGTTTTTGGTACGCTATAAATTATTTTGGAACATTTTTTTAGGATTTTGGTAGAGGCTATTATAGGTAAGCGGCAACAATGGGAAACCATATTTGTATGCAGGTGAAATAGTTGTGCCTTCGAATTTAGCGGGGATACATAAAATTTGAAATTCACATTAAACACTTAGATAATTGTTCCCAAAGACGGCGCGCTTGTGCATGAAGGTTTAGGTCTTTGAAATTTGCATTAGAAAACTTAGAAATTTTTTTCCAAAGATGGCGCGCTTGTGCACGATAATGAATTACGATATTTGTATGAATTTTTCGAATTTACAAAAAACTTTTTCTATTAATTATAAACAAATAGAGTAATATTTGTTAACAAAAATAGGCCTATGCACTGCGGCTGATCAATACGAATCGATTCATATAACTTCTATATGATTTTACGTATGCTAAGTATGCGAAACAGCCTGTCAATTGATTGTATGGAAATTTTGTTAGCATATTAATATATAGATTCTGATCGGCAATAAGGATGACTGACCAAATAAACGTATAAGCGAAGTGGAATAAACAACATTCTGATCGGCAATAAGGAGAATTGACCAAATAAAAGCATAAAGCGAGGTGGAATAAGAATGATGAACCAAATTAAAGCAAACGAGGTGGAACAGAGAAATCTTCAGCAACAGCAAAAATCAGCAGCAAACAACATCCAGACTGACAAGGAGTTATAAATGTTTAAGTATAATAAACATTTTTAGAATCAATTGAGCGGCCTCAGGGACGCTAAACTACAAATACTTCGTTTTTGCTTTGGAGTTTTTTTTTATCTGTATATTAAATTAGAATAAATTTTGTCTTTTTGGGTATCATTTCATTTCATTTCATTTATTTCATTTATTAAAAGAAATATATATTAGTACAATAAGATCATGTATGATCTTTTATAGTACAACAGACATTAAATGACAGGATAATAATAAAACATTCAAGTTTTAAATTTAACACATTAACCTAACATATTTAAGGTATATAAAATAATATATGATGGAAACCAAAACAGATTCATAACAGAATATGCTCACTACAATTCATAAGGAAAAAAAAAAAAAAGAAAAGTTTAACGTTAGCAAATATTCGCTCCCAACGCTTACGAACGCTTACAAAAAACAATTAGGAAAATAAAAACGAACTTAGTATTAAAATCGGTTATATCTAAATATACAGTAAGCCATTTTCGGAAACAGAATTGCTAGTTGGGTACCAGAATACTTAAGATAATAATAATAATAATTTACTAGAAGATATGTGGGTAAACTCAGTTTCAAATCAAGACATTCATTGACGAAAGAACGAATATATAACATTCTTAAAGTTGCTTTTACTTAAGTTATTGCGAATTGAGTTCGGGATAGAGTTCCATATGCGGATAGCATTGACAAAGAATAGCCTTGCAGAGTTCAAATAGTTGTAGTTTGGTAAAATTATGTCACATATGCGAGCAGACTGCGAAAGAGTCAACTTGTTATATAAGTAACTGGGCACTTTATCTGCCATAATACGATAAAGGAAAATGCAGTTCCTCGCTCTAAGGTAATCAGAGACCTCACGACCCAACAAACGAGTCCTCCATTCAGATACATGGTCAAATCTTGCTAAGCCAAAAACATATCGCGTTACATGATTGAAGGCTACATCAATTTTGTGTGCAGACTTGGAATCTAGTTTGCTATATACACATTCCGCATAACAAATACTTGGCAATATTAATTGTATAGCCAGCTTTCTTCTTATTTCTAGCGGGGTAAAGGCCGCCGATACTCTTAAGTTTCGTAGGGTATAGTAAACTTTACTGATGACAGAATTAACGTGATCAACACAGGACAGATTAGAATTTATGACGAAGCCCAGATTTGTCGCTTTAGAAACATATTTCAGACAGTTAACATTAATGTAAAGATTTGGTAGATCCTGAAAGTTAATATGCTTTTTTGAAATGGGAAGTGCATACGATTTAGCACTGTTAAGAGCAAGGAGATTCGTAGATGCCCAATGGGATAAGGATGACAGGTCACTGTTAAACTTGGCACAAAGTTCAGAGGCTTGCCCCTGCATCGCTGACATATAGATCTGGATATCATCTGCGTAGGCATGTATCTGCGCATGCTGGCAGGAGCTGAAGATGTCATTTATAAATAGACAAAATAATAGCGGTCCCAATATAGAACCTTGGGGTACACCAGCGAGCAATGGCCTAATGTCAGATATTTCCGATCCAACCTTAACACGCTGCGCTCTACCCCCCAAGTAGCTCATCATTAATTTTACCGCAGAGTCACTAAATCCGAAGTAGGCTTTCAGCTTCATACATAGCAAACTATGGTTAACTGATTCAAATGCCTTTGAAAAATCGAGCATACACAACAATGTTAATTGATTTTTGTCATAGGATAGACGTATGTCATCCAGAATTTTTATAACAGCTGTGGCGCAGCTGTGCTTAGATCTAAACCCCGACTGCATCGGTGAAAGCAATTTGTATACGGTTTGTACAGGATTTGTTCAGATAACAGGGACTCAAGGGTCTTCGATAGAGCGGGAAGGATGCTTATGGGACGAAAATCAGACGGACTACTAGCACTTCTATTTTTAGCTACCGGAAGAATGATTGCAAGCTTCCATGCATCAGGGAAGCACGAAGTTGTAATACAATGGTTGATTATATGTGTTAGGGTTGGCAAAATATGAGGAAGAATTATTTTTAGAAATTTTAGCGCGATTCCATCAGCACCAATCGCGTTTGAGCGGATCTTACAAGCACATCTTGCAACATCAATCTCCGAGACGGGACAAAATTCAAATTGCTGAACCGATGCAGGTGGATAGGGTATGTGCTGGGAAATGTTGGCGCTGGGTGAGGAAGTACGATTTACAAATACATCATTGAGCTCATCAGGGTTAAGGGAACAATTTGAATTATCTTTAGCATGCACACGAAGGTTTCTTAAATTACGCCAGAGGACATTATTTGGCAGCTCGGAATTTAAAATTTTACCAAAATACTTGCGTTTTTCACGTTTGATAACGGCAGTAGTTTCATTTCGAACATTCTTATAGGTATGCCAGTTCAAATCTATCCGATTCTTTTTCCACACTGCATAGGCCTTGTTGCGTTTTTTAATCATAGTACGAACAATTGTGTTGAACCATGGGCACGAGGACGATTTTCTTTGAAAACAACGCATTGGTACATGGCAGGGCATTTTTTAAGAATTTTTCACTAGGTGGCCAAAAGAAAAATATCTCCTCGAACACCCACTACTCTAACGACATACATGCGCGAGTCTGAAAACATTATATGTTGACTCAGAACCTAGTGTAGTGTAAGAGAAACGCGTAGAACGGGAACCAGTTGAAAGAAAGAAGGACGAAAAGAGAAAGTCTTCCGAGTCTTTTTTATAGGAGATTTTATGAAATTTATACACGTGAACGAGGAAGATTGGTTTGGAGCAAATTAAAGCTCTTATTCTACATGTAGTGTTAGTGTAGCAATTTTATGCATTTAATGCAAAAGAATTTTTTTTTTCGTAACGTCGATTTTGAAAAGACGCGTATTTTATTTGATATCTGAATCAATGCGCCTTTTCAACATATGACATGTGCTGCCAACTACTGTACCCTGCTAGACATGACGACCATACCGGTCAGCTTTTGAATATTGCCATTAAGAAAATGATGGTAAATCATGATGTAAATAGCAGCCATGCCAGTCAGTTGATTAATCAATTGACTAGCAGGTGTCTAGCAGGGTATTGTATCGTAATGCTGTGGCAACCGTGGTTGCGACTCGCTCATACCAAAACATTTGCAATACAACAAGTAATCCCAGGAATAGTTATTTTTCATACACAACTTATTATATACTTGCCCAAAAATTGTTTATTATATGCTGACAAAAATCCTCGAGCACGTGCAGAATTTATATATGTCACGGAAGTCGTGAGTACCTATGTTCTTTTCCATATAAATCCTCATTGACAGTATTTTGATGAACTATCATCCATTCGTTGATAAATTTCTTCGATTAGCACCAAAAAACTTCATTAGAATTAGCAAGTTACATATTTTTTGACATTTTGGGGAAATGTTGTATGTTCAGAAAATTTCTGACATTATTTCAGTTAGGTGTTGTTCACGCATTTTCGAAATTTAGTTGTGGCCAGATTATGATTACTACGTGGCCACGGCGGACTACTACGTGGCCATTTGCCCACGTTCGTATTACTTAAAAAATGCCCTGGTACCTGGGCATAGTAAAGAGTGAGTACCGTTTCATTTAAAAATTTGAGTTTATCGTTCACATTAGATAAACTCCAGCAATCGGCCCAGTAAACACGAGATATGTCAGCAGTCAAGCTGTTAAGGTTAAGCGAGCGAAAGTCAGGGAAGCTATATGTAACAGGAAATGAATTATGTTGGCCAAAGTCAAAATCAAACGAACAAAAAATTAAATCATGGTCAGAGATAAATGATATTTGGTCAAATTTTAAAACGGAGGACGGATCGGTGACAAAGAAATAATCAAGCAGACTAGGACAACAATTATTCGCGAACATTGTTGGTACTGATGAGTTAACTAAAGAAAGACATGTCACGACATAACATATTAACATTAAAGTCACCACACACAACGATATTATCGAAGTCAACTGTGAAAGCAGATAGCATGCTACAAAAATCACTTACACTAGAACACCTATTAGGATTATACACGCATGACACAAGGATTTTTGACGCAGAACTAGACACTTCAATGAGTACAAACTCAGTTGTACTCTCAACAGAATGGGAAACTGTGCGAGTCTTCAGATGAGATTTGCAGTACACCGCCACTCCTCCACCCTTTCTACTAAGTCTATCATTATAGCCCTCTATTTCAAAGAGTGCGTCTCTTAAGTCATGTCTAAACCAGGTCTCAGATACGCAAATAACATTCACAGACGACCGCTCAAAGGTTCTCCTAACCAGATCCATTTTCTCATAATTAACACTTCGTGCATTAAAATGTACAACATTAAATCCTTTTTGTCTACTGCACATGATATTTAAAAGTGCAAGACTATTTTCACCAATGCTATTCATTCCACTGTTTAGAATCATTTATATAGCGTAAGTTAAAAGCAACCCCAAGATAATTACAAATAAACCGAAGTAAAGATACCACACAGTGACTGAGTTTAACTACACTTACAAAATATATATATACAAAACAGAAACGACAACATACCATTACTATATTAAATACAACTCTAGCGAAACTGCTGCAAATCATCAACACTCCTTATTTTTAGTGGTGGGCTGTTTGTTGACCTGTCCGCTCTTACATGTACCATACCTCTCATAGTAAATACCGATACTAGGCTTCCTTTACGTCGCAGCTTAATGGCCTCTTGCAGTAAAAGTCTATTCTCCCTAGTGAGGCTCTCGTATATATGAAAGGACCCCTCAATGCCGATTGGACGCAAAGGAGTCACAGATTTGATTTTCTTGCGATGTTCTGTAAGGGCTCGCAGGGTACGATTGCGGTCAAGAGGAGAGTGAAATTTTATTATGACTGCACTGTTCAGTGTAGTAGTTGACGCCTTAGTGCGGAAAATATCCCGGATCTGCGGAGCCATAAACTCAATTGAGAGGCAGAGCTGGTTGAAAATACTTTTTAAGTTTTCACCCTCACCGAACGGAATTCCGAAAACAACGGCATCCGCCGCAATATCAGGCGCAGCACTCCTCTCTAATACATCCTCCTAATGACCTTTCATTAACGCAAGATCCTCCTCTGTTTTCTGCGCATTAGCTTCCAATACAGCAATCCGGGCAGACGAGTCAGCGACCGTAGCAGCAAGCGAAGTTATATCTGCCTCAAAACGTTTGGTAAGCTTACTCTCCACCTTAGCAAGGTGGTCCGAAACACTTTTAATTAGTGGCCACAACTGCTCAGTGTGCTGTTGAACTTTCTCTTCCAACTCCTTCAATTTGCCGAATACAGCAGCAAGAGTAACACCTTCTTCAAACTTAGCCGCTTTCGGAGTAGGAGAGCCCTGCTTGCTTATCCGGAGCTTTACGGAGGGAGGAGCAGTAGACGCCATTCTGGATTATGGATTATAGCGTACTCAGAAATTTATTCTATTTATACTTGCGAGTACTTTGTGAGATATAAAGTACACCTGGTCACCGTAATTTAAATCAGTTGCAGAAAGATGGTTCACACACAGGTGGCGCCCTGATACATTGGTCAACTTATTTGCAAACTTTTTCGCGCTAAATGTTGTTATTGCAAAAAATATAATTTAGCACCTTTCTATATTTGCAGCAAATCCAAAAGGAGAGTGCGATTTTATACAAAAGTCTTTCTTTAAAAATGTATATTGAACACTTCTACTAAGTGTAATGCACTTTAAAACAATGAAATTATTTATTAAAGGTCGTAAGCAAAAAACTTTTGAATCACGTAGCCAGAGTTGCCAGAACGATTTGCTTAGGAAATTTTCTGTATATTAAATTAGAATAAATTTTGTCACACTAGGACTAGCTTAATAGAAAAACCTTGAAAAAAAAAAACAATATAAATACAAATTCTCAAAAAAGTTGCTGAAAAAACAAAATTTTTTTCATTGTCATAGAAATATAACTAGAAATATTCATATACCGAGCAAAATATTTTAAACACCCCATTGAGTGGGAAGACAAAGTAATTTTAGATGCAGGAACAGTAGATTACGAAAAGGAATTAAAATGGTTAAAACCATTTTGGAAAAAGAGAGGCATGAATAGGGAACCCATAATTGAGGATGTAAAAAATCCCACAACCAGGGAAGAAGAAACCGTGAGAATGATTCGAATGGTATTCCCCGAGAGAGCTTAAAATTAAATTATAATAGCGTTGGAATTTTTTTGGCTATAAATAAATAAAAATATTTTTAAAAGAAAATAAACTATACTAGTAAATTATAAAATTTTTGAAATGTTAAAATCCTTTTTTTAACCTAAATAAAAATATTTTTAATTTAAAAATTTTAGATTTACAATTTTATAATACGAAGCTTAAAAAAAATATATATATTTTTTTTTTCGTCACAAATAGAAAATAATTATAGGAAAATTTTAACATGGCTTGGTGGACAAAAATAGCTCAAGGCATCATGATAGCAATAGCCGGATACTAGTTAAGGAAGGAAAACTCGGAATCAACGGAAAATAGAGTATGTAACATAGCAATATCTAGCATAACATATTTCTTTAATACAATATGGCAATACCTTACATGGCAATACCTTGCATGGCAATAATTTGTATGTACCTTTTATGGCAATGCCTTTGTATGACACTACTTTTTCGCTGTCAAATGTATCGTACTATAGTCGTCTCTTTTTAACTTAAGTAATTTGATTTGTCTGTGTGAAAACAGTATTACAGACTATGTACTTAACTAATTTATAGGTTACATACTAATTTTGTGTATAAATCGAACCACTTATAGGGGTGAGTTAGGCATCGCGAAAAAAGCATTAATTGGCATCGAAAAATCCAAAGTGATAGCAGTGATAGCATCACTTAGTGAATTAAACACCCTTAAAGCAAGATTTACGGGAGCATTACTAGCATATGGCGTTCTCGTATTAACCCCATAGAAAGGAGACATATTACGAAGAAACCGTTGAGGGACATTAAACCGAATCCTTTCTAATAAGTATGGACAGTCAATTAGGCCCTTGACAATTTTAAAAGTAAAGGACAAGGAGAGTATAGATTTTCGACTCTCCAAGGATTTGAGACTTAATAGTGTAAGACGAGCAGTATAAGATGGGTATGGGCTCCTCAAAATTTAACGTCCAAAGAGCATACTTAAGAAAGCGTTTTTGTATTCTCTCTAGTCTATTTATAGCTGTCATAGTACTAGGTCTCCAAATTAAGACAGCATATTCTAAATGAGACCTGAAAATAGAAGTATAGAGAGCTTTAAAAGTATAAGGGTCACAGAACTTCGCGGAATTGCGCCTAACAAAACCCAGCATTGAGTAAGATTTAGAGATAACGTGGCTAATATGACTATTGAAGGAAAACTTGCTATCATATATAACCCCAAGGTCCTTAATCTCACTAAGGCATTGATGTTCACAATTAGAAATACTATATCTTGAGCGAAGTATATTGTATGACTTACAATAGGTCACATGAAAGAATTTAGATGCATTTAAGGACAGGTGAGGCTTGAGACACCACATATGTAGCTTGTTAATGTCATTTTGCAATTTCAATGTATCATCGGCGACTTAATAATTGAAAACATTTTTAGGTCATCAGCGTAAAGGAGACATTTAGCAAATGTAAAGCAATTGCTAATGTCATTAATAAAAATATTAAATAATAATGGACCTAGTATACTCCCCTGTGGTACCCCTGAAGAGGCAATAACGGGAATATAAGACTCCCCATCAACAGTGACAACACTCCGCCTGCTGGATAAATATGAACTTAACCATAACAGAAAGGAAGAATGAAAACCAAGGCATCTTAGTTTTTTAATTAGGACTATGGGAGACCCTATAAAAGGCTCTTGAAAAGTCAGTATAGATACAATCTACCTGCGAGCCAGTTGAAAAATACTCAATGCAATACTCACTGAAAACAGCAAGGTTAGAAATCGTGGACCTCTCCGCAAAGAAACAATGCTGATAAGGAGAAATAAGTGACTTAACCGCAAAGCTCAACTTAGCATAGACTGCATGCTCAAAAATTTTGGAAACAGTGGTCAATTTTGATATGGGTCTGTAGATACGCACATCATTTTTGTTACCACTCTTGAAGATAGACGTAATAAAGATTAACCTTCCAATCATCAATAAAATTCCCAGAGGAGAGTGATTTGTTGAAAATAAGTTGGAGAGGATAAACCAGGGCCGGACAATTTTTCAATAAGATGGGAGAAAATCCGTCTAAATCTGTTTCAGAAAAAAACTTAAGATTATTAATAAAAAAAAAAAAACTATCATCCACAGAAAAATTGGATTTAAAAAATCAGCAAATAAGTTAGCAGCCTCATTTGGAGTTTTCGCCGAGTTATCATCCAAGAAAACTCCGGTAGGCACACTAGCGGAACACTTTTTGTCCTTAAGATATTTCCAAAAACTCTTTAGATTCGATTTGATGTTACCCTCGATATTGCGCATATACTCAGAATAAAGAGTTTTATTCAAAATATTAAAATCTTTAAGTACGAATTATATTTACTGAAGAACATGCTACTCTTATTCTTTTGAAATTTTTTTAAGAGTTTGTTTTTAAGATTCTTGAGTTTTTTTAATTCTTTAGTTTACCAAGGTAATTTGTACGCTCTTTTTACCCGCAAGGGTATTCTATCCAAATATTGGGTGAATAAAATAGACTGAAAAGTGGAAAAGCTAACAGAAGTATCAAGCTCACCAAGTAGCTCCTACCAATTTATTTCAAGTAAAAAATCATTGAGACTTGCAAAGTCACACGAAGAATAATTAAAGGTTAAACTACTGTCAGTAGTAACCGGAGGAAAATGATAAAAACTAAAGTCGACGACAAGTGGTCTGTCCTTAGAAGTTACTGGATTTAAGCACTCACTAACTTCACAACAAAAAATTGTCACTTATGAATATGAGATCCAATAATCTATTTAGAGTATTAAAATACTTATTAATTTGAATTAAGTTAAGAGTAAGTACATTATCGATAAAGTACAACTCCTGGTTTGAGATGACATTATTGGGAGTCAGACCGTATTTATTAGAAATGCTGGTTGACCAATTAATGCTAGAGAGATTAAAATCACCAAGCACGCAGGGTTTGTGCTCTTTAACGGTGTTTAGGGCTAAAGATGCAATGTTGTCTGCGTGGGCCTTGTATAACTCAAAAGAGCTGCCCGGTGGCACATACGACACGAGAATATATAAAGAGCCTTGCGGTGTGGAACCGCTAACACATACACGAAGCTGATCCAGTAAAGAGTCACCATTCGAAAGTGGGACTAAAGACGCTTGCCATTGACGCTTAATGGCGAAAAGAACACCACCTCCTCGAAGGCAGTCAGTTTTTTCAGCATCACGACCTTTACGAAATACAGTGAACAAATTTGAGTTGAAGAGTTCACCATCAAAAAATTTCTTGTTTAACCATGTTTCAACGAAAACAAAGATGTCGTAATACATTAGCTCACTAAAGTTGTGAACCAATTCAGACTTGGTTCTCATACCAGATACATTATGAAAGTAAATTTTCATCTCACTATTATTGTTTATGTGTTATCGGGTACTACTTGCTACGCCCGTAATAGCTTTCGTCGACCCTTCCGAAAAATCTGAAAAGGCTTTGCGGTTACATTTGTTGGCCAGATATCCGAGAATAATAATTTTTCATAAGAGGACTCAGGAACTCCTAATTTAAAATTAATCCTATTCAGGGATTGAGTTGAGACGTCTTTCTTTATCAGTTTAAAGCATGAAAGTAGAGTCCTATCTAAATCAATTTGTTTAGCCACATAATTTTTTATATCATCCGCCGATACGGATGGTGAAAAAGAAGCCAAATGGAGCCATTTGTAGGGGTCAGCGACATTCAGATCAATATTGTCATTAGTTCCTCTTATGCGAATATTATTATTATTATTTTGACGTTTATGCGACAGCTTTACCCATTGTGCATTTTCAGCAACATTATTAGGCATAACAGTAGGCATATGAGAGGAAGCATCAGCTTCAGATGCTGACACCGCAGTCACTGCAGCCGTAGTAGTAGTAGTAGCATGAGCATTTTTATTATTGTTTCTGGCCCTTTTATTCGTCACCTTCACCCACTGATCATTATCGGTGACATTGTTAGTGATACTAGTGTTAACAATTGGCGAAGGAGAAGCAGAAGTTTCGGATACTGGGGCCGCAGTCACTGCAGCCGTAGTTGTAACAGTAGCGCAAGCATTAGCTTTACCAATCGACGCACAAGCATTAGCGTCAGCCGAAGAATCAGATGGGAGATCAAAAAGAGTTATTGCCGACGTCACAGTGCACGAAGCTGTTGATGGCATTGGGCAAGCCATTTTTCGTGTGGGAATGATATTAGATTTGACACTCTTGTTCGGTAATAGAGTATGAGCGTTAGGGTGGAGTGATAGCCTATGGATTTTTTTTTTTTTTGTAATGGCCTAGCAATGAAAAGTTGTCTTTATAAGAATTAACCAAAACCACCAAATATTATTTTCGCAGAATGGCGTTTTGAGGTGCCCCCAGACCCAAGAATTTGAGCAAAATAATGGCGATTTTACAAAGCTCATTATTTACATATTTATTTTATTTCTTTTTTAATATACATAACTTTAGTAAAATTACATATTATAACTAAAAACGAGAAATTTTAAATGGGATTTTACAGTTTTTTGTTGATAATAGTATGTTTCTAATCAAGTGTATAAGTAAAAGTTTTACTGACACATACTAGGCCATGAAAATCAGTAGGTTTTGAAATCAATGAGCACAATAACAACAAGCGAAAGTAAATCAATGACAAAAAAAAACAACAAAAAAAAATTTTTACCTATCGTCTTTTTCAAAGTTTAGTTGCGGGCTACTCTAAACATACGATGAGTGAAATAAAAATTTTCTACCTTATTTCTGGTCTAGAAAGGCAACTTTCTGGAGGTCAGCCAAAAGCGATTTCGAAAAAAAATAAATTCACTCCAACCTAATGAGCGTAGAGAGTGTGCCAACGAAAGATGGAACAGGCGTAGCACACGTTGATAATGTATTAACTGGCATCGAAGAGTAAATAGCTTCGCTGCTAACTCTTAGCTTGAAACTGTCAAAGGCAACATTGAAAGAGTTACGAAGACTTTTTCTTTAGGGATGAGGGCAGCAATCATTTTATCTTTATCAGCAAGTTTGCTTTTGAATAGATTGAAGGGCCGAATTTATTTTGGCAGATTCCAGCACTAGCTTATTGTTTGCAGCATTAAGCTCAGTCACCAAATATAACACACTAGCATTTTCGGTTTGAAGAAATGTTGTTAGATCAAATTACACTAGTGGCTAACAATATTATTACAAGGGGTGATAGACGGCCGCTTCCAGCGATCAACAAAAACTCCAGCCAATAGCGAAATATTGAAAATGTGGCACCAAGGCACACAAAGAGAAGTACTACACTTCTTAAATAAAAAAGAGGACAATCCATCAATATAATTTTTGATTGAGGACTGTAAGGATAATATACCCAAGATAATATCGGTTTAAGATACGGACAAAGACCCAAAGTCTAAAGGTTATCAGTTAGATACCTGTTATCAAAGTTATCGGCCTAAACAACAAAAGTAGATTTGAAAAAGTCAGCAAAAAGATTTGCCGAAACGACCAAGCTGTTAGAGCAAATGTCATTAAATTAAACAAAGGTTTGGTATATTAGAACAACCTTGTTTTGAACGAACATAGTTCCAAAAAGATTTAGGATTAACTTTAAACTCATCTTCAACTCGAGAAACGTATTTATTATACAAAAATTTATCAAGAACATTGAACTGCTACCAACTACTGATCTTTAAAAACAGAATCGCTGGTAGCCTTGTATAATTTAAAGTATTTATTTCTTTGATTTTTCAACTTTTTCAATCTAGTAGATATTGTACCAGGATAGTTGAACTTTAAAAAGGTAGGAGAGAGAGATTCCTATTGAATATGTCAGTGTGAACTAGCAATTTGTTTTAGAAGTTTAACATTCATAGTGTCTGACAAATGTCGAAAAAATCATGGCATGTCAAGTATACACATCTAAATTGCACGATTATAATGTGCGTAATTTTTTCCACATTGAAACAGTTTCTTTTGTCCGTCCATTGCTAATTTGGTAATGAAAACACTCGCTCACGTTAGCGTTATGAGCTAGAATGGAAAAGAAGAACTGAACGAATCTCAGAAAAACAAGCCACATTCGCAGTGTGTATTACTCGTCTTACTTCGAATTTAGTAAAATCGGGCGCATTTTATTAAAATCCGGGTCACCCTAGGAAATGACCGTGGTGATACACACTCCTCCATCTACTTAACTTTCATAGCCGGCGAAATTGAGACTTGTGATTCTGTTTTAGTCAGTCCACTCTCCCATTAGCTTGCGTGCTCTTCTTCATTGACGGAAACAAATCGCTATTCTCCGGAGTTTTTTAGCCTATTGTTAAACTATCTTTGAAAATGTCATTGATACCCTAGGCGAATATTCCGAAAGATCTTCGATTTTCGATGTTTCGCTGTTGGTTTTCGCAAGCCAAGACATAGAGAAAAAACATCATTAGATTTTCTATCATGATTTCGCACATTTGCTGCTGTTAGTGTAAGGCACTCTTCTGCCCTTATTACGGTTTACAACTCAACTCTCTTTCAGTTGAAATTTTGCAACTTGGTAATATAGATTACAACTCAACCAGTTAAAGTTTTACAAAACGATGCACCGCCTAATTTTTATCAAAATTTTCAAAGGTGATATCAAAAGACGCGCTTCAACTCCCGTTTTTAGAATCCGGAAGCGAAAATTAAAAATTTTATTTCTGTCAAAAGATATAAGCAAAAAATCGGTTCAAATTTTCATGTGGTTGTTGTATACACACACACACTGTAGTATCGTGTGGAACTCACCTCATTTCAAACACGCTTAACATTACAAACATTCGTTCATTGACCCAGATAACTACCATAAGTTCATTCGCGTTTACCAAGACGCCTAATGTATGAATGTGTCATACGAAACTGCTCAAGCAGGAATCATATTGACAATATGTAGGTCAATATAATAATTCGCTGACAAAGCATTCCTCACTATTGAGTCATGCACCCCTAGTATGTAAATATTAATGTAAGTATGTATATATGTATAGTAGGGCGAGTCGATTTAAAAATCGCTCATTGCTCTGTGAAAATCGTATTCTAGGGATCAAAATGAGAAACTTTGCCGAAGGAACTATACATCTAAAACGAATTCTGATGTCCCCCCCCCTCCCCTCCCCTACCCTTTGGGTCGAACTTTTGGGTAGGGGCAATTTCAATTCTACCTGTTGTGTCTTGTGGTGGCTTAAAAAAACAACACAAGCAATTTTACGATCTGCAATTGTGTCACAGTGATACCTTCATTTTTTAAAACGGTTGAATAAAAAACCCACACAACTATGTTTACGACATGCAAATGCATCACAGTGATGCCTTGGTTTTAAAAGGGGGTTGTAAAAACGCTAATTTCTAATAATTTTTTTAATTTCTTTTCTATTATTAAGTTAAATTCATGTTTTCATTTATATATGTTCTGACTAAATAAATTTCTAAAGAGAAAAATAAACTCCAAAAAGAAAAAACATAGGCATTTCAAAGTGGGATTTTTCAAAATTTTCCCCTACGACCCAAAGGGGAGGGGGGGGGGGGGGGGCGGGCATCACAATTCGTTTTAGAGGTATGGTTCCTTCGGCAAAGTTTCTTATTTTGATCCCTAGAATATGATTTTCACAGAGCAATGGACGATTTTTTTGCCTCCCCACAAATCGACCCGGCCTAATGTATAGGTTAAGAAGTTTTGTATAAATAATAATGAATATCTTCAATAAAGACAATTAACAAATTGCTATTCAACGCTACTCATCAGCTTTGGTCAGCCAAATCATATGTTGTTCAATTCATTTTTTCTTTACATGGCGATCCTTCCAGCATGATCTTCAATTAGCTTTAAATTTGCTCATAAACAAAATTCGCTAGATCTTGCTGAACAGAGATCCTCCCATCTCACAAACAGTTCGCTAATTGCCAAGACATATTAAAGACAGGACTAAAGGTCCTGCCAAACCAAAGGAAAAAATTAAGTAGTCCTGAACGAAACAGGATACAAAGGAAGAAGACATCTTTGCGCTACAAAGAGGATTCCAAGAAAATTGCTAACATCATGAATTAAGAGGAGCTGAGCAAATTAATATCGAAAATATTCAACATCAGTTATAACGACTTGAGCAAATTAAAATCGAAAATATTACATCATCAGTTATGAAGATTGGAGCAAATCAAAATCGAAGTTAAACAACATTCTGATCGGCAATAAGGATGACTGACCAAATAAACGCATAAGCGAAGTGGAATAAACAACATTCTGATCGGCAATAAGGATGACTGACCAAATAAACGTATAAGCGAAGTGGAATAAACAACATTCTGATCGGCAATAAGGAGAATTGACCAAATAAAAGCATAAAGCGAGGTGGAATAAGAATGATGAACCAAATAAAAGCAAACGAGGTGGAACAGAGAAATCTTCAGCAACAGCAAAAATCAGCAGCAAACAACATCCAGACTGACAAGGAGTTATAAATGTTTAAGTATAATAAAAATTTTTAGAATCAATTGAGCGGCCTCAGGGACGCTAAACTACAAAAACTTCGTTTTTGCTTAGGAATTTTTTTTTTATCTGTATATTAAATTAGAATAAATTTTGTCACACTAGGACTAGCTTAATAGAAAAATCTTGAAAAAAAACAATATAAATACAAATTCTCAAAAAAGTTGCTGAAAAAACAAAATTTTTTTCATTGTCATAGAAATATAACTAGAAATATTCATATACCGAGTAAATTGGAATGTCGGCAAAATATTTTAAAAACCCCATTGAGTGGGAAGACAAAGTAATTTTAGACGCAGGAACAGTAAATTACGAAAAGGAATTAAAATGGTTAAAACCATTTTGGAAAAAGATAGGCATGAATAGGTAACCCACAATTGAGGATGTAAAAAATCCCACAACCAGGGAAGAAGAAACCGTGAGAATGATTCGAATGGTATTCCCCGAGAGAGCTTAAAATTAAATTATAATAGCGTTGGAATTTTTTTTGGCTGTAAATAAATAAAAATATTTTTAAAAGAAAATAAACTATATATATATTTATATATATTTTTTTTTTCGTCACAAATAGAAAATAATAATAGGAAAATTTTAACATGGCTTGGTGGACAAAAATAGCTCAAGGCATCATGATAGCAATAGCCGGATACTAGTTAAGGAAGGAAAACTCGGAATCAACGGAAAATAGAGTATGTAACATAGCAATATCTAGCATAACATATTTCTTTAATACAATATGGCAATACCTTACATGGCAATACCTTGCATGGCAATAATTTGTATGTATCTTTTATGGCAATGCCTTTGTATGACACTCCTTTTTTGCTGTCAAATGTATCGTACTATGGTTGTCTCTTTTTAACTTAAGTAATTTGATTTGTATAACTTTTTATAAGAGAATGTACTAGAAATAATTTTGCCATGTAAACGGTATAAAAAGCCAGCGCACTCATAATTCTTCACCATTTGTCTCTGCGATCGGCGGTAAAACATCTTCAAGATAAATGCAGAGTGTGTGGTAGGCGCTAAGCCCGCCGCACTTTGTGTTAAAGCAAAGGAGATGTACTTGAGTAAAATGCGTTGTAGTGTGGATAACGATGGGTAGCCGCTGCAAAGTAGTTGGCCATGACCAAAAATCGCTGAACGAAATTTCCAACTACGTTTCATTTAGTTTATTTTACGTTCACCAAATTAAATTGTTTTACCTTTAAAATTTAAACAAATAAAAGTTATCTTAAATATTTAAAACTTCAACGGTTCTATAAAATATTAAACGGAGTAACAGACACTCTACAAATTCGCGCCCAACTCATCTGGCTCGAATAATTTCTTATTTCAAAATTCTATCACGGCGAAGTCCTCGGCTGAACAAAATGGTGACTCTTTCCCAGGAATAGTTCGAAGACTTAATGAAATCAGCAAGCAGCAGCAATAATCGTGTGGATTCGCTGAGCACATGCAAAGCTCGTTACAATGGAGAGCGTAATCTTGCAAAGGTGGAAGAATTTATAGCAGCAATTTCAACCTTTAAGATGGTGGAAAAAATTAATGACACCGACGCAGTAAATGGTATGCCGATGTTGCTCGAGGGAGACGCAGCGGAATGGTGGCGTGGTGTGAAAAAGCAAATATCAACTTTTGCTGACGAAGTTCGCATGCTTCGCGAAAGTTTTTCACCCGCAAAGCCAGCATGGAGAATATATTACGATATAAACGAAATCAGGCAACAAACAAGTGAACCGACGGACACATTCATTCGTAAAAAGCGAGCACTATTTGCCCAACTACCAAAAAGTCCAGCCGAAGCTGACATATTGATATGGTGTTCGGTTATTTACATGCAAGCATTCGTGAAAAAGTACGCCGTCATAAGGACACTGGTTGTGTCAAAATAAGTTTAAAATAAACATTGAAAAAACAAAATGGATGATCATGAGAAGAAAGAATGCCGAAGTAAATAATATAGCCTTGAAAATAACAAATAGTACAAAAAGTCAAAGAAATCAAATACCTAGGACTTATAATTGATGAGAAACTTAAGTTCGATGAGCATCTTAAATATACGGAGGCAAAAATATCAAACAAAAAATTGGATTCATGTTCCGTACATGCAAGCACGTCAGCAAATATTATAAAATTATGGTTTAAAGGTCCATTATGGAACCTCATTTCATATACTACCCTACGATATTATTCATGTTAGCCGACTGGAACATCGCAAAGCTACAGGTGAAGCAAAATAAAGCAATGCGGTTTATTCTTAGAAAGAGATATGATACCCCAATACATGAAATGCTAGAAAGTTTAAATTGGATGAGTGTAAAGCAACTCATTGTATACTACACTCTAAAATTCTTACACAACATGAAACTAGGCAACCTGCCGAGATAGTTAAATGACCGAGTAACATACAACAACGAGGTTCATGACCACCACACAAAAAGAAAAATAACTTTCGTCTACCAGCTTGTCGATCAGAATTCGACAAGAACAATATATACTACGTAGGATTCAGAGAATACAACGATCTACCATGTGAAATAAAACAATGTCCAAATATCAATAAATTTAAGAAATTATTATATAACCTTTGCAAAGCACTACCGTTTAGATAATGATCTCATACATACATGTACCTAATTTAGGTCTACAAAACCGTAAACACATAAATAAATAAACAGGAGGGAGAGGTTCTAGATAATACTCTAGTTTCAGGACCATTTTCTGACTTTGTCAAAAATTGGAGAGTTTCCAACGAGAACTCCTACTCTGATTATATGTATATCACTTTTAGTCTGCTTTTGCGAACACCGCCTAGGATGCTTATAGGAATAGGAGACGTACGGACTGGACCCTTTATTAAAAAGTTCTATCCTCTACTCTCCTAAAAACGCTTCTCACGGTAGGTCGGGCCTACCGCTAAGAACTGATAAAGCGCCTTTTTTAGACACAAGATTTGCTTCTCTCGGTGAGCTAGACTCATCGTCAAAAATAGAAGAAGCAGTAGATCTTATAATCAAATCCTGCAACGCTGCTTTCACAGTAGCCTGCCCAGAAATTAAGGTAATGGGTAAAAAGAAACCCTATTAGTGAAACCAAAAATCTCCGAGCAGAGGAAAAATAGCAGACAACTTTTTAACCAGGCTAAATGCACTGGAATCTGGTCCCATTATAAGGACGCCTTAAAAACTTTTAAAAAGTCAATGCAGAAGGTCAAAAGGGACTCCTGGAAGAACTTCGCCAATGACATCGAAGAAGTCTCAGAGGCTAATCGCCTACGAAAGGTCCTCTCAAAAACCTATACTTCCCAGCTGCATTCCCAGAGCGAATGGAGAATGGCCCACTTCTAATATGGAAATTCTGGAAACTCTGGTGAGCATTCACTTTCCACACCTCTCAAACACGCAATCTAACCTAGGGCCTTTTCGATCCATGGACCACATTGTAAGCGAAAAAGGAGTTATCTGGGCTATCAAGTCCTTTAAACCCGTCAAATCTCGAGGAATGGATAGAATATTTTCCGCTGAATTACAACCTGCAAGCGGTCTTATAAGCCCGCTAGCCTGTTAGCTAAAATCTACAGGGCTTACCTTAACCTGGTCTATATCCCCACGCAATGGACCAAGGCAAAGGTTGTCTTCATACCCAAAGGAGGCAGGATATCGTTCAACAGTCCTAAAGATTTCAGACCAATTAGTCTGACCTCCTTCCTCCAAAAATTTCTAGAACGATTGCTGAACGCCTATATTAGACAATCGGTAAATCAAGAATTAATCTCCAACAACAAACACGCCTACTCTAAGGGCGTAGAGACAGCTCTACATGCTATCACTACTAAGATAGAGAAGGGACTTGCCTTTAAAGAATTCATGCTTGTTTTCTTTCTCGACAACAACGTTCTCCCAGCAGCGGTCACAAAATCTCTACGTTCACTAGGGGTGGAAGAGCCTCTGGTGGAATTCGTCGAGCTCCTTCTAAACAAGAGAAGCATTATGCAAGTCATTGCATATGCCGATGACGTAGCCTTGACAGCTACTGGCAAACACCTTCCGGTGCTTGGCGAACTCTTGCAAAATGCTCTTAATCTAACAAACACTTGGTCTAGGGAATGCGGACTCAGCATCAGCAGTGAAAAAACCGAAATGGTGCTTTTTACCTGCAAACGCATTATACCGGAATTTACATCCCCCCGTCCCTAAATGGGAGGGAAATCAAACTCTTTACCGAGGTTAAATATCTCGGGGTTATTCTAGACAAGAAGCTAGACTGGAAGCGAAATGTGGAGGAACGGTCCAGGAAAGCCACAATGGCTCTCTACGCTTGTAAATCGGCAATAGGAAAAAGGTGAGGTCTTCAGCCCCGCATCGTCCATTGGATCTACACGGCAGTGGTGAGACCCATACTCTTCTACGCCATCACCGTATGGTGGACGGCACTCGATATCGAATCTAACAAGAGCAAAGTAACGAGAGTGCAGAGGATGGCGGCAATGCTTACTAGCCGTGCCCTTCCCTCCACTCCCACCAAAGCTCTTGAAACCATATTATCCCTTCTCCCCACTGATCTGTATGGAAAAAATGTGCCTCCTGCAACGCGCCAAGGCTCAACGCTATCGAACCATGGAGATACTGCAGATTTGGTCACACCCGGATCCTGAAGCAGGTCGCCGACACCTTCTTAAAGTTGGACCATACAATACCGTCCCCTTGCTGGGACAACAAATTATCCACAAGAATCCCAGAGGGGAACGAGTGGGCAAACGGCAGGGAGCCGGGATCTCACAAAATCTCCGTTTTTACAGACGGCTTTAAACTAAGCAACAGAGTCGGCAGCGGAATATTCTCGGAAAAGCTCAAACTAAGCGACAGCTTTCGCTTACCCGACCACTGAAATATTTTTGAGGCTGAACCTATAGCTACCAGAGAAGCAGCCCTCTATCTTTCTAACCTGCAGGTGGACAATTATATCTCAATTTTCTCGGACATCCAAGCTTCCACAAAATCCCTGCAACGCAGTAACACCTCGTCACAAGTGGCATTGAAGTGCAGAGAAACCCCCAACAAACTAGCTGAAAATTGAAACCTAAGCATAATATGGGTTCCTGGCCACTGTGACATCTCAGGAAACTGCGCTGCGTATGACCTAGCTAGGGAAGGCACCAACCTGCATACAATAACCCTCGCTGGTTGGGCCAGCCCTCCTCTAAACACCTGCAAACACTGACTGCGATCTCTTTTCACGGATCAAGCAAACGCCAGATGGGCCATGGAACCTACATGTAGTATATCCAAGCACATCTGGCCTAAGCTGGATGAAGAGAGATCGCAATCGGTGATATTGTTAAGCCGTATCTCTATAAGCCCACTAATGGGCCTTCTTACAGGTCACTGTCTCATGGGCACTCACAGTGCCTATATTGGCCTTCAGACAAATGACTTCTACCGCAGCTGTAGGGATGAAGAGGAGTTAGAAAGCGTAGAGCACTATCTGTGTCACTGTCCCGCACTGTCGAAAACCAGGTACAGATGCCTCCACAGACACTCCTTTGGCTGCCTTGCGGAGCTTGAATCTGCAAGCACAAGCGACATCTTGCATTTCATCAGACAAACGCGCTGGTTGAGCCTCACTGGGGTCTAAACATTCTTCTTCGGAAGTAGGGAAATAGGCAATAGTGGCCCCCCGCTTGGTAGCGCAATGGACCTCAACGGCCTACGCGAGTCTCCGCTTAGACAGCGGAGGCAGCCACTTCAACCTAACCTAAATTAATTTAAACAAACTTTGTAATCACCAATTTCGTACACATTTATACAAAAAACAACGTTTCAACGATGGAAAAAATTTTGAGCTTATGGAGCGACATCCCGAATTTGGACGAGGCAAGCCGCGGTTCGGATACAGCCAAAACAGATGAAGCCAACTACTCCTGGGAATCTTGTTTTAGAGTAAAATGCGATTTTTAAAGGGCTGTGCTCCTCTGCAGTCATTTCAGTTTCAATACACTTTGCACAAATATGCTCCAAATATGGAGCAAAATGTTTCCCTACTTAATCGAAAATAACTTACACATCTGCACAATAACTTCATTGGAAGATCATCATTTGTCACTTAAACGTTTTCTTACTTGGTGTTTGGTAGCTCCAAGGGATTGGAGTGATGAACCGAATTTTTTCTTTATTCGCGCCAATATCCATTTAATGCTATTAATAAAAAAACACTTGCAAATGTTTAAATTGCCGCCACAAATTAATCAGCTGTTCACTTATCTGTCAAATCATCACTTTTTTTGGTTGGCAACATCAATTCAACTTCAACTGAAATAAGTTGCAATTCGTAATACCAAACAGGAGTTGATTTGTCTTCAAATTGAGTTGTTTTAATTACAATCCAACTATTTTGAGTTGTGAACCTTAATAGGGGTATTATGTTCTATAAGTCATTGTGAATGATAACTAAGTGTGATATCTTCTGCATAGACGTCAAAATTCCAAAGTGATTGGATCACCTGATTTGTATTGACTATCGCTGTCTCAATCTGTATCTCTTTCTATCACCCGCTGTCAAAACGCTGAAAAGTAGCCATATTGAACATCCTGTCAGGCTGTTGACAGTTAAGATATCACACTTAGTCATCATTCACAATGCTATAAGTCTTTATCACAAATCACAATTCAGAGTGCGCATTCACGAGTTCAAAATTTATTCGTTCTGCGCATCAACGTCACACTTGACTGTTTGAGCGAATGAAAGAGAATAAAAAACCAGAGGTAAAGGAACATTACGTAAAAATTGGACATAAAAAACAGCTGATCTAATGTTTATATGCGCAATGCGCAATCTTCCCCTTGTGTGATTTGCGAGTCTTTATGATATAGATTTATCGATAATAAAGTTGGGTAACAGAGTTACTGGGATGTTATAATTAATTAACTATACATGAACACATAACAATTTCCCCCCTCCTAAGTTGTTGGTGAAAATATAACCTTCGGCCTACTTACTCTAGTTGATCTCCGTGGTGTTTGTTGGGTTTCTACCTCTGGTGCAACTATTACTGGGTCATCAGGTTGTGAAGGTGCTCCTAGCGGTAGTTGCTCTGGCCGATCGTTTGACTCATTTCTATTATGTCTTTTAGGTGAGGCTCTACTTGCTTCGCGGATATCATTTTCTGTGTTCGTACTCTCTATGATCGGAATAGCTATATGTGGTTTAATATTTTCGGTCCCCGGAGTGTAGCTTGGCTCCGTTCTTTCAGTCATTTCCTCTCTCTTGTAGCCGTTGTTGCCTTGCATGTAGTTTCCCTCGTCCTCTCTGCAACTTGGTTGTTGGGCGCTTGGTGCGCCGGCAGCCCGTAATGTGTTTGTATGCCTCTTGTAGTACTTGTTGTTGAATAAGTCCTCGTAGTGCATATCACCCATGCGCGTTATTACCTTATCGCGCAGCCACTTGTTCTGCTGTGGATTTCCCGAAAGGAAATACACCGAATCGCCAGTTGCGAATTCGCGTTACCCATCTTTTTGTTGATAAATTGTTTTGCCGACACTCGCTCGTTTACCTTTTCGGGTCGAATCAAATCTAGGCGCGCGCGTAGTCGTCGCCCTAAGAACAGTTTTGCTGGGGATTCGCCTGTTGTACTGTGTGTAGCGTTTTTGTATTGCCGTAATAACTCATTTATATTTTGTTTCAACTTTCTGGTTGTGGTCCCCATTGCTTTTAAGGCATTTTTCACAGTTTGCACATTGCGTTCCGATTGACCGTTTGTGGCTGGGTGATATGTGGCTGTAATTTTATGGTATTGGATGCCTACTTGGCTTAAGAATTCTTTGAACTCAGCATATTTGAAATTAGTTCCGATGTCATAAACTACTACTTCCGGGACCCCATACGCTGCAAATACTTCATCTAGCAAGGCAATTGTGACGGTTGAGGTCATTATTTTGGTAGTCTTAACTTCTAGCCACTTGGAGTAAGCGTCGGTGATGATGAGCAGCATCATACCTCCGACAGGCCCTGCGTAGTCGATCTTAATTCGTTCCCATGGCCCTTTTGGGTACTCCCAATGATGATTGGTGAAGTTCGGTGGTTTACATTCGCATGGTTTAGCCGCATTCTCGATGTCTTTATCGATACCTGGCCAGTATATAAAAGAACGTGCGTTGGTCATTTTAAAAACACTCAGGTGTGCCTTGTGTAATTCTTAAAATAAATAACTTTCGCAGTTTCATAGGAATAACGACCCGATGCTCGAATGTAAGACAGCCAGATGATATTTGTTACTGGCATTATGTGGCTTTGTACCCCGCTCTGAGGCATTGACTTTTTCTAGTATTTGAAATATTTTTCCCACACTTTATCCCTACGGGTTTCTTGGGCGATAACTGGTAGTTGGCTAATCTGCCGTATCATAAAATTATTGAATTCATCACCATATACAGGGCTGTAATCAACGCAGCTTATTTGTAGAACCCGGTAAGCGGGAGAGGTAATCTGCGTTACCATTTTCCTTAGATTTTTTTTACCGAGACATCGAAATTAAAGTTGCTCAGGAAATTAGCGTAGTTTGCCATTCGGGATATATATAATACCGGCAGGAATTTCGTTGGATGTAATATCTGAGCCAGCGGTTTATCGTCTGTTATAAAAATAAAAAATAAAAATAAATGTAAGACGCGCTAACCTCCGAAGAGGTTTTAAGCCGAGCTCCTCTTCTAATTTGCGTCGTGTTTTTTTTTAATTTTTCCTACAAATTGGCGGGACGGGACCTACTTGTTTTTTTGCCGACTCTGAACGGCATCTGCTAGGCAGATGAGTTTTCACTGAGAGCTTTTCATGGCAGAAATACACTCGGAGTGCTTGCCAAACACTGTCGAGGGGCGACCCCGCTTAGAAAAATTGTCTTCTAATTGAAAAACTTTATTTCTAAAATTTTGATGTTGCTTTGCCCGGGGTGTGAACCCAGGGCATTCGGTGTGGTAGGCGGAGCACGCTACCATCACACCACGGAGGCTTCCGTCTGTTCTTCTGTTTTAATTACATATAAGTATTTGAAACACTTTTGCACGGCCCATACAATTGCGAGTGCCTCTTTGTCAATTTGGGAATAGCGTTGTGTTGTTTGACTCATTGTTGTTTATGCCGTGCGACAACACAGCACCCAAGCCTGTTTTACCAGCATCCGTTGATAATGCTAGTGGGAGGCTGGATCATACGGCATTAGCACTTGTGGTGAAACCAAAATTTGCTTTATGCACTTATAAGCCGATTCAGCGGCCGGTGGCCAATAAAACTTCCCTTTTTGATAATATCACGTAGTTGTCTTTCCAGCGTTGCTAAATTCGGTATAAAATTAGAATAGTATGTTGCCTTACCTAGGAATAGTTGTAGCTGCTCGATTTTTGTGGGTCTCGGTGCATGTAGTATAGCGTCGATATGCTTGGTAGATCTGTGTATGCCTTGGGCATCGATCTTGTGCGCTAAGAACTCGATTTCAGATGCAGCAAATACACATTTGATTTTATTTAATTTGAGCCCGAGTTTTGTGAGTTTCTCTAACGTCCGATCCAACTTTTATTTTTTTTTATATTTTTGGCGTATATGATGATATCGTCGAAGATGTTTCTCAGGTTTGATATATCTTGTAATGTCACTTCCATCGTGCGCTGCCAAATTGCAGGTATGTTAGCAGCACCATAAACTGCACGTCTTGGGCCAATGAGCCCGTGTGTTGTAGTGTTCAATGTCTGTACGTGGGCAAACTCTTGATCAATTCGTAGGTGTGAGTATGCGTCGGTCACATTCAAATGAGCAAATACTGAGGCGCCTTTCATTTGGTTAAAAATGTCTTCTGCTTTGAGAATTGGATACTCATTAATTATCATCCGCGGATTGAGAGTTGGCTTGTAAATCCAATTATACATATTCCACAAATTTTTTTGTAACTACATGTGTAGTAGATGTCCACTCGGAATACTCAACCCGTTCGTAGAAACCTGCAGCGATTTTTGCGTAAATTTCCTTAGCACTTGCATCTCGTAATGCAAATGGAACTTCTGTCGCTCGCGCAAATACGGGCTTAGCATCTGGTTTAAAGTGCATCCTTTCTGCAGGGCCCTTAAAATGTCTGCTACTGAACCAAAGGCGGCCTCCCAATGTCTCAAAATCTGCAAGCGTAGTCTCTCATTTCAAGCCAGGTTCGTTGTTTGTACAGAAACTGTGCTTATTGAATTATTTTTTTGAAATGGTGTGTCTGTAGGGTTTGTTGATACTTCTGGTGCGAACATTTCAGTGAAATTGATTTCATGTGTGAAATGTGAAATCCGTTCTCGTCCACACAGCGTCTCGAAATTACCCTCAACAACATATATATTTAGCTTGCCTGTGGTTCTCCCGTATGTTACATTGACAACTGCGCGTCCAATGCAGATAACTTTATGTCCGTGTAACTTGAAAACTGCACTCCGTCAATTTGCTTTGTAATAATTTTTCCACCGAAAGTGTTCATGGCATTTATGCTACCCTCTTGATGTAAAATTTGTACTGGGTTATATCCCTCGTCCTCTCTGCAACTTGGTTGTTGGGTGCTTGGTGCGCCGGCAGCCCGTAATTGGTTTATATGCCTCTTGTAGTACTTGTTGTTGAATAAGTTCTCGTAGTGCAGATCACCCATGCGCCTTATTACCTTATCGCTCAGCGACTTGTTCTGCTGTGGAAAAGGAAAGGAAATACACCGAATCGCCAGTTGCGAATTTGCGATACCCATCTTTTTGTTGATAAATTGTTTTGCCGACACTCGCTCGTTTACCTTTTCGGGTCGAATCAAATCTAGGCGCGTGCGTAGTCGTCGCCCTAAGAAAAGTTTTGCTGGGGATTTGCCTGTTGTACTGCATGTAGCATTTTTGTATTGCCGTAAGAAATCATTTATATTTTGTTTCAACGTTCTCGTTGTGGTCCCCATTGCTTTTAAGGCATTTTTCACCGTTTGCACATTGCGTTCCGCTTGACCGTTTGTGGCTGGGTGATATGTGGCTGTAATTTTATGGTATTGGACGCATACTTGGTTTAAGAATTCTTTGAACTCAGCAGATTTGAAATTAGTTCCGATGTCAGAAACTACTACTTCCGGGACCCATACGCTGCAAATACTTCATCTAGCAAGGCAATTGTGACGGTTGAAGTTATTATTTTGGTAGTGTTAACTTCTAGCCACTTGGAGTAAGCGTCGGTGATGATGAGCAGCATCATACCTCCGACAGGCCCTGCGTAGTCGATCTTAATTCGTTCCCATGGCCCTTTTGGGTACTCCCAATGATGATTGGTGAAGTTCGGTGGTTTACATTCGCATGGTTTAGCCGCATTCTTAATGTCTTTATGGATACCTGGCCAGTATATAAAAGAACGTGCGATGCTTTTCATTTTAAGAACACCCAGGCGTGCCTTGTGTAATTCTTGAAATAATAACTTTCGCATATTCATAGGAATAACGACCCGATTCTCGAATGTAAGACAGCCAGATGATACTTGGTACTGGCATTCTGGGGCTTTGTACCCCGCTCTGAGGCATTGACTTTTTATAGTATTTGAAGTATTTTTCCCACACTTTATCCCTACGGGTTTCTTGGGCGATAACTGGTAGTTGGCTAATCTGCCGTATCATAAAATTATTGAATTCATCACCATATACAGGGCTGTGTTGATTTAGCTTATTTGTAGAACCCGGTAAGCGGGAGAGGTAATCTGCGTTACCATTTTCCTTAGATTTTTTTTATCGAGACATCGAAATTAAAGTTGCTCAGGAAATTAGCGTAGTTTGCCATTCGGGATATATATAATACCGGCAGGGATTTCGTTGGATGTAATTTTTGAGCCAGCGGTTTATCGTCTGTTATAAAAATAAAAATAGATGTAAGACGCGCTAACCTCCGAAGAGATTTTAAGCCGAGCTCCTCTTCCAATTTGCGTCGTGCTCCTTTTTAATTTTTCCTACAAATTAGCGGGACGGGACCTACTTGCTTTTTGCCGACTCCGAATGGCATCTGCTAGGCAGATGAGCTTTCACTGAGAGCTTTTCATGGCAGAAATACACTCAGAGTGCTTCCCAAACACGATCGAGGGGCGACCCCGCTTAGAAAAATTTTCTTCTAATTGAAAAACCTTATTTCTAAAATTTTGATGTTGCTTTGCCCGGGGTGTGAACCCAGGGCATTCGGCGTGGTAGGCGGAGCACGTGACCATCACACCACGGTGGCCGTCGTCTGTTCGTCTGTTTTAATTGCATAAAAGTATTTGAAAAACTTTTGCACGGCCCATACAATTGCAAGTGCCTCTTTGTCAACTTGGGAAGAGCCTCTGGTGGAATTCGTCGAGCTCCTTCTAAACAAGAGAAGCATTATCTCTGAGCCGTGCAACTCATCTTTAACAAAAATTCCAACAGTGGAACCGTCCATGGGGGGTTCTCATCTACTATGGAACCTGACGACGAACGATCTGTTATCTATACTACAGCCCACCGGATGCCAAGTCATTACATATGCCGATGACATAGCCTTGATAGCTACTGGCAAATACCTTCCGGTGCTTGGCGAACTCTTGCAAAATGCTCTTAATCTAACAAACACTTGATCTAGGGAATGCGGACTCAGCATCAGCAGTGAAAAAACTGAGATGGTGCTTTTTACCCGCAAACGCATTATATCGGAATTTACTTCCCCCCGTCCCTAAATGGGAGGGAAATCAAACTCTCTACAGAGGTTAAATATCTCTGGGTTATTCTAAACAAGAAGCTAGACTGGAAGCGAAATGTGGAGGAACGATCCTATAAAGCAACAATGGCTCTCTAGGCTTGTAAATCGGCAATAGGAAAAAGGTGAGGTCTCCAGTCCCGCATCGTCCATTGGATCTACACGGCAGTGGTGAGACCCATACTCTTCTTCGCCGTCACCGTATGGTGGACGGCACTCGATATCGAATCTAAAAAGAGCAAAGTATCAAGAGTGCAGAGGAGGGCGGCAATGCTTACTAGCCGTGCCCTTCCCTCCACTCCCACCAAAGCTCTTGAAACCATATTATTCCTTCTCCCCACTGATCTATATGGAAAAAAATGTGCCTCCTGCGATGCGGTAAGGCTCAACGCTATCGAACCATGGAGAAACTGCAGATTTGGTCACACCCGGATCCTGAAGCAGGTCCCCGAAACCTTCTTAAAGTTGGATCATACAATACCGTCCCCTTGCTGGGACAACAAATTATCCTCAAGGATCCCAGAGAGGAACGATTGGGCAAACGGCAGGGAGCCGGGATCTCACGAAATCTCCGTTTTTACAGACGGCTCTAAACTAAGCAACAGAGTCGGCAGCGGAATATTCTCGGAAAAGCTCAATCTAAGCGAAATCTTTCGCTTACCCGCCCACTGAAGTGTTTTTGAGGCTGAACTTATAGCTACCAGGGAAGCAGCCCTCTATCTTTCTAACCTGCAGGCGACCAATTCTATTTCAATTTTCTCGGACAGCCAAGCTGCCATAAAATCCCTGCAATGTAGTAACACATCGTCACTAGTGGCATTGAAGTGCAGAGAAACCCTCAACAAACTAGCTGAAAATTGCAACCTAAGCATAATATGGGTTCCTGGCCACTGTGACATCTCAGGAAACTGTGCTGCGTATGAGCTAGCTAGGGAAGGCACCAACCTGCAAACAATAACCTCCGCTGGTTGGGCCAGCCCTCCTCTAAACACCGGCAAACACTGCCTGCGATCTCTTTTCACGGATCAAGCAAACGCCAGATGGGCCTTGGAACCTACATGTAGTATATCCAAGCAAATCTGGCCTAAGCTGCATGAAAAGAGATCGCAATCGGTGATATTGTTAAGCCGTATCTCTATAAGCCCACTAATGGGCCTTCTTACAGGTCACTGTCTCATGGGCACTCACGGTGCCTATATGGGCCTTCAGACAAATGACTTCTACCGCAGCTGTAGGGACGAAAAGGAGATAGAAAGCGTAGAGCACTATCTGTGTCACTGTCCCGCACTGTCGAAAACCAGGTACCGATGCCTCCACAGACACTCCTTGGCTGGCTTGCGGAGCTTGAATCTGCAAGCACAAACGACATCTTGCGTTTCATCAAACGCGCTGGTTTAGCCTCACTGGGGTCTAAACATTCTTCTTCGGAAGTAGGGAAATAGGTAATAGGGGCCCCCGCTTGGTAGCGCAACGGGCCTCAACGGCCTACGTGAGTCTCCGCTTAGACAGCGGAGGCAGCCACTTCAACCTAACCTAACCTAAATTAATTTAAACAAACTTTGTAATCACCAATTTCGTACACATTTATAGAAAAAACAACGTTTCAACGAAGGAAAAAATTTTGACCGTATGGAGCGACATCCCGAAGTTGGACGAGGCAAGCCGCAGTACGGATGCAGCCAAAATAGATGAAGCTATGCGAATGTGAGTCCCATCGATACTACCCACTACTCCTGGGAATCTTGTTTTAGAGTAAAATGCGATTTTGAAGGGCTGTGCTCCTCTGCAGTCATTTCAGTTTCAATCCACTTTGCACAAATATGCTCCAAATATGGAGCAAAATGTTTCCCTACTTAATCGAAAATAACTTACACATTTGCACAATAACTTCATTAGAAGATCATCATTTGTCGCTTAAACGTTTTCTTACTTCCCTACAAGACGGAGGTAACTAGTTCACCCACACATTCAAAGCTTTTTTCGCTCTCCACTAACACATCAACGTTTCATGCTGTCATCGAAATGACAGTTTATTAGTTATTCCGGGAAACTTTGAAACGGAGAAAAAATAGCATTGTTTACAACGAAAAATATATTTTGCTTTTAGTTGTGACATGTGAAGGAAATTAAAAATTTTGTTGCAGAGAACCCCTTTTTGCGTTGGCGGCCTTCGCCCAAAATAATATTAAGGGTAACGTTTTACAAGACGGTGCACCACATAATTTAAAAATATCAAATAATAATAAAAACGGAGCTCGAAGCGCGTATTTTGATTCCTCGTTTGATAATTTTTGATAAAAATTAGGTGGTGCAGCGTCTTTTAAATCGTTACCATATTAAGTTGTATAGAATCGACGGGATGGCCTACAAGGTTTCATGTCATACTAAATCGCTCCCGATATGGTCGGGCTAGTACCTTAATTGTTCGCGGAACGTACCCGATCTGCATACGGCAAAGGACCAACAAAGTCGATAATGGGGAGTGTCCTTATCGCTACAACAACAACAACATTATTTACTTTGGTAATACTGCAGTTTACGGTACCCACCGAAATTTGGGCCAAAATTTTCGAGTGAGGTATTAAAAGACGCGTCTAGATCAAGAATCCGAAAGCGGAAGTTAACTTTTTCTACCCGTTCAAAAGATATTAACGAAAAACCGAAAAGAGACCCGGTGATGCACAATTTTTTTTTGTGGGTCCAAACACAACACCAACCACATTAAATCGCCAAATTCAAATGCAAGTATCTCCGGACAGAGATAATATTTTCTTAATAAAACTTACTTCTTATAAAATTTTTCCGCCTTCGGATTATTGTTCTCGAGATTAATACGCATCTTTTGATACCTCACTCGAAAATCTTGGCCCAACTTTAGGGTGGGTACCGTAAACTGCACTACTACCTTTACTTTCTGATTTTCATTCATACGTATGTATGTGCATTTTTAAATAATAAAAAAAATGTTATATTATTCTAATAGATAGCATCTCCGCCGGGTTGCGATTCAGCTCAGAATATGCCAAAATCAGATGAAATCTACAATTAAATGCAGATTCACGTGTCATGCCTCGGGTCCCTCCGAAACCGAGGGTGGGATCCATAGTAATTTTGCGCAGAACACCTTTCTGCGTTGGCGGCCTTCGGCCGCGCTTATAAAAACTAACCCTGGGCTACGCCATGCCAAGTCCGGTTGTGTGGTATAACCGTGGCTCCCACCACGGTGATGCACAATTTTTTTGTGGGTAAAAACACAACACCAACCACATTAAATCGCCAAATTCAACTGCAAGTATCTCCGGACAGAGATAAAAATTTTCATTTTCGCCTTCGGATTATTGTTCTCGAGATTAATACGCGTCTTTTCATACCTCACTCGAAAATCTTGGCCCAACTTTAGGGTGGGTACCGTAAACTGCACTACTACTTTACTTTCTGATTTTCATTCATACGTATGTGCATTTTTAAATAATAAAAAAAATGTTATATTATTCTAATAGATAGCATCTCCGCCGGGTTGCGATTCAGCTCAGAATATGCCAAAATCAGAGGAAATCTACAATTAAATGCAGATTCACGTGTCATTTGCCAAGGATACAAGGTACTTTACAACCAACATGCTTTGGAATACGGTACCAAACTGGTTGGATGTATTTCCCTAAAAAAGGGTGGAACTACGCATCTTGGTTTTCCAGTATTTGCTGCGGTAATTTATATTGATTTGTATTGATTAAAAATTGCAATAGTAGATAATGTAATGTGAATTAAAATTGAATAGGTAGCCGGAGATAAAAAGGCAACTGATCGGCGTGCACTGTTATTTATGTGGCACCACCGGGAGCTACTGCTATCCTAGAAGCAGAAATGTCTTCGATTGTTTGCATCACCAAAGGTGTGCCATAACATGGTATTGTTCGCGTTAAGCACGCTCTCTTAAGGCAAAAAAAAATCGCGTCTAGTCAGGGCCGATTATCCAGGAATCATCGCCCCAGAAAGGGTAAGTAGATTGGCTATCATATTAAATATAAAAGCACCATGTATAAATTTTTTAGTGATAATTTGTCATGCTTTTGTTGATAATCAACTGAAGAATGCAAATACGACAGAGTTCGAAGTTCATGTGAAAACCAATTTTTTTTTTTTAATTAGAGTTTGGAGAGAAAAATACATATGTATATATGCATAGAACTGTATAGAAGGGGAGGAATTAATTAATTATTATCAGTAGATTTACAAGATTTTTGTCATTTTCCCTGCGTCGCAGTTGTCATTATATTGCGTTAACAGAGGACATAAACACCTTACTACCCACAGCCAGTAAAAATTTTAGTAAATTTTGCTCTTTTCATCACTGTTTCAAAACGTGGAAAGTTATATATCGAGCATTCCATGGAGAATGGTACATTTTAGCAGACTTTCGCATTGCGGTCATTATTAATATTCAATCCCTAGAAGGTTTAATGTAGTCATGTCAATAGTTCCCGAGATGGTGGGGCTAGTACCACAATGGTGCTTGTTAACGGAACGTGGATAGATAGATAATTTATTGAAGATTGCACAGTGACTTGCACATATCTTCACATCACCTCATCCTAGCCGACTTCCTTGATGAACCCCAGCAATGTTCTTGGCGTGAGGGATTAAATGGTGGGCCCATAAACTTAGCCCTACGTCTTGAAATTGCGTCGCAATCTAGAAGGATATGGTCCGCCGTCTGCTGATCCATCACAAAATCGGTATGTGTTGTTCGATATTATACCCAGCTTTTGCATGTGACTGTTCAGTCTACAGTGTCTTGTAAGAATAGCCGTTAGGATTCTTAGGTTATCTTTTTGATAAGCCTATTAATGCCCTATATCGAGTTGTGCTGTAACCCCTAAGAGCAACTTAGATTGACTCAGGCCTGGCATATTGCGCCAGTGTTCTCTCTTTTCCCTCCCTTCTACTATTAGGGGCATTTATTGAGTGAGACAACTGCCAGGAACAGCTCGGGATCAATGGGTCATGCAGTTGCTGCCTCTCTTTCCGGGTTGTCCGCCTGCTGTTGTTGTTATAGCAGTGCTTCGTCCCATCCAATAGGTGCGACCGATCACAAATTGTCATCAATGTCTTCTAACGGGAGACCAAGGAAACTTTCTGTTTCAACAGGGGTGGACCATAATGAGAGGAGTGTTAGAGGCGTTGGTTCCACAATACAGTTAAATAGATGGTTGGTGTCATGTGGGGACACATTACAAGCAGGACAAAGTTTTGTATGTCGGGGTTGATTCTGGACAGGTAAGAGTTTAACCTGTTACGGTATCCAGATCGAAGTGCTAATTTTGTTCTTTGAGTACAGGAATCACCGGCATAGAGGTCTGACGCCTGTTTGTGGAGTTCACTGAAGACATGCTTGTGTTTTTAGCTTTATACGGCTGTGTTTTCAAGTGCCGTATTTCCTCATAATGTAATGAGGGCGTGAACAACAAGAGCCACAAAATATTTATAAAAGTTACGAAGACGTTGGATTTTGGGATCTAGCCCAGAGCAACCTGTCCGATGCAACCCTCCCTTGCACGTGAAACACTGACAGGAGTATTTATTTTTTAATTTAATTTATATATTATTACGGCTGTTTAGGCCTAAAACTTAAACTACTAAGTACATTTCATTGTTATAATCACTTATTTCTATTGAATATGCTGTTGGAATGCCATGTGATTCCGATCAGCATATTTACTAGCGTGACAAAGGGACGAGTCTGGGAGCCACTCATTTAAGGAAGGTTGGAAAGGACGCGTTTTCAATCCTCCAGTGCTCCCAGCTCAAGGCAACAAAATTTGGAACTTATATTTTTCAATAATATGTGTATTTTAAGCTGTCGGAATGTATTAGTCTCCGATCAACACAGCTAAACATGTCTTTGGATGTTGGAAATTGAAAATAACTGGTATCCAATCACCCCTCAACTTTGTTTAGTAAAGACGCTGTCGTAATGCATGAAGATTCCGATTAGCACAGCTCAACATATAATGAGAGGTTGAAAAGGACATGTTTCCAATCCCCCCTGCTCCAACTTTTGTTTGGCCTTATTTTTGTTACACACTATATAATTTTATTGTTATATTAATGCTGTCGGAATGCGAGTGATACCGATCAGCAACAGTAAATATCAGCTGGAAATACCAAATTCCAACGAAATTAGTTGTTGGAACTGTCTGGAGTTACAGGTGGCGACCGATTTTCTTTTCCTTAGGGCCGGATGCATTGTATTTTGCTGCTTCCAATATTACCATTTCCTTTTCGCGCTCCAGTATCGGATATATCATGTAAAAAATAAGAGGAGAAAAACTTTATCTTATTGGAAGGGTTTTACAATGCTCCAAAAAACTTTTTTTAAAAGTATTGAAGTTATTACAACTTTTTATGTGATTAGGAAGTTCATTGAAATATTTCAGCCCCTTATATATATGACCGTCCTAAAAAGATTCTTTTTCGGCAAACGCAGAGATGCAAAAAATTAAACACTGAGTCCGCCTGTTCATTACCCTCTACTCCCCTGTGGCCTAGGGCCCAGGGCAACAGTACTACGTTGTGTGCTCCTAATTGAATTAGCTTTTCTACGCACTGAAGGATCAGTGCTCACTTTATTTCGAACGCCGCAAATGCCTTTAGTGGGGCCTGACTGCCTGACTGAATATGGCAATTGTTTCACTGGGGTATCAGCGCTGAAGGTTCAGCTTAGCGCACTAACATATGGCGAATACTTCCGCTTGAAAATGCTCGCATGTGCTTTTAGAGTCACTGATATTTCAGCTCTGGGTCCGAAAACTCTGGCTAAAGAGCCTTGCGGTGTGGAACCGCTAACACATACACGAAGCTGATCCAGTAAAGAGTCACCATTCGAAAGTGGGACTAAAGACGCTTGCCATTGACGCTTAATGGCGATAAGAACACCACCTCCTCGAAGGCAAACAGTTTTTTCAGCATCACGACCTTTACGAAATACAGTGAACAAATTTGAGTTGAAGAGTTCACCATCAAAAAATTTCTTGTTTAACCATGTTTCAACGAAAACAAAGATGTCGTAATACATTAGCTCACTAAAGTTGTGAACCAATTCAGACTTGGTTCTCATACCAGATACATTAAGAAAGTAAATTTTCATCTCACTATTATTGTTTATGTGTTATCGGGTACTACTTGCTACGCCCGTAATAGCTTTCGTCGACCCTTCCGAAAAATCTGAAAAGGCTTTGCGGTTACATTTGTTGGCCAGATATCCGAGAATAATAATTTTTCATAAGAGGACTCAGGAACTCCTAATTTAAAATTAATCCTATTCAGGGATTGAGTTGAGATGTCTTTCTTTATCAGTTTAAAGCATGAAAGTAGAGTCCTATCTAAATCAATTTGTTTAGCCACATAATTTTTTATATCATCCGCCGATACGGATGGTGAAAAAGAAGCCAAATGGAGCCATTTGTAGCGGTCAGCGACATTCAGATCAATATTGTCATTAGGTCCTCTTATGCGAATATTATTATTATTATTTTGACGTTTATGCGACAGCTTTACCCATTGTGCATTTTCAGCAACATTATTAGGCATAACAGTAGGCATATGAGAGGAAGCATCAGCTTCAGATGCTGACACCGCAGTCACTGCAGCCGTAGTAGTAGTAGTAGCACGAGCATTTTTATTATTGTTTCTGGCCCTTTTATTCGTCACCTTCACCCACTGATCATTATCGGTGACATTGTTAGTGATACTAGTGTTAACAATTGGCGAAGGAGAAGCAGAAGCTTCGGATACTGGGGCCGCAGTCACTGCAGCCGTAGTTGTGACAGTAGCGCAAGCATTAGCTTTACCAATCGACGCACAAGCATTAGCGTCAGCCGAAGAATCAGATGGGAGATCAAAAAGAGTTATTGCCGACGTCACAGTGCACGAAGCTGTTGATGGCATTGGGCAAGCCATTGTTCTTGTGGGAATGATATTAGATTTGACACTCTTGTTCGGTAATAGAGTATGAGCGTTAGGGTGGAGTGATAGCCTATGGATTTTTTTTTTGTAATGGCCTAGCAATGAAAAGTTGTCTTTATAAGAATTAACCAAAACCACCAAATATTATTTTCGCAGAATGGCGTTTTGAGGTGCCCCCAGACCCAAGAATTTGAGCAAAATAATCGCGATTTTACAAAGCTCATTATTTACATATTTATTTTATTTCTTTTTTAATATACATAACTTTAGTAAAATTACATATTATAACTAAAAACGAGAAATTTTAAATGGGATTTTACAGTTTTTTGTTGATAATAGTATGTTTCTAATCAAGTGTATAAGTAAAAGTTTTACTGACACATACTAGGCCATGAAAATCAGTAGGTTTTGAAATCAATGAGCACGATAACAACAAGCGAAAGTAAATCAATGACAAAAAAAAAACAACAAAAAAAAATGTTTACCTATCGTCTTTTTCAAAGTTTAGTTGCGGGCTCCTCTAAACATACGATGAGTGAAATAAAAATTTTCTACCTTATTTCTGGTCTAGAAAGGCAACTTTCTGGAGGTCAGCCAAAAGCGATTTCGAAAAAAAATAAATTCACTCCAACCTAATGAGCGTAGAGAGTGTGCCAACGAAAGATGGAACAGGCGTAGCACACGTTGATAATGTATTAACTGGCATCGAAGAGTAAATAGCTTCGCTGCTAACTCTTAGCTTGAAACTTTCAAAGGCAACATTGAAAGAGTTACGAAGACTTTTTCTTTAGGGGTGAGGGCAGCAATCCTTTTATCTTTATCAGCAAGTTTGATTTGAATAGATTGAAGGGCCGAATTTATTTTGGCAGATTCCAGCACTAGCTTATTGTTTGCAGCATTAAGCTCAGTCACCAAATATAACACACTAGCATTTTCGGTTTGAAGAAATGTTGTTAGATCAAATTACACTAGTGGCTAACAATATTATTACAAGGGGTGATAGACACCCGCTTCCAGCGATCAACAAAAACTCCAGCCAATAGCGAAATATTGAAAATGTGGCACCAAGGCACACAAAGAGAAGTACTACACTTCTTAAATAAAAAAGAGGACAATCCATCAATATAATTTTTGATTGAGGACTGTAAGGATAATATACCCAAGATAATATCGGTTTAAGATACGGACAAAGACCCAAAGTCTAAAGGTTATCAGTTAGATACCTGTTATCAAAGTTATCGGCCTAAACAACAAAAGTAGATTTGAAAAAGTCAGCAAAAAGATTTGCCGAATCGACCAAGCTGTTAGAGCAAATGTCATTAAATTAAACAAAGGTTGGTATATTAGAACAACCTTGTTTTGAACGAACATAGTTCCAAAAAGATTTAGGATTAACTTTAAACTCATCTTCAACTAGAGAAACGTATTTATTGTACAAAAACTTATCAAGAACATTGAACTGCTACTAACTACTGATCTTTAAAAACAGAATCGCTGGTAGCCTTGTATAATTTAAAGTATTTATTTCTTTGATTTTTCAACTTTTTCAATCTAGTAGATATTGTACCAGGATAGTTGAACTTTAAAAAGGTAGGAGAGAGAGATTCCTATTGAATATGTCAGTGTGAACTAGCAATTTGTTTTAGAAGTTTAACATTCATAGTGTCTGACAAATGTCGAAAAAATCATGGCATGTCAAGTATACACATGTAAATTGCACGATTATAATGTGCGTCATTTTTCCTACATTGAAACAGTTTCTTTTGTCCGTCCATGGCTAATTTGGTAATGAAAACACTCGCTCACGTTAGCGTTATGAGCTAGAATGGAAAAGAAGAACTGAACGAATCTCAGAAAAACAAGCCACATTCGCAGTGTGTATTACTCGTCTTACTTCGAATTTAGTAAAATCGGGCGCATTTTATCAAAATCCGGGTCACCCTAGGAAATGACCGTGGTGATACACACTCCTCCATCTACTTAACTTTCATAGCCGGCGAAATTGAGACATGTGATTCTGTTTTAATGCGATACCCAACGTATGCTATTGGCTTTGTAGGACTTTCAAAAATATATTTTTGTTCCCATAATAACCTTTTTAAAATCAATTAATGCGCACTTATTTCAAAAGAATGCAACTTTATTGAGCAGTCCACTCTCCCATTAGCTTGCGTGCTCTTCTTCATCGACGGAAACAAATCGCTATTCTCCGGAGTTTTTTAGCCTATTGTTAAACTATCTTTGAAAATGTCATTGATTACCCTAGGCGAATATTCCGAAAGATCTTCGATTTTCGATGTTTCGCTGTTGGTTTTCTCAAGCCAAGACATAGAGAAAAAACATCATTAGATTTTCTATCATGATTTCGCACATTTGCTGCTGTTAGTGTAAGGCACTCTTCTGCCCTTATTACGGTTTACAACTCAACTCTCTTTCAGTTGAAATTTTGCAACTTGGTAATATAGATTACAACTCAACCAGTTAAAGTTTTACAAAACGATGCACCGCCTAATTTTTATCAAAATTTTCAAAGGTGATATCAAAAGACGCGCTTCAACCTCCGTTTTTAGAGTCCGGAAGCGAAAATTAAAAATTTTATTTCTGTCAAAAGATATAAGCAAAAAATCGGTTCAAATTTTCATGTGGTTGTTGTATATACACACACACTGTAGTATCGTGTGGAATTCACCTCATTTCAAACACGCTTAACATTACAAACATTCGTTCATTGAGCCAGATAACTACCATGAGTTCATTCGCGTTTGCCAAGACGCCTAATGTATGAATGTGTCATACGAAACTGCTCAAGCAGGAATCATATTGACAATATGTAGGTCAATATAATAATTCGCTGACAAAGCATTCCTCACTATTGAGTCATGCACCCCTAGTATGTAAATATTAATGTAAGTAGGTATATATGTATAGTAGGGCGAGTCGATTTAAAAATCGCTCATTGCTCTGTGAAAATCGTATTCTAGGGATCAAAATGAGAAACTTTTCCGAAGGAACCATACATCTAAAACGAATTCTGATGTCCCCCCCCCCCCCCTTTGGGTCGAACTTTTGGGTAGGGGCAATTTCAATTCTACCTGTTGTGTCTTGTGGTGGCTTAAAAAAAACAACACAAGCAATTTTACGATCTGCAATTGTGTCACAGTGATACCTTCATTTTTAAAACGGTTGAATAAAAAACCCACACAACTATGTTTACGACATGCAAATGCATCACAGTGATGCCTTGGTTTTAAAAGGGGGTTGTAAAAACGCTAATTTCTAATAAATTTTTTAATTTCTTTTCTATTATTAAGTTAAATTCATGTTTTCATTTATATATGTTCTGACTAAATAAATTTCTAAAGAGAAAAATAAACTCCAAAAAGAAAAAACATAGGCATTTCAAAGTGGGATTTTTAAAAATTTTCCCCTACGACCCAAAGGGGAGGGGGGGGGGGCATCAGAATTCGTTTTAGAGGTATGGTTCCTTCGGCAAAGTTTCTTATTTTGATCCCTAGAATATGATTTTCACAGAGCAATGGACGATTTTTTTGCCTCCCCACAAATCGACCCGGCCTAATGTATAGGTTAAGAAGTTTTGTATAAATAATAATGAATATCTTCAATAAAGACAATTAACAAATTGCTATTCAACGCTACTCATCAGCTTTGGTCAGCCAAATCATATGTTGTTCAATTCATTTTTTCTTTACATGGCGATCCTTCCAGCATGATCTTCAATTAGCTTTAAATTTGCTCATAAACAAAATTCGCTAGATCTTGCTGAACAGAGATCCTCCCATCTCACAAACAGTTCGCTAATTGCCAAGACATATTAAAGACAGGACTAAAGGTCCTGCCAAACCAAAGGAAAAAATTAAGTAGTCCTGAACGAAACAGGATACAAAGGAAGAAGACATCTTTGCGCTACAAAGAGGATTCCAAGAAAATTGCTAACATCATGAATTAAGAGGAGCTGAGCAAATTAATATCGAAAATATTCAACATCAGTTATAACGACTTGAGCAAATTAAAATCGAAAATATTACATCATCAGTTATGAAGATTGGAGCAAATCAAAATCGAAGTTAAACAACATTCTGATCGGCAATAAGGATGACTGACCAAATAAAAGCATAAAGCGAGGTGGAATAAGAATGATGAACCAAATAAAAGCAAACGAGGTGGAACAGAGAAATCTTCAGCAACAGCAAAAATCAGCAGCAAACAACATCCAGACTGACAAGGAGTTATAAATGTTTAAGTATAATAAAAATTTTTAGAATCAATTGAGCGGCCTCAGGGACGCTAAACTACAAAAACTTCGTTTTTGCTTAGGAATTTTTTTTTATCTGTATATTAAATTAGAATAAATTTTATCACACTAGGACTAGGTTAATAGAAAAATCTTGAAAAAAAAACAATATAAATACAAATTCTCAAAAAAGTTGCTGAAAAAACAAAATTTTTTTCATTGTCATAGAAATATAACTAGAAATATTCATATACCGAGTAAATTGGAATGTCGGCAAAATATTTTAAACACCCCATTGAGTGGGAAGACAAAGTAATTTTAGACGCAGGAACAGTAGATTACGAAAAGGAATTAAAATGGTTAAAACCATTTTGGAAAAAGATAGGCATGAATAGGGAACCCACAATTGAGGATGTAAAAAATCCCACAACCAGGGAAGAAGAAACCGTGAGAATGATTCGAATGGTATTCCCCGAGAGAGCTTAAAATTAAATTATAATAGCGTTGGAATTTTTTTTGGCTGTAAATAAATAAAAATATTTTTAAAAGAAAATAAACTATACTAGTAAGTTATAAAATCTTTGAAATGTTAAAATCCTTTTTTTAACCTAAATAAAAATATTTTTAATTTAAAAATTTTAGATTTACAATTTTATAATACGAAGCTTAAAAAAAAATATATATATTTTTTCGTCACAAATAGAAAATAATAATAGGAAAATTTTAACATGGCTTGGTGGACAAAAATAGCTCAAGGCATCATGATAGCAATAGCCGGATACTAGTTAAGGAAGGAAAACTCGGAATCAACGGAAAATAGAGTATGTAACATAGCAATATCTAGCATAACATATTTCTTTAATACAATATGGCAATACCTTACATGGCAATACCTTGCATGGCAATAATTTGTATGTATCTTTTATGGCAATGCCTTTGTATGACACTACTTTTTTGCTGTTAAATGTAACGTACTATGGTTGTCTCTTTTTAACTTAAGTAATTTGATTTGTATAACTTTTTATAAGAGAATGTACTAGAAATAATTTTGCCATGTAAACGGTATAAAAAGCCAGCGCACTCATAATTCTTCACCATTTGTCTCTGCGATCGGCGGTAAAACATCTCCAAGCTAAATGCAGAGTGTGTGGTAGGCGCTAAGCCCGCCGCACTTTGTGTTAAAGCAAAGGAGATGTACTTGAGTAAAATGCGTTGTAGTGTGGATAACGATGGGTAGCCGCTGCAAAGTAGTTGGCCATGACCAAAAATCGCTGAACGAAATTTCCAACTACGTTTCATTTAGTTTATTTTACGTTCACCAAATTAAATTGTTTTACCTTTAAAATTTAAACAAATAAAAGTTATCTTAAATATTTAAAACTTCAACGTTTCTATAAAATATTAAACGGAGTAACAGACACTCTACAAATTCGCGCCCAACTCTCATCTCGAATAATTTCTTATTTCAAAATTCTATCACGGCGAAGTCCTCGGCTGAACAAAATGGTGACTCTTTCCCAGGAATAGTTCGAAGAATTAATGAAATCAGCAAGCAGCAGCAATAATCGTGTGGATGCGCTGAGCACATGCAAAGCTCGTTACAATGGAGAGCGTAATATTCCAAAGGTGGAAGAATTTATAGCAGCAATTTCAACCCTTAAGATGGTGGAAAAAATTAATGACACCGACGCAGTAAATGGTATGCCGATGTTGCTCGAGGGAGACGCAGCGGAATGGTGGCGTGGTGTGAAAAAGCAAATATCAACTTTTGCTGACGAAGTTCGCATGCTTCGCGAAAGTTTTTCACCCGCAAAGCCAGCATGGAGAATATATTACGATATAAACGAAATCAGGCAACAAACAAGTGAACCGACGGACACATTCATTCGTAAAAAGCGAGCACTATTTGCCCAACTACCAAAAAGTCCAGCCGAAGCTGACATATTGATATGGTGTTCGGTTATTTACATGCAAGCATTCGTGAAAAAGTACGCCGTCATAAGGACACTGGTTGTGTCAAAATAAGCTTAAAATAAACATTGAAAAAAAAAAATGGATGATCATGAGAAGAAAGAATGCCGAAGTAAATAATATAGCCTTGAAAATAACAAATAGTACAAAAAGTCAAAGAAATCAAATACCTAGGACTTATAATTGATGAGAAACTTAAGTTCGATGAGCATCTTAAATATACGGAGGCAAAAATATCAAACAAAAAATTGGATTTATGTTCCGTACATGCAAGCACGTCAGCAAATATTAGAAAATTATGGTTTAAAGGTCCATTATGGAACCTCTTTTCATATACTACCCTACGATATTATTCATGTTAGCCGACTGGAACATCGCAAAGCTACAGGTGAAGCAAAATAAAGCAATGCGGTTTATTCTTAGAAAGAGATATGATACCCCAATACATGAAATGCTAGAAAGTTTAAATTGGATGAGTGTAAAGCAACACACAACATGAAACTAGGCAACCTGCCGAGATAGTTAAATGACCGAGTAACATACAACAACGAGGTTCATGACCACCACACAAAAAGAAAAATAACTTTCGTCTACCAGCTTGTCGATCAGAATTCGACAAGAACAATATATACTACGTAGGATTCAGAGAATACAACGATCTACCATGTGAAATAAAACAATGTCCAAATATCAATAAATTTAAGAAATTATTATATAACTTTTGCAAAGCACTACCGTTTAGATAATGATCTCATACATACATGTACCTAATTTAGGTCTACAAAACCGTAAACACATAAATAAATAAATAGGAGGGAGAGGTTCTAGATAATACTCTAGTTTCAGGACCATTCTCTGACTTTGTCAAAAATTGGAGAGTTTCCAACGAGAACTCCTACTCTGATCATATGTATATCACTTTTAGTCTGCTTTTGCGAACACCGCCTAGGATGGCTTATAGGAATAGGAGACGTACGGACTGGACCCTTTATTAAAAAGTTCTATCCTCTACTCTCCTAAAAACGCTTCTCACGGTAGGTCGGGCCTACCGCTAAGAACTGATGAAGCGCCTTTTTTAGACACAAGATTTGCTTCTCTCGGTGAGCTAGACTCATCGTCAAAAATAGAAGAAGCAGTAGATCTTATAATCAAATCCTGCAACGCTGCTTTCACAGTAGCTGCCCAGAAATTAAGGTAATGGGTAAAAAGAAACCCTATTAGTGAAACCAAAAATCTCCGAGCAGAGGAAAAATAGCAGACAACTTTTTAACCAGGCTAAATGCACTGGAATCTGGTCCCATTATAGGACGCCTTAAAAACTTTTTAAAAGTCAATCCAGAAGGTCAAAAGGGACTCCTGGAAGAACTTCGCCAATGACATCGAAGAAGTCTCAGAAGCCAATCGCCTACGAAAGGTCCTCTCAAAAACCTATACTTCCCAGCTGCATTCCCAGAGCGAATGGAGAATGGCCCACTTCTAATATGGAAATTCTGGAAACTCTGGTGGGCATTCACTTTCCACACCTCTCAAACACGCAATCTAACCTAGGGCCTTTTCGATCCATGGACCACATTGTAAGCGAAAAAGGAGTTATCTGGGCTATCAAGTCCTTTAAACCCGTCAAATCTCGAGGAATGGATAGAATATTTCCCGCTGAATTACAACCTGCAAGCGGTCTTATAAGCCCGCTAGCCTGTTATCTAAAATCTACAGGGCTTACCTTAACCTGGTCTATATCCCCACGGAATGGACCAAGGCAAAGGTTGTCTTCATACCCAAAGGAGGCAGGATATCGTTCAACAGTCCTAAAGATTTCAGACCAATTAGTCTGACCTCCTTCCTCCAAAAATTTCTAGAACTATTGCTGAACGCCTATATTAGACAATCGGTAAATCAAGAACTAATCTCCAACAACCAACACGCCTACTCTAAGGGCATAGAGACAGCTCTACATGCTATCACTACTAAGATAGAGAAGGGACTTGCCTTTAAAGAATTTACGCTGGTTTTCTTTCTCGACAACAACGTTCTCCCAGCAGCGGTCACAAAATCTCTACGTTCACTAGGGGTGCAAGAGCCTCTGGTGGAATTCGTCGAGCTCCTTCTAAACAAGAGAAGCATAATGCAAGTCATTGCATATGCCGATGACGTAGCCTTGACAGCTACTGGCAAACACCTTCCGGTGCTTGGCGAACTCTTGCAAAATGCTCTTAATCTAACAAACACTTGGTCTAGGGAATGCGGACTCAGCATCAGCAGTGAAAAAACCGAAATGGCGCTTTTTACCTGCAAACGCATTATACCGGAATTTACATCCCCCCGTCCCTAAATGGGAGGGAAATCAAACTCTTTACCGAGGTTAAATATCTCGGGGCTATTCTAGACAAGAAGCTAGACTGGAAGCGAAATGTGGAGGAACGGTCCAGGAAAGCCACAATGGCTCTCTACGCTTGTAAATCGGCAATAGGAAAAAGGTGAGGTCTTCAGCCCCGCATCGTCCATTGGATCTAAACGGCAGTGGTGAGACCCATACTCTTCTACGCCATCACCGTATGGTGAACGGCACTCGATATCGAATTTAACAAGAGCAAAGTAACGAGAGTGCAGAGGATGGCGGCAATGCTTACTAGCCGTGCCCTTCCCTCCACTTCCACCAAAGCTCTTGAAACCATATTATTCCTTCTCCCCACTGATCTGTATGGAAAAAATGTGCCTCCTGCAACGCGCCAAGGCTCAACGCTATCGAACCATGGAGATACTGCAGATTTGGTCACACCCGGATCCTGAAGCAGGTCACCGACACCTTCTTAAAGTTGGACCATACAATACCGTCCCCTTGCTGGGACAACAAATTATCCACAAGAATCCCAGAGGGGAACGAGTGGGCAAACGGCAGGGAGCCGGGATCTCACAAAATCTCCGTTTTTACAGACGGCTTTAAACTAAGCAACAGAGTCGGCAGCGGAATATTCTCGGAAAAGCTCAAACTAAGCGACAGCTTTCGCTTACCCGACCACTGAAATGTTTTTGAGGCTGAACTTATAGCTACCAGAGAAGCAGCCCTCTATCTTTCTAACCTGCAGGTGATCAATTATATCTCAATTTTCTCGGACATCCAAGCTGCCACAAAATCCCTGCAACGCAGTAACACCTCGTCACAAGTGGCATTGAAGTGCAGAGAAACCCCCAACAAACTAGCTGAAAATTGAAACCTAAGCATAATATGGGTTCCTGGCCACTGTGACATCTCAGGAAACTGCGCTGCGGATGACCTAGCTAGGGAAGGCACTAACCTGCATACAATAACCCTCGCTGGTTGGGCCAGCCCTCCTCTAAACACCTGCAAACACTGCCTGCGATCTCTTTTCACGGATCAAGCAAACGCCAGATGGGCCATGGAACCTACATGTAGTATATCCAAGCACATCTGGCCTAAGCTGGATGAAGAGAGATCGCAATCGGTGATATTGTTAAGCCGTATCTCTATAAGCCCACTAATGGGCCTTCTTACAGGTCACTGTCTCATGGGCACTCACAGTGCCTATATTGGCCTTCAGACAAATGGCTTCTACCGCAGCTGTAGGTATGAAGAGGAGTTAGAAAGCGTAGAGCACTATCTGTGTCACTGTCCCGCACTGTCGAAAACCAGGTACCGATGCCTCCACATACACTCCTTTGGCTGCCTTGCGGAGCTTGAATCTGCAAGCACAAGCGACATCTTGCATTTCATCAGACAAACGCGCTGGTTGAGCCTCACTGGGGTCTAAACATTCTTCTTCGGAAGTAGGGAAATAGGCAATAGTGGCCCCCGCTTGGTAGCGCAATGGACCTCAACGGCCTACGCGAGTCTCCGCTTAGACAGCGGAGGCAGCCACTTCAACCTAACCTAAATTAATTTAAGCAAACTTTGTAATCACCAATTTCGTACACATTTATACAAAAAACAACGTTTCAACGATGGAAAAAATTTTGAGCTTATGGAGCGACATCCCGAATTTGGACGAGGCAAGCCGCGGTTCGGATACAGCCAAAACAGATGAAGCTATGCGAATGTGATTCCCTTCGATACTACCAACTACTCCTGGGAATCTTGTTTTAGAGTAAAATGCGATTTTTAAAGGGCTGTGCTCCTCTGCAGTCATTTCAGTTTCCATACACTTTGCACAAATATGCTCCAAATATGGAGCAAAATGTTTCCCTACTTAATCGAAAATAACTTACACATCTGCACAATAACTTCATTGGAAGATCATCATTTGTCACTTAAACGTTTTCTTACTTGGTGTTTGGTAGCTCCAAGGGATTGGAGTGATGAACCGAATTCTTTCTTTATTCGCGCCAATATCCATTTAATGCTATTAATAAAAAAACACTTGCAAATGTTTAAATTGCCGCCACAAATTAATCAGCTGTTCACTTATCTGTCAAATCATCACTTTTTTTGGTTGGCAACATCAATTCAACTTCAACTGAAATAAGTTGTAATTCGTAATACCAAACAGGAGTTGATTTGTCTTCAAATTGAGTTGTTTTAATTACAATCCAACTATTTTGAGTTGTGAACCTTAATAGGGGTATTATGTTCTATAAGTCATTGTGAATGATAACTAAGTGTGATATCTTCTGCATAGACGTCAAAATTCCAAAGTGATTGGATCACCTGATTTGTATTGACTATCGCTGTCTCAATCTGTATCTCTTTCTATCACCCGCTGAAGATAGGCCCCGCCATATTGAACACCCTGTCAAAACGCTGAAAAGTAGCCATATTGAACATCCTGTCAGGCTGTTGACAGATAAGATATCACACTTAGTCATCATTCACAATGCTATAAGTCTTTATCACAAATCACAATCCATAGTGCGCATTCACGAGTTCAAAATTTATTCGTTCTGCGCATCAACGTCACACTTGACTGTTTGAGCGAATGAAAGGGAGAAAAAAACAAGAGCTAAAGGAACATTACGTAAAAATTGGACATAAAAAACAGCTGATCTAATGTTTATATGCGCAATGCGCAATCTTCCCCTTGCGTGATTTGCGAGTCTTTATGATATAGATTTATCGATAATAAAGTTGGGTAACAGAGTTACTGGGATGTTATAATTAATTAACTATACATGAGCACATAACAATTTCCCCCCTCCTAAGTTGTTGGTGAAAATATAACCTTCGGCCTACTTACTCTAGTTGATCTCCGTGGTGTTTGTTGGGTTTCTACCTCTGGTGCAACTATTACTGGGTCATCAGGTTGTGAAGGTGCTCCTAGCGGTAGTTGCTCTGGCCGATCGTTTGACTCATTTCTATTATGTCTTTTAGGTGAGGCTCTACTTGCTTCGCGGATATCATTTTCTGTGTTCGTACTCTCTATGATCGGAATAGCTATATGTGGTTTAATATTTTCGGTCCCCGGAGTGTAGCTTGGCTCCGTTCTTTCAGTCATTTCCTCTCTCTTGTAGCCGTTGTTGCTTGCATGTAGTTTCCCTCGTCCTCTCTGCAACTTGGTTGTTGGGCGCTTGGTGCGCCGGCAGCCCGTAATTTGTTTGTATGCCTCTTGTAGTACTTGTTGTTGAATAAGTCCTCGTAGTGCATATCACCCATGCGCCTTATTACCTTATCGCGCAGCCACTTGTTCTGCTGTGGATTTCCCGAAAGGAAATACACCGAATCGCCAGTTGCGAATTCGCGTTACCCATCTTTTTGTTGATAAATTGTTTTGCCGACACTCGCTCGTTTACCTTTTCGGGTCGAATCAAATCTAGGCGTGCGCGTAGTCGTCGCCCTAAGAACAGTTTTGCTGGGGATTCGCCTGTTGTACTGTGTGTAGCGTTTTTGTATTGCCGTAATAACTCATTTATATTTTGTTTCAACTTTCTGGTTGTGGTCTCCATTGCTTTTAAGGCATTTTTCACAGTTTGCACATTGCGTTCCGCTTGACCGTTTGTGGCTGGGTGATATGTGGCTGTAATTTTATGGTATTGGACGCCTACTTGGCTTAAGAATTCTTTGAACTCAGCATATTTGAAATTAGTTCCGATGTCAGAAACTACTACTTCCTGGACCCCATACGCTGCAAATACTTCATCTAGCAAGGCAATTGTGACGGTTGAGGTCATTATTTTGGTAGTCTTAACTTCTAGCCACTTGGAGTAAGCGTCGGTGATGATGAGCAGCATCATACCTCCGACAGGCCCTGCGTAGTCGATCTTAATTCGTTCCCATGGCCCTTTTGGGTACTCCCAATGATGATTGGTGAAGTTCGGTGGTTTACATTCGCATGGTTTAGCCGCATTCTCGATGTCTTTATCGATACCTGGCCAGTATATAAAAGAACGTGCGATGATCATTTTAAAAACACCCAGGTGTGCCTTGTGTAATTCTTAAAATAATAACTTTCGCAGTTTCATAGGAATAACGACCCAATGGTCGAATGTAAGACAGCCAGATGATATTTGTTACTGGCATTATGTGGCTTTGTACCCCGCTCTGAGGCATTGACTTTTTCTAGTATTTGAAATATTTTTCCCACACTTTATCCCTACGGGTTTCTTGCGCGATAACTGGTAGTTGGCTAATCTGCCGTATCATAAAATTATTGAATTCATCACCATATACAGGGCTGTAATCAACGCAGCTTATTTGTAGAACCCGGTAAGCGGGAGAGGTAATCTGCGTTACCATTTTCCTTAGATTTTTTTTACCGAGACATCGAAATTAAAGTTGCTCAGAAATTTAGCGTAGTTTGGCATTCGGGATATGTATAATACCGGCAGGAATTTCGTTGGATGTAATATCTGAGCCAGCGGTTTATCGTCTGTTATAAAAATAAAAAATAAAAATAAATGTAAGACGCGCTAACCTCCGAAGAGATTTTAAGCCGAGCTCCTCTTCTAATTTGCGTCGTGCTCTTTTTTAATTTTTCCTACAAATTGGCGGGACGGGACCTACTTGTTTTTTGCCGACTCTGAACGGCATCTGCTAGGCAGATGAGTTTTCACTGAGAGCTTTTCATGGCAGAAATACACTCGGAGTGCTTGCCAAACACTGTCGAGGGGCGACCCCGCTTAGAAAAATTGTCTTCTAATTGAAAAACTGTATTTCTAAAATTTTGATGTTGCTTCGCCCGGGGTGTGAACCCAGGGCATTCGGTGTGGTAGGCGGAGCACGCTACCATCACACCACGGTGGCTTCCGTCTGTTCTTCTGTTTTAATTACATATAAGTATTTGAAAAACTTTTGCACGGCCCATACAATTGCAAGTGCCTCTTTGTCAATTTGGGAATAGCGTTGTGTTGTTTGACTCATTGCACGGCCCATACAATTGCAAGTGCCTCTTTGTCAATTTGGGAATAGCGTTGTGTTGTTTGACTCATTGTTGTTTATGCCGTGCGACAACACAGCACCCAAGCCTGTTTTACCAGCATCCGTTGATAATACTAGTGGGAGGCTGGATCATACGGCATTAGCACTTGTGGTGAAACCAAAATTTGCTTTATGCACTTATAAGCCGATTCGGCGGCCGGTGGCCAATAAAACTTCCCTTTTTGATAATATCACGTAGTTGTCTTTCCAGCGTTGCTAAATTCGGTATAAAATTAGAATAGTATGTTGCCTTACCTAGGAATAGTTGTAGCTGCTCGATTGTTGTGGGTCTCGGTGCATGTAGTATAGCGTCAATATGCTTGGTAGATCTGTGTATGCCTTGGGCATCGATCTTGTGCCCTAAGAACTCGATTTCAGATGCAGCAAATACACATTTGAATTTATTTAATTTGAGCCCGAATTTTGTGAGTTTCTCTAACGTCCGATCCAACTTTTATTTTTTTTTATATTTTTGGCGTATATGATGATATCGTCGAAGATGTTTCTCAGGTTTGATATATCTTGTAATTTCACTTCCAACGTGCGCTGCCAAATTGCAGGTATGTTAACAGCACCATAAACTGCACGTCTAGGGCCAATGAGCCCGTGTGTTGTAGTGTTCAATGTCTGTACGTGGGCAAACTCTTGATCAATTCGTAGGTGTGAGTATGCGTCGGTCACATTCAAATGAGAAAATACTGAGGCGCCTTTCATTTGGTTAAAAATGTCTTCTGCTTTGGGAATTGGATACTCATTAATTATCATCCGCGGATTGACAGTTGGCTTGTAAATCCCATTATACATATTCCACCAATTTTTTTGTAACTACATGTGTAGTAGATGTCCACTCGGAATACTCAACCCGTTCGTAGAAACCTGCAGCGATTTTTGCGTAAATTTCCTTAGCACTTGCATCTCGTAATGCAAATGGAACTTCTGTCGCTCGCGCAAATACGGGCTTAGCATCTGGTTTAAAGTGCATACTTTCTGCAGGGCCCTTAAAATTTCTGCTACTGAACCAAAGGCGGCCTCCCAATGTCTCAAAATCTGCAAGCGTAGTCTCTCATTTCCAGCCAGGTTCGTTGTTTGTACAGAAACTGTGCTTATTGAATTATTTTTTTGAAAAATGTGTGTCTGTAGGGTTTGTTGATACTTCTGGTGCGAACATTTCAGTGAAATTGATTTCATGTGTGAAATGTGAAAGCCGTTCTCGTCCACACAACGTCTCGAAATTACCCTCAACAACATATATATTAAGCTTGCGTGTGGTTCTCCCGTATGTTACATTGACAACTGCGCGTCCAATGCAGATAACTTTATGTCCCGTGTAACTTGAAAACTGCACTCCGTCAATTTGCTTTGTAATCATTTTTCCACCGAAAGTGTTCATAGCATTTATGCTACCCTCTTGGTGTAAAATTTGTACTGGGTTATATCCCTCGTCCTCTCTGCAACTTGGTTGTTGGGTGCTTGGTGCGCCGGCAGCCCGTAATTGGTTTATATGCCTCTTGTAGTACTTGTTGTTGAATAAGTTCTCGTAGTGCAGATCACCCATGCGCCTTATTACCTTATCGCGCAGCCACTTGTTCTGCTGTGGAAAAGGAAAGGAAATACACCGAATCGCCAGTTGCGAATTTGCGATACCCATCTTTTTGTTGATAAATTGTTTTGCCGACACTCGCTCGTTTACCTTTTCGGGTCGAATCAAATCTAGGCGCGTGCGTAGTCGTCGCCCTAAGAAAAGTTTTGCTGGGGATTCGCCTGTAGTACTGCATGTAGCATTTTTGTATTGCCGTAAGAAATCATTTATATTTTGTTTCAACGTTCTCGTTGTGGTCCCCATTGCTTTTAAGGCATTTTTCACCGTTTGCACATTGCGTTCCGCTTGACCGTTTGTGGCTGGGTGATATGTGGCTGTAATTTTATGGTATTGGACGCATATTTGGTTTAAGAATTCTTTGAACTCAGCAGATTTGAAATTAGTTCCGATATCAGAAACTACTACTTCCGGGACCCATACGCTGCAAATACTTCATCTAGCAAGGCAATTGTGACGGTTGCAGTTATTATTTTGGTAGTGTTAACTTCTAGCCACTTGGAGTAAGCGTCGGTGATGATGAGCAGCATCATACCTCCGACAGGCCCTGTTAATTCATTCCCATGGCCTTTTTGGTACTCCCAATGATGACTGGTGAAGTTCGGTGGTTTATATTCGCATGGTTTAGCCGCATTCTTAATGTCTTTATGGATACCTGGCCAGTATATAAAAGAACGTGCGATGCTTTTCATTTTAAAAACACCCAGGTGTGCCTTGTGTAATTCTTGAAATAATAACTTTCGCAGTTTCATAGGAATAACGACCCGATTCTCGAATGTAAGACAGCCAGATGATACTTGGTACTCGCATTCTGGGGCTTTGTACCCCGCTATGAGGCATTGACTTTTTATAGTATTTGAAGTATTTTTCCCACACTTTATCCCTACGGGTTTCTTGGGCGATAACTGGTAGTTGGCTAATCTGCCGTATCATAAAATTATTGAATTCATCACCATATACAGGGCTGTGTTGATTTAGCTTATTTGTAGAACCCGGTAAGCGGGAGAGGTAATCTGCGTTACCATTTTCCTTAGATTTTTTTTATCGAGACATCGAAATTAAAGTTGCTCAGGAAATTAGCGTAGTTTGCCATTCGGGATATATATAATACCGGCAGGGATTTCGTTGGATGTAATTTTTGAGCCAGCGGTTTATCGTCTGTTATAAAAATAAAAATAGATGTAAGACGCGCTAACCTCCGAAGAGATTTTAAGCCGAGCTCCTCTTCCAATTTGCGTCGTGCTCCTTTTTAATTTTTCCTACAAATTAGCGGGACGGGACCTACTTGCTTTTTGCCGACTCCGAATGGCATCTGCTAGGCAGATGAGCTTTCACTGAGAGCTTTTCATGGCAGAAATACACTCAGAGTGCTTCCCAAACACGATCGAGGGGCGACCCCGCTTAGAAAAATTTTCTTCTAATTGAAAAACCTTATTTCTAAAATTTTGATATGCTTTGCACGGGGTGTGAACCCAGGGCATTCGGTGTGGTAGGCGGAGCACGCTACCATCACACCACGGTGGCCGTCGTCTGTTCGTCTGTTTTAATTGCATAAAAGTATTTGAAAAACTTTTGCACGGCCCACACAATTGCAAGTGCCTCTTTGTCAATTTGGGAAGAGCCTCTGGTGGAATTCGTCGAGGTCCTTCTAAACAAGAGAAGCATTATCTCTGAGCCGGGCAACTCATCTTTAACAAAAATTCCAACAGTGGAACCGCCCAGGCGGGGTTCTCATCTACTATGGAACCTGACGGTGAACGATCTGTTATCTATACTACAGCCCACCGGATGCCAAGTCATTGCATATGCCGATGACATAGCCTTGATAGCTACTGGCAAATACCTTCCGGTGCTTGGCGAACTCTTGCAAAATGCTCTTAATCTAACAAACACTTGATCTAGGGAATGCGGACTCAGCATCAGCAGTGAAAAAACTGAGATGGTGCTTATTACCCGCAAACGCATTATACCGGAATTTACTTCCCCCCGTCCCTAAATGGGAGGGAAATCAAACTCTCTACCGAGGTTAAATATCTCTGGGTTATTCTAAACAAGAAGCTAGACTGGAAGCGAAATGTGGAGGAACGATCCTATAAAGCCACAATGGATCTCTAGGCTTGTAAATCGGCAATAGGAAAAAGGTGAGGTCTCCAGTCCCTCATCGTCCATTGGATCTACACGGCAGTGGTGAGACCCATACTCTTCTACGCCGTCACCGTATGGTGGACGGCACTCGATATCGAATCTAAAAAGAGCAAAGTATCGAGAGTGCAGAGGAGGGCGGCAATGCTTACTAGCCGTACCCTTCCCTCCACTCCCACCAAAGCTCTTGAAACCATATTATTCCTTCTCCCCACTGATCTATATGGAAAAAATGTGCCTCCTGCGATGCGGTAAGGCTCAACGCTATCGAACCATGGAGAAACTGCAGATTTGGTCACACCCGGATCCTGAAGCAGGTCCCCGAAACCTTCTTAAAGTTGGATCATACAATACCGTCCCCTTGCTGGGACAACAAATTATCCTCAAGGATCCCAGAGGGGAACGAGTGGGCAAACGGCAGGGAGCCAGGATCTCACGAAATCTCCGTTTTTACAGACGGCTCTAAACTAAGCAACAGAGTCGGCAGCGGAATATTCTCGGAAAAGCTCAATCTAAGCGAAAGCTTTCGCTTACCCGACCACTGAAGTGTTTTTGAGGCTGAACTTATAGCTACCAGGGAAGCAGCCCTCTATCTTTCTAACCTGCAGGCGACCAATTCTATTTCAATTTTCTCGGACAGCCAAGCTGCCATAAAATCCCTGCAATGTAGTAACACCTCGTCACTAGTGGCATTGAAGTGCAGAGAAACCCTCAACAAACTAGCTGAAAATTGCAACCTACGCATAATATGGGTTCCTGGCCACTGTGACATCTCAGGAAACTGCGCTGCGTATGAGCTAGCTAGGGAAGGCACCAACCTGCAAACAATAACCTCCGCTGGTTGGGCCAGCCCTCCTCTAAACACCGGCAAACACTGCCTGCGATCTCTTTTCACGGATCAAGCAAACGCCAGATGGGCCTTGGAACCTACATGTAGTATATCCAAGCAAATCTGGCCTAAGCTGCATGAAAAGAGATCGCAATCGGTGATATTGTTAAGCCGTATCTCTATAAGCCCACTAATGGGCCTTCTTACAGGTCACTGTCTCATGGGCACTCACGGTGCCTATATGGGCCTTCAGACAAATGACTTCTACCGCAGCTGTAGGGACGAAAAGGAGATAGAAAGCGTAGAGCACTATCTGTGTCACCGTCCCGCACTGTCGAAAACCAGGTACCGATGCCTCCACAGACACTCCTTGGCTGGCTTGCGGAGCTTGAATCTGCAAGCACAAACGATATCTTGCGTTTCATCAAACGCGCTGGTTTAGCCTCACTGGGGTCTAAATATTCTTCTTCGGAAGTAGGGAAATAGGTAATAGGGGCCCCGCTTGGTAGCGCAACGGGCCTCAACGGGCTACGTGAGTCTCCGCTTAGACAGCGGAGGCAGCCACTTCAACCTAACCTAACCTAAATTAATTTAAACAAACTTTGTAATCACCAATTTCGTACACATTTATAGAAAAAACAACGTTTCAACGAAGGAAAAAATTTTGACCGTATGGAGCGACATACCGAAGTTGGACGAGGCAAGCCGCAGTACGGATGCAGCCAAAATAGATGGAGCTATGCGAATGTAAGTCCCATCGATACTACCCACTACTCCTGGGAATCTTGTTTTAGAGTAAAATGCGATTTTGAAGGGCTGTGCTCCTCTGCAGTCATTTCAGTTTCAATCCACCTTTCACAAATATGCTCCAAATATGGAGCAAAATGTTTCCCTACTTAATCAAAAATAACTTACACATTTGCACAATAACTTCATTAGAAGATCATCATTTGTCGCTTAAACGTTTTCTTACTTCCCTACAAGACGGAGGTAACTAGTTCACCCACACATTCAAAGCTTTTTTCGCTCTCCACTAACACATTAACGTTTCATGCTGTCATCGAAATGACAGTTTATTAATTATTCCGGGAAACTTTGAAACGGAGAAAAAATAGCATTGTTTACAACGAAAAATATATTTTGCTTTTAGTTGTGACATGTGACGGAAATTAAAAATTTTGTTGCAGAGAACCTCTTTTTGCGTTGGCGGCCTTCGCCCAAAATAATATTAAGTTAATTTTAGTTGTGACATGTGACGGAAATTGAAAATTTTGTTGCAGAGACCATCTTTTTGCATTGGCGGCCTTCGCCCAAAATAATATTAAGGGTAACGTTTTACAAGACGGTGCACCACATAATTTAAAAATATCAAATAATAATAAAAACGGAGCTCGAAGCGCGTATTTTGATTCCTCGTTTGATAATTTTTGATAAAAATTAGGTGGTGCAGCGTCTTTTAAATCGTTACCATATTAAGTTGTATAGAATCGACGGGATGGCCTACAAGGTTTCATGTCATACTAAATCGCTCCCGATATGGTCGGGCTAGTACCTTAATTGTTCGCGGAACGTACCCGATCTGCATCCGGCAAAGGACCAACAAAGTCGATAATGGGGAGTGTCCTTATCGCTACAACAACAACAACATTATTTACTTTGGTAATACTGCAGTTTACGGTACCCACCGAAATTTCAGCTCAGAATATGCCAAAATCAGATGAAATCTACAATTAAATGCAGATTCACGTGTCATGCCTCGGGTCCCTCCGAAACCGGGGGTGGGATCCATAGTAATTTTGCGCAGAACACCATTCTGCGTTGGCGGCCTTCGGCCGCGCTTATAAAAACTAACCCTGGGCTACGCCATGCCAAGGTGATGCACAATTTTTTTTGTGGGTAAAAACACAACACCAACCACATTAAATCGCCAAATTCAACTGCAAGTATCTCCGGACAGAGATAAAATTTTTCATTTTCGCCTTCGGATTATTGTTCTCGAGATTAATACGCGTATTTTCATACCTCACTCGAAAATATTGCACCAACTTTAGGGTGGGTACCGTAAACTGCACTACTACTTTACTTTCTGATTTTCATTCATACGTATGTGCATTTTTAAATAATAAAAAAAATGTTATATTATTCTAATAGATAGCATCTCCGCCGGGTTGCGATTCAGCTCAGAATATGCCAAAATCAGAGGAAATCTACAATTAAATGCAGATTCACGTGTCATTTGCCAAGGATACAAGGTACTTTACAACCAACATGCTTTGGAATACGGTACCAAACTGGTTGGATGTATTTCCCTAAAAAAGGGTGGAACTACGCATCTTGGTTTTCCAGTATTTGCTGCGGTAATTTATATTGATTTGTATTGATTAAAAATTGCAATAGTAGATAATGTAATGTGAATTAAAATTGAATAGGTAGCCGGAGCAAAAAAGGCAACTGATCGGCGTGCACTGTTATTTATGTGGCACCACCGGGAGCTGCTGCTGCCATCCTAGAAGCATTAGAAGCAGAAATGTCTTCGATTGTGTGCATCACCAAAGGTGTGCCATAACATGATATTGTTCGCGTTAAGCACGCTCTCTTAAGGCAAAAAAAAATCGCGTCTAGTCAGGGCCGATTATCCAGGAATCATCGCCCCAGAAAGGGTAAGTAGATTGGCTATCATATTAAATATAAAAGCACCATGTATAAATTTTTTAGTGATAATTTGTCATGCTTTTGTTGATAATCAACTGAAGAATGCAAATACGACAGAGTTCGAAGTTCATGTGAAAACCAATTTTTTTTTTATATTAGAGTTTGGAGAGAAAAATACATATGTATATATGCATAGAACTGTATAGAAGGGGAGGAATTAATTAATTATTATCAGTAGATTTACAAGATTTTTGTCATTTTCCCTGCGTCGCAGTTGTCATTATATTGCGTTAACAGAGGACATAAACACCTTACTACCCACAGCCGGTAAACATTTTAGTAAATTTTGCTCTTTTCATCACTGTTTCAAAACGTGGAAAGTTATATATTGAGCATTCCATGGAGAATGGTACATTTTAGCAGACTTTCGCATTGCGGTCATTATTAATATTCAATCCCTAGAAGGTTTAATGTAGTCATATCAATGGCTCCCGAGATGGTGGGGTTAGTACCTCAATGGTGATTGTTACCGGAACGTGGATAGATAGATAATTTATTGAAGATTGCACAGTGACTTGCACATATCTTCACATCACCTCATCCTAGCCGACTTCCTTGATGAACCCCAGCAAAGTTCTTGGCGTGAGGGATTAAATGGTGAGCCCATAAACTTAGCCCTACGTCTTGAAATTGCGTCGCAATCTAGAAGGATATGGTCCGCCGTCTGCTGATCCATCACAAATTCGGTATGTGTTGTTCGATATTATACCCAGCTTTTGAATGTGACTGTTCAGTCTACAGTGTCTTGTAAGAATAGCCGTTAGGATTCTTAGGTTATCTTTTTGAGAAGCCTATTAATGCCCTATATCGAGTTGTGCTGTAACCCCTAAGAGCAACTTAGATTGACTCAGGCCTGGCATATTGCGCCAGTGTTCTCTCTTTTCCCTCCCTTCTACTATTAGGGGCATTTATTGGGTGAGACAACTGCCAGGAACAGCTCGGGATCAATGGGTCATGCAGTTGCTGCCTCTCTTTCCGGGTTGTCCGCCTGCTGTTGTTGTTATAGCAGTGCTTCGTCCCATCCAATAGGTGCGACCGATCACAAATGGTCATCAATGTCTTCTAACGGGAGTCCAAGGAAACTTTCTGTTTCAACAGGGGTGGACCATAATGAGAGGAGTGTTAGAGGCGTTGGTTCCACAATACATTTAAATAGATGGTTGGTGTCATGTGGGGACACATTACAAGCAGGACAAAGTTTTGTATGTCGGGGTTGATTCTGGACAGGTAAGAGTTTAACCTGCTACGGTATCCAGATCGAAGTTGAGCTAGAGTGACTTCTCGCGTTTCCCTAGGGAGAGTGCGTTCCTCCTCTGCTAATTTTGTTCTTTGAGTACAGGAATCACCGGCATAGAGATCTGACGCCTGTTTGTGGAGTTCACTGAAGACATGCTTGTGTTTTTAGCTTTATACGGCTGAGTTTTCAAGTGCCGTATTTCCTCATAATGTAATGAGGGCGTGAACAACAAGAGCCACAAAAGATTTATAAAAGTTACGAAGACGCTGGATTTTGGGATCTAGCCCAGAGCAACCTGTCCGATGCAACCATCCCTTGCACGTGAAACACTGACAAGAGTATTTATTTTTTAATTTAATTTATATATTATTACGGCTGTTTAGGCCTAAAACTTAAACTACTAAGTACATTTCATTGTTATAATCACTTATTTCTATTGAATATGCTGTTGGAATGCCATGTGATTCCGATCAGCATATTTACTAGCGTGACAAAGGGACGAGTCTGGGAGCCACTCATTTAAGGAAGGTTGGAAAGGACGCGTTTTCAATCCTCCAGTGCTCCCAGCTTAAGGCAACAAAATTTGGAACTTATATTTTTCAATAATATGTGTATTTTAAGCTGTCGGAATGTATTAGTCTCCGATCAACACAGCTAAACATGTCTTTGGATGTTGGAAATTGAAAATAACTGGTATCCAATCACCCCTCAACTTTGTTTAGTAAAGACGTTGTCGGAATGCATGAAGATTCCGATTAGCACAGCTCAACATATAATGGGAGGTTGAAAAGGACATGTTTCCAATCCCCCCTGCTCCAACTTTTGTTTGGCCTTATTTTTGTTACACACTATATAATTTTATTGTTATATTAATGCTGTCGGAATGCGAGTGATACCGATCAGCAACAGTAAATATCAGCTGGAAATAACGAATTCCAACGAAATTAGTTGTTGGAACTGTCTGGAGTTACAGGTGGCGACCGATTTTCTTTTCCTTAGGGCCGGATGCATTGCATTTTGCTGCTTCCAATATTACCATTTCCTTTTCGCGCTCCAGTATCGGATATATCATGTAAAAAATAAGAGGAGAAAAACTTTATCTTATTGGAAGGGTTTTACAATGCTCCAAAAAACTTTTTTTAAAAGTATTGAAGTTATTACAACTTTTTATGTGATTAGGAAGTTCATTGAAATATTTCAGCCCCTTATATATATGACCGTCCTAAAAAGATTCTTTTTCGGCAAACGCAGCAAACTCATTTCTCAGGATCGGGGTCAGGAGAAGGACCCGGGTTGGGGTCGATACCTTCCCGGAAGATTCTGCTGGGAAGATGACAATTTGTGGGAGGGACGCAAAAAATTAAACACTGAGTCCGCCTGTTCATTACCCTCTACTCCCCTGTGGCCTAGGACCCAGGGCAACAGTACTACGTTGTGTGCTCCTAATTGATTTAGCTTTTCTACGCACTGAAGGATCAGTGCTCACTTTATTTCGAACGCCGCAAATGCCTTTAGTGGGGCCTGACTGCCTGACTGAGTATGGCAATTGTTTCACTGGGGTATCAGCGCTGAAGGTTCAGCTTAGCGCACTAACATATGGCGAATACTTCCGCTTGAAAATGCTCGGATGTGCTTTTAAAGTCACTGATATTTTAGCTCTGGGTCCGAAAACTCTGGCTCCATATCCCCTGACATCTTCGAGCCATCTATGTACCATGCGATCGTGAGCAGACTAGTAATACATTGCACCCGCCCATACCTATACATTCGTACCAAGAGACGGCGCAGCCCATTACATATTGGCACAACCGGGGCACTGCTGGACATCCAATCTATATGAAAGCTATGCATTCAAAAGTGTTTGTACCAGTGGCTGGTGCACACCGAACTGGACCAATGTATGCTATATTGATGCCTGCACAAATACCAAGCTATGTTTATGTGAATAATGTTACTGCTTATGTCCATTTGCACGGTTGAGCACATACAGTACCTACGTTTATACAAGGTGGAACACCACACTATCTATATGGCGATGTAGCCACCGATCACGTTTTTGTAAGAGATTAATTAAAATGTTATTAAAAAACACTGATTCTTATATTTTCATTATCACTAAACTGTAGACTGTAGACTCATTACGGATATTCTTACTGGACACTTCCTTCTGGCGTCACATGCCTTTAAATTATGCTTGGTCAGATATAGGAAGTGCGGGTTGGAGGAGGAAACGATCGATTACGTTCTGTGCTCGTGCCCTGCGCTTGCCAGGCTAAGACTTCAGCTGACAGCTGTCAGATCTAGATGCAGCAAGTGGCTTAAGTTCTAGGAAGCTTCTGGTATTTGTCAAGAGGACGGAGTTATTTTATAACATGTGGTTGTTGATAGGGTTTTTAGGTTGGTTGTTAAAACAAACTTCTGGTAACACTACGGACACATTCAGTGTATGTGAGGTCGACATGAACCCGCCAGTTCAACCTAACCTATATTTTGTTTTGGTTTTTACTTTAGAATCAACCGTTTAAGTAAGCGATGTCAGCTAACTAAGCGCCGTCAAATGTAGATCCATAAGGAACATGGGGTCGGCAGAGCCTCGGCTGTTAAAGAAACAGGATTCGCCACGGGTAGGTGAGGTTCACAATTGGATTGGAGAAGCTATATATTGCGCTGGCAACCCATTGAACGGGTTGCGCTACACAACCCCTCGAACCAATTTGGTACTTTAATCGCCTCTTACGCAGGCATGCCTACCGCGGGTATACTCTAAGCCCCCTAACCCGCTGGAGCCATGAGAAGCGCTAGTGACGTTGGGTGCCCCAAGGAAAGTTCCGTCGTGTCTTGTGTTGTTGGGTGAGCGGCCAAGCAGCAGCGTGCAACAAATGCACCATTCAGGAGGATACCCTTACTGGGCGCAGAAAATCTGGGAAAGTTGGATGTACTGGTCGGATGCAGCAAACGAGTATATTCTGTAATAGCATATGATCAACTTGGAGATAACCAAACGTTTATTTTCCTGTCCAACAGGGAACTGGTTCTAGACCCTGCTGCTAAAGAAGGATAGGAATGTCACATCAGTTCGTTCCCGGTTTGCTCGGGGAAATCAGTTTTAGCAGTACTTTGCACTTTTCATACTGCACGTCCATACAAGAACTTCGGATAATGAATTAAACAGTTGTTGTGGTTGTTGTTGCTGTTGGTGTTGTTGTAGTTATCTGAAATCTCCTTGAGTCCCTTGTGCCTTTGGCATCTTAGAAAAGAGCTAATTGTGAAGCATTATTTATAGAACAATTTTCGGGTTAAATGTATTAAAAACTTTAATCTATCCTTACTGATATTAGTTTCTTTCTCATTCTATGTAATTTGATTTTGACGATGTGCGCATAGCAATATTCCAAATATTCCAGCTGTAGCTGAAGGAAGAACATAAATTTGCTCAAATTATAAGAAAACTGCGACAACTATCCCCCCGCCATTTTAGTGCCACAGATAAGGCGCTAACAAACATACTATGGGAAAGGGTCAAGACCAAAGGATCAATATCACCTGGAAATCGGCTTTGATAGCACGAATTGGGGCTTCCGGTATTATCCCTACAAAACTCATATGGCTCTGCAAACTGATGTTGAACAACACCACCAACGCAGGAAAAATTAGGCATCATCACTGAGCTTCGAAAGTTTCAGAAAGGGCACAGTTGTTGTTGTTGCATATGTTTTGGTTAGCGATAACGAAAACATAACTGATGAAGTAACTTAAAAATGTAAATAACATCGAGCGAGAAGGAATGTCGAAAACACAATAGGTAAGAGCGAGAAAGCGAGTCACACGTACACTATTTTGAGAGAGCGCATGCGTTACCTTTTTCAAGACAGCAATGTAAAAGTCATTAAGACGATAATTGGTGAAAAAGTTATTGGTGACGATTAAGTAATCGATTAGTAACGGGTACCTGTCTTGTAGGGTTGGTGCTTGGTAGTTCCAAGGGATTGGAGTGATGAACCGAATTTTTTCCGTATTCGCGCCAATATCAATTTAAGGCTATTAATAAAAAAACACTTGCAAATTTAAGCAATTGCCTCCACAAATTGATCATCTCTCAAATCATCACTTTTTTGGTTGGAAACATCAATTCAACTTCAACTGAAATAAGTTGTAATTCGTAATACCAAACAGGAGTTGAATTGTCTTCAAATTGAGTTGTTTTAATTACAATCAAACTATGTTGAGTTTTAAACCGTAATAGGGGTATTATGTTCTATAAGTCTTTATGACACATCATTTTCCCAGATTGCGCATTAACGAGTTCAAAATTGCTTCATTCTGCGCATCTGTGTCACACTTGACTGCTTGAGCGAATGAAAGAAAGAGAGAAAAACAAGAGATAAAGGAACATTACGTAAAAATTGCACATAAAAAACAGCTGATGTAATGTTTACATGCGCAATGCGCAGTCTTCCCATTGTGTGATTTGTGAGTCTTTATGATATAGATTTATCGATAATAAAGTTGGGTAATAGAGTTACTGGGATGTTATAATTAATTAACTATACATGAATACATAACAATTTTCCCCCTCCTAAGTTGTTGGTGAAAATATAACTTTCGGCCTACGTACTCTAGTTGATCTCCGTGGTGTTTGTTGGGTTTCTACCTCTGGTGCAACTATTACTGGGTCACCAGTTTGTGAATGTGCCCCTAGCGGTAGTTGCTCTGGCCCATCGTTTGACTCATTTCTATTATGCCTTTTAGGTGAGGCGCTACTTGCTTCGCAGATATAATTTTCCGTGTTCGTACTCTCTATGATCGGAATAGCTATATGTGGTTTAATATTTTCGGTCCCCGGAGTGTAGCTTGCCTCCGTTCTTTCAGTCATTTCCTCTCTCTTGTAGCCGTTGTTGCCTTGCATGTAGTTTACCTCGACCTCTCTGCAACTTGGTTGTTGGGTGCTTGGTGCGCCGGCAGCCCGTAATTGGTTTATACGCCTCTTGTAGTGCTTGTTCTTGAATAAGTCCTCGTAGTGCAGATCACCCATGCGCCTTATTACCTTATCGCGCAGCCACTTGTTCTGCTGTGGATTTCTCGAAAGGAAATACACCGAATCGCCAGTTACGAATTCGCGATACCCATCTTTTTGTTGATAAATTGTTTTGCCGACACTCGCTCGTTTACCTTTTCGGGTCGAGTCAAATCTAGGCGCGTGCGTAGTCGTCGCCCTAAGAAATGTTTTGCTGGGAATTCGCCTGTTGTGCTGTGTGTAGCATTTTTGTATTGCCGTAAGAACTTATTTATATTTTGTTTCAACGTTCTCGTTGTGGTCCCCATCGCTTTTAAGGCATTTTTCACCGTTTGCACATTGCGTTCCGCTTGACCGTTTGTGGCTGGGTGATATGTGGCTGTAATTTTATGGAATTGGATGCCTACTTGGCTTAAGAATTCTTTGAACTCCGCAGATTTGAAATTAGTTCCGATGTCAGAAACTACTACTTCCTGGACCCCATACGCTGCAAATACTTCATCCAGCAAGGCAATTGTGACGGTTGAGGTCATTATTTTGGTATTCTTAACTTCTAGCCACTTAGAGTAAGCGTCGGTGATGATGAGCAGCATCATACCTCCGACAGGCCCTGCATAGTCGATGTTAATTCGTTCCCATGGCCCTTTTGGGTACTCCCAGTGATGATTGGTGAAGTTCGGTTGTTTACATTCGCATGGTTTAGCCGCATTATCGATGTCTTTATCGATACCTGGCCAGTATATAAAAGAACGTGCGATGCTTTTCATTTTAGAAACACCCAGGTGTGCCTTGTGTAATTCTTGAAATAATAACTTTCGCAGTTTCATAGGAATAACGACCCGATTCTCGAATGTAAGACAGCCAGATGATACTTGGTACTGGCATTCTGGGGCTTTGTACCCCGCTCTGAGGCATTGACTTTTTCTAGTATTTGAAGTATTTGTCCTACCTTTATCGCTACGGGTTTCTTGGGCGAGAACTGGTAGTTGGCTAATCTGCCGTATCATAAAATTATTGAATTCATCACCATATACAGGGCTGCGATCAACACAGCTTATTTATAGAACCCTGTATGCGGGAGAGGTAATCTGCGTTACCATTTTCCTTAGATATTTTTTTATCGAGACATCGAAATTAAAGTTGCTCAGGAAATTAGCGTAGTTTGCCATTCGGGATATACATGATACCGGCAGGGATTTCGTTGGATGGAATATCTGAGCCAGCGGTTTATCGTCTGGTATAAAAATAAAAATAAATGAAAGACGCGCTAACCTCCGAAGAGATTTTAAGCCGAGCTCCTCTTCCAATTTGCGTCGTGCTCCTTTTTAATTTTTCCTACAAATTGGCGGGACGGGACCTACTTGTTTTTTTGCCGACTCCGAACGCCATCTGCTAGGCATCCGCTTAGAAAAATTTTCTTCTAATTGAAAAACTTTATTTCTAAAATTTTGATGTTGCTTTGCCCGGGGTGTGAAGCCGGGCATACGGTGTGGTAGGCGGAGCACGCTACCATCACACCACGGTGGCTTCCGTCTGTTCGTCTGTTTTAATTACATATAAGTATTTGAAAAACTTTTGCACGGCCCATACAATTGCAAGTGCCTCTTTGTCAATTTGGGAGTAGCGTTGTGTTGTTTGACTCATGGTACGACTTGCGTATGCAATTGACCGTTCCGTGTTGTTGTTTATGCCGTGCGACAACACAGCACCCAAGCATCCGTTGATAATACTAGCGGGAGGCTGGATCATACGGCATTAGCACTTGTGGTGAAACCAAAATTTGCTTTATGCACTTATCCGATTCGGCGGCCGGTGGCCAATAAAACTTCCCTTTTTAATAATATCACGTACTGGTCTTTCCAGCGTTGCTAAATTCGGTATAAAATTAGAATAGTATGTTGCCTTACCTAGGAATAGTTGTAGCTGCTCGATTGTTGTGGGTCTCGGTGCATGTAGTATAGCGTCGATATGCTTGGTTGATCTTTGTATGCCTTGGGCATCGATCTTGTGCCCTAAGAACTCGATTTCAGATGCAGCAAATACACATTTGAATTTATTTAATTTGAGCCCGAGTTTTCTGAGTTTCTCTAACGTCCGATCCAACGTTTATTTTTTTTATATTTTCTCAGGTTTGATATATCTTGTAATGTCGCTTCCATCGTCCGCTGCCAAATTGCAGGTATGTTAGCAGCACCATAAATTGCACGTCTTGGGCGAATGAGCCCGTGTGTTGTAGTGTTCAATGTCTGTACGTGAGAAAACTCTTGATCAATTCGTAGGTGTGAGTATGCGTCGGTCACATTCAAATGAGCAAATACTGAGGCGCCTTTCATTAGGTTAAAAATGTCTTCTGCTTTGGGAATTGGATACTCATTAATTATCATCCGCGGATTTACAGTTGGCTTGTAAATCCCTATATACATATTCCACCAATTTTTTTGTAACTACATGTGTAGTAGATGTCCACACGGAATACTCAACCCGTTCGTAGAAACCTGCAGCGATTTTTGCGCAAATTTCCTTAGCACTTGCATCTTGTAATGCAAATGGAACTTCTGTCGCTCGCGCAAATACGGGTTTAGCATCTGGTTTAAGGTGCATCTTTTCTGCAGGGCCCTTAAAATTTCTGCTACTGAACCAAAGGCGGTCTCCCAATGTCTCAAAATCTGCAAGCGTAGTCTCTCATTTCCAGCCAGGTTCGTTGTCTGTACAGAAACTGTGTTTATTGAATTATTTTTTTGAAATGGTGTGTCTGTAGGGTTTGTTGATGCTTCTGGTGCGAACATTCAGTGAAATTGATTTAATGTGTGAAATGTGAAATCCGTTCTCGTCCACACAGCGTCTCGAAATTACCCTCAACAACATATATATTTAGCTTGCGTGTGGTTTTCCCGTATGTTACATTAACAACTGCGCGTCCAATGCAGTTAACTTTATGTCCCGTGTAACTTGAAAACTGCACTCCGTCAATTTGCTTTGTAATCATTTTTCCACCGAAAGTGTTCATAGCATTGATGCTACCCTCTTGATGTAAAATTTGTACTGGGTCATATCCCTCGTCCTCTCTGCAACTTGATTGTTGGGTGCTTGTTGCGCCGGCAGCCCGTAATTGGTGTATATGCCTCTTGTAGTACTTGTTGTTGAATAAGTTCTCGTAGTGCAGATCACCCATGCGCCTTATTACCTTATCGCGCAGCCACTTGTTCTGCTGTGGATTTCCCGAAAGGAAATACACCGAATCGCCAGTTGCGAATTTGCGATACCCATTTTTTACTTGGTCTACCGGTATACCGGAATTTACTTCCCCCGTCCCTAAATGGGAGGGAAATCAAACTCTCTACCGAGGTTAAATATCTCGGAGTTATTCTGGACAAGAAGCTAGACTGGAAGAGAAATGTGGAGAAACGATCCTAGAAAGCCACAATGGCTCTCTACGCTTGTAAATCGGCAATAGGAAAAAGGTGAGGTCTCCAGCCCCGCATCGTCCATTGGATCTACGCGGCAGTGGTGAGACCCATACTCTTCTACGCCGTCACCGTATGGTGGACGGCACTCGAACCTAAAAAGAGCAAAGTATCGAGAGTTCAGAGGAGGGCGGCAATGCTTACTAGCCGTGGCCTTCCCTCCACTCCCACCAAAGCTCTTGAAACCATATTATTCCTTCTCCCCACTGATCTATATGGAAAAAAATGTGCCTCTTGCAACGCGGTAAGGCTGAATGCTATCGAACCATGGAGAAACTGCAGATTTGGTCACACCCGGATCGTGAAGCAGCTCCCCGAAACCTTCTTAAAGTTGGATCATACAATACCGTTCCCTTACTGGGACAACAAATTATCCAAAAGTATCCCAGAGAGGAACGAGTGGGCAAACGGCAGGGAGCCGGGATCTCACGAAATCTCCGTTTTTACAGACGGCTCTAAACTAAGCAACAGATTCGGCAGCGGAATATTCTCGGAAAAGCTCAATCTAAGCGAAAGCTTTCGCTTACCCGACCACTGAAATGTTTTTGAGGCTGAACTTTGTGAGGACCAAATATAACACCATTAATTTGGCCAACACAAAGCGACCCCACATCATATTCGATACAGCACTAACACAACAGCCAGTCACAAAAGGCTATAGCACCAGACCAACCAACAAGTTCAATACAGCATACATCATATTCGATACAACACTAACACAACAGCCAGTCACAAAAGGCTATAGCAACAGACCAACCAACAAGTTCAATACAGCATTGACACAACAGCCAGTCGCAAAAGGCTATAGCAGCAGACCAACCAACAAGTCTCAGCAACACAACGGACAAGCACAACACTTTAATGCCAACACAACAAACTAACAAATCTCAGCAACGCAACGAGCGTTCGCAACTTCGAACAGCAACCATGGCAACGCAACCATTTGAACCAGCAATACCAAACAAAGCAATAAAAGGAGCAACACAGCAGGACAGAAGTTAGTTAGCACGGAGCTGTGGCCGTGACCAGAGCTACTTGTGGAGCGTCCCTTGAAGTTGTCGGTTCTACCATGTGGACAGGTCGTTTGACAGGAGTAAGTCGTGGCCTCAAGTGGTGAATGTGTCGGTTATACCACCAAACACCGCTTGAGACTTCGCCAGCAACGGCACTACCACAGTAACGCGCACCCGCGAACAGGCAGCGTCCGCCCGCCTGCGCCGACAGTAACAGTGCCACAGCGCTACGCAAGCATATACGTTGGCCGCAGCAACACTACGAAAACATACAATGCTAGCCGCAACAGCATCATAGCTAATATATACGCTGGCCATACCATTACCCCAATCTACTACGCTGGCCGCAACAGCACCATAGCTAATACACTACGTTGGGTTCAGTACTGCGCCGATCTACTACGCTGACCACGACAGGGCCCCGATAATATACTGCGTTGACACAGCAAAGTTACGCAAACCTACTACGTCAACTTTACCAGAGTTACCGTCGTGCCGAAGCACGGAGCTGTGGTCGTGACCAGAGCTACTTCTGGAGCGTCCCTTGAAGTTGTCGGTTCTACCATGCGGACAGGTCGCTTCACAGGAGTGAGTCGTGGCCTCAAGTGGTGAATGTGTCGGTTATACCACCAAACACCGCTTGAGACCTCGTGAGCAACGGCACCACCACAGTGACGCGCCCCGTGAGCAGGTGATATTCGCCAGCCAAACTACCACGCTGGTCACAATCGCAAACATACTACGTTGGCCATAGCATTCCGCCAATCCACTACCCCGGCCACAATCGCACACACACTACGTCAGCCACAGCATTACGCCAGCCACTACGCCGACCCCGACCGCACCACGCTAACATATTACGTAGACCACATCACTTCGCAAACATACGACGTTGGCCACAGCATTGCGCCAACCCACTACGCTGACCGCAAGCGCCAACATACGACGCGGGCCACAACAGCGCTACGTTGGTCACCGAACCACGCTGGCACAACAGCACTACGCACACATACTACGGTGACCACAGCAGAGTCACGCAAATACACGATGTCAACCACACTAGGGTTGCGTACATACACGCCAACGCAAGGCGTCACCGAAACACGTTTTACACGCACTCAGGCAACGACCAGCCGAGCGTCCTAACGGGACGCACGCCGACGCACGGCGTCACAAAACACATTTACACACACACAAGCAACGACCGTCGAGGCGTCATAACGGGACACGAGTACCGTTGGCCCACCACGCAGTATAGAGCAAGCATACAGTGAAACGAAAACAACAAATATTTCTTCTTTTGATTACGTAAAACTTTTCATTTTAATTATAGTGTACATACATATATAGAATTAGAGAAATAAAGTGAATTTATATGAAAACGATTTGCACTGTGTCCCAAATTTACAAATCTATTGTAAGCGAACCTTGGACACGGCGAGTATAGCCCTAGCAATTATTGAAGAAGCGCCGGGACGGAAAAAGCTTCGTTACAATTGGCGCCCGAGCAGGGACCCTGCAAATCGTTACCGCGTCAGAAGGAACATTCCTGACGAGAAACCTAACCACAAAATGGTCGACCAGATCGATACCACGTGGTTAGACACAATTTCAAAGGAGCAGCTGATATCCATCACACAGGAATTGGGTATTGAGCAGACAGGTACCACCCGAGAAATCCGAAAGCGCATAGCAGCACTGGCCTCAAAGGCAAATACTGACTCGGAAATCCACGGAAAATTTTTATCCCTACAAGCCACCAACAAGGAAACTACGCACATGAGCGACGTAAATGAGGTTAAGACACCGACTCCGTCGAACGGAGGAGGCGCACCGAAGGTCGCCGTTACAACAGTAGAACAAACTCAATTCGCAATACACAACAGTACTTACCATCAGGAATAGAGGTACCACCCAACGGTACATCTCAGGCACCTCCCAGGAGTACAGTACCCAAACAACAGCACGTACCATCAGAAATTACGGCATCATCAACCGGCACATCTCAACCCACGCAACCGTACTTACCAGCGGGAATGACGGCACCAGCCATGAACTATACATGCCAGGTAACTCAAGCACCGACCGTGGTGTTCGCGCCCATCATCGACCAGGTAAGAAAGTGGTCCGTAAAGTATGAAGGTGGACGGGACCCGTTAGCGTTCATCGAACGGTTAGAGGAGTTAGCCGAAGTATACGCGCTAAACGTGGACCTCCTGCCAAAAACCATGCCCGAGCTACTAGGGGGCGCCGCGCTACAATGGTACCGCAATAACAATGCGCACTGTGGAGAGTGGAAAAGCTTCAAAAAGGACTTATTACGTTTCTTCCTACCAGTCAGGTACTTCGAGCGGCTCGACGACGACATACGCCAACGAAGGCAGCACAACAAGGAGATGTATAAGGACTACGTACTAGGAATCCAGAGCTTGATGAGACACGCAGGGTACACCAGCGAACAGCGGCTGGAACGAATCTTCCGTAACAGCCACCCCGACTACCAACTTTACATCCGTCGGAGGGACTTCACTAATCTCGCAGAGCTCCTGACACTTGCCGAAGAATACGAGAACATACGCGAGGACTATCGAAGATCATCAGGCGGACATCACAGCGAAGTTACGCGACACATCGCCAGTGACACAACCCGGGTGTCACCATCAAAACCGGCAACAGAACCACCACCACCACCGAACCTAACGAACCGCAGGCCTCCAGGCAATCAGAGATACGACCCCAACGGCGTATGCAGGAGATGCGGCGAACGAAGACATGACACCAATAGGTGCCGAAACCCACAGAAAATTTTTTGCTGGGAATGTGGCCGCAACGATATACGAACCATCGAATGCTGCCGCGGACGTCAGGGAAACGACAGAGGCCTCCACGAAGAAGAAGACGCCGTGAGCCCAAGGGACCTAGCGCCGAAACGGCAGTAACGATACCCAAGGAACCCAGCGTTGAAACGACAGTAACAATGTACCAAGAGCATGGTCGCCTCTACGCCGTAGCCAAGCTCGGCGCGGAATCAGCCGAGGCGGTCATCGACACAGGGGCATCAAGAAGTTTCGTCTCGAGTGGTGGTGAACTCGGGAAGCGGATAAATGGTGAGAGTGGCCATCAAAATAACGATGGCAAACGGGCCTAGCACTACCATCTTCGACGCTATAAGGACTGAGGTACGCCTCGGAGAAGCGTCACTCCACACAGTTTTACATGTCATGCCCGGAGCGATCGACGACATTATACTGGGCCTAGATACGCTAGGAAGCATGGGAGCCACCATATCATGTGGAGAAGGCCACCTCGTGCTAACTAGACCCCTTGCCCAGCACACAGCGAATCCTGGAGCCGCGCCAGAAACTATTCAGAGAACAACACCAGCAAGAACGAATATCGCCAGGTACGACAGCCCTGGGACTTTTCCAAGTTCAATATCATCAAGAAAGGATATCGCCAGGTACGACAGCCCTGGGACTATTCAAAGTACACCATCAGCCAGAACAGATATCGCCAGGTACGACAGCCCTGGGACTATTCAAAATTCAACATCCTCAAGAACGGATATCTCCAGGTACGACACCCCGGGGACTAATCAGAGTATAACACGAGCGAGAAAGGGTAACGCCGGGTACGACATCCCTGGAGCCCCATCTGGAACCATTCAGAGTGTAACAGCACCGAGCAGTAGTAACTTCAAGCACGACGGCATTATGCAAAACAACGACGACGACATACAAGAAGAAGCGGAACGAGTGCGCGGTTTTCTGGCAAAGGAACTCCGAAAATTCGAGAGCATGAGTGGAGTGACGACAATAGCCGAGCACAAGATTGTCCTGACGGACGAACGCCCCATCAAGCAACGTTACTTCCCACGCAACTCAGCCATGCAGACAATCATCAACAGCGAAGTTGACGAATTGCTCCAGAAAGGATGCATCGAGTCATCCTGTAGCCCACACAGCGCACCGATCGTACTAGCCAAGAAGAAAAACGGGAAGTGGAGATTATGCGTGGACTATCGGCAGCTCAACGCCCGATCCGTACCCGACGCATACCCCTTACCCAGAATACAACACATCCTGGACAAACTGCGACGAGCGAAGTACATCAGCAGCTTGGACTTGAAGAACGGCTACTGGCAAACACCACTGGAGCCCAAGAGCCGGCCCTACACGGCTTTCACAGTACCAGGACGCGGATTATTCCAGTGGCGCGTTATGCCTTTCGGCCTACACTCTGCACCCGCAACGTTTCAAAGAGCACTAGATCAGGTTATTGGGCCTGAAATGGAACCCCACGCCTTCGCATACCTCGATGACATAATCGTCATAGGATCCACTGTGGAGGAGCACAATCGTAATCTGAGAGAAGTAATGCTACGACTACAGCGCGCCAACCTCAGAATAAATCCGGAGAAATGCGAATTCTTCAAGAAGGAAATCCAATACCTAGGACACCTAGTAAGCGACAAGGGAATTCACACCGACCCCGAGAAAGTCACATCAAAGACTTGAAGCCACCAACGAACGTGAAAGAGGTACGCCAATATCTCGGTATAGCATCATGGTACCGACGTTTCGTACCCGACTTCGCCACGATCAGCCAACCACTCACAACCCTGCTGAAAAAGGGCATACACTGGAAGTGGGGGCCGAACAACAAGAGACCTTCGAAGTCTTAAACAAAAGCTCATGGAAGCACCGAAACTTGCCTGCCCGGACTTCACTAAGACTTTCACCTTACAATCGGACGCCAGCAATTTCGGGCTGGGTGCCGTATTGACACAGGACCAGGAAGGCGGGGAACGCGTGATCGCCTACGCCAGCAGGAAACTCAACAAGGCGGAAACCAACTACTCGCCCACCGAGAAGGAGTGCCTCGGGATAGCCTGGGGAATACGCAAGATGAGGCCATACTTGGAAGGATACCGATTCAAGGTAATCACGGACCATATGTCTCTAAAGTGGTTAAACTCCATCGAAAGCCCTTCAGGCCGTATAGTACGATGGGCCTTGGAGCTTCAACAACACACTTTCGACATCGAGTACAGGAAAGGGAAGCTGAACCTGGTAGCGGACGCACTATCAAGGCAGCCACTGGAGACCCTACGCCTAGCAACGACAACAGAGCCATAATGCAAGTGGTGGGACAAGCGCGTCGGCGAAGTACGCACTAACCCCGAGAAATTTTCTGACTACATGATACAAGATGGGCAACTGTACCGCCATATTCCCTGCCGGTCACACGATGAGGAAACGGTCCCTTGGAAATTTTGTGTACCAACACCACTGCGACAACGAGTGTTTGAAGAAAACCACAACATCCCAAGCGCTGGACACATGGGCATCCGCTGGACGGTAGCACGGATTGCCAACCGGTATTACTGGCCCGGCATGTTTCGGGACATCAGTCGATATGTACGGCAGTGCGAGTCTTGCCAGAAATACAAGGAGGCACAGCAAACACCAGCAGGAAAGATGCTCACACAGGTGGCCCAAGAACCATTCGCCACGGTATGCGTCGATTTCGTCGGACCACTCCCACGATCCACACACGGGAACACGATGTTATTAGTATTTTTCGACCGCTTCAGCAAATGGGTGGAATTGGCCCCCATGAGGCATGCGACAGCAGAGGGCCTTCGCCGCGCGTTCAGAGAACGCATCCTAGCAAGATTTGGTGCTCCCAAGATACTGATATCGGACAACGGCGTTCAGTTCACCAGCACAATGTGGCAGCGTTACCTCAAGGAAATGGGGATACGACAACACTTCACGGCGCCCTACACACCGCAAGAAAACCCGACGGAACGGGCGAACAGAACGGTAAAGAGGATCATAGCGCAACTCACCAAATCACAACACAACAAATGGGACGACTTTCTCCCAGAGATCGAGCTGGCCATCAACACCAGTGTAACCGCGTCCACAGGGTACAGTCCAACCTTCCTCGTACAAGGACGGGAACCGCGATTACCAGGGGCATTGTTTGACGAGGTCTACCTGGGGAGGGGCACAGCCATCACCACGGCAGAAGAAAAATCCGCCAGAATGCAAGAGGCATTCAGAATAGTGAGGCAGAACATGGAACGATCAGCGGCAGACCAAGCACGGCATTACAATCTGCGGCGGAGAAAAAGGACCCCCGTAGTCGGCGAACTAGTGCTCGCAAAGGAACACCATCTCTCAAAGACCGGGGAAAATTTCGCGGCAAAGTTGGCCCCAAATATGACGGACCCTACGAAATCCTAGGAGATGTATCCCCAGTGATACTCAAAATACGAAAACCCAACGGAGGAAGGGAAAAAACTGTCAACATCGCGGAACTAAAAGCATATCATGCAGCAGAGATCATCGCGTGAAACCAAACAAATTCAGGGAGAACAATTTTTTATATTATTAATTAATATCAAGGACAATCAAGCGCCGGTCATTCCAACGCAAACCACCGAGGTGACAACATCGTTTTCTTTTGCTACGAATTTTTTTCACAAACCAATAATCTACAATGCAGAGCTATAACGCTAGACTAACCAACAGCGTCAAGCGTATGCGCCAGCGCTACGAGGAGGAGGAAGCAAAACGCCCGAGGGCCGTATTGCTGGAAGGAGTTACAGGCGCCGAAGTCAGCCACACGCGTGCAACTATACGCGCAAACAGGTACGCTGACGTCGAACACATCATTACACCATTAAACACTACTGGGGCCGACGTCAGCCACACGCGTGCAACTATACGCGCAAACAGGTACGCTGATGTCGTACACGGCATTACACCATTAAATACTACAGGCGGCGACGTCAACAACACGCGTGGAACTACACGCGCAAACAGGTACGCTGACGTCGCACGCATCATTAAACTACCACACATCACGGGCACCAATGACAACACCACGAACACCGAACCAGTCACGGCCAAGTCCCACAATAAGACCAGAGCATCGCCGATAACATTCACACTCGGTAGGATAGAAGTGAAGGCAGGGCAGTTGCCGGCAGCCATCGAGTTCCCCTCCAATGAGGACACAGCTCCACCGGAAAAGCCACAGTCGCCGAACATTTTCGAGCTCTCCTCGGATGAGGACACAGCCCCACCGCCGAGAGACACGCCTAAAATAATATTCCCGGCAGAACCAGGCAGCATACCCCTCTATACGACTGACCTCGACACTCTCAGAGAATCGAAATGGTTGACCGACACCGTCATTGACGCTTGGGCAAAGGGACTGGAAGAGCAACATGAGCAACAAAATACGACTCTCAGCCCGTTTGTGATCTGGCAGCTGACCCAGAAGAGTAACACGGAGGAAGACTACCAACGCATACGCCGATGGGTCCGGAACGTCGACCGGTTTGGCAAGAGTGCGGTCCTAGCACCCCACAAAACAGCTAACCACTGGTACCTGCTCGGTCTGGCAAACGCAGCAGTCACCCACCACGTCACCGACACGGAATGCTGGCAGGAACGATATATATGGGTAGCAGACTCAATGCACAAGGCCAGAGTCCCCCACGCAACCCAGGTTTGGGCAGATTTCCTCCGTTGGGAATACATACAGCGGTACGGACACGACGGTTTTAAAGCGCAAGAACTAATACTCGAGGTGCCACAACAACTCAACAACAACGACTGTGGCGTCTACGTAGCCGAGAATATGGAGAGGGTTTTACGATACACAGGGAGCGGAGAAGGAATGCCCGGACTATGTAAACACGGAGGAAATGGCGAGCAAGAAGCGCACAAAAATGCTGGCACGGTTCCTACGAGACGGCCGAAAGCCCAAGGAAACCATACAAAACACTACCACCACATACCACTCTCACGCAGCTCCACAACTAAGCACCGAGGACAACACCCACCCCATAATACCGGACACCAAAACGAAGCCACACACGACAACAGAAGACCTCCAAGTAATAACGATCGAGGCTAAAGACACAAATGGACCAAATGTAGACTGCTTGCCGGAGATAGCAGGGGAGGTACGGGACAAACTCCGGCGCATCGCCGAAGGCAGAACCTACTCCCGAACACGATTCGTGACAGAGAAATACCGGGTCACCATAATGAAAACAAGGCGCGCATACGACTACTGAATACCGGGGCTCACTCTCCGAAGGGGGGGGGGGGGGGGGGGGGGGGAGTGTGAGGACCAAATATAACACCATTAATTTGGCCCACACAAAGCTACCCCACATCATATTCGGTACAGCAGTAACACATCAGCCAGTCACAAAACGCTATAGCAACAGACCAACCAACAAGTTCAATACAGCATACATCATATTCGATACAACACTAACACAACAGCCAGTCACAAAAGGCTATAGCAGCAGACCAACCAACAAGTTCAATACAGCATTGACACAACAGCCAGTCGCAAAAGGCTATAACAGCAGACCAACCAACAAGTCTCAGCAACACAACGGGCAAGCACAACACTTTAATGCCAACACAACAAACTAACAAATCTCAGCAACGCAACGAGCGTTCGCAACATCGAACAGCAACCATGGCAACGCAACCATTTGAGCCAGCAATACCAAACAAAGCAATAAAAGGAGCAACACAGCAGGACAGAAGTTAGTTAGCACGGAGCTGTGGCCGTAACCAGAGCTACTTGTGGAGCGTCCCTTGAAGTTGTCGGTTCTACCATGCGGACAGGTCGTTTGACAGGAGTAAGTCGTGGCCTCAAGTGGTGAATGTGTCGGTTATACCACCAAACACCGCTTGAGACTTCGCCAGCAACGGCACTACCACAGTAACGCGCACCCGCGAACAGGCAGCGTCCGCCCGCCTGCGCCGACAGTAACAGTGCCACAAACAGCGCTACGCAAGCACATACGTTGGCCGCAGCAACACTACGCGAACATACAACGCTAGCCGCAACAGCATCATAGCTAATATATACGCTGGCAATACCATTACGCCAATCTACTACGCTGGCCGCAACAGCACCATAGCTAATACACTACGTTGGCTTCAGTACTGCGCCGATCTACTACGCTGACCACGACAGCGCCCCGATAATATACTGCGTTGACACAGCAAAGTTACGCAAACCTACTACGTCAACTTTACCAGAGTTACCCTCGTGCCGAAGCACGGAGCTGTGGTCGTGACCAGAGCTATTTGTTGAGCGTCCCTTGAAGTTGTCGGTTCTACCATGCGGACAGGTCGCTTCACAGGAGTGAGTCGTGGCCTCAAGTGGTGAATGTGTCGGTTATACCACCAAACACCGCTTGAGACCTCGTGAGCAACGGCACCACCACAGTGACGCGCCCCGCGAGCAGGTGACATTCGCCAGCCAAACTACCACGCTGGTCACAATCGCAAACATACTACGTTGGCCATAACATTCCGCCAATCCACTACCCCGGCCACAATCGCACACACACTACGTCGGTCACAGCATTACGCCAGCCACTGCGCTGACCCCGACCGCGCCACGCTAACATATTACGTGGACCACATCACTCCGCAAACATACGACGTTGGCCACAGCATTGCGCCAACCCACTACGCTGACCGCAAGCGCCAACATACGACGCGGGCCACAACAGCGTTACGTTGGTCACCGCACCACGCTGGCCACAACAGCACTACGCACACATACTACGGTGACCACAGCAGAGTCACGCAAATACACGACGTCAACCACACTAGGGTTGCGTACATACACGCCAACGCAAGGCGTCACCGAAACACGTTTTACACGCACTCAGGCAACGACCAGCCTGGCGTCCTAACGGGACGTTCCTAACGGGACGCACGCCGACGCAGGGCGTCACAAAACACATTTACACACACACAAGCAACGACCATCGAGGCGTCATAACGGGACACGAGTACCGTTGGCCCACCACGCAGTATAGAGCAAGCATACAGTGAAACGAAAACAACAAATATTTCTTCTTTTGATTACGTAAAACTTTTCATTTTAATTATAGTGTACATACATATATAGAATTAGAGAAATAAAGTGAATTTATATGAAAACGATTTGCACGGTGTCCCAAATTTACAAATCTATTGTAAGCGAACCTTGGACACGGCGAGTATAGCCCTAGCACTTATGGAAAAAGCGCCGGGACGGAAAAAGCTACGTTTCAACTTATGGCTACCAGGGAAGCAGCCCTCTATCTTGCTAACCTGCAGGTGACCAATTCTATTTCAATTTTCTCGGACAGCCAAGCTGCCATAAAATCCCTGCAATGTAGTAACATCTCGTCACTAGTAGCGTTGAGGTGCAGAGAAACCCTCAACAAACTAGCTGAAAATTGCAACCTAAGCATAATATGGTTTCCTGGCCACTGTAACTTCTCAGGAAACTGCGCTGCGTACGAGCTAGCTAGGGAAGGCACCAACCTGCAAACAATAACCTCCGATGGTTGGGCCAGCCCTCCTCTAAACACCGGCAAACACTGCCTGCGATCTCTTTTCACGGATCAAGCAAACGCCAGATGGGCCTTTGAACCTACATGTAGTATATCCAATGTAGTATAGCAAATCTGGCCTAAGCTGCATGTAAAGAGATCGCAATCGGTGATATTGTTAAGCCGTATCTCTGTAAGCCCACTAATGGGCCTTCTTACAGGTCACTGTCTCATGGGCACTCACGGTGCCTATATGGGTCTCCTCTGCAGTCATTTCAGTTTCAATCCACTTTGCACAAATATGCTCCAAATATGGAGCAAAATGTTTCCCTACTTAATCGAAAATAACTTACACAGCTGCACAATAACTGCATTAGAAGATCATCATTTGTCACTTAAACGTTTTCTTACTTGGTGTTTGGTAGCTCCAAGGGATTGGAATGATGAACCGAATTTTTTCCGTATTCGCGCCAATATCAATTTAATGCTATTAATAAAAAAACACTTGCAAATGCTTAAATTGCCGCCAAAAATTTATCAGCTGTTCACTTATCTATCAAATCATCAATTTTTTGGTTGGCAACATCAATTCAACTTCAACTGAAATAAGTCGTAATTCGTAATACCAAACAGGCGTTGAGTTGCCTTCAAATTAAGTTGTTTTAATTACAATCCAACTATGTTGAGTTGTAAACCGTAATAGGGGTATTATGTTCTATAAGTCTTTACGACAAATCACTTACCCAGATTGCGCTTTCACGAGTTCAAAATTGCTTCGTTCTGCGCATCTACGTCACACTTGACTGCTTGAGCGAATGAAAGAAAGAGAGAAAAAAACGAGAGAAAAAGGAACATTACGAAAAATTGCACATAAAAAATAGCTGATGTAATGTTTACATGCGCAATGCGCAATCTTCCCCTTGCGTGATTTGTGAGTATTTATGATAGAGATTTATCGATAATAAAGTTGGGTAACAGAGTTACTGGGATGTTATAATTCATTAACTATACATGAATACATAACAATTTTCCCCCTCCTAAGTTGTTGGTGAAAATATAACCTTCAGCCTACGTACTCTAGTTGATCTCCGTGGTGTTTGTTGGGTTTCTACCTCTGGTGCAACTATTACTGGATCATCAGGTTGTGAAGGTGCCCCTAGCGGTAGTTGCTCTGGCCGATCATTTGACTCATTTCACCGACGCTCGCTCGTTTACCTTTTCGGGTCGAATCAAATCTAGGCGCGTGCGTAGTCGTCGCCCTAAGAAGAGTTTTGATGGGGATTCGCTTGTTGCACTGTGTGTAGCATTTTTGTATTGCCGTAGGAACTAATTTATATCTTGTTTCAACGTTCTCGTTGTGGTCCCCATCGCTTTTAAAGCATTTTTCACCGTTTGCACGTTGCGTTCCGCTTGACCGTCTGTGGCTGGGTGATATGTGGCTGCATTTTATGGTATTGGACGCTTACTTGGTTTAAGAATTCTTTGAACTCAGAAGATTTGAAATTAGTACCGATTTCAGAAACTACTACTTCCGGGACCAAATACGCTGCAAATACTTCATCCAGCAAGGCAATTGTGACGTTTGAGGTCATTATTTTGGTAGTCTTAACTTCTAGCCACTTGGAGTAAGCGTCGGTGATGATGGGCAGCATCATACCTCCGACAGGCCCTGCGTAGTCGATGTTAATTCGTTCCCATGGCCCTTTTGGGTACTCTCAATGATGATTGGTGAAGTTCGGTTGTTTACATTCGCATGGTTTAGCCGCATTCTCGATGTCTTTATCGATACCTGGCTAGTATACAAAGGAACGTGCGATGCTTTTCATTTTAAAAACACCCAGGTGTGCCTTGTGTAATTCTTGAAATAATAACTTTCGCAGTTTCATATGAATAACGACACGATGCTCGAATGTAAGACAGACAGATGATACTTGGTACTGGCATTCTGGGGCTTTGTACCCCGCTCTGAGGCATTGACTTCTTCTAGTATTTTGCCGACTCTTTATCCCTAGGGGTTTCTCGGGCGATAGCTGGTAGTTGGCTAATCTGCCGTATCATAAAATTATTGAATTCATCACCATATACAGGGCTGTGTTGATGTAGCTTATCTGTAGCACCAGGTAAGCGGGAGAGGTAATCTGCGTTACCATTTTCCTTAGATTTTTTTTTATCGAGACATCGAAATTAAAGTTGCTCAGGAAATCAGCGTAGCTTGCCATTCGGAATGTACATAATACCGGCAGGGATTTCGTTGGATCTAATATCTGAGCCAGCGGTTTATCGTCTGTTATAAAAATAAAAAATAGAAATAAATGTAAGACGCGCTAACCTCCGAAGTGATTTTAAGCCGAGCTCCTCTTCCAATTTGCGTCGTGCTTCTTCTTAATTTTCCCTACAAATTGGCGGGACGGGACCTACTTGTTTTTTTGCCGACTCCGAACGGCATCTGCTAGGCAGATAAGTTTTCACTGAGAGCTTTTCATGGCAGAAATACACTCGTAGTGCTTGCCAAACTCTGTCGAGGGGCGAGCTTGCTTAGAAAAATTTTCTTCTAATTGAAAAACTTTATTTCTAAAATTTTTATGTTGCTTTGCCCGGGGTGTGTGGTAGGCGGAGCACGCTACCATCACACCACGGTGGCTTCCGTCTGTTCGTCTGTTTTAATTACATATAAGTATTTGAAAAACTTTTGCACGACCCATACAATTGCAAGTGCCTCTTTGTCAATTTGGGAGTAGCGTTGTGTTGTTTGACTCATGGTACGACTTGCGTATGCAATTGACCATTCCGTGTTGTTGTTTATGGCGTGCGACAACACAGCACTGCCTGTTTTACTAGCATCCGTTGTTAATACTGTTGGAGGCTGGATCAGACGGCATTAGCACTTGTGGTGAAACCAAAATTTTGCTTTATGCACTTATAAGCCTATTCGGCGGCCGGTGGCCAATAAAACTTCCCTTTTTGACAATATCACGTAGTGGTCTTTCCAGCGTTGCTAAATTCGGTATAAAATTAGAATAGTATGTTGCCTTACCTAGGAATAGTTGTAGCTGCTCGATTGTTGTGGGTCTCGGTGCATGTAGTATAGCGTCGATATGCTTGGTTGATCTGTGTATACCTTGGGCATCGATCTTGTGCCCTAAGAACTCGATTTCAGATGCAGCAAATACACATTTGAATTTATTTAATTTGAGCCCGAGTTTTGTGAGTTTCTCTAACGTCCGATCTAATGTTTATTTTTTTTATATTTTTGGCGTATATGATGATATCGTCGAAGAAGTTTCTCAGGTTTGATATATCTTGTAATGTCGCTTCCATCGTGCGCTGCCAAATTGCAGGTATGTTAGCAGCACCATAAACTGCACGTCTTGGGCGAATGAGCCCGTGTGTTGTAGTGTTCAATGTCTGTACGCGGGCAAACTCTTGATCAATTCGTAGGTGTGAGTATGCGTCGGCCACATTAAAATGAGGCGCCTTTCATTTGGTTAAAAATGTCTTCTGCTTTGGGAATTGGATACTCATTAATTATCATCCGCGGATTGACAGTTGGCTTGTAAATCCCATTATACATATTCCACCAATTTTTTTGTAACTACATGTGTAGTTGATGTCCACTCGGAATACTGAACCCGTTCGTAGAAACCTACAGCGACTTTTGCGTAAATTTCCTTAGCACTTGCATCTCGTAATGCAAATGGAACTTCTGTCACTCGCGCAAATACGGGTTTAGCATCTGGTTTAAGGTGCAGCTTTTCTGCAGGGCCCTTAAAATTTCTGCTACTGAACCAAAGGCGGCCTCCCAATGTCTCAAAATCTGCAAGCGTAGTCTCTCATTTCCAGCCAGGTTCGTTGTGTGTACAGAAATTGTATTTATTGAATTATTTTTTTTAAATGGTGTGTCTGTAGGGTTTGCTGATGCTTCTGGTGCGAACATTTCAGTGAAATTGATTTCATGTATGCAATGTGAAATCCATTCTCGTCCACACAGCGTATCGAAATTACCCTCAAGAACATATATTTAGCTTGCGTGTGGTTTTCCCGTATGTTACATTGACAACTGCGCGTCCAATGCAGTTAACTTTATGTCCCGTGTAACTTGAAAACTGCACTCCGTCAATTTGCTTTGTAATCATTTTTGCACCGAAAGTGTTCATAGCATTGATGCTACCCTCTTGATGCAAAATCTGTACTGGGTCATATCCCTCGTCCTCTCTGCAACTTGGTTGTTGGGTGCTTGGTGCGCCGGCAGTCCGTAATTGGTTTATATGCCTCTTATATTACTTGTTGTTAAATAAGTTTTCGTAGTGCAGATCACCCATGTGCCTTATTACCTTATCGCGCAGCCACTTGTTCTGCTGTGGATTTCCCGAAAGGAAATACACCGAATCGCCAGTTGCGAATTTGCGATACCCATCTTTTTGTTGATAAATTGTTATGCCGACACTCGCTCGTTTACCTTTTCGGGTCGAATCAAATCTAGGCGCGTGCGTAGTCGTCGCCCTAAGAAAAGTTTTGCTGGGGATTCGCCTGTTGTACTGCGTGTAGCATTTTTGTATTGCCGTAAGAACTCATTTATATTTTGTTTCAACGTTCTCGTTGTGGTCCCCATCGCTTTTAAGGCATTTTTCACCGTTTGCACATTGCGTTCCGCTTGACCGTTTGCGGCTGGGTGATATGTGGCTGTAATTTTATGGTATTGGACGCATACTTGGCCTAAGAATTCTTTGAACTCAGCAGATTTGAAATTAGTTCCGATGTCAGAAACTACTACTTCCGGGACCCATACGCTGCAAATACTTCATCCAGCAAGGAAATTGTGACGGTTGAAGTCATTATTTTGGTAGTCTTAACTTCTAGCCACTTGGAGTAAGGGTTGGTGATGATGAGCACCATCATACCTCCGACAGGCCCTGCTTAGTCGATGTTAATTCATTCCCATGGCCTTTTTGGTACTCCCAATGATGATTGGTGAAGTTCAGTGGTTTACATTCGCATGGTTTAGCCGCATTCTCAATGTCTTTATGGATACCTGGCCAGTATATAAAAGAACGTGCGATGCTTTTCATTTTAAAAACACCCAGGTGTGCCTTGTGTAATTCTTGAAATAATAACTTTCGCAGTTTCATAGGAATAACGACCCGATTCTCGAATGTAAGACAGCCAGATGATACTTGGTACTGGCATTCTGGGGCTTTGTACCCCGCTCTGAGGCATTGACTTTATCTAGTATTTGAAGTATTTTTCCCACACTTTATTCCTACGGGTTTCTTGGGCGATAACTGGTAGTTGGCTAATCTGCCGTATCATAAAATTATTGAATTCATCACCATATACAGGCCTGTGTTGATTTAGCTTATTTGTAGAACCCGGTAAGCGGGAGAGGTAATATGCGTTACCATTTTCCTTAGTTTTTTTTTTTTTTATCGAGACATCGAAATTAATGTTGTTCAGGAAATCAGCGTAGCTTGCCATTCGGAATATACATAATACCGGCAGGGATTTCGTTGGATCTAATATATGAGCCAGCGGTTTATCGTCTGTTATAAAAATAAAAAATAAAAATAAATGTATGACGCGCCAACCTCCGAAGAGATTTTAAGCCGAGCTCCTCTTCCAATTGGCGTCGTGCTCCTTTTTAGTTTTTCCTACATATTGTCGGGACGGGACCTACTTCTTTTTTTTGCCGACTCCGAACAGCATCTGCTAGACAGATGAGTTTTCACTGAGAGCTTTTCTTGGCAGAAATACACTCGAAGTGCTTGCCAAACACTGTCGAGGGGCGACCCCGCTTAGAAAAATTTTCTTCTAATTGAAAAACCTGATTTCTAAAATTTTGATGTTGCTTTGCCCGGGGTATGAACCCAGGGCATTCGGTGTGGAAGGCGGAGCACGCTACATCACACCACGGGGGCCGCCGTCTTTTTTAATTACATATAAGTATTTGAAAAACTTTTGCACGGCCCATACAATTGCAAGTGCCTCTTTGTCAATTTGGGAGTAGCGTTGTGTTGTTTGACTCATGGTACGATTTGCTTATGCAATTGGTCATTCCGTGTTGTTGTTTACGCCGTGCGACAATACAGCACCCAAGCCTGTTTTACTAGCATCCGTTGCTAATACTAGTGGGAGGCTAGATCATACGGCATTAGCACTTGTGGTGAAACCAAAATTTGCTTTATGCACTTATAAGCCGATTCGGCGGCCGGTGGCCAATAAAACTTCCCTTTTTGATAATATCACGTAGTTTTCTTTCTAGCGTTGCTAAATTCGGTATAAAATTAGAATAGTATGTTGCCTTACCTAGGAATAGTTGTAGCTGCTGTGTATGCCTTGGGCATCGATCTTGTGCCCTAAGAACTCGATTTCAGATGCAGCAAATACACACTTGGATTTATTTAATTTGAACCCGAGTTTTGTGAGTTTCTCTAACGTCCGACCCAACGTTGTTAGTAGTTCATTGATATTAGCCGTGTTTTTTAACACGCGTATATCCGTTTACGCTTAAACTTTATATTGACTGCTAAGGGACAAACTATAAATACACCTCTGAAATTGCTGCGCATAAATTTTGTCCTACTAAATTTCAATACGCATTATACTCAGATGTAACTGAAATATGTGTCTTTGTGTCACCCTCTACACTAATTCTATGTATTCTATGTGTGTCCACAATTCATCGCAACTGATTCAGCTATATGTTATACCCTATGGCCATCAGAGCGTTGCGTCTCCGCTTTTCGGTACACCGTGTTGCTGTAGCTAGTTGTTTAACCACAGCCGCTAGATGGGTCTCCTAAGCATTATCTAAGCGAAGATAGGCGTTTTTTAACACGCGCAAACGAAACGTATACGCGCGTGTTAAAAAACACGGCTATTATTGTCGTATATAATGATATCGTCGAAGAAGTTTCTCACGATTGCTATATCTTGTAATGTCGCTTCCATCGTGCGCTGCCAAATTGCAAGTATGTTAGCAGCACCATAAGCTGCACGTCTTGGGCGAATGAGCCCGTGTGTTGCAGTGTTCAATGTCTGTACGTGGGCAAACTCTTGATCAATCCGTAAGAGTGAGTATGCGTGGGTCACATTCAAATGAGCAAATACTGAGGCGCCTTTCATTTGGTTAAAAATGTCTTCTGCTATGGGAATTGGATACTCATTAATTAACATCCGCGGATTGACGGAATACTCAACCCGTTCGTAGAAACCTGCAGCGATTTTTGCGTAAATTTCCTTAGCACTTGCATCTCGTTATGCAAATGGAACTTCTGTCGCTCGAGCAAATACGGGTTTAGCATCTGGTTTAAGGTGCACCTTTTCTGCAGGGCCCTTAAAATGTCTGCTACTGAACCAAAGGCGGCCTCCCAATGTCTCAAAATCTGGAAGCGTAATGTCTCCTTTCCAGCCAGGTTCGTTGTTTGTACAGAATGGTGTGTCTGTAGGGTTTGTTGATGCTTCTGGTGCGAATATTTCAGTGAAATTGATTTCATGTATGAAATGTGAAATCCATTTTCGTCCACACAGCGTCTCGAAATTACCCTCAACAACATATATATTTAGCTTGCGTGTGGTTTTCCCGTATATTAAATTGACAACTGCGCGTCCAATGCAGTTAACTTTATATCCCGTGTAACTTGAAAAGTGCACTCCGTCAATTTGCTTTGTAATCATTTTTCCCCGAAAGTGTTCATAGCATTGATGCTACCCGCTTGATGTAAAATTTGTACTGGGTCACATGCATTTGTTTCTGTTCAGATATCTGTTTATAACTCGACCGGCATACTTTGCTTATGTGGCCCTTTTTTCCGCATGTAAAACATTTGGCACTCTTGAATTTGCACTCTTTGCGTAAGTGTTGATCTCCACATCCAACATCGGTTTTGTTTCCAGTTCTTCAGTCGCGTTTGCCATCCCCGTGGCTCATTGTGTCAGTTCTTTTGAATATGCAATGTCATGCGCCTCTGAGAAATTTTTCGGTTTTTTGTGATAATTTCGTCACAGATACTGCACGACTCCATACCGAAAAGCATATGCTCTGTTAGCATCCTATCGCAAAAGGTTTCTGCTTGCTTCAATCGTAGTGTACATGTGGATATCAATTCTCCTGCTTCCGGCTTTAATTTGCGGAATTTGAAGCTCTCAGCGTATATATTTCTTTTGCCGTCGAAATGCTTAATTGGCACCTCTTTAATTTCGTTGTATTGTAATTCTTCAGGTTGCTTTGGACTTGTTAAATACGAAGTGCTGTATTCAGTTCCGTGCCCATGTGTACTCGGGCATAGTTTGCGTACCCCGTCGCTGAAATTTTACTTAATTGAAGTGCCCACTCAAAACGAGTGAAATACTCGTGCACTGTTGCCTCTTCGCCACTTTTGAAGCCAGCCATTGGAAATGGCGGTACTCGTGGGGATGAGGAATTTGTTGCAGCAGCTGCTCCAGCCTGCTGCGAAGCTTGTTCCACCGCTCCACGAATCGCTGCCGTCAGTGCATTCATACTTGTGGTTAGTTGCTGGTTGTCGACGCTCATAGTGTCCACTTCTGACACCACTATTATGTTCTATAAGTCTTAATTACAAGAATTATATAATCTGAATACAAGATATGATATAGATTTATCGATAATAAAGTTGAGTTACAGAGCTACCGAGTTGGTATAATTAATTGACTATACATGAATACATAACAAGGGGCATTTTCAGCTTTTGCTAATTACAATATCGACTATTGTTGAATAAACTTTTTTGTTACGATGGATACCATCTGCTAACACGATTTCAACAAATACTTCTTGGAAGTTTGTAAGCACCTCGAATAGTTTAGGTACGTTCCTACCAACAATAATTGTTTGCATAGCGTTAAAATCGAGATTCTAAGGGTTATTTATAGGGTTCTTCTTATTACAGTTCGGGCAATTGGATCTATAATAACTTGGAGCACCAAACCCGTAACAATTGTGAATGGTTTCTTTTACCTTTAAAGCATTTTTCTTTTGAACTTCCATCTTTTTGTAACAATTTTTTACCTGTATGGTTCTTCTTCCTACAATAACTACAGCGACCCACGGACTTCACAGAGGCTTCACTGGGTTTACAGAAGTAATCTTCAGAATTTTCAAAAATACATTTCTGTTCCCCTTATGGAGCGACATCCCGAAGTTGGACGAGGCAAGCCGCAGTTCGGATGCAGCCAAAATAGATGAAGCTATGCGAATGTGAGACCCATCGATAAGACAAACTACGGCGCCACCAGCTCATACGGCCGCTGCCACTCATAACTGCAATCTCCGTAGCAGAGTGGGTAGAAATGCCGAGCGTCAGCTCCGCCCCCGTCTGCCCTGCAGGCTTGTTCTTAGTATAATGTCCACAGAAAAGATCGCGAGAGCGGAAATGGAGGCGGTTTCGAGTTTATCAATCACCACTCAGTGCAATGTCATATATTTGATCCCGACATCGGCCGCAGGGACAATGTCATAGAACGTCACGGCCTATCTGTCCGGGCAGGCGATGTAAACCTAGAAATCATCAACAGCTACATCCCTCCTGCCACCTTCTGCTCCAGTGGATACCGCCCTAATATATGCCCCTTACTCACTGGCGATAATTGCATTATCTTAGGCGATTTTAATGCCAATCAGGATCTGTGGCATTCAAACTTGCAGGCTGACAGCAGGGGTGAGTTGTTGGCGGATCAAATAGAAGAAACGACGTTCTGCACAATAAACGGAGGCGTTCCCACTCGTATGGTAGGAAGCTGTCACAGTTCACTACTTATTTTATAACATAAATCTTCGACAAGGCGACTAGATAGGTATATTTAAATATCATCAGCATATGCGTGGACATTTACGTGCTGGCACATTGAGAAAACATCATTGACAAAAATACTAAACAGAAGAGGACCAAGCACAGACCAAAGCTTTTTGCCGACAATATATAATGCATTCTACGGTCGATAAAGTTAGATGAAAGGCCAACAGGCACGCACATATACATAGGTTCAGCGGGTCCCAATTACCATCACCCCCAAAGAGGTTGAGGATGCCATCGTTCGTGTTAAACCATCCAAAGCAGTGGGCCCAGACGGCATAGCCATGCCAATGCTTAAAAGACTAGGGAAAGAGGGTTTCAAATATTTAGCACATGTTTTCAACCTGTATCTTTCCACCTTTGTCATTCCCGGAAAATGGAAAATGGGCAAGTTGGTCCCGCCGCTAAAGCCTGGGAAACCAGCTAACATAGGAGAGTCATGTCGCCCGATATCTCTCCTATCGCCAGTAGCCAAGACGCTTGAATCCATTTTGCTCCCCTACTTCAAAGCAAATTTGCAGCTAGCCTGTCATCAGCATGGCTTCAGAAAGCTCCATAGCACCACCACCGCGCTAAATGCATTAGCACCCAGGTAAATTGCTGTTTAAATCAAAACCCCCACCATAGAACAGTACTCGTTGCGCTTGACCTATCAAAAGCTTTTGATACGGTCAACCATGGCACGTTACTGCAAGACCTGGAAGGGTCCACCCTTCCGCCATGTCTTAAAAGGTGGACCGCAAATTATCTGGGTGGTCGACAGGCACCGGTGCAACTTAGAAACGAAACATCAAAACCAAGAAGAAATAAACAAGGGGTGCCACAGGGTGGTGTCCTATCCCCAGTTTTGTTTAACTTCTACATATCAAAGCTACCTTCGCCACCAGAAGGAGTTACTATCGTATCCTACGCCGATGACTGCACAATAATGGCCACAGGCCCAAAGATCGTTGAGCTTTGCAACATAATAAACGGCTACCTCCCTGATCTCTCCAGTTTTTCGCCTCGCGAAACCTGGCATTATCACCGACTAAATCCTCCACGACCTTATGACGTCCCAAATGTCGACCATTTTGTACATCCACGTCGATGGCACTACGCTACCGACTGTCCTACACCCCAAAATCTTGGGTGTGACGTTTGATCAGGATCTACATTTTCGTGAGCATGCAGCCGCAATTGTACCGAAAATCCAGAGCCGTAATAAAATCCTTAAATCTCTTGCGGGGATTACTTGAGGAAAAGACAAAGGAACGCTCATTACCACTTATAAAGCAATTGGCCAGCCGATTGCAAGCTACGCGCTACCTGTATGGTCGCCAAGCCTAAAAACTGCTCACTGGAAGAAACTACAGGCCTGCCAAAATTCTGCTCTCAGAACCACCACGAGCTGTCTTCTTATGTCCCCAGAACACCATCTACATAAAGAGGCGAGAATACTCCCCATCAGGGAGATAATTGAGATGCTAACCAAAGAGTTCCTGTTGAATACCCAGCACCCTGATCATCCCAACAGACATCTGATTGATGAGCCAACACCGCCCAGGGGCTTAAAGAGTAATCTCCTTAAGCATTATGAGGAAATACGGCACCTGAGAACTCAGCCGTATGAAGCAAAAAAACACAAGCAGGTCCTCAGTGAACTCCTCAAACAGGCGTCGGACCTTTATGCCAGGAATTGCCCGGTGAATCCAATACTCAAAGAACTATACTCAAAACTTGCGGAAGAGGAACGCACGCTCCCCAGGGAAACGCGAGTCACTCTTGCTCAACATCGATCTGGATACTGTATCAGGTTAAACTCTTGCTTATCAAAAATCAACCCCACATGACGCCAACCATCTCTTTAATTGTAATGTGGAACCAACGCCTCTAACACCCTTCTCATTATGGTCCACCCCTGTTCAAACAGCAAGTTTTCTTGGACTGCCGTTAGAGGATATTGATGACAATTTGTGATCGGTCGCACATATTGGGTGGGGCGAAGCACTGCTACAGCAACAACAGCAACCAAGCACAGAACCTTGTGGCATACCAGAAGGGACAACACGAGATTTGGATGCAGAGTTTTTGCAATCTACCTTCTGGGTTCTTCCCTCCAGGTAACTGGCCACAATCTCAACAAATTTAGTTGAGAACACGAAGTAGAATTCGAGTTTTTTGCACAGGAGGTTGTGCAGCACTGAAAGTCAAGGAGGCACAATAGGGTTAAGTCGCTATTATCAAAACTAGTTCTTATGTCGTCAAGTATTTTGGCATTGTAGTAGAGCAACTGTGCTTGGGTCTCAATCCAGATTGCAGTGGACTTAACAGGTTGTTCTACTTAACATAAGCTGTAATATAACCCGCCATCAAGGACTCACACTTTAGCAAATGCAGCTAAGATACTAATTGGCCTATAATTACAAGGTTCAAGAGCAATATTTGTTTTGGCGACAGGAATAATTAACGCCTTTTTCGACTCCACAGGGAAACAAGAAGTTGTGAAGCAATGATTAATAATATGCGTGGGAGTTCCTAAAATGAATGGCAGAACGAGTTCGATGAACTTCAAGGAGATCCCCAATAGCATTAGATTTGATTGCAATTGTTTTACAAACCTCTAATCCTGATACTGCTTTAAATTCCAATTTATTCACTGGCTCAAAACGACTTATAATTTCCAGAGGTATATGACTGTCCCGACACTCACTTGACCTAGTAATATAATCACTTAGGATATCTGGGTCGACTTGACAGTCCTTTTGACATTTCCCATGTATGTTAAGATTCCTCAAGTTTCGCCATAAATATTTTGACGGAAGTGACATGTTTAATTAATAATTGCAAGGCATCTGCTTGGATTTTAGTATGTTAACGGTGGCTTTGTTTCGGGCGATTTTATATATAGACCAAGCAGACTCAGTTTTTCTCCTCTTCCATTTCGTTCCCTTATAGCAGACCTGACTTTAAATGTATACCAAGGAACAGCGTTGATATCAGCCCGAACACTACGTAAAGGGGCATGCTTGTCATAAAGCTTACACAAAATTTCATTTAGAAATTCAAGTTTGCCGTCCACAGTAATAATAAACCAATACAATGTCCAATCAACAAACAACGCATCTACGTTAACTGCCCTAAGATCACGATAAACAGTGGTAACAGTGTCAGCAGGACGATGGAACGTAACATCTAGTGAACAAATAATTAAGTCAATGTCAGAAATAAAGCTGATTTGGTCAAATTTTGTAATATGGTCCCGACTTGACGTAATAATCAGATCGAACAAGCTTGGAGTCGAATTATGTGCATATCGTGTTGGTACATGTTTGTTGACTATAGTAAGGCCAGCAGTTGAAATATGGTCAAGTAATTTATTTACATATGAGTCATTTAAGAGTAAAGTAACATTGAAGTCACCACAAATAACAAAACGCTCGAAGTGTATTAAAAACGTAGATAACTCAGAAAAAAAGGAATCTAACAAGTAACATCTATTTGGGTTATATACATAGGATACTAGCACTTTATTTATGTTATCAGAAATTTCAGCTATAATAAAGTCTGTGTTACTATTTTTAGACTCTGATAACACATTAATTTTTAAGGTGGGCTTGCAGTATATTGCAACGAATATCTTAAGTTTTCGCCCCGGACAAAGCAACATCAAAATTTTAGAAACAATGTTTTTCAATTTTCAAAAAATTTTTCTAAGCGGGGTCGCCCCTTGGCAGTGTTTGGCAAGCACTCCGAGTGTATTTCTGCCATGAAAAGCTCAAAGAAAAAGCTCATCTGGCTTGTAGGTGCCGTTCGTAGTCGGCATAAAACAAGTAGGTGCCGTCCCGCCAATTTGTACGAATAATTAAAAGGAGCACGATGCAAATTGGAAGAGAAGCTCGTCCTAAAATCTCTTCAATTATCCGGTAGCAAATCTAAGTCGACATTTCTAAATTCGTAAAACTCCAATTGCAGGACAAGAGGAACATGATGCAACCGGTGCATGACAGAGGGTCGAGACATTCTTCCAGAGAAAAACTCTTATTTTCACTTAAAAAAAACTAGATCTATTGTTGTAAACAGTTTATTTACAATTGCATTAATTTGGGTGAGATTGACACTCAATTAACTGTCAATAACATATGCTTCGGAAAAGCTAGTTACATTGTTGGGGTACTCTCGCCCACTGTCGCCCAGCTCACATCTCCTATTTTGAAATCACCTAAAATACACAAATTACAATTTAATTTCCTAGAAACTAACTCTACAAGATTATCAGTATGTGCTTTATACAAAGTGTCAATACTACCAGGCGGAATACAAGATAATCATATAATGATTGTCGACGAACCATTGACATATACACACAATTGATCCAACCGCGTGTCCTCATTCTGCAACGAAATAGATGATGAGTGATATTTACACCGAACAGCAATTTAAGTACCACCTCTACGGGACGGACCAGTTTTTATCACATCTCAATCTTTTCTATATACGTTGTAGATTTTAGGAATATCCTTTGTCATAGAAATCTTTATTTAACCATGTCTCCACGAAAACGTAAACATCATAACCCAAAAGTGAGCTAAATTCATAATATGTATATTATTATAGTATATTATACTGATTTAAACTTGGTCTAAGCCTAGCAACTTTTTGATAGTATATACTAAAAAGCATGGCGTTAGGTTTGACATTCGGAGATGTTGCTACACAACTTGTTGAGTTTCATCACCCCTTGGTAAAAACAGAACGGCCGTAGAATTACGTTAATAGGCCAGATGTTCGCATCAATAACTTTATTTTAGTAAGATTCCAATGCGCCTAGTTTATTCGCCTAAGATCGGATTGGTACCACTTTTTACAAGCTTTTCGCATTTCAAATAATTTTACTAATGCCACTATGTTTCGTGACATAGCTTAAAATATCATCCTCGGTCACATTGGGCAAGAACGATGAGACGTATAACCACTTCATACTTGAACCTACACCCAGCTCCGAGTTGGTATTTACGCCAAGAACTAGTGGCTTATTTAGATTTATCCTGGCACTCCTACCTACCAGTAAATGTCCAGGAACTTTATTCTGCGTATTACTCACAGTATGAGCATCCAGAAGGCCAAAATTTGCAGTTGATGGGAGATTATTTTAGGCTACCACCTTAGCGAAACTCATTGGCAACGATGTATTACTACTAGTGGCATAAGTAGTAGAAGAGGATGTTGATGGACACAGAGGCAGTAGAAAGTGGCACCGAAGCAACGGTTTAGTTTTATTAGTTTTTATTACTCATCTCAATCGGACTAGATATAGCACGGTTCACACCAAGTTTATTGTCTGCACCCTTTCAAATACATGGCTGGGTATTATTATTCGGCAAAAGTTTGTCTCTGTCATTATTATGATCAATCGCCCTAACATTTAATATACGCGCAGTGAGAAAATTATTTGCCATCACGCTCATGTTATTAACAGACGTATCAAAAATATTTGATTTTGACCGTAAGCCAGCAACATCATCCGCAGCAGCAGCTACAGCATCACATATATCCAAAGAGCAAGCAAGACATTATCATTATCAGACAACTCTCTTTGTTTGTTTACATTAAGAGCATTGTCCGAAAACAGCTTAAGCAAAACGATTACAGCCTTTCTCAAATCTACTATTTCCGACGTAAAAGAAGTTATAACAGCATCTCGGTCTTGTAAATTTGTAAACAATAATTTAAATTCGGTACATAAAGCATCAAACTTTTATGATAACTTTTTGGCGTCATCACGAAAGAAGCGTTAAAAGGAATTCATATTAGCATATTCTGCATGCAAACCATCGAGTTTATTGTCCACAGTGATTTTCAATGTTTTTATATTGTTTGTGTCCACACGCTGCAACGGTCGAAGAGATGACCGGCGCTCTGCCATGCACCTCTCACACAAAACAGATTTATCTACCGAGAGCAAAAAGTCCACATCGTCTTGCGCAAAACCAACACAACAAAAGTGGCAAATTTTTTTGCACTTTGTACAATGAATTTTTGCATCTATACGAAAATTTTTTTGTTTACACAAACAAGGCATTTTTAAATTATAGGAAATATTTATAACAGCAAGAGTCAATTTGTAAGTTTATTATTTACGTTCTGTGTGACCAAAAATCAAAATCTTAATTTTCCTTTTGCTTTCATTGTGGCAGGAAAAATTTCAAAAATATCGTGTTTGCCACTGCAACAAGGATTAAGGCATCGAGACAGCTTAAGTGCAGAAGGTACGGTCATAGCAGTATAGCGAAAAACGGAATATATGGTTCCGTTCCTGAGCTTCGAAAGGGTTCGGGGACCACAACTAAGCCGAAGGGTTGGCGCCAGGGTGCAGAAATTACAGAAAATACAACTCACGTGTATACAGATGGCTCAAATTTAACGGAAGGGGTTGGGTCTGCTCTTTACAGGCTGCCAGATTACTGCAGCGGGTGCAACTGAATCGAAAGTTAACGTCTTCCGTTTGGGAGAAATCAAAAGGAGACAGGAGTTGCCTATGATACATCAAGTAGGAAAAGCGTGGACAAAAGCGAGGGGCTGCCACATTTCTAAGATTATGTGCAAAGCCTACGATATTAGACTCACAAATTGGCTAATACAACTGAAAAGAGAATAGTTAAGGCTCACGACCGGACACTGACTTTTGGCGTCTCATTTGAAGTGCAATACACTTTCGGTATTTCGATATTGAATACCTACTGGCCTACATAGCGGTCAGAATACACATGTGCACTCATATTTCCTTTGTCCATTCAGACCAATCAGTTCCTTAATCATAACAATGCCTTTTTATTATTTTTAAGTTATAAATAGGACGAAATATTAAAGAAAGTTGAATTCGATCCAGACGAATTCGAAGTACGTGTTTTTTTGTTATCATGGCGATCCTGCTAAGATATTGTATTTTCATCCGTGTACATACATGTAACACTTTTATATTGATAGAAAACACATTGCACGTACACCAATATCAGATATAATAAATAAAAATATAAAAAATAAGTAGTACGAACGATCCAATAAACGAATGTACATTACTAAGCTCTGCTCATCTTGCAATGCAAAATTAAAACAAATAATATATAAATATAGTGGAAAAAACTAAAAAAACACGCAAACATGGTGCCACTTAGATATCTGGCGTTGATAGCACCGTAGCACAGAGGGCCGTGCCTCCGCTATCGTTTTGTAGCGAGTTATTTAACCTCTGCAGCGAGTCTTCATTAAAAGTCCTTTGTGCGACTAGCCTAGAGAGTTACAAATAAGCATACATACAAATGAAGCTAATTAAGAGTGTTAAATGTTCATAGCCACAACTGGTTACTTTATTCCTTTGACCCAAATTTTTAACAAGAGTCTTACCTCAGGAGTTTTCTTAGATGAATGGAAATCTGCCTTTATCACTCCTATATTTAAGCTAGGCTTAAGGAATATAGTGGAAAATTAAAGACCAATCGCGGAGCTCTCAGTAATCCCCAAACGTTACTGAACAAACTGGTTAATAATTATTTCTTATCAGTCTTCGAAATCCATCTCCATACGTAGCAGCATGGCTTTTATCCCGGAAGGTCAACATGCACAAACCTTTCGGCGTTTCACATTGGATGCTTTCGACAGTTTAGACCACGGGCTACTTTTCTAGAAATTGGGGTTCGTGGGAATCCGCTCTAATGCCCTAAGTTGGCTGGAATCTCAAGGACAGAAAATTGTTCGTTAAGGTCGGAAACAGCCTCTCGCAGGTAATTTCTGCGACCTATGGTGTGCCCCAAGGCATCCATTTAGGCCCACGATATTCATCAATGATGTTGTAGACGTCTCCAAATATGGCAAATGCTTGCTTTACGCCAACGGCCTCAAGCTCTATCACCCTGCTAGACACCTTGAAGATTGCTTAAATCTGCAAAGTGACATTAATTCGCTTACAGTGTGGTGCAAATCTAATGGATTGTTCCTTAATGTAGCGTTGTAACATTCTCGCACTCAGTTCGTCCAATAGTCTTCAATAGTCTTCAATTTCTTATACGACACAGATGCTAGTTTCCAGTGGGTAAGCACTATAAAGGCTGGGGTGTTTACCTTGAAACCAAATTATCATTTGACCGTCACAGGGAATATATAATCTCTGTAGCCAATTCTAAACTTGCTTTCATAAAACGAAAATCAAGGCAATTTCTCGGCCGCCAACGCAGAAAGATGTTCTGTGCAAAAAACTATGGATCGGGTCCCATATTTCGAACCCTCCTGGGTGCCATTTTGTGGGCTTTTGTAAATATTTTTCGACAGAAATAAAATTTTTAATTTCCGGTTTCGAATCCTAAAGACGGAGATCGAAACACATCTTATGATACCACCCTTGATAAGAGTTAAATGGTGCACGGTCTCATAAAACGTCACCGACAAAAAAAAAAAAAAAAACAAAAAATGTAAAGCCGGTAGTTAAACCTTTTTTAATCAAACAATAATCAACAATTTTGTACACATTTATAGAAAAAAAACAACGTTTAAACGAAGGATTACATTGAATAACCAGTTGGGATGCAGTCAAAATAAGTGAAATTATGCGAACGTGAGTCCCATTGATACTAATCACTACTCCTGGGAATCCTGTTTTAGAGTAAAATAGGATTTTAATACACTTGGCACAAATATGCTCCTCAATAATATCTAAATCCAGTGCAACACCAAAATCATTTCCACAGCATACTTGATAGTTGCCGTCAGCAAGGAATCGGAGTGTGGTGCATAATTTTAAAATACGAACGGGTATGCGGGCATGGTCCTTAATTTTGTTTAGTAATGAGCAAAATTCTTCCGTGCAAATCTGCAAAATAACTTCAATAGAAGCTCATCATTTGTCACTTAAACATTTTCTTACTTGGTGCTTGGTAGTTCCAAGGGATTGGAATGATCACGCGAATGTTTACCGTAATCGCGACACGTCAATCACCAACATTTTTGCCATTATAAAATAGATTTCATATAATAACAGTTTTGCTTTTAATAACAAAATTACTTTTGCAAATGCTTAAATTTCCGCCACAAATTGATCAGCTGTTTATTTATCTGTCAAATCATCACTTTCTGAAGTTGGCAACTCAATTCAACTTCAACTGAAATAAGTTGTAATTCGTAATACCAAACAGGAGTTGAGTTGTCTTAAAGTTGAGTTGTTTTAATTACAACCAATTAAGTTGAGTTGTAAACGGCAATTAGGGCATTAATTAACTATGTATCCAACTATTATATTTATTTTATATGTTTATACTGCCTCAATCTGTAAGGGCTAAGCGCAGTAGGTCGAATATATTTAAATAAATAAATAAGAAAGGACACCAATGCGGAAAATAAAGTAACAAAATATGAGGAAAAAAATATTGTAAACTACGACGAACACGCGCAACAAGATAAAACAAATTATATGCCCCCACTGCCGTTTGCAACTCAACTTAGTTGGGTTGTAATTAAAACAACTCAACTTTAAGACAACTCAACTCCTGTTTGGTATTACGAATTACAACTTATTTCAGTTGAAGTTGAATTGAGTTGTCAACTTCAGAAAGTGATGATTTGTCAGATAAATCAACAGCTGATCAATTTGTAGCGGAAATTTAACAATTTGCAAAAGTGATTTTGTTATTAAAAGCAAAACGGATATTATATGAAATCTATCTTATAATGGCGAAAATGTTGGTGATTGACATGTCGCGAATACGGAAAACATTCGCGTGGTCATTCCAATCCCTTGAAACTACCAAGCACCAAGTAAGAAAATGTTTAAGTGACAAATGATGAGCTTCTATTGAAGTTATTTTGCAAATTTTCACGGAAGAATTTTGCTCATTACTAAACAAAATTAAGGACCATTTCCGCATACGCGTTCGAGGGAAAGCTTTAACCCTATTTTAAAATTATGCGCCACACTCAGATTCCTTGCTGATGGCAGCTATCAAAAATGCTGTGGAAATGATTTTGGTGTTGGACTGGTTTTAGATATTATTGAGAAGCATATTTGTGCAAATTGGATTAAAACTCAAACAGCAAAAATTGTATTTTACTCTAAAACAGGATTCCCAGGAGTAGTGATTAATATCAATGGGACTCATGTTCGCATAATTACACCTATTTTGGCTGCATCCGAACTGCGGCCAGCCTCGTCCAACTTCGGAATGCCGCTACATAAAGTCAAAAAGTTATTCAATGTAATCCTTCGTTTAAACGTTGTTTTTTCTATAAATGTGTACAAAATTGTTGATTATTGTTTGATTAAAAAAGTTTAACTACGGGCTTTAAATTTTATGTTTTATTAATGGTAACGTTTAATGAGCCCGTGCACCATCTAACTCTTATCAAAGATGGTATCAAAAGACGCGTTTCGATCTCCGTTTTTAGGATTATGAAATTAAAAATTTTATTTTTGTCGAAAAATATTTACAAAAACCTACAACATGGCCCCGAAAGGGTTCGAAATATGAGGCCCGATCCATAGTTTGTTTTGTACAGATCATCTTTCTGCGTTGGCGGCCTTCGGCCTCGATTTGTAAAAATAACCCTGGGTGGATCCAACGCCTTTCTGCATAAGTGTGTACAAAAGATCTGGCAAAATACAACAACCACATAAAAATTATAACCGAAATGATATGACAGAAATTAAATTTTTAATTTTTGTTTCCGGATTCTAAAATCGGAGGTCGAAACGTGTCTCTTGATACCAACTTTGAAAATTTTTTTTTAAAATTATGTGGTGAACCGTCTTGTAAAACGTTACCTTTTTTCCAAACAACTGCAAAATTGTATGAGACAACTGCTAGTGATCAGTTGTCAGATTTTGATGTCTTTGAAAACTACACCAACACAAGGTTGTAAACGGTAATGCCATAAAAAGTTGTTAGACCAGACAACTCACCCGACATTTTTTTGACAGGTTGAGTTGTAATCTGTAATAACAAATTGCGAAATTTCAACCCAACCAGAGTTTAGTTGTAAACGGTAATAGGGGCATTATATAGGGCCAGTCAGCGCCACTGAACTTTTATTGATAATATCAATATTAGGGCTGGGTGCGAGTACGCCTAAATTTTAGGTACCTAAACTCATGGAACTTTCCAGCACTGCTATTATTTAAGTAGAATATTGTCAAAACTGTGTGGTTCTATTTGAAAATCTAAATTGTTTGTTTAGGCTGGAAAAATGTTTTGAAAAGTTGCAATATCAAACTTTTGTAGATCGTGAAGGAGTTCCCTAGATAGCAATACAAGATAATGCGTCGGCTCCACATGTACACCCGTTAAGCATCATGGAGAACATTGAGGGGATGGCCGCCACTATCTAAGGGTAAAAATGATGTGGTTAAAATAAGGTATTCCACCAATAACAGATTTTAAACAATTAATAACCACATATAAAATATGTGTGCCAATTTTGGTCCACAGCAGCCACCATCAGCGTGAGGGGATTCTTATTACAGCAAAAGACAACCATAGGTAACAATAATAAAACTATCGTCACAACTACCGTAGCACTTATCATCGCATTCTTGGCTATGTAGAAACTGTTTTGTTTGCAGATGCAGATGGTTTTAAAAATTAAATGAGAAGAAAACAAACATTTTTTTTTGACTTTTCAATTTAGATTGAAAGGTACGCTCGAAAAATTCTAAATTTTTTCGTTTGCAGTGCCTTACGGATAGTTTCCAATAAAATAGTTTGTTTATCTATTTACGTAGCAATTAAGGCAAATTCGCAACCAGCCTAACTATGGTGTACTTTTTAATTAAATATTATGTGAATAAAATAAAACGGTAAATTCGAAACTGGCCACAACGAATCTAATTAGAAATCTAATAAAATAAAACGTGCACAAAAAATAAAAAATTGAAATAAGTGTAGGACTAACTTACTTTTTCTAACCACCGCACATTGGTCCCAATTCAAATGCAAAGCAATGTGTGAAGTTTTGTGAGTATAGATGCATTTTTTAACACAGAAATTAAATAACGACCTAGAGGTGCAAGAAGCCCATGTAATTGGTTACAGAGGTTAAGAACTTTGTGTATATAAATAAATTCTTTGAATTAAATTACGACCTAACGGTGCACGGCGGGATATTTGATCTATCTAGCTGGCCAAAAGTCGATTTTTCAAAATATTCAAATGTTTTTTAAATATAATTCCTGGCGTTCCTAGATGTCCAGTGAATAGTATACATACCCCAAAACCCATCTGCAACGTCAACGGAGCTAACCGCGCACATCTAAAATTGTATACAAATTGTGCAGTTCGATTTATTTTTGGATTAAAAAGCAATATACCCTTCTAACCTAATTACTTGTTCACTTGTTTAGCCTTAATCAGATCTAGTTATATTTTCTTTTACGACAGGTAAATGTGTTTTTATTCATATGTTAGATTTTTTATACCTCATGTTTTAACTGAGTTATTCCACTTGTAATACTATTACTTTCCAATATTAAATATTTTAAAAACCTTGCAAACAAAAAGATATATATTTTTTTCATGTCAGTAATTTTTTGGCAATACATAAGCTTGTGTTTGTTTCAAAGTTTTATAATAAAAACGGCTGCGCATACCCGCGATTTTTTGAGTGGTGATCAAATTTGTAAGAGACTGATACCCTTATTTGCAAAAGGTGGTAACCTTGTGAACACACCCTCAGTGGCAACACCTAGGTGAAAAGTCTTAAAATGTAATACTATATCGATGTAGCAAATTTGATTGAAATGGGTTCAGCCGTTTCCGAGAGGGTAGTGGATATACAAAGTGGATATATAAGTGGCAACCCTTCTTAAAAATGCCAATAGAAATGCGGAGTAAAATACTTTTCGTTCGATACCCATATTGACATGTGTGTCTAAACTTCAAACCAAGCGGGCGTGTTTTTGTGAGCGGCTGATTTGAAGAGTGATATTTCAATTATAAATTCTTCAAAAAGCGATAAAGGACGCATATTTAATAAAAACAATAATTTGTGATATGAGTTCCAAGTTTTTGGTATTGTGATGGAATCTGAATGTGGAAAATGTAGAGCAAACTCGCGTGATACTACTATACCGTGCAATGGTGTGTACGGATTTGTTTTTCATGTGAAATATATTGGTTTCTCTAAATATGAGACAGATGCATTGCTCAAGCATGGCAACCTAAAGTTTTTGTGTGATTATTGCAATGAGTACATTGGAGGTGCGCATAATAAATTTACTGAAATATTAAGCCTTATTAAAGATATGAAAAAAAGGGATTCAAATATTGTTGAAGAAAAAATAAATAAGGTGAATAAAACTGTAAAGCAAATCAAGAAAACTGTAGAAGACAGAAGTGCAAACAAAGAGGACCTTTTCGAAATAAGAGCAACCTATGCGGATAAACTAAAAAACCCGATAGCTGGAAATGCACCTGTTATACTGAAACCAAAAATAAATCAACAAAGTGAAGTAACGAAGAGTGATGTAAAAACAATAATAAAGCCATCAAAATTGAGTATAGGTATAAGCGGGATAACCAATAGGCAAAACGGAGTGGTAGCTATACGATGTGAAGGCGATTAAGCGAGAAAAATATTGGTAAATGATGTTAAAGAAAAAGTGATTGAAAAATATGACATTCAACTACCAGCACTGAAATGGCCAAAGATATTGATATATGGATTGAGTGAAACGCTTGATAGGGATACAGTAACTCAAGCAATAAAAACTCAAAACAATTTGCAAGAGAGCTACTTGAAGTGTATTAAAGTCTACAAATCCTACAAAAATCCAGCGGTGCACAACGCAATAATTGAAGCTGATGGAAAAGGTTTTGAAAAAGTTATGGAACTTGGAAAAATAAACGTGGAATGGGATAGGTGCAAGGTGTATGAAAGCCACAATATTTTAAGGTACTATAAGTGCTGGGGTTACAACCACACAATCAAAGTGTGTAAAGAAAGCCTCCAAATATGTGCTAACTGTGGCGAAAAAGCCCATGCATACCGACAGTGTACAAATAATGTTTTAAAGTGAGTTAATTGTGTAAAAGCAAAGTAGAGATTTAATCTGACTGATTTATGTGTAAATTACGACAGCAGAAGCACTGATTGTCAGTCATTGCAAAAAAAGTTAAAATAGTGCCTACAGGGACCAAATTTGTCAGTCAGTGTCAGACAATGCACTAAAGCAAACCAAAAAGAATCACAAGAACTAGCGCAACGCTAATTGACTATGTATTGACTAATATTTCAAAAGCCGAAGCCAAGGATACCGCCAAACCCACGCCTTTCCCGCTTGGTCAATCATGTGCACCTCTCGCCTTCGCTTAATCTCGCCCAGTCTAATTGGGACGTCTACGGAGCAAGCTTCAAGGGATGCGCCCTTTTTAGCTAGTTCATCCGCTTTTTCATTCCCATCTATTCCCATATGCCCTGGGACCCAATATAGATGTATGCTTCTCCCTGCCCCAATTCTCTCCAGAGACTGCTTACACTCTAACACGCATTTAGATGCTGTGCTATGCGAGATTATTGCCTTAATTGCTGCTTGACTGTCAATATAAAAGTTAACACGATTGTAGCTTAAGCTATCCTCTTCCAGGGTTTCTACTGCTTTGGTTACGGCTAATATTTCCGCTTGGAAAACGCTACAGTAATCCGGCAGCCTGTAGTATCTGCTTATTTCCGGATCAGCACAGTATACCGCAGACTGTGTACACATGTATCGCCTCGTCCGCCATTTGCGCGCCCTTGCGCCAACCGTCCACCTCTATTGTGGCCTTAAGATCTCCCTCGGTTGTTAATGCTTTGTTCTTTGCTACCAGGTCTACAGGTGGAATGTGCAGAATGGCATACAGTGCAGCCGTCGGGGTTGTTTTCAGGGCTCCCGTAATGCTAAGCATCGATAGTCTGCATACCCCCTCTAATTTTTTGAGGTATGTTGTTTTTTGTGTGGCTTTCCACCAAACAAGAACTCCATAGTATAGAATAGGGCTTACAATCGCTGTAAAAACCCAATGGGAAAGAGAGGGCGATAAGCCCCACGTACACCCCAGCATTCTTTTGCATGCATAGAGTGCCGTTGGGGCCTTCTTGACCCTCTCCTCCACATTGAGCTTCCATGACAGCTTACTGTCTAGGATGATTCCTAGATATTTTGTGCAAGGTTTCTCCTGTAAGGTCACCCTTCCTAACTTAGACCTGGTCCAATTTGGGACCTTGTACCTCTTTGTAAACAAGACCATATCCGTCTTCTCCGCATTGACTTTCAACCCGACATTAGATGCCCAGGTATGAATATCCCGATGGGTGGTTTGGTGCTAATCTGCTCCGAATGAAAAAAACAAAATTTGAATTATATAAATCAGCAAAATGGAGCAACTTCCAGGCAGTGTGGCAGAACTGTAAACAGAACAGAAAGAGGTATTCCAAAGAACTTGAAAACGTGCGAAACAGTTACATTTCGAAGAAGGTTGATGCATCGATTGACCAAAAGACGATATGGAGAACAATAAAACAATTTGTCCTAAACGAAGAGAGAACAGAAATTATCAAAACTATGGTGAAATCCATCGAGATAAAAACCCCGTTGGAAATCGCTAACGAACTTAATAAATTTTTTATAGAAAGTGTTGAAGAGCTGAATAGAAATATACCCAATGTGACATATATAAACAACGTAAAGCCTTGTTATAAACAATTTAAATTTAAGAAATTAGCATTAAACGAGCTCAGAGTATACTCAAAGCAATGAATAACAAGAGAGACTATAACTTTATATCCCCAAAAATAACACTATGTAAATTTAATGTAATGGGCTCAATCCTCCTTGAAATTATTAATGCGTTGTTCGAACTGGGAGAATTTCCAAAAAAATGGAAAACTTCAATGGTGGTACCAGTAGAAAAAGTTAAAAAACACGCTAAATCCTGAAGAGTTTCGTCCCATCAATATGTTAATAACCGAAAGTAAAATATTTGAAAAAGTGGTGCATAAACAATTAGAAGGCTACATGGAGAATAATCGGCTAATATCGTAAAAACAATCGGAATTCCGACGACGTCATAGCTGTGAGTCGGCAATAAATCTAGTAATTTCACACTGGAAGTCAGAAATGGACAACGGGAAATATATAATGGCTGTTTTCTTGGATTTCAAGCGAGCATTTGAAACAATTGATATAGGAATTTTGTTAAAAAAAAGAGGCAGTACGGAATTAAGGGAGTCGAATACCGATGGTTTAAAAGATACTTAAGTAAAAGATGTCAGTGCACTAAAGTATCGAAAAGTGTATCAGATCCAGCAAGAATAATGTTAGGCGTACCTCAAGGCGCAGTGCTTGGGACGCTACTATTTTTAATATACATAAACGATATGGAAAATATACTACACAATGGGGTACAAATTTGTCTATTTGCAGATGATACATTACTATATATGACCGTAAGTTCTAGTCAGGAATGTATTGCGCGGCTGAAGGATAATCTGAAAAATAAATGTAGATATCTGAAAATGAACAAACTAAAACTTAATGTGAATAAAACTAAGGCAATGATATCAATGGCGAGTCAAATGAAAACATTACAGTTAGTTGTGAAATAATCGACAAAGTTGGTGAAATTAAGTATTTAGGCATTATCATCGATGAAAAATTAAATTTCGACAAACATATAGATTATGTATTTAATTTAATCACTTCTTCATCAGCTAGCTTTTCGGGAGCTGAGCGTTGAACTCGAATCTCCAACTTCATCAAAAAGGAATATAAACAAAAAGGCAACTCTTAGAGACCAATTTTACAGCGAACAACGAGACATTCATATGGCTTAGCAGCTAAAGGCTTGCACTGATATGAATGTTGGAGATTCGAATGATAAAGAAGTGAAATTCAGAAACATGTCCTAGTAACCATCGCCGTTTGTAAACTTACATATAGATTGTGTTTGCAGTAAAATTTAAAAAAAAAAAATTGGATTTTCCAGAGAATGCGCAAAAAAGTTGATGTAAATAGTGCCCTAAAGATAAATAATGTCATGATAAAGCCACATTTTGAATATTGCTCAACTATACTGTTCCTGGGATCCAACCGAATGAAAAGCAAACTCCAAAAATTGCAGAATAAGGGAATGCGCTGTATTCTTCTTTGTAATAGATTGACACCAACCTCACACATGCTCGATACCCTGAAATGGCTTAACATAAACCAAAGAACTATCATGAATGTTCTACTTTTTGTATTTAAAATGAAGTATAATCTGCGACCAAAGTATTTAAGAAGCCAAATTGTGTATGTTGGATATGTGCAACCAGAAGCAACAAAAATGATTGTAGAATTAACTTTTATAAGTCTAATATAATATTTTAATGTACAAAGGCCTAAAACTATTTAATGGATTACCAAGTAATATCAAAAATGAAAGAATCCTTAATGTTTTAAAAGACTTGTAATAGATTACGTTAGAGCAGTATTTCAGCTCACAATTCCTAATAAGCAAATTACTATCTAATAAGCAAATTGTACCTGAAAATTTTTATATTTTTAAAAAGCAAAAAAAGCTAAATAAATAAGAAACTAACTAACTAACATTCTCATGTAATTCCAAAAAATGACCCCGGGTACATCCGAAACCGGGAGCCCGATCCATAGTTATTCTGCGCGGAACTCCGTGAATTTACTGTCCAATATTTTCTTTCATAACAATGAAGTGAGGCAAACACTTTTTGAATAGAAATAACTGCATTTGTAATTTTGGCCAGCTAGATTGATCAAAAACTCCACCGTGCGGTGTTAGAAGCCCATGCCGTTGGGTACAGAGGATAGGAAACTCATAAAAAAATTATCGCAATGTTCCTTTGCACCGTGGGTGAGATCGAACGAAAATTTTCTTTATAGATTTATATTTTTTTAAATTATGAATGTGCATTGCTTTAAAGTAAAATAAAATTGTAAAATGAAATTCCATTGTCAATAAAATAATGCAGCAAAAATATAAAAAAAAAAGTTAGGGGCAATAATTAGTTTGCAATGGGAAGAGATTTTAAGAGTTCAGGCAGTCAAATAAAAATAGGGCTATTAAGAAGGAAACTAGAGACAAGCATACAACAATTTTAATAAAGAAATTTAACAAGGTTAGATCCATACTATACAGGCATAACGATAGGTACACATCCCAACACAGAGAACCAGCAGACCAGATATTTCTAAAACTAAGGGACCAACTATTAAAATCCTTTAAACTACATAAAATTAACATTACATTGAGATGTAAAGTAAACATACGTAAATATTGAGAAAACAGACGAAAGTGGGACAGACGAGGGTGGAGTAGGGGAAAGAAAACGGAATAAATAGAAAATAAGGACAAAGTCAACATGATGGCTACCATGGCGTTCGACGGAAAACCAGAAAATTTGAACAGATTTATCGATGCTATAAATTTGGTTGATACTTCCAAAGGTGAACACGAAGCAGTGGCTGTGCTACTAGCCAAGACTAAATTGGCGGGCGGCAATTAACAACCAACGAAGACACACTAGCTAAGATGATTGATAAACGGAAAAATGCTGTGAAAGGTGAGTCGACTGAATAGATAACGTCCAAACTTTTATATATAAAACAGGGTAACAAAGCGGTAAATCAAATCGTTGACGAAATAAACACCCTGTGCACTAAACTTGAGGGATCGTATATTTCCGAGGGCCCAAGTGGCGAGCTAGCCCGGAAGTACACAACCAAAGTACCAGGAAATGCTCTATCTAAAAACTCAAATTACGATAAGATTAAATTAGTAATGGAAAGGGGCAACTTTGTTAATGGCGTTTAGCACGGTGGTAGTGCTATGTAGTTTTGGAAAGCCATGTTGATGATTGGCAAGACGCAAGTGTCCTGGCTACTGGCGGTAGGAAAGATATCGCACGATAAGTTTCTAAGGTTGTAATACCGGAACCACCCGGGGCATTTTCCTTTTTCGGGGATGAGAAGGTGGATCCCTCTTTGCCAAATTTTTTAAGAATCGGCATGGCTATGTTTTAGATGGTTTAGCGTGAACGATGGCATCTTCACCGTCTTTGGCGGTGATGGTAATTGGGGACGCGCTGTATTTATGATTGTGTGCACGTCTGTTGGCCCGCCGTCTGGCTTTTTCGACCGTAGAATGCATTACATATTGTCGGCAGGAAACGCTCGCGCATTTTTTCGTATTCGACAACACTTTATCCCCGAAGGCTATGGATATTTTGTCATTATGTTTAGTCTAGTTCAATAGGGACTTTACAGTAGACCGTAGCTTACCCACACCGGCAGAGAGGTTACAATTCTTTAAGTGCTCCCCCATTTCGCCAGCTTGTTTTCATCCACAAGCAATCTGATCATGATATATTGGGGTATGAATGGAGGGTCCTTGACTGGCCACCCTCCTCAGACCATGCATAAACCCGCTTCAGCATCCCCCTAAATAGGGTAGAGAAGGGGAAAACCATCAGAAACCCTTGGGCAACGGACTGGTATAAATTTCAGAAATCTGTATCAGGTAGACTGGGGAGCGGTACGGGAGTTGGAGGAATGCAACAATTTCTTATCAAGAGCTCTGACAACTACGTACAACATAGCTTTTCCTGCGAGAATATTCAAGGGGAAAACAAAGCCACCATGGTGGAGTAAGTAGTTTAGTCTTCTTTGAGGGCAGGTAAAAAATATTTTTGAATTTGCAAAAGTTGCGGAAATCGAGAAGTACTGCGACGAATATCGAGGATCTATAAACGTGAAATGAACAAGTCGTATAGGATTTCATGGAAAAATTTCTGTGCGAGCATAGAAACTCCAACTCCAATTTATTATTTACGTTCTGAATGACCAAAAATTTAAACATAAATTTTCCTTTTACATTCACTGTGACAGGAAATATGTCAAAAATATCGCGTTTGCTGCAACAAGGCTTAAGCCCTCGGTGCAGCTTAAGTGCAGGCTGTATGGCCAAAGCAGTATATCGGCAAACTGAATATATGGTTCCTTGCCTGAGTTTCGAAAGATTTCTGGGGGCCACAGGAGGTTTGACGCCAGGGTGCAGAAATGACAGAACATACAATCCGCGTGTATACAGATGGTTCAAAGTTAACGGAAGGGGTCGCGTCTGCTGTTTACTGTGTCGATCCACAATTAAGTAGATCTTACAAGCTGCCAGATTATCATTTGCAGTGCAATACACTATCGGTATTTCGATATTGAATGCCTACTGGCACTCAGATTACCCTTGTCCATTCAGACAAATCAGTTCCTTAATCATAACAATACCTTCTTATTAGTTTTAAGTTGTAAATAGAAGTAAATATTAAATAAAGTTAGATTCGATCGAGACGAAGGTACGTGTTTTTTTGTTAACATGGTGATACCGCCAGGATCTTGTATTTTCATCCGTGTACATATCTGTAACTTTTATATTGCCAGAAAACAAATGGTACATTCACCAATAGCAGACCGCCAAAATATAGGTAGTATGAAAGATCCAATAAATGAATGTACATTACTATCTGAAAAACAAAAGGCGGAAAAGTGAAAATTCAAAAGAATGCTCTACTCAACCTGCAATGCAAAATTAGAACAAAAAAGGTAAAAAACGTAAAAATTAGTTTAAAAAAGACGTGGTTCAACCCAGTTCTTAGGTCCATTGTGGTTACGAAATAAGAAAGGACACCAATGCGGAAAATAAAGTAACAAAATATGAGAAAGAAACTATTGTAAAATACGACGAACACGCACAACAAGATAAACTGAACTTTTATTGATAAAAGCCGTGTTTTTTTATACATGCGTATACGTTTACTTTTGCGCGTGAAAAAACGCCTATCTTCGCTTAGATAATGCTTAGGAGACCCATCTAGCGGCAGTGGTTAAATAACTAGCTACAGGCACAGGGTGTACCGAAAAGCGGAGACACAACCCTCTGATGGCCGTAGGGTCTAACATATAGTTAAATCAGTTGCGATGAATTGTGGACACACATAGAATACATGGAATTAGTGTAGAGGGTGAAACAAAAACACATATTTCAGTTACATCTGAGTATAATTCCTATTGAAATTTAGTAGTACACATTTTATGCGCAGCAATTTCAGAGGTGTATTTAAAGTTTGACGCTTAGCAGTCCATATAAAGTTTAAGCGTATAGACGTTTACGTGTAAAAAAAAAACGGCTAATATCAATATTAAGGCCAGGTACCTAAACTAATATTCCACTGGAGCTTTCCAGCACTGCTATGATTTAGGTAGAATATTGTCAAAACTGTGCGATTTTATTTGAAACTCTAATTTCTTTGTTTATGCTGGAAAAATGTTAGGAAAAGTTGCAATATGAAACTTTTGTGGGTCGTGAAAGAGTTCCCAAGACAGCAATCCAAGGTAATGCGTCGACTCCAACTTGTAGGGCATTTTATGGTCATGGAGAACATTGAGGGGGTGGCCGCCACCATCTAAGGGTGAAAATGATGTGGATAAAATATGGTATTCCACCAATAAAAGATTTTTAAAGAATTAGTGACCACATATAAAAAAATGTGTGCAAATTTTGATCCACAACAGCGTGAGGGGATTTTTTATTACAGCAAAAACACAACCATAGGCACAACAATAATCAAACTATCGTCACATCGACCATAGCACTTATCATCACATTCTTGGCTATGTAGAAACTGGTTTGTTTGCAGACATTGTGCAGATAACTTCTGCATAGACGTCAAAATTACAAATAGAATGAATCACTTGATTTTTAATTGACTATCGCTGTCTCATTCTGTATCTATTTCTATCACCCGCTGAAGATAGCCGGCCCTATGCCGCCATATTGAACACCCTGTCAAAACGCTGCCAAAATGCTAAAAAGTAGCCATTTTAAAGTTCCTGTCAGGCAAGAACATAATGTCCATAATGTTTGCAGATGCAGATGGTTTTAAAATTGAAATTAAAAGAAAAAAAATGTTTTTTATTTTCAAAAATTTTACTTTTCAATTTAGGTTGAAAGGTATGCTCGAAAAATTCTAAATTTTTTCATTTGCACTGCCTTATGGATAGTTTCCAATAAAATATGTTGTTTATCTATTTAGGTAGCAATTTAGGCAAATTCGCACCGAGCTTAACTATGGTATACTTTTTAATTAAATATTAAGTTAATAAAATAAAACGGTAAGTTCGAAACGGGCCACAACAAATCTAATTAAAACTAATAAATAATATAAAACGTGCACAAAAATAAAAAATAGAAACAATACAACAATATAAGTGTACTAACTTACTTTTTCTAACCACCGCACATTGGTCCCAATTCAAATACAAAGCAATGTGTGAACCTTTGCTAGTACAGATACATTCTTTGGACAAATAAATTAAATTGAGACCTAGAGGTGCAAGACGCCCATGTCATTGGGTACAGAGGTTAAGAAACTCATAAAAAAAAATCATCGCAATATTCCTTTGCACGAACAAAAATTTTCTTTATAGATTTATATTTTATTAAATTATAAAGGCATGTGCATTAATTTAAAGTAAAATAAAATTATAAAATTAGATTCCATTGCCAATAAAATAATGTAGCAAAAATATTAAAACAAAAGGTTAGGGGCAATAATGCAATGGGAAGAAATTTTGAAGGAAATTGAACCTTTTAACCAAGAGCTTAGACAGTCAAACAAATGTATAACACCAAATAGGGCTATTAAAACGGAAACAAGAGACAAGCATACAACAATTTTAACAAACAAATTTAACATGGTTAGATCCATACTCTACGGGCATTACGATAGGTAAACATTCCAACACATAGAATCAGCAGACCAGATATTTCTAAAACTAAGGGACCAAATGTGGGTTCCAAAGTAGTGGAAGGAGTACGGTCTGCGGTATACTGTGCTGATCCGGAAATAAACAGAACCACCAACCACCAAATCACGTAGCGGTTTCCAAGCGGAAATATTAGCCGTAACCAAAGCAGTAGAAACACTTGAAGATAATAGATAGCTTAAACTGCAACCGTGTTAACTTTTATATTGACAGCCCAGCAGCAATTAAGGTAATAATCTCGCAAAACACAGCATCAAAAAGTGTGTTAGAGTTTAAGCAGTCTCTGGATAGTATCGGAACGGGGGGATAGATGTAAATAAAAAAACAGATGCACTATCTAAAAAGGGCGCATCCCTTGACGCTTGCTTCGTAGACGTCTCATTTAGATTGGGCGAGATTAAGAGAAGGCGAGAAGTGCACATGTTCTACCGAACCGCAAAGGCGTGGGTTCAAGGGCTATAAAGTGTCGAAGATTATGTGTAGGTTTTACAACCTTAGACTAACAAAGTTGCTTCTATCATTAAAAAGAGAGGAATGTGGACTCATGGCGGGTATTCTGACTTGAGACTGCCGTCTGTCGTCACATGCCTATAAATTAGGCTTGGTCAGTGATAGCATATGTATGAAGTGCGGGTTGAAGGAGGAAACGATCGAGCGCGTGAAGTACTCGTGCCCTGCGCTTGCCAGGCTAAGACTCCAGCTATTAGGAATGATACAGTTGTCAGATCTTGAAGCAACAAGTGGCTTAAGTCCTAGAAAGCTTCTAGTATTCGCCAAGAGGACGGATTTATTTTATAACATAGGTCCTGGTTTTTGATAGGGTTTTTCAGTTTCATAATTAAAATAAACTTCTGGTAGCACTACGGACTCATTTAGTCTATGTGAGGTTGTCATGGACCGGCCAGTTCAACGTAACCTAACATAAAAACCTTTCAACGGCATAAAATTAACATTATATTGAGATGTGAGGTAGACATCAATATTGAGAAAACAGAAGGACGCGTGGCAGACGAGGGTGGTTTCGGAGGAAAGGAAACGGAATAAATAGAAAAGAAGAACAAAGTGAACATAATTGATGCCATTGAATTCGATCCATCCAGAAAATTGCAACGGATTTATCATGCTATATATTTGATTAAGACTAAATTGGCTGGCGGCGGACGTCAATTAACAACCAACGAAGACACACTAGTTAAAATGATTGATAAACTGAAAAATGCAGTGAAAGGTGAGTCGATTGAATTGATATCGTCCAAAATTTTAAATATAAAACAAGGTAACAAAACGACAAGCCAATTCATTGAAGAGATAAATATGAGCAGCTTCGCTTGTTTCTGTACTTCAGTTAAAATTAATAAGCAAACTTTTTAATACACAAAAGCGGATAACTCCATTATTTAAGATGACGTCATAAGGGAAGCTACTGAAATAGACGGGAGTGCCACGAAATCCCAAAAAATAATCCCCAAATTCAAAATCCCCAAAATCAAAATCCCCAAAATCAAAATCCCTAAACACAAAATCCCAGTGCTATGATAAACATCATGACCGTGTAAAAAATAACAATATCTCTTTCCTCCTCAGATGACGTTTAGGCCTATCAAAAAAAAATTATTTTTGATGTTAGGAGTCATTGGAGCAAACTCTTGTGTTCCTGCGATGCTGTATGCACTTCAGTATTTCATAAAAAAAATCTGTATATAGATATGTTGAAATTTCTACCGAGTGGAGCTCCCAGAAGATATATCACTTACTTTTGATTCGGACATAAGCTATGAACACCTTAGTCTGGAAAGACAAACCGAGGATGCCGCCAGAATGATTCGAAATAATATTATGTTATCCATTTAATAAATTTGTAATTCATTCAATCTTTTCTTTTCAAAAATTTTGGCAAAAATAAATACTCATAACAAAAATATCACTACATGGCTCTTAAAACTTGTAACTATGATAGATGTTTATATAAAGTACAACGTGGATGAAAAGCTGCTCTCCACAACACAGCATGCGTACACCAAAGGCAAGTCGGTAGACACCGCATTGCATAGGGTGGTAATAAGCATAGAGAAATCCCTGGAATATATGGAATATGCTCTAGGAGTCTTCTAGGACATTGCCGGGGCTTTCAATAATGTTTCTAAATGGGCGATTATGGATGGTCTTAATTACATTAAAGTACATCCAGCCTTAACGAGATGGATTGGCTGCATGTTAAATTGCATGAAGATAACGTCACAATGGGGATTGTACGAGGCCACGAAATCAGGGCACAGGGGCACTCCGCAGGGAGGGGTGCTTTCACCTGTGCGCTGTGGACGCTGTTCATCAACCAACTGCTCAGGCGATTCGCTGAGGGACCCGTAAAACTTACGGTTTACGCAGATGATGTTGCAATTGTCATAAGTGGAAAGTGCCTTCCAACGATTAGCTCTTTGATGGATCGGAAGCTTCGGGATATTCATACCTGGGCATCAAATGTCGGGTTGAAAGTCAACGCGGATAATATGGATATGGTCTTTTTTACAACGAGGTGCAAGGTCCCAAATTGGATCAGGCCTAAGTTAGGAGGGGTAAACCTGCAGGAGAAACCTTGCACAAAGTATCTAGGAATCATCCTAGATACTAAGCTGTCATGGAAGCTCAACGTGGAAGAGAGGGTAAAGAAGGCTTCAACGGTACTTTATACATGTAAAGGAATGCTGGGGTGTACGTGGGGCTTACCGCCCTCTCTTTCTCATTGGGTTTTTACAGCGATTGTAAGCCCTATCTTATACTATGGGGTTCTTGTTTGGTGGAAAGCCACACAAAAAGCAACCTACCTCAAAAAATTAGAGGGGGTATGCAGACTATCAATGCTTAGCATTACAGGAGCCCTGAAAACAACCCCGACAGCTGCACTGTATGCCATTCTGCACATTTCACCTGTAGACCTGGTAGCAAAGAATATAGCGTTAACAACTGCAACCAGGCTCGGTGCAGCTTGAGCGCCGACCATACGGCCATAGAAGTATAGCGTCATCAATCACAAGACGAACATACTACCTGATTCCCTATCTGCGCTTCGAGTGTGATCTTAGGGCCACAATAGAGGTGGATAGTTGGCCCAATGGTGCTCAAATGGCGGACGAGGCGATACATGTGTACACAGATGGTTCCAAAGTAGTGGAAGGAGTAGGGTCTGTGGTATACTGTGCTGATCCAGAAATAAACAGATCCTACGGGCTGCCAGATTACTGTAGCGTTATCCAAGCGGAAATATTATTCGTAACCAAAGCAGTAGAAACGCTGGAAGAGAATAGCTTAAGCTGCAACTGTGTTAACTTTTATATTAACAGTCAAGCTGCAATTAGGGCAATAATCTCGCATAGCACATCATCTAAATGCGTGTTGGAGTGTAAGCAGCCTCTGGAGAGAATCGGGACAGGGAGAAACATACATCTATATTGGGTCCCAGGGCATATGGGAATAGATGGGAATGAAAAAGCTGACGAACTAGTTAAGAAGGGCGCATCCCTTGAAACTTGTTCCTTAGACGTCCCAATTAGACTGGGTGAGATTAAGCGAAGGCGAGAGATGCACATGTTCGACCAAGCGGGAAATGCGTGGGTTCAAGCGCGGGGCTGTAAAGTGACGAAATTTGGTAGGTCTTACAACCTTAGCTAACAAAGTTGCTTCTATCATTGAAAAGAGAAGACTGACTGCTTGGTCAGTGATAGCAGATGTAGGAAGTGCGTGTTGGAGGAGGATATAATAAAGGGTGTAATAAGGACGATGGTAAGAAGAGGACTGAGTCGCAAGCCAAGGACGACAAATACGCATTGAGCGATGCGTCGGACTCGGGGAGCGAGAGTAGTGCTGATTCGATGAACTCCGTGCTGGAAAAGCACACAAATGAAAACGGAGTAGAAGAGTGGAGAAGGGTACGGAGCAGAGGAAATAAAAGAGTTCTCTCGCAGTACCATACAGCACTAAGAATTGTCCAACGTCTGGGAGCAGTGGTCGACCCAACAGAAATGGAGATCGAGCGTTTGGAATGGACCCATGAGGCGGTAAAAATAGGTCGAGGGCAGTTACAAAGGTTTGCTGCGAGAAACCCTCGGTTCTGCAACCGGTACGAGGAGGAAGAAGCGTCGAATGGCAGAATGAAGAGGCAAAGTTCGGCGGAAGGCGACAAGCCTGCTTTAAAGAGGCAGAAAGGAACCAGTCCGCGAGCCGAGAGGCAGGTAAGTCGCATACACAAGACAAGTAGGCCCAAAGCTGTAAGACCGATGGGCCCAATAGCGAGGTAGTAACTACCTCGAAAGCTGCGAGTCAGAGGGAAGTTCCAACTGCGGAGGTAGGAGATAAGCCAAAGGGAGATAACGCTAACACTCCGGCTTCCTCGGAGGTGCTAAAGGGAGTTAACGCAAAGACTTCGGGGGTGGTATAATGGTGTGACGATGATAGCGTGCGACAACATAGCGAGCTTGCGGTGGCTGGGGGAAGTGGTTCCAAACTCCAAAGGCAAAGCACGAACGCGCGGTTTGAGGCGGTACCAAAAGTTAAGGTACGGATACCATGCGTAATGAAGTCGGAAGATACACTGCGACTTCTGCAGAATCAGAATCCAAACATACCTACACAGGATTGAAGGTGCTTACTGTATCTCGGCCTACGGAGGAAGGTCAGTTCTACATCTTCCAAATAAACAAGCAGGCAGAGGATGTATTGTGTACGCAGCTTAGAAAAATGTCCTTTGGTATAGGCAAAATTTACATGCGACTCAGGAAAAGAAGTCCCGAGGATAAAAATCCTAACACGCTAGAAGTGGGCGAAGCCGAAAAGGTCCTCAAAAGCCAGTGTAACCCCATTTAATTTGTTGCGTCCCTCCCAAAAATTGTCATCCTCCAACCAACTCCTTGCAGCGGGACTGCTCCATATTCTCTTCCTCCGGGAAGGTATCGAACCCAATCCGGGTCGGTCTCCTAACCCCGGTCCTGGAATTGGTTTTGCTGCAACTTCCGGAAAAGAATCTTTTTAGGACGGTCATATTCTTGTCAGTGTGTCTCGTGTAAGGGATGGTTGCATCGGACAGATTGTTCTGCGCTAGATCCCAATACCAGACTTCCACGCAACTTCTATAAATCTTTTGTGGCTCCTTGCTGCGTAGGTTAGGGAAACAGACTCTTAGTCCCTACCTCCCTTTGCACCGTTTGCCAACATAGAATATATATGTTTGCGACATCCGCCCAATTCAGCTCCTGCCATGGACGGTGCCACTTTCCTAGATGTTCTGGTCTCCGCGACGGTAACCCCCCGACGGTTTTCATTGCACCATGTTGACAGGCCGCATACCCAAATACACCGGGTACCCCAATGCTGCATCCTAGCCTTCCACAACCCAGGCGTAGTCACCCGTCACTTACTCCCAGAGTGACGACGTCTCTCCCTATGCACTTCGGAATTCTGCAGTTAAACTGTAATGGATTAACTGGGAAGATCACGGAGATAGTCGATTTCATGAAGCGGCACAACATCCGCATTGCTGCGATTGAAGAGACTAAACTCAGAGCGAGATCTGCTCTGCAGAACTGTTCTGGGTATAATGTGCACAGAAAAGATCGCGAGAGCGGAAATGGAGGCGGCCTCGCGTTTATCACACACCACTCTGTGCAATATCATATATTTAATCCCGACATCGGCCGCAGGGACAGTGTCTTAGAACGTCAAGGCTTATCTGTCCGGTCAGGCGATACAAATCTAGAAATCATCAACATCTACATCCCTCGTGCCACCTTTTGCCACAATGGATACCGCCTATCAGCGCCTTACTCGCTGGCATCAATCGCATTATCTTAGGCGATTTCAATGCCCATCACTATCTATGTCATTTAAGATTGCGGGCGGACAGTAGGGGTGAGATGTTGGCGGACCAAATAGAAGAAATGATGTTCTGCACAATAAACGGAGACGCCCCCACACGTATGGTAGGAAGCTGTCACAGTTCGCCGGATATATCAATCGTGAGCGCAGAACTCGTAAACTGCGTCAACTGGCAGCCGATGGTAACACTGACATCCGACCACCTGCCTATACTCATTTCGCTCGAGCGTACCGCCGACTTCATCGTCACAGAAAAACGCACTTTCATAAACTTTAAAAAAGGAAAGTGGGGCGAATTCAAATCCTTTAGAGACAACCGCTTTGCTGCCCTCCCTATCCCGACTGATGCCCGCCAAAGGGAGCGTGCTTTCCGCAAGGCCATTGAATCCGCCTCGGATCGCTTCATTCCCGCCGGTAGAATTCCCGCAATTCGGTCCCACTTTCCGGCGGAGGCTGCAAATTTAACGAAAGAACGTGACCTTATAAGACAGTTCGATCCCGGCGACCCCCAAATAAAGGATATAAACAAACGCATCAGATTGCTTGTGGATGAACACAAGCGGGCGAATTGGGAGGAGCACCTAAGCGGTTGTAACCTCTCTGCCGGTGTAGGTAAACTTTGGTCCACCGTAAAGTCCCTATCGAATCCGCCTAGGCACAATGACAAAGTTTCCATCGCCTTTGGCGATAAAGTGCTGTCGGATGCGAAAAAATGCGCGAGCGCTTTCTGCCGACAATATATAATGCATTCTACGGTCGACAAAGATAGACGGAGGGTCAACAGACACGCACATAAACATAAATTCAGTGCATCACCAATTACCATCACCGCCAAAGAGGTTGAGAATTCCATCGGTCATGCTAAACCATCCAAAGCAGTGGGCCCAGACGGCATAGCCATGCCGATGCTTAAAAGCCTAGGGAAAGGGGGTTTCAAATATTAAGCACATGTCTTCAACACGTCTCTTTCCACCTTTGTCATTATCGAAAAATGGAAAATGGCCAAGGTGGTCCCGCTACTAAAGCCTGGGAAACCAGCTAACATAGCAGAGTCATATCGCCCGATATCTCTCCTATTGTCAGTAGCCAAGACGCTTGAAGCCATTTTGCTTCCCTACTTCAAAGCAAATTTGCAGCTAGCCTGGCATCAGCATGGCTTCAGAAAACTGCATAGAACCACCACCGCGCTAAATACCATTAGCACCCAGATAAATTGCAGTTTAAATCAAAACCCTGGGTGGTCGGCAGGCATCGGTGCAATTTAGAAACGAAACATCAAAACCAAGAAGAATTAAAGAAGGGGTGCCACAGGGTGGTGTCCTATCCCCACCTTTGTTTAATTCCTATATATCTAAGCTACCTTCGCCAACAGAAGGCGTTACTATCGTTTCCTATGCCGATGACTGCACAATAATGGCGACAGGCCCAGGCCAGATCGATGAGCTTTACAACAGAACAAACGTCTACCTCCCTGATCTCTCCATTTTTCCGCCTCGCGAAACCTGGCATTAATGCCGACTAAATCCTCCGCGACCTTATTTGCAACATGGGCGTCCCAAATGTCGACCATTTTGAACATCCACGTCGATGGCACTACGCTACCGAATATCCTACACCCTATAATCTTTGGTGTGTCGTTTGATCAGGATCTACATTTTGGTAAAAATTGGTAAACGCAATTGTACCAAAAACCCAGAGCCGTAATAAAATCCTTAAATCCCTTGCTGGCAGTACTTGGGGAAACGACAAAGAAACGCTCATTACCACATACAAAGCAATTGGCCAGCCGATTGCATGCTACGCTTCCCATATATAGTCGCCAAGCCTAAAACTACCCACTGAAAGAAGCTACAGGTCTGCCAAAATACTTCTCTTAGAACCGCCACGGACTGTCTTCTTATGTCCCCAGAACATCATCTACATAATGAGGTGAGAATACTCCCCATCACGGATAGAAATGAGATGCTAACCAAACAGTTCCTGTTGAATACCCAGAAACCTGGGCGTCACAACAGACATGTGATTGATGAGCCAACATCCCCTAGGGGCTTAAGGAGTCATCTCCGTAAGCATTATGAGGAAATACGGCACCTGAGAACTCAGCCGTATGAAGCAAAAAACACAAGCAGGTCCTCAGTGAACTCCACAAGCAGGCGTCGGACCTTTATGCTAGGAATTGCCCGGTGAACCCAGTACTCAAAGAACAGTACCCAAAACTTGCGGAAGAGGAACGCATACTCCCTAGTCACTCTAGCCCAACTTCGTTCTGGATACTGTAACAGGTTAAACTCTTACGTATCCAGAATCAATCCCAACATACAAAATGTATGCCCCGCTTGCAATGTGTCCCCACACGACACCAACCATCTCTTTAATTGTAATGTGGAACCAACGCCTCTAACACCCCTTTCATTATGGTCCACCCCTGTTGAAACATCAAGTTTCCTTGGACTCCCGTTAGAGGATATTGATGACAATTTGTGATCGTTCGCAACTATTAGGTGGGGCGAAGCACTGCTACAACAACAACATCAACCTCAAAATCCTAAGAGAAAAAATATAAGTGGTGGTAGCCGACATCACCACGAAGGTGTTAGAAGAAGACCAACAGCCAAATGGTGCTGCGAGTCGCACAGAGGAACACCCGGCACAACAGTTACGAGAGGTACTCTGAACCAAAGGGCAAGGGGAGGACGACGACGTCACGACGAAGATGCTGGAGCGGGACAAACAGCCCAATAGTGCTGCGAGTCCTACAGACAAACCTCCAAAACAGTAAAATGGCGTCGAGCGAATTCCTCCTAACCCTTGAGGAGGGTTTGTTTGACGTGGCGCTGATCCAGGGCCGTGGCTCTCATCGGGAGGAAAGGTTTCAGGACTTAGCGCGCGAGTTATACATTATTCTATATATTCCACTACTATGTTGATACTATTATTATGTTAGTTTTAGTTTGTTAATTATATTAAATACTTATTACTGTTAACGCATTCTACTGGATATTTTTATATTTATTTATAAAACTATGTAACAATTGAAATTGAAAGAAAAATTATAATATCAAAAAATAGAAAATTCATTCAATAAATAATCTTGCATCCAACAAGATATTGGTTTATATTGAAATAATAAAACTGGCGCAGCCTTCGGCGAACATATTTTAAATTAAATTAAAAAGAAAACGCTTCCAATTCAAGAACACAGAAGCAAAAATAACGGAGAATATTTTTTAATTAAATATAAAAAAGGAAAACGCTTGTAATTCAAGGACACACAAACAACAGTAAAGGAGAATTAAAACTGTATTTTCTTCAATCAAAATAGTGATCTACAATATCCACCAAGCAAATTAAGAGATCATAAATATACGGAATATACAAACAACTGCAATTAAATCTAAGTAACGGTAACTTTTAAAAATTTTAAATAAGAAATTAAAACAAATCTGAGAACTGATTAAATGTGACCCGCTTTGTGAATCGCTATTATCTTTCCAATTAGAAAGGATAATTAAAATTACAATTTTGTTTGAGTCAACATAGTACTGAAACTGCGAAAATAAATATATCTATGTATTTATCAATGTATATATATATTAAACAATAGTGAATTGTGAAAAAAAAATCATTACAATGAGTTATATACATATATATAAATATACATTTTTTTTTGTAATTATGACGAATTTTCTAAATTCAAGAGATATCATAAACGATTCTCAGGCAATATAACTTTTTAAGGGCGATAACACATATGCATTATCTTCATTTATAAGAGAAGTTGAATCAGTGCAATCGTTGGTAGTAGAGTTATCCTCAACAAAATACAGGGACCAGCTCTACATGTATTACGTACGATAGGACCGATGCCAATATGGCCTTATGTAAAGAAGGCCTTGATAAAGAATTTCGGGGTAAAAGAATTATACGATGAGTTATACAAGTGTGCTCATACAGCTGTCAATCAAGACATAGTTAGTTATTTTAATTACCTTAGCAACATTTGTTGCAAAATTAATTAAAAATATGAATTCGATGAAGAAAAATCATTGGAATTTGAACCACAGAGGGTAGATAATTTTATATTGCGAATATTTTTAAATAATATAGATGTTAATAGAGCTTCCGTTATAATTAATTCGAAAATAACAAATATTAGGGATGCCTTTCAGTTATTAGAAGAAAATGGTCTAATAAAAAAGAGTACAATACTGACAAATATACACAATATCCAAATTGAAAATTTCAATCTAGGCAATCTTATGAACCTAACCAGTTTGACACCAAAAAGGCAAATTTTCAAAGATTTTCAAACCATAAAATTCCTATCTTATTTAGCTGGCTCGAGGTCTTTGTTGTAAAATAAAACACCGTTGTTGATTTTTTCTTTTTTTCTCAAACAATATATTTCGACTGCTCTGCGGCAATCGTCATCAGGGTTACAAAAATAATAATAAATAAACAATTAACAAATTATCACAAAAAATTTATCATTTTACATCTGCACATACGTTTCTTGGCACGTTTGCCCTGTGTGACGTGGAGTATGGTACTGTCTTCCTCTAAGCAAGTGTTTGTATATAAGCGCGGAATTGTCCACATCGCTCTTAAAGTTGAGTCGTATGTTAGTCGGTACGTTGATAATGTGTAACAATTCAAGAGTGAATCGTTTACTGTAGTGTTGTTCTTGTTGCAGTATTTTGGTCTCGTCAAAGTTAGGTATGTGCCCACTAGCTGCACAGTGTGCCATGAGTGCTGTTTTCTGGTTATTTTGTTGATGGCATTGTTTTAGATCGGATTTATGTTGTGATAGTCTTGTTTTTAGTTTGGACTTAGTTGTACCGACATAAATACTATTGCAAGCTTCCTCAACCTTGCCTTTACAGGGAATTTTATACACAACGTTGCTTTTGTCCATATTTGGTATAATTGACTTCGTTTTATTAAAAAATTGTTTTAAAGTATTAGACGGCTTATGTGCTATTTTTGTGTTATCCTTGTTGTAACAATCAGATTTAGCCAAACGTTCTGATAATTGAGGTACATAGGCCAGCGACTTAAAATTTAATGGTTTTCCGGGTTTTTGTGAGTAACATTACAAAATCATTACACTTAATAAAATTAACTATTGACAAGTAATGAACAAATTTTAGCGTTGATTGATACAGGCCCAACCACTTCCTTACTTAATAGTAATAAATTATATTTTACATCTTTGAATAATAAAACAAGTATAACTCATGAAATCATCATTCAAGTTCCCTTAGAATTCAATGAAAATTCAACTATGTCATGGAAAATTACTGATTTCAAAAATAAATATTTTAATGCAATTTTAGGGCAAAACATTCTTACTCCAATGCATAGTGTTATAAATATGCATAATAAAACAATTACATTTAAAAATGTTGTTATTGGTTTTTATCAACCATTCCCATTTCATTTTAATGAAATTAACATACTTGAAGAAATTAATATCGATAAAAAACTAATTGACCATTTGTTTAATGGCTTAAATATACAAGAAAAAAAGCACTTGAAAATATTCTTGGCTCTCCTAAGGCTTTAATATTTGTAGAAGGTTAAAACCTTACTAATACAAATATTATAGAACATGAAATCAAAACTACAACTGATAGGCCTATCTATTCAAGACTATCCGTTATCCACGGATACATGAACAGGAAATTTGCAAACAAATTGATGAAATGCTTAGACAGGGACTCATAAAAGAAAGCGATTCACCTTATAATAGTCCAGTATGGATTGTTCAAAAAAAATTGATAATTTTGGAGAACAGAAATGGAGAGTAGTTATTGATTATAGAGCACTTAATAATATAACAATCGATGACGAATTTCCAATACCAAATATTGAAAATTTATTAGATAAATTAGGACGTGCTCAATATTTTACAACTCTTGATTTAGCGAAAGGGTTTCACCAAATTATTGTTAAAGAAACGGATCGTTTGAAAACTGCATTTTGTACTCCTTATGGGCATTTTCAGTTTATTCGCATGCCATTTGGCCTGAAAAATGCACCTGCAACTTTTCAAAGACTAATGAATACCATTTTACGAGATTTGATCAATAAAGTTTGTGTAGTTTACTTAGATGATATTTTAATTTTTTGTACAAGTCTTCAGGAACATATAAATGATGTCAATCGAGTGTTGGTGAAGCTTAAAGAAGCAAACCTCAAAATTCAAATAAATAAATGTAAATTTTTTGCAAAGGAAACTTTGTATTTGGGTCATATTTTGACACCTGAAGGAATTAAACCCAACACAAACAAAGTTGATCAAATTTTAAAATTAAAATTAACGAGTACCGTGAAACAGATTAAATCTTTTCTTAAGATAGCTTGTTATTATAGAAAGTTTATAAAAGATTTTTCAAAGGTGGCGTATCCAATGATCAAATATTTAAAAAAAGGAGTTAAATTAAATGTTAGTGATTCATATTACATAAATTCCTTTGATAAGCTTAAGCTATTAATAACGGAACCACCAGTTTTAAAATATCCCGATTTCAATAAAAAAATTTCAACTCGTTACTGATGCGAGTTGTTTCGCTGTTGGTGCCGTTTTACAGCAAGATGGTCACCCAATATGTTATGCAAGTAGAACGTTAAATGAGTATGAAAAAAATTATTCAGCTACTGAAAGAGAGTTTCTTGTAATTGTGTGGTGAGCTAGTTATTTTCAGCCTTATTTATATGGCAATAAATTTGAACTCCCGTCTGACCATCAACTTTTACGATGGCTTTTTGTAAAATCGCAAGGGAAAATGAGTCCTCGATTACATCGCTGGCTAATCAAATTAAGTGTGTTCAATATTAATGTAACATATATTAAAGGCAAGGAAAATCAAGTTGCAGATTTCTTAAGTCGGATAAATGTAGATAAAAATGAAATTCATATGTTAACTGCTTCTGAAGGTTCCTTACACAATAACGTAACAAGCGATTTAGCCACAATTCATTCTCAAAATGAAGCGATTCAAGACCATATTCCTATTTTAAACACTGTAGTTAATAGATTCAAAGTACAAATTATATTAACAGATAATAAACTAAAAGATGTAGATGTGAAACACCAAAACAAGAAGGTTTTTATTAATTCTTCTGAGTGTAGCATTTAGCGTCTATGCCCACCTATGCAATACATTTTGCGGCATTACGCATCATGAACTCCTAGGCAATACATTTTTAACAGCTTAATAATATTACAATATTATACAAATTATTGACCTAACACAGCGGTTACCTAACATCAATGGAATGCCGAATATGAAACTCTTGTCTGTTCACAAATAATAAATTCTGCTTATTATCAATTTTAGTTTCTCACCAAAATATTTACATACAACCAATCATGAGAATTAACCAGACAGAATATCGATTTGCTGACGAATGCATACATATTTACATATCTGCATAGCATGCATACAAATCTATGCAGACTATGCATACAAATCTACAGGTAAGCATATCATGCTTACAAATCTACATGTATGCATACCGTGTATACAAATTTACATGTATGATTAGTGTTAATACAAATCTACATATTTTTAGTATTAAGGTAATTATGAATGTGTAGGTTAAGAATGTATCTATAAAAGAGAAAGAATTTGCTTAATAAATAAGATTGATGTTCAGACATTCAAACCACAAACATTTCGTTTTATAAATTTAAATATTTCATGGCGAACCTGCCAGCCTGATCTTCAATTAGCTGAAAATTTGCTCATTAAGCAAAATTCGCTAGATCTTGCTGAACAGATAGTTTTAGGTCAAATATTAAAATATTAAATATATTAGTCAAAATTTAATGGGCACACATTAGTGCCAAAGAGGACTAACAAAAAATCCTAGCAATATAATTTTTACACTAGTCAAGAACACTGGCGAATATTTTACTTGGACAAGGAGCATGAACGGATATTACGTTTTAAAAAAAAAAAAACATTTCAATCAAACTGGCGACACACAAATTTGGATGCAGCTGATTGCGCATAGAAGAAGTGGAATAACATTTCAATCAAACTGGCGACACACAAATTTGGACGCAGCTGATTGCGCATAGAAGAAGTGGAATAACATTTCAACCAAACTGGCGACACACAAATTTGGATACAATTGGATGCGCATAGAAGAAGTGGAATAATATTTCAACTCGACTGACGGTATACAACTTTGCACTACGATTTAAACTGGCATCATGATTGGCGAAAAGCGGCATATCATAAGTATATTTAGAAACAAATTGGGCGGCCTTTATGGACGCTAAACTATGAGCAAAAACGAAAGTTTTTGCTTAGGATTTTTTTTTAAATAGGACTCGTAATTAATCGAAAATATATAAAGCTACTTTGTCAAAATTTAAAGAAAAGTGTGTAGGAAGTATATATATCTTAAACTTTGAATAAATTTATTTGCAATTTTAAGAAAAATACGAATGTTAAAAATATTAACTTTAGAAAAAATGTTTTCTTATGGAAAACAAAAAAAATTTTTTAGAAACGAATTTTATACAATAATGTTAATAAGGAAAACTATTCAAGTAAATTGGAATGTTTAGGACACTTCTTTAAAATAGTCAGTTAACTTCAGACAGTTTCACCTTTCCTTTGGAGAAAGCCCATAGGACATTTTTATAAGGTTTAAAAATAAAATTATTCTGTTAATAATAAATAAAAATGCAAAGAGATTCCTCAGACGTTCCTCTCTATTGGTGGGACGAAAATACCCGACACACTAGGGACCTACAAAAAGCATTAGAAGGCTTAAAGAAATGGTGGAAAATAATAGGTATGGAAAGGGAACCCACAATAGAGGACATTATAAACCCCACTACCAGGGTGGAAGAAATAATGCGTATGATGAGGAGAGTGTTCCCCGAAAATGCCAAATGTTGAGTAGCATCCGAAAAAAAAGTATGTAATAAAAGATTGTTTAATACGAATATATAAAAATATTTTCAAATATATTATAAACTACACTAAGTTAGTATAAAAACAATTTTTTTTTTGGAATATTAAAATATTTTTTTTTAAATAAAAATATTTTTAATCAACAATTTTGACAAAATAAAAAGTTATAGAACAAAATATCTATCATCTTATTAACTTTCAAAATGTCTTGGTGGACAAAAATAGCCCAAGGCATTATGATAGCCATAGCTGGCTACGAGGTAGGAAAAGGAAACTCTGGAACATCAGAGAACAGGATAGCAAAATATGAACCACCAGCTGAATCAGAAACAAAAGCTGCCCAAACACCCCAGATGTTTGGCTAGCAGTTTTAATCTGTGTTATCGTGCTATTAATCATAGCGATAGCATCATCATCATCATCATCATCATCCTCCTCAACTCCTATTGGAGCATAGGGCCTCGACCACCGACTTAAATCTTATTCTGTTAGGTGCAGTTCTTGTGATGTCATTCCACGTATATCCTGCGTCTTCGAGTTCTTTATCCACAGTTCTGCGCCAAGTTTTCGCAGGTGCACCAGGTCGTCGGCTTCCTTGTGGATTCCATCGCAATGCTTGTCTGGCTATATTTACTGGAGGTCTTCTGAGAGTGTGACCAATCCACGACCATTTACGCTTGGTTATTTCTGTGGTAGCCTTAGGTTGATTTGTTCTAGACCATAAGTCGTCATTTGAAATTCTTTCCGGCCATCGAATTTTCAGGATTCGGCGCAGACATTTATTAATAAAAACTTGTAGACGTTTCTGAATTGAAGTTGAGCTTTTCCACGTCTCGCAAGCATAAAACAGTACTGATTTAACATTCGAATTAAACAGACGAAGCTTCGTTTTTAAAGATATTTGGCTGGACCTCCACACGTTTGCCAGTTGCCCAAAAACCATTCTTGCTTTGTTTATGCGAGACTGAACGTCCTCATCTGCACCGCTCTTATTTGAGACAATACTACCAAGATAAACAACGGACTCTACACCTTCGATTTCATTTTCGTCAACCGTAAGCGTCAATGGCCTTGATGAAATACTATAGCCGCATCTTATGACTTTGGTTTTCGCTGTATTGATGCTTAGTCCGGCCTCCTTTGCATGTGTGTTGACAGCTTCTAAATTGTGTTGAAGGTCAGTACTTCTGTGGCTTAGCAGACAGACATCGTCTGCATATTCTAAATCCCCTAGCTGAGTGAAAGGCGTCCACTGTACACCGTGTCCACCATTTTCTGCGTTCCTCATAATCTCGTCTAATGCCAAGATAAACAAGAGCGGGGAGAGTATGCATCCCTGTCGCACCCCGCTTTTAATTTCGAAGGGTTCTGAGAGGCGCCCATCGTGACTGACCCGGCACTTAAATTCGGCATACATTGCCTTTATAATGTTGATTATTTTATTGGGCATCCCTCGTTTTCGTAGTATTTCCCAAATATATTTCCTGTCGAGACTATCAAAAGCCTTTTTAAAGTCGATAAAAAGTAAATAAGCTGATGTTCTGTATTCACAGCATTGTTCAACAATGATTCGGACGGTATTTATTAGATCAACACAGGATCGGTTTTGTCTAAAGCCAAACTGATTTTCTCTTAGAGTTCGATACACCGCCTCTTCAATTCGGGACAGTAAGATCGTGGAGAACACTTTGCTAGGAATCGAGAGTAAGGTGATACCTCTGTAGTTGTTACAATCAGAGGTATCTCCCTTTTTTGCGACTTTTACAAGTATGCCTTCATTCCACTGACGAGGGTAGGATTCTTCTTCCCATACCTGACGGAAGATTGGAAGTAAGGTTTCAGCTGCGGTATCTGGATCTGCTATGAGGTATTCAGCATATATGTCATCAGTTCCTGGGGCCTTGCCCTTTTTTAAGGACTTGATTGCTGAAATTATTTCATTTTTCGTAGGGGGCGCGCTGTTTACCCCATTGAAGTGGGGTTGGCTGTTGTAGTTTGCAGCAATAGTGTTGGAATTTAAGGTCGCTTCACCTACAGGATTATTTAATACTTTCTTGAAGTGTTCCACCCATACACTCATTTGTTGCTCGCTTTCAGTAATAAGATTTCCGTTTAAGTCTTTTACTGGTTTTTGACCACTCCTGTATTTTCCGGTGAGTTCCCTACTAATCTCATAGAGTTCCCTCATATTATTTAATCTGGCTGCCGTTTCAGCTCGACTTGCTAATGTGTCAGCCCATTCCCTCTTGTCTTTTCTAGCAGACTTCTTAATTTGCTTGCATTTTTCTTTATACCTTGCGGCTAACTGCCTTGCTTCCTCCGTGTCATTGTTGTTCGTCCGTCTGAGAAGCGATTCTTTAATTTTCCGCCGCTGTTCAATAAGTGTCCACGTATTATTTGTTAGCCATACTTTCTTTGCTTTGTTTTTGTGTCCAAGGATACTGCTACCAAGTTCTTGGTAGATATTATTAACGGAGTCTAGCCTGTCACCTGTACTACCACTCATGTTTACCTGTTCAACACGTTCGCGTACTGCGGCATTAAAGGCATTTTGATATTCTTCATGCTTTAGTTTCTCAATATCAATTTTCTTGCTAATTTTTTGAAGGTTTTTCTGTACTGCGGCTACCTTAAATCTGAAACTACCAGCTACAAGGTAGTGATCGCTACCAATATCTGCTCCTCTTTTAACGCGCACATCTAGCAAGGATGACCTCCATCTGCTGTTTATTAGTACGTGATCAATTTGGTTATTAGTGCGTTGATCCGGAGACGTCCATGTTGTTTTGTGGACTAATTTATGTGGGAATAAGCTTCCACCGATCACCAGACCGTTTTCACAACAAAATTCTATAAGCCTACTACCATTGTCATTCCGGGTACCAGGGCTGTGTTTACCCATGTATATATCTAGACCATCATTGTCAGATCCAACTTTAGCATTAAAGTCGCCTAGAATAACACATATGTCCCCTTGATTAACGTGTGAGTTTACGCAGCTGTTGAGCGTATCGAAAAATTCGTTTTTGATTTCGTCATTTTGGCTTTCTGTTGGTCCATAAACATTGATGATGACTAGTTTCCTTGCTCTAGTGCGGAGTTTAAGTATAATAATTCTGGGGCTTATCGGCACCCATTCAATAATACTTTTCGCTATTGTATTTGTTATTAAAAAAACCTACGCCGCTGGTGTGACTCTCTCCTTCATTTCGGCCCGAGTATAGGAACGTTGTTCCTTGGTCATTTATTCGGCCATATCCTGTCCATCTGCACTCTTGTATGGCTAATATGTCTATTTTGTATCGGTGCATTTCCCTCCGTAGCTGTTCAAGCTTACCACTCTCGTAGAGAGTTCGTACATTCCATGTACATATTTGTGTTTTATGCTTCATGCCGATTCTGTGATGTTTGTTACTTTCAGGAATATGATCTTGGTCGGTCGTTTCAGTTTCATTCATCCTAATATTAAAGCGTGAATTTGGCACCTCCACATCCGATGTGCCAGCTGCCGAAGCAGAGGGATTGTGTCGCAAATGCTGGTTACCCCGTGGAGAATAGTTTCCGTTATCGTTTTGATCCATGCTAGAATATTATTTAAATTTCAATCAGCGAGTGATGAGTTCACAGATTGCTCGAAGCAGGCCGCTCCTTACATGGAGAACAGACGCCCACCTGCCGGCTACTCGGCTCCCAAAGAGGCGACAGGATTTTTTTTTTTGTACTTTGGTTTATTAACGAAGTGTCCTTCTTCGGCCTGTGTGGTCCGCGGGAGATATTTGATTTCTCTCCTACCACCCATATCTGGGAGGCATTCCCCTATCCGCCACCTGGGGACGCGCCCTCTAGGGATTTCAGGCTCCCCCGAAGGCATAGCGATAGCAGCTATACTTAAAACCTATATGAAATTTAAATATAGGCAAATGAATAACGTGCAATAGCGCGTCTAATATCCCTTTTTCCTCATACCCAAGTTTCTTAACTCAAAGCTGAGGAAGAGCAATAAACAATTAAAGTAAAATCCCAAATAGTAAGTCTTAAAAATGTCACAATCGACAATAAAGGCAGCCCTGCCTAAAGCGAACAGCAAATCAAAATCCGCATAATTCCGTTGAATGTTCCTTACAAAGATGGTCAGGAAGCAATGGGAGATTCTAGGACAGTGAAAGGAAGCAAAACCTAACAAAAAAAAAATATACATATTTTTCAACCAGCCCATAACAACAAAAGAAAAAATGAAGAAAAGTCACAAAGAGAACCTATAAAAATATAAGTGAAGCGCTATATAAATTTGCAGCAATAAGACATGTCGCGCTCGTTTTCATTTTAGGATAGAAAAATGGTACCGTAGGAAATACAAGAAACCTGATTGTAGATGATAAAATTGACTTAAGACAATTACTTATCAGGCTGTACACACGTTGTGCGAATGCCGCCAATGCAGGACTTGGTATTTATAAGAAAAACACAGTTGTCCTGAGGGACAAATTGGTGGAAAATGATTGATTATTTACTCGAGTAGGCAAACGTAAAATAATAATTGATAGTTCTCTAAGATCAAATAAATGCATAAACCAAAGAGGTTGTGCATGTTACAAATCCCGGAATAAAAATAAAAATAATTCTTCATAAAAGTCATGACGATTCTGTCCTGGTGGCCGCCGCAGAAATCGCATGACAAATAAGATCAAAGAAATTGCTGGAAAATATGAAATTATTGAGAATATAAAAAGAACATTTAAAAATACGCAAATTTTGTTTTGCACCCACTGTACTTTCCACTACTATCAATACATAGCTACCCGGCTCTTCCATCAGCAACCCATCTATTGTCTATAAAATCTATTACAAATTCATCTTATTATGAATGAGAAAAAAAATGTCAAAAGAAAAAAGACTTGAATTAATGAAATAAAATAAATAAAATCATTTATTGCCTAGGTCTCATAAGATCATATTTTTACATATTAGGAAAATACTTTACTCTAACCCTCGGTAGATAGATAAACAAAAAAAATTTTTTTATGGTAAATCATATACATAGAAAAATTTCTATAAGAAAAATAGAGATAGTACAAACAAAACAAAAGAAATAATAGTCCATAAGAATAGACTTAAACCCATTTAAAATATCTTTTGTTAAATTGAAACAAATAATCATTCTAATTTACTAGATTTGTAAGAACATGCCGATTTTTAAGTGAGTCGACGCTCTTAACGACCGGCTGTGCAAAACAAATTTAAAAAATTCTTTATCTGTAAAATAATCGTCAAATTTAAAATTTTGAAAAAAGGGACTTGTACAAAAACAAAAGATACATGTAAGATGCAAATAATAAAAGTATGAAGGTCAGCAAATCAGATATTAAATCCAAAATTCTTTCAATACAATATTAAGTTACAGTAAAATATCAAAATCATCTAAATGCAAACAAACAGTCTTATACAATTGTTCACAAAACAATTATATAATCCTCTTTTTCTAAGGCGGATGGTGTAGCATTAAGCGTCTATGCCCACCTATGCAATACATTTTGCGGCATTACGCATCATGAACTCCTATGCAATACATTTTTAACAGCTCAATTATATTACAATATTATACAAATTATTGACCTAACATAGCGGTTACCTAACATCAATGGAATGCCGAATATGAAACCCTTGTCTGTTCACAAATAATAAATTCTGCTTATTATCAATTTTAGTTTCTCACCATAATATTTACATACAACCAATCATGAGAATTAACCAGACAGAATATCTATTTGCTGACGAATGCACACATATTTACATATCTACATAGCATGCATACAAATCTACATGCATGCAGACTATGCATACAAATCTACATATATGCATAGCGTGCATGCAAATCTACATGTATGCAGACTATGCATACAAATCTACAGGTAAGCATACCATGCTTACAAATCTACATGTATGCATACTGTGTATACAAATTTACATGTATGATTAGTGTTAATACAAATGTACATATTTTTAGTATTAAGGTAATTATGAATGTGTAGGTTAAGAATGTACCTATAAAAGAGAAAGAATTTGTTTAATAAATAAGATTGATGTTCAGACATTCAAACCACAAACATTTCGTTTTATAAATTTAAATATTTCAGGAGTTAGAAAATAATTTAGAGGAAATTCTGAAAAGGCACATAACTAGAGGTAAAATAGGTATATATACTGATTTAGATGACCATCAATATGCCATTTTGCAAAATAAAATATTGGAGTTATATGGAAATGTGGTTAGTATTAAATTTGTTCGATGTTCATATCATGCTAAAGATATAGAAACGGAGGAAGAGGCTTATAGGCAAATTCATAATTATCATAAAAATGAAACAATTCATACTGGCAAAAGCGAAAATTATTTTGGTTTAAAGAAATTAATTTATATTCCTAATTTGAAAATTTTGATAAATATATTAACAATTGTTCTATTTGTACAAAAGCTAAATTTGATAGAAAACCTATAAAAGCTAAATTTCGCCTAACTGAAACTCCAACAGATTGTACACATGGATATTTATACAAACTCTAAATCAAGTTTTTTAACCTTTATTGACCGTTTTTCAAAACTCGCTACCGCATATTATTTAGAGGAAAGAAACCATGGAACAATTATTGAAAAGTTGAGGCTTTATAAATCACAAAAGGGATCAGAAAACTGATTTGTGATAACGAGTTTAGAGGTATATATTAAAGAGTATCTGGAAATTGAAAATACAGAGTAACATTTGGTAAAGCCAAATAATCATACTGGCAATGCTGACATAGAAAGGCTACATAATAGAGTTTCAGAAAAAATAAGAATGTTGATGCTAGAACAAAAGTAATTTAATATTAAAGATAAAATTAGCAAGGCAATATAATATTATAATAATACATATTATTCGGTTACTAAAGAAAAGCCAATAAATATTGAGCTGGGATATTGTAATAAGGAAAATATATATAAAAATATTTTATTCATAGAACAAAAATATATTGAAAAAAGGAATAAGACTAGAGAAAATTATATAGAAGATAGAACTGAAGGGTATATAAAGAACTATAAAGCTTTGCGACACAAAGGACAACCCAAATATATATACTCAAAACTAGAAAATATTCATAATTCAAATATTAAAAGAAAACTTACATATAATGTAACTGAGTGTATAATAATATTAAATTTAAGTATCATGGCTGTTACTATTGTTACATTGTTATTATTGTTACTAATATTATTATTGTTATTACTAAGATATATATATATATATATTATTTTTTACCAATATTGAAAAAAGTCCATATTTTAAATTTAAGGACAATTCATATATCCAATTGAAGGGAATTCCGATGAGATCTCCGGCGTCTCCGGATATTGTTATGGAAGAATTATTGAATAAAACAATGGAAACTCAAGAATCAAACCACGCGTACTCACAAAACATGTTGATGATATTTTTGCCATTATACGAGAAGATGAAGTGTAAAACACATTAAATGGACTTAACTCATTTGACAGAAACTTTAAATTCATAACTGTATAAGACGTATGTTTGAAATATCGGACAAAACTTACCACAAAGAGATAGAGACTGAAATAATATACTTATTAAAACAAAATGGCTTCCCAGAGAAAATTATTAAAACTTTAATTCGAAGAGCAAAGTGTAAAAGCAATCAAAAGAAATGAGAAAAATCCATTATCTACAAATCAGTTACATATGTCCCTCAGTTATCAGAACGACTAACGAAGTCAGACTTCTACAATAAAGAACAAATAAAAATTGCACACAAACCGGCAAATACCTTGAAAAATATTTTTGACAGGACAAAAGATAAAATACATACAATGGAAAATTGCAATGTTGTTTACGGAATTCCTTGCAATGGAAATAAACACGAACCATGCAATAAAATATACGTAGGAGCCACTAAATCGAAACTTAAAACGAGAATCTCACAACATAAATCAGATTTCAAAACATGTAATCAGTCAACAAACCAAAAAACAGCACTTTTGGCACATTGTGCAGCAAGTGGTCACTCTCACAATTTTAAAAACCATCTATTTTACAACAAAAAACACGTATTCGAAGCACTTCACTTTGGAAGTATTACATATAATAAACACTCCACCAAACATAAGACTAAACTACTAAATGGACACAGAGAACATTGCACATATATACAGACATTTACTAACGAATAAACAGACAGTTTTGTGATTGTTTTTTAAATTTGATAATTGATTGTAATTTGATATTTGTTTTTATTATTTTGTAGTTACCCCTGAAGAGGGTTACCGTAGAGTAGCCGAAATATATTGGGAAAAGATTTAAAACCTGTATTTTATTGACCTCTGGCCAGCCAACTAACAAATATATAAAACCATAAAGGTCGCTAAAAAACTTCAACAAATGGTTCAGCAGTAAGCGTAATCAAAAGGAGAAAATCTATGTTACTCATTTAATTGAAAAAGATGCCGATTTACTTTGAAATGTGTTAGGAGAAAACAATGGCCACTTTTAGGTATGCGGGTATGTTAAAGTGAACTTTAGCACGCAAAATTGTGTAATATATAATCTTTTGCTTTTTAATTTCATAGTGATGCAAAAAATATGGCTGTCGATGTTAGAAATGTTTTAGTCAAAATACTAATGACCAAGGGTGGCATGAGTGAAGAGTGATATGTGGAGCTAAAAAATATCAAGCTTTTGATTAACTTAAATATAAAGAACTAAACAGGTTTCTTTTTTCCTTGTTAAGTAGAAATATTAATATTAAAAGAACGAAATATTGTGTGAATGCATGTGGATATACATGTATGTCAGTCTGTATTGAAAATAAATAGATATATTTACTAACAGCCTCATTCTGTTTGGCGAACGATACGCTCAACGAACGATACCTGCTTGGACGATATCGTGTCCTCATGGTATTCTGAAGCGGCAATTACCCACCGACGTGTGCCGTACGTACGGACGTTTGTCGTACGAAACACGTTTGACCGAACCCTCAAGCCCGTAGGAATCAATGTGTGCGTCTGTGTACATGTATATAACATATTTGTGTGTATATTGTTTACAGATAAGCACTGTTGCCATTGACCATTTTGCATGCATGCTTATGGAAACATCAAATTTTCCAATTAAATTTTTGATGTTGTAAAAGGCTGGAATTAATATTAAATAAATATAAATAGATTACGTTATAATCTGCACTTTTACATAATTATTTCGAATAATTTTCACAATTTTTCAAACTTTAATTAGGTGTTTTTGCATAAAACTGCAAACGGTCAAAAATTAGCGCACAAAAGTTTACTAGGCAACTCTGTCTAGTGAGAGAGCGATCAGCTGACACGTTCTTACGGAAAAAATCAAAATTGTTTTGATTTCTACGTTCCGGGCTACGTACGTACGGGCGTTGCACGTCGGTGAGTTTTCGTTTACATTGCACACTCATAAGATAGGTCGTGTCAGCTGACACGTTTTTGGTACGTACGTTCGTGAGTAACTGCCGCATGAGCCTTACGTTGCTGTTTATCGTGTAGCTCTATGTCGTTCGCCAACTACACAATATTAAGTGTCAAACTTGCAACTCTGGACACATATGTTTAATTTTTGCGCACGTCCATAAAGTTTACAAAATAACTAAGTGAAATAAAAATAAAGTTGTTAGTGAAATAAATATATTGATATTGTATTGTATTGTATTTATTTATAAATATAATAAAAATGTATTAAGCTATTGCTCTATCAGTGTCCCAAGAGATGAATTAAAAATCCAAAGGCGGGTATTGAGAGACCGCTCGAACGATTTTCACTTACCGGACGCTGAGTAAAATAACAAATTGTGCCTGTGTTGACATTGTTTACAAAATAATTTTATTTGTAGATTTGTTCAAAATTTTCGCGTTAACAAAGAAATATTTCAACAGATCTTTGATGAAATACATATATATTTCAAAGATACATTTCATAGCACGGAATGGTAAAAGTCTAGTTGAGGGGACGACTGCTAATACGCTACCAAATATATCGAGAGGTGTCAAAAGACGCATATTGACCTCGACAACAATAATCCGAAGGCGAAAAATAAAAAATGTATCCCTGTCCAGAGATATTTGCAGCTGAAGTTGGCGATTTTCATGTGGTTGTTGTAATGTTGTAGTAATGACAAAAAAAATTGTAAACATAAGAGTTTTGTGCGGATATAGCTTTTGTCTCCGGTGTTGGACCCACCCAGGGTAATTTTTTATAAGCGCGAGAAGGACCCGCGGGTCATTTTTCGGTTTTTGGTTAATATTAATATTTTCGCTCTTGACACGAACAAAATGACTTTAAACAACTTCTCCGAGCAAAAACTAAGATTGACAGACAATGAGCCGGTATATGTTAAAAACCATCGATTACCATACTCTCAACGCGAAGAAATAAATAAACCACCAAGTAAATAAACTGTTAGACAACAATTTGATTGAACCTAGTTACTCTAATTACAATAGTCCTTTGATTGTAGTCCCAAAGAACTAAGGGTAAAAAAGCTTTTCATTGCTGATAAATTTCCACTAGCTAGAGTTGACGATATTTTAGATAATATCGGCAGAGCAAAATATTTTTCCACATTAGATCTTTTTTCGGGATTTCATCAAATCCCCTTGCATCCTGACTCACGTGACATTACTTCTTTCAGCACTGACCGACGTGCATTTTGATGGAAAGTGCTTCCATTCGGTTTAAATATAGCACCAGAATGATGAAAATAGCTTTTTCGGGTATACCACCCAACGTCGCATTTTTGTACGTCGACGATATTATCGTCATAGGTTGTAGTGAAGCAGACCATACTAAAAATCTTTCAAAAGTTTTCAATACTTGTAGGTCCTTAAATCTCAAACTTAACCCAAATAAATGCAACTTTTTACGACCAGAATTTACATTTTTAGGTCATAAATGTTCAGCCAAATGTTTGTTGCCAGACGACTCCAAACGCAATTAAAAAGTATACAAATCCAACTGATAAAGACGCGGTACGACGATTCGTCGCGTTTGCAAACTATTTAGGAAGGTTTATACCAAATTTTGCGTCTCTGGCAGCGCCTCTAAACCTATTAAGTAGAAAAAGAATTGAATTCGTTTGGGATGTGGAGTGCGAAAGGGCATTTTTATCTTTGAAAGCAGCAATACTTTCACCAAAATTACTTCAATATCCAAATTTTACAAAACAATTCATTATTACTGTTGATGCTTCAACAACTGGATGTGGCGCTATTTTGAGTCAAGAAAGGCAAGGTAGTGATTTACCAATTTGCTTCGCTTCTAAAGCATTTAATAAAGCCGAACAGAAAAAACCAATAATAGAATTGGAACTTTTAGCTACTTGATTTGCAATCAAGCGTTTTCGGCCATGCGTTTATGGCACACATTTTATTGTAAAGTCAGATCACAGACCTCTAGTATACCTTTTCAATATGAAAGACCCATCTTCAAAACTTTCAAGAATTAAGCTAGAACCAGCAGAATACAACTTTACTATAGTTTATATAAAGGGCAAATCAAACGTTGGCGCTGATGCACAAACAAATTTTAGCAATACAGACAAGATCAATGACAAAACGGCAAAACGATGAAAACGTTCTTAAGAAAACAGATAAAAACAACTTACTTTACACGTTTATGACAAATTTTCATTTAATTATTCGAAAAAATTCCGCGTATAAGAACCACACTTTTTTATGATGATAAAAGTCAAATTTCTAAAATGCATATAAGCGCACATGCGCGACGTAAAAAGATCAAACTACTTAATATAGAGATTGGTAACGAAATAACAAACTGAGGAGAGTTACTTTCGAAGTTACAAACAGTAGCTTAGAATCACCATACTAACAAATTTGAATGACCAAAAGATGATCTATTTTTCAAATATTGTACAGTTTTAAATTTAAAACAATGCGGAAATAAAATTTTAAAAACGTTAGAAATACTACTTACAGACCCAGTAGAAACGATAACAGACGACAATACAAAAATCAAAATCATGACAATTTATCATAATGACCCTATATCAGGCGGTCACTGCGGTGCTAAAAAGCTTTACGCAAAAATTCGTACTAAATACTTTTGGAAAAACATGACTCGTGACATTGCTAAATTCGTCAAAAATTGTCAAAATTGTCATAAACAAAGTCAAACCAAAAATCAAAGAAAAAAAAGTAAACCATTTGATATAGTTATTATTGATACAATCGGACCTATACCACAATCGAGTTACGGTAACAATTTCGCAGTTACCATCATATGCGATTTAACAGAATACCTGGTAACAATAGCAGTGCCAGATAAAAGCGCAAAAACAATAGCTTCAGCAATTTTCGAGAGTTTTATTTTGATATATGGTCCTATGAAATCCATCAGGTCAGGTTTAGGTACCGAATATAAGAATGAAATTCTTGCAGATCTGATGAAACTTTTGAATATCAAACATGACTTTTCAACAGCGTATCATCACCAAACAGTTGGCTCAATAGAACGTAACCATAGAGTATTTAACGAATACCTACGGGCATATCTTAACGAAAACTCCTCTGATTGGGATATATATTTAAAGTACTTTACTTTCTTACACAATACAACTTCCAATACTCTTTTCGACAACAAATTCACTCCATTTGAACTAACATTTGGTAGGAAGCCAGTGTTACCAAATGGTCTAAAAAAAGGAACCATTGATCCAATATATAATGTAGAGAATTACGCAAAGGAAGTGAAGTACCGTATGCAAAAATCCCATGTATTGGCAAAAGAGCTCATAAATAAACACAAGGAACGTAATAAATTGTATTACGATAGGAATATACGTCTCTCAGACATTGCATTAAAAGATACGGTCCTAGTAGAAAAAGAACCGCACGACAAACACGCAAGCATTTACAGGGTCCGTATGTAGTTAAACAAATGAATGGCGTAAATGTAACAATTTTTGACAAAAAAAAACTAATAAGTCAAAAACAATTCACAAAAATAGATTACAAAAAGTAACATAAACCCAATTTTTATAATATACTATACGTTTTTAGTCAACGTATCAATGACTAAAAACGTCATTACATAAATACAAAAAATTTTGTTTCGAATTAAAAGTTTTATTATATTCATTAATATATTAACGATCTTACACATAAGTAAAAAAATATCTTAATCGAAAACTATATTATAACTTTCATCTAATTACATACATACAAATCATATACTTATAAGTTTTTCATTTTCATATTATAAGCGTATATAAGTACAACATACAAAATAATTATTAATCAAAAAACGAGAATCTCTCAATCAAAAATTATAAAACTGAACTGAATTCCTTGTACCAAATTTGATACATACATATATCATATAACTAATATTTGCATATTGCAAAGCAATAAAAAAAAAACTTTTTCGATAGCGTTGTATAAATAAATTTAAATATCATTTACTAAAACCATTTTTAAATATCAAATAAGTTATAAATAAACTTAATTGTCATTAATCGCAACTATTTTATACATAACATAATTTCATAAAACTGTCTGTCAATTGGATCATTAGCTGATGAATATTAGGTTTTAACCATTTAAGATATCCTACACTAGTGAACGAATTTAAAATGAAAAGGGGAGGAATATCTATTTTAAAGGTTAAATTCGTTCATCAGAAATAAAAATTTTTTTCTCTGACTTCATTCCGAAATTTTAAATTTACTAAATTTTTACTTAATATACTTACATCTTAATTTTCTTAATTTTGGGCAAGAAGAAGCCGGCAGAATTTATCACCCTGCCGACTTCTTCTTTTCCAAAAGAAGGGTGATGTAATGGCACCTTTAGTCAACCAATTGCACCACATAAAATATACAAAATACGACCATGCGTCAAGCATTGAACTGCATCAGCTGATGATCAAGAATGCGACCCTGTACGCAAAAATGGATAGACATTATTACATTTCCTGGAGCAAGGTTAAGATATATAGATTTTTATACACAAAACGAAAAAAGCCCTTTTTTATACACAAACAAAAAATTTTAAAACAAAACATCACTACTTACTTCTTCAACTGTGATTAGAAGACTAAATTGTTTAACACTAATTGTATGTAACAAAGGTATTGAACATGATAAAACAGAAAATATAAACAAACTAAAGAACAGTTTTTGTAAACAAAAATATTGGAAAACATCAATACATAAGACGGCAAAACAGTAACGATTCAGCTGATCATCCTAGCGTTGGTGTTGTTGTCACCAAGACGATGGTGTAAATATGCATGTACATACATACATATATGTATATGTTTAAGAAAAATTCATTAGGGGTGTCTGTTGTTTTTTATAAGGTTGCGGTATGCATATGCACAATTAGAAGTGTCGGATTTGAAATTAATTTTCTTGTCATTAGGTGTGTCTACTATATGTAACATTTCTAAAATGAATCTCTTATTGTAATTTTTCTCTTCTTCCAAGACAGTTTCGAAGTCCGGTTAATGCCCTGTATCTCTACAATGTGATGTTAAAGCTGTTTTGTTTTCAGAAAAATTATTCCTTAATTTTATATTTGATTTGTGAGCGGATATCCATGTCTTAAGTTTAGATTTTGCAGTCCATACATATACTTTCTGGCATAAGTGAGACCCGTCGCCATTACAAGGAATCTTGTATACCACATCGGACTTGTCATACTTGGATATTTTATCCTTAACATTGCTGAAAATGCACCGGAGCATATTGTCATACGTAAAGGCTAGTCTTACGTTTTCCTTATCATATAAGTTCGAATATTTTATCCTTTCCGATAGCCCAGCGACATATGTTGCAGATTTGTATATTTTATCTTGCGATGTTTCTCTCACATTTTCACCACTGGGTCGAGAATAGTGGTTATAAATCAGTTTTTTTTATTAATTTGATGGGGAAGTTGTTGTCCTCTAACGTCTCTTTAATTATCTTTATGTTTTTGTTATGGTACATCTTGTCGCTGATGGAAAGAACCCGCCGCACAAAGTTGTTGTTATTAATAATTATTTTCTTCTCGTGTTGCGAGTTGAAGTTGATGAGTCTTCCGGATGCTGTTGGCTTCTTAAACCAATCCATAGTGAGCATGTTGTTTTTCTTAATAACAAGAGTGTCCAAGAACGGTAGCTTTCCATCTTTTCCACTTCTATTTTAAATTTGACAGCTCTATGGTATCCGTTTAGAAGACCCAGCGTCAACGTATTTGTGAGCAATCGTGGTTTGTTGACCGAATCCTTCTCGAATCTGGTAAGCAGCTCCTCCATCACGATATCTGCTATAACGGGCGAAGCTGGCGAACCCATGGGCATCCTCGAACGTTGCTCATATATCTTTTCATTGTATTTGAAATACCTGTTCTCTTTTATGCAGAACTTCACCACTGTCAGAAAAAGCTCTTTGTTCATGGACGTGTACTCTTTTATTTTAATCAATTTTGACTCTATTATCTCGAGGGCTAAATCTACAGGGATACTGGGGAACAACGAGACGACATCGAATGACACTAAACTCTCATCATCGTTAACATATGTGTCTTTGATTTTGCTCTTAAATTCTAGTGCGTCTTTAACGTTATACTTAGATGAGGTGGTAAGATTTTTAAGAATTTGAACGCTAAATATACATAGATTATATGACGGAGGGTTGATGGACGAACAGATGGGCCTAAGAGGAATACCTTCTTTATGGATTTTGGGTAGACCATAAATACGTGGGGGATTGGCTGTTTTACAATTAAGGCGAAACTTTTCTTTCAAATCGATAACTTTTTTACTGTACATTTTTCCACTATTTCATTGTTTTTCTCCTGTAGCCTATTGGTAGGGTCCCGCTTTAACACTTTTTACGTGGAAATATCGTTCACTATACTCTGTAATTTCTTGTCATACTCTAACTTGTCCATCAACACGGCAACGTTGCCTTTATCGGCATTGAGGACTAGGATTTCTTTGTGTTCCTTTAAAAAATGTTTGGTGGAAAGCGGGGTGTTTTGTATAAATTTGTCCCGAGTCGAAGTTTTTATCTTTTTTAGGTGACCTTTTATAAGCGTCGTTAAATTGTTCTTTTCAACCTCTTGTTTCTCCTTATCCTTAATTGTTTGAATATAATTTTCTCCATCAGCTATAGTTTTGAAAAGTGGGAATTTATTAATATCTGTGGGAAGTGCGTACTTAGGGCCTAGGAAAAGAAGCCATTGAATGTTGGTGGGTACTTTTATATTTGTTGTGTTGCATATACATTTTGGTACCACCCTAATGTTCAGGAGTTGTGTTTGTTTATGTTTAAGACTTTCGTATTTATTCACTTGTGTGTTTTTGATGGTCGTTTTGAGTTTGTTTGTCAAGAGTTCTTCGCTATTGAAGAGGGCAGTGGAGTCGTCTAGCTGCATCACGCTGGAACCAGCTTTGAAAAAATCCAAATTTTTTTTGTGATTTCTATAACTACAAACGATGCAATTGATTGTAGTGAAATTCATTTTTTGTAGTTCTTATAGTTACTCCGAAAATATAATACATTGTGCGGAAACCAAGCAATTTAAGTAAATTTGGTTTTTTTCTTTTTGAAATACGTTTTAAATCGTTTGTAGTTTTTCGTACGAAAAAAATTTTTTTTTGGTCCACAGGTTACGGAGATATCGCTAACGCATCTCAAAAAAACCAAGAACTCAGCAATTTGGAAGCACTAAAAGTACTTTTCCTATAACTACAAACGATGAAATTGATTGTAGTGAAATAAATTTTTTTGTAGTTTTTATAGTTGCTCCGAAAATATAATACATTGTGCGGAAACCAAGCAATTTAAGCAAATTTTGGTTTTTTCTTTTTGAAATACGTTTTAAATCGTTTGTAGTTTTTCATAGGAAAAAAAATTTTTCTTTTGGTCCACAGGTTTCGGAGATATCGCTAACGCATCTCAAAAAAACCAAGAACGCAGCAATTCGGAAGCATTAAAAGTACTTTTCCTTTAACTACAAACGATGAAATTGGTTGTAGTGAAATTCATTTTTTTGTAGTTTTTATAGTTACTCCGAAAATATAATACATTGTGCGGAAACCAAGCAATTTAAGCAAATTTGGGTTTTTTCTTTTTGAAATACGTTTTAAATCGTTTGACGTTTTTCATACGAAAAAAAAAATTTTTTTCAGTCGCTAACGCATCTCAAAAAAACCAAGAACGCAGCAATTTGGAAGCACTAAAAGTACTTTCCTATAACTACAAACGATGAAATTGATTGTAAGAAATTAATTTTTTTATAGTTTTTATAGTTACTCCGAAAATATAATACATTATGCGGAAACCAAGAAATTTAAGCAAATTTGGGTTTTTTATTTTTGAAATACGTTTTAAATCGTTATTAGTTTTTCATACGAAAAACAATTTTTTTTTTGCTCCACAGCGCCGCTTTCAATTGCCGATACTACATAATCCATAAGCGCCTTTGTACCATTAGCAAAATTGGGAAATTCGAAGACACCCGGTTGGGTATTCCAAACAATGATTTTTGCACAGCAAATGGGTTCTTTGAATAATTCTCTCGATTTAAATAAGCATATTAAAGTTTTTGAATGTGCAAGTAAATATTGTTGCTTACAATTCATATGTTCAAAAATAAAACAAACTTCATTTCAGCATACCCCTTCTAACAAAAATTATTCTTACGCTCAAGCAAATGTACGTACATACATATGTATGTTCATATGTAAGCTAAGAATTGTATGAACATGGCAATGTATCTGCTATGACGATCGTAGCGTATAAACAAACTTAGATATATATGCAAACACATACATATATTCTTAAACTAAAGATCAACCAACACCCCCACTTCACCCCACTTCACAACCACCGCATTGATACCAATATATCCAAGCATAAGCTAACATATGTATGTTTGTACATTCACATGCTCAAAAACAAAACAAACTTCTATTCAACCAACCACTTCCAACAAAAATTATTCTTACGCACAAGCATATGTACATACATAAATATGTATGTTCAAATGTAAATCACAAAATCCTGAAAATTAGCTTCCTCTTTTTCATTCATAATGCTTCTTCTCTAGTTGTCCAAATTGGTGATGCAATTTGGCAACATGGCATTTGATAAAATCGTCAAAAGGAAAATGTTTGTGATTTTATAAATTTCAACTTCGATGCATATTGAGGGCTTTCATATAACGCGCATAACTACTTCCATAACTCGGAACTTTTCCTATGAAATAATACCAAAATATTTATATGACCTATTCGAAGTAATAATATGGTAGTAAAAAATGCAAATAAAGATGCGCAGATATTGCCCAATAAATGCCCAGTAACGTATTAGCAATATAATCTAAAAATTTTTATGCATTGTTCATATAAATTTTTGCAAATAATTTTCCAATATGCCGAATTGCCGATTTGACAGAGCTTATGGCAATTTTAATTTGCTATTTGAAAAACCTGATCTTATTCTGTTGAAGAATTGTTCGCGCAGTCGAACAACCAAGTTTTCAGCAGCTGTGTTGCAGTTAATACATAAAGTCGAGTTTTACCCGTTTCTGGCCCGTATTCGCACTGTGACGTCATATTGTATATGCTGACTTGTTTATCACATATCAGTACAAAGTAAGAATTTTACACTATTTTCATAGATAAAAAGTAATAACTGGGAGGGGCGAAATGAATTGAAGTAATTTTGCCAAGAAAAATAACATTATGTCGCAAAAGAGCTATAAATTCGTTTATTTTAGTATTAATAATAAATTCCCCGTTTAGCTGTGAGTTGATTAAAGCTACAAATGGCAACACTTTTAACGACCAACGACACATAATTTGGCTCGTGCCTATTGCATTTCGTTGGCTAATTGCTACGAGCATTCATATGTATATATATATATGTATGTCTGTATTCGCGGATTTACATAAATTCTTTGGTCGCTTTAGAACGTAGCAAGCGGCAAGTTTTTTTCTTCTTATCCCAAGACGCTGCCACAGCATCAAAGCGACCAAAGTGTTTATGTATTATATCTGCCTTTACTTTGGAGTATTATTGAATATGTATCTATGTACATTTCTACTTTGGTTCATATTTTCATACATATATATTCAATGATACAATGCTCAAAAGCTGATCGACAGGCACAGGCTTCTGGGTACATATGCACATACGTATTTAAGGGTGGAATTGATGCTACTCAAGTGCTCTTTGACTTGGCTTATCAAACTACAAACGATGAAATTAATTGTAGTGAAATAAATTTTTTTGTATTTTTTATACTTACTCCGAAAATATAATACATTGTGCGGAAACCAAGCAATTTTAGTAAATTTGGGTTTTTCCTTTTTGAAATACGTTTTAATTCGTTTGTAGTTTTTCATACGAAAAAAAAATTTTTTTTGGTCCACAGGTTTCGGAGATATCGCTAACGCATCTCAAAGAAACCAAGAACGCAGCAATTTGGAAGCACTAAAAGTACTTTTCCTATAACTACAAACGATGAAATTGATTGCAGTGAAATTCATTTTTTGTAGTTTTTATAGTTACTCCGAAAATAAAATACATTGTGCGGAAACCAAGCAATTTAAGTAAATTTGGGTTTTTTCTTTTTGAAATACGTTTTAAATCGTTTGTAGTTTTTCATACGAAAACAAATTTTTTTTTGGTCCACAGGTTTCGGAGATATCGCTAACGCATCAAATAAAAATTAAGAACGCAGCAATTTGGAAGCACTAAAAGTACTTTTCCTATAACTACAAACGATGAAATTGATTGTAGTGAAATTCATTTTTTTGTAGTTTTTATTGTTACTCCGAAAATATAATACATTGTGCGGAAACCAAGCAATTTAAGCAAATTTGGGTTTTTTCTTTTTGAAATACGTTTTAAATCGTTTGTAGTTTTTCATACGAAAACAAATTTTTGTTTGGTCCACAGGTTTCGGAGATATCGCTAACGCATCTCAAAAACACCAAGAACGCAGCAATTTGGAAGCACTAAAAGTACTTTTCCTATAACTACAAACGATGAAATTGATTGTAGTGAAATTAATTTTTTTGTAGTTTTTATAGTTACTCCGAAAATATAATACATTGTGCGGAAACCAAGCAATTTAAGTAAATTTGGTTCTTTTCTTTTTGAAATACGTTTTAAATCGTTTGTAGTTTTTCTACGAAAAAAAATTTTTTTTTAGTCCACAGGTTTCGGAGATATCGCTAACGCATCAAATAAAAATTAAGAACGCAGCAATTTGGAAGCACTAAAAGTACTTTTCCTATAACTACAAACGATGAAATTGATTGTAAAGAAATTCATTTTTTTGTAGTTTTTATAGTTACTTCGAAAATATAATACATTGTGCGGAAACAAAGCAATTTAAGCAAATTTGGGTTTTTTCTTTTTGAAATACGTTTTCAATCGTTTGTAGTTTTTCATAGGGAAAAAATTTTTTTTTGGTCCACAGGTTTCGGAGATATCGCTAATGCATCTCAAAAAAACCAAGAACGCAGCAATTTGGAAGCACTAAAAGTACTTTTCCTATAACTACAAACGATGAAATTGATTGTAGTGAAACTTATTTTTTTTTTAGTTTTTATAGTTACTCCGAAAATATAATACATTGTGCGAAAACCAAGCAATTTAAGCAAATTTGGGTTTTTTCTTTTTGAAATACGTTTTAAATCGTTTGAAGTTTTTCATAGGAAAAAAAATTTTTTTTTGGTCCACAGGTTTCGGAGATATCGTTAACGCATCTCAAAAAAACCAAGAACACAGCAATTTGGAAGCACTAAAAGTACTTTTCCTATAACTACAAACGATGAAATTGGTTGTAGTGAAATTAATTTTTTTGTAGCTTTTATAGTTACTCCGAAAATATAATACATTGTGCGGAAACCAAGCAATTTAAGCAAATTTGGGTTTTTTCTTTTTGAAATACGTTTTATTTCGTTTATAGTTTTTCATACGAAAAAAAATTTTTTTTTGGTACACAGGTTTCGGAGATATCACTAATGAATCTCAAAAAAACCAAGAACGCGGCAATTTGGAAGCACCAAAAGTACTTTTCCTATAACTAAAAACGATGAAATTGATTGTAGTGAAATTCATTTTTTTGTAGTTTTTATAGTTACTCCGAAAATAAAATACAATGTGCGGAAACCAAGCAATTTAAGCAAAATTGTGTTTTTTCTTTTTGAAATATGTTTTAAATCGTTTGTAGTTTTTCATACGAAAAAGCATTTTTTTTGCTCCATAATGCCGCTTTCGGTTGCCGATACTACATAATCCATAAGCGCCTTTGTACCATTAGCAAAATTGGGAAATTCAAAGACACCCGGTTGGGTATTCCAAACAATGATTTTTGCACAGCGAATCGGTTCTTTGAATAATTCTCTTGATTTAAATTACAAGCATATTAAAGTTTTTGAATGTGCAAGTAAATATTGTTGCTTAAAATTCATATGTTCAAAAATAAAACAAACTTCATTTCAGCATACCCCTTCTAACAAAAATTATTCGTACGCTCAAGCAAATGTACGTACATACATGTGTATGTTCATATGTAAGCTAAGAAATGTATGAACATGGTAATGTATCTGCTATGACGATCGTAGCGTATAAACAAACTTAGATATATATGTAAACACATACATATATTCTTAAACTAAAGACCAACCAACACCCCCACTTCACCCCACTTCACACCCACCTCATTGATACCAAAATATCCAAGCATAAGCTAACATATGTAGGTTTGTATATTCACATGTTCAAAAACAACACAAACTTCTTTCTATTCAACCTACCATTTCCAACAAAATTATTCTTACGCACAAGCATATGTACATACATACATATGTATGTTCAAATGTAAATCACAAAATCCTGAAAACTAGCTTCCTCTTTTTCATTCATAATGCTTCTTCTTAAGTTGTCCAAATTGGTGATGCAATTTGGCAACATGGCATTTGATAAAATCGTCAAAGAAAAAGAATTAAAGTAATTTTGCCAAGAAAAATAACATTATGTCGCAAAAGAGCAATAAATTCGTTTATTTTAGTATTAATAATAAATTCCCCGTTTAGCTGTGAGTTGATTAAAGCTACAAACGGCAACACTTTTAACCACCGACGACACATAATTTGGCTCGTGCCTATTGTATTTCGTTGGCTCATTGCTACGAGCATTCATATGTATATATATATGTCTGTATACGCGGATTTACATAAATTCTTTGGTTGCGTTAGAACGTAGCAAGCGGCAAGTTTTTTTCTTCTTATCCGAAGACGCTGCTACAGCATCAAAGCGACCAAAGTGTTTATGTATTATATCTGCCTTTACTTTGGAGTATTATTGAATATGTATGTATGTACATTTCTACTTTGGTTCATATTTTCATACATATTCATATATTCAATGATACAATGCTCAAAAGCTGATCGACGGCCACAGGCTTCTGTGTACATATGCACATACATACGTATTTAAGGTTGGAATTGATGCTAGTCAAGTTCTCTTTGACTTGGCTTATCAAACTACAAATGATGAAATTAATATTAATTGGCGGCCACCGTGGTGTGATGGTAGCGTGCTCCGCCTACCACATCGTATGCCCTGGGTTCGCACCCCGGGCAAAGCAACATCAAAATTTTAGAAATAAGGTTTTTAAATTAGAAGAAAATTTTTCTAAGCGGGGTGTTTGGCAAGCGTTCCGGGTGTATTTCTGCTATGAAAAGCTCTCAGTGAAAACTCATCTGCCTTGCAGATGCTGTTCGGAGTCGGAATAAAACATGTAGGTCCCGTCCGGCCAATTTGTAAGGAAAATCAAGAGGAGCACGACGCAAATTGGAAGAGAAGCCCGGCCTTAGATCTCTTCGGAGGTTATCGCGCCTTACATTTATTTATTTTATTTTTTTAAAAGTACTTTTCCTATAACTACAAACGATGTAATTGATTGTAGTGAAATTCATTTTTTTGTAGTTTTTATAGTTACTCCGAAAATATAATACATTGTGCGGAAACCAAACAATTTAAGTAAATTTGGTTTTTTCTTTTTGAAATACTTTCTAAATCGTTTGTAGTTTTTATACGAAAAAAAAATTTTTTTTTTTAGCCCACAGGTTTCGGAGATATCTCAAAAAGACCAAGAACGCAGCAATTTGGAAGCACTAAAAGTACTTTTCCTATAACTAAAAACGATGAAATTGATTGCACTGAAATTAATTTTTTTGTACTTTTTATAGTTACTCCGAAAATAGAATACATTGTGCGGAAACCAAGCAATTTAAGTAAATTTGGTCCACAGGTTTCGGAGATATCGCTAACGCATCTCAAAATAACCAAGAACGAAGCCATTTGGAAGCACTAAAAGTACTTTTTCTATAAATGCAAACGATGAAATTGATTGTAGTGAAATACCTTTTTTTGTAGTTTTTATAGTTACTCCGAAAATATAATACATTGTGCGGAAACCAAGCAATTTAAGTAAATTTGGTTTTTTTCTTTTTAAAATACGTTTTAAATCGTTTGTAGTTTTTCATTCGAAAAAAATTTTTTTTTTAGTCCACAGGTTTCGGAGATATCGCCAACGCATCTCAAAAAAATCAAGAACGCGGCAATTTGGAAGCACTAAAAGTACTTTTCCTATAACTACAAACGATGAAATTGATTGTAGTGAAATAAATTTTTTTGTAGTTTTTATAGTTACTCCGAAAATATAATACATTGTGCGGAAACCAAGCAATTTAAGTAAATTTGTTTTTTTTTTTGAAATACGTTTTAAACCGTTTGTATTTTTTCAGACGAAAAAAAGTTTTTTTTTAGTCCACAGGTTTCGCAGATATCGTTAACGCATCTCAAAAAACCAAGAACGCAGCAATTTGGAAGCACTAAAAGTGCTTTCCCTATAACTAAAAACGATGGAATTGATTGTAGTGAAATTCATTTTTTTGTAGTTTTTATAGTTACTCCGAAAATATAATACATTGTGCGGAAACCAAGCAATTTAAGCAAATTTTGGCTTTTTCTTTTTGAAATACATTTTAAATCGTTTGTAGTTTTTCATACGAAAAAAAAATTTTGTTTGGTCCACAGGTTTCGGAGATATCGCTAACGCATCTCAAAAAAACCAAGAACTCAGCAATTTGGAAGCACTAAAAGTACTTTTCCTATAACTACAAACGATGAAATTGATTGTAGTGAAATTCATTTTTTTGTAGTTTTTATATTTACTCCGAAAATAAAATACTTTGTGCGGAAACCAAGCAATTTACGCAAATTTGGGTTTTTTCTTTTTGAAATACGTTTTAAATCGTTTGTAGTTTTGCATACAAAATAAAATTTTTTTTTTGGTCCACAGGTTTCGGAGATATCGCTAACGCATCTCAAAAAACGAAGAACACAGCAATTTGGAAGCACTAAAAGTACTTTTCCTATAACTACAAACGATGAAATTGATTGTAGAGAAATTAATTTTTTTGTAGTTTTTATAGTTACTCCGAAAATATAATACATTGTGCGGAAACTAAGCAATTTAAGTAAATTTGGTTTTTTTTTGAAATACGTTTTAAACCGTTTGTAGTTTTTCAGACGAAAAAAAGTTTTTTTTTTAGTCCACAGGTTTCGGAGATATCGTTAAAGCATCTCAAAAAACGAAGAATTCAGCAATTTGGAAGCACTAAAAGTACTTTTCCTATAACTACAAACGATGAAATTGATTGTAGTGAAATTCATTTTTTTGTAGTTTTTATAGTTACTCCGAAAATATAATACATTGTGCGGAAACCAAGCAGTTTAAGCAAATTTGAGTTTTTTCTTTTTGAATTAAGTTTTAAATCGTTTGTAGTTTTGCATACAAAAAAAATTTTTTTTTTTGGTCCACAGGTTTCGGAGATATCGCTAACGCATCTCAAAAAACGAAGAACACAGCAATTTGGAAGCACTAAAAGTACTTTTCCTATAACTACAAACGATGAAATTGATTGTAGAGAAATTAATTTTTTTGTAGTTTTTATAGTTACTCCGAAAATATAATACATTGTGCGGAAACCAAGAAATTTAAGCAAATTTGAGTTTTTTTTTTGAAATACGTTTTAATTCGTTTGTAGTTTTTCATAGGAAAAAACAGTTTTTTTTGGTTCTCAGGCTTCGGAGATATCGTTAACGCATCTCAAAAAACCAAGAACGCAGCAATTTGGAAGCACTAAAAGTACTTTTCCTATAACTACAAACGATGAAATTGATTGTAGTGAAATTCATTTTTTTGTAGTTTTTATAGTTACTCCGAAAATATAATACATTGTGCGGAAACCAAGCAATTTAAGTAAATTTGTTTTTTTTTTTTTGAAATACGTTTTAAATCGTTTGTAGTTTTTCATACGAAAAAAAGTTTTTTTTTTAGTCCACAGGTTTCGGAGATGTCGTTAACGCATCTCAAAAAACCAAGAACGCAGCAATTTGGAAGCACTAAAAGCACTTTTCCTATAACTACAAAGGATGAAATTGATTGTGGTGAAATTCATTTTTTTGTAGTTTTTATAGTTACTCCGAAAATATAATACATTGCGCGGAAACCAAGCAATTTAAGCAAATTTGGGTTTTTTCTTTTTGAAATACGTTTTAAATCGTTTGTAGTTTTTCATACGAAAAAAAATTTTTTTTTGGTCCACAGGTTTCGGAGATATCGCTAACGCATCTCAAAAAAACCAAGAACGCAGCAATTTGGAAGCACTAAAAGTAATTTTCCTATAACTACAAACGATGAAATTGATTGTAGTGGAATTCATTTTTTTGTAGTTTTTATAGTTACTCCGAAAATATAATACATTGTGCGGAAACCAAGCAATTTAAGCAAATTTGGGTTTTCTCTTTTTGAAATACGTTTTAATTCGTTTGTAGTTTTTCATAGGGAAACAATTTTTTTTTTGGTCCACAGGTTTCGGAGATATCGTTAACGCATCTCAAAAAAACCAAGAACGCAGCAATTTGGAAGCACTAAAAGTACTTTTCCTATAACTACAAACGATGAAATTGATTGTAGTGAAATTCATTTTTTTGTAGTTTTTATAGTTACTCCGAAAATATAATACATTGTGCGGAAACCGAGCAATTTAAGCAAGTTTGGGTTTTCATTTTGAAATACGTTTTAATTAGTTTGTAGTTTTTCATAGGAAAACAATTTTTTTTTTGGTCCACAGGTTTCGGAGATATCGTTAACGCATCTCAAAAAAACCAAGAACGCAGCAATTTGGAAGCACTAAAAGTACTTTTCCTATAACTACAGACGATGAAATTGATTGTAGTGAAATTCATTTTTTTGTAGTTTTATAGTTACTCCGAAAATATAATACATTGTGTGGAAACCAAGCAATTTAAGCAAATTTGGGTTTTTTCTTTTTGAAATACGTTTTAAATCGTTTGTAGTTTGTCATACGAAAAAACATTTTTTTTGCTCCACAGCGCCGCACAGTGGCCAATTTGGCTTCGCTAGCGGCATTTTATTCATATCTTCCAAAGTAAAGAAGTTATCTTCAAAATTTTCTTTTTCTCAATTCAGAAAAAAATCAAACAATTTTTGGAAAAAAAAATTAAATTTTTTTTAATTTTTAATTTTTTTTTAATTTTTAATTTTTTTAAAATTTTTTAATTTGTTTTTAATTCAATAAACATTTTCCACCATATATTCATATATAAAATAAGAAAAAAATTGTCAACTCAAAGAGAAACCATATTATGAAAGAAATATTAATCAGATACTTCAGTATCAGATTCAGAGAAATCATCTTCAAAATGATGCATTATAAGCAAGCTTTTAACTTCCTTATCGAAACTAATATTTCTGGAATAGCAAATTGATGAGCCGTTGGACAATGAAGATATTAACGGATCGGAAGAAACAAAAAAAACCTTAATTATATCTTCCATTGTATTTTCTCTGCAATTTTTTCTGGTATTAATTTCACGGATGTTCCGATAATCTTTATTTCTGGCTTCAAGCGCTTCCTCGGACATCATACCAATTGGAAGCGAAAAATGATTGATTATGTCTGCTCCATGAATTAAAATTCTGTGAACAGACGAGGGCATGTAAAACCAAGGATATAAAGTAACAAAAATGTCGGCAGTTTCCATTGCGTAAAGTCTGAATGCCTCCGTGTTTATATCGTATCCACATGCAAGTGCTCGTAAGACGACGCTGAATCGATATATTAAATTTTCGTTCACCCCAGTTATACGAGCGGCTAAATCTGGTTGTTGAAAGAACCTTCTTGCCGTATTTCCGTTGTTGGTATTTCCAGTAACAGCCATTGGTATGTCGACCAACAAATGCATTTCTTCTCGTAGCTTCTGCTGTATATTTGTTTTATTTTGTCCAACAATATCCTTGTCAGCACCACGAGTTTGCCACTTTTTTATTGGTATTCTATAGGATATGTGCAAAATACATTCAAAAAACCTTATCCAGGCGTGGAGACTGGATAGCCCATATTGAAAGAGGTTCACTTTAATTGGAAAGCTCTTCACCAAATTTAAGTCATTCATATTTTTCGGTGTTGCCTTGCAGATTCCGCATATTTGCGAAGAAGATTCTGAAATGACGCTGAAAGTTTTACCATCAAGCATGGTCATGTGAAATTGGTGATCAATAATCAATGAGTTTACATATGTTGGTACAATATTTAATATTTGGCTCTTAATATTTTCAATTTCCCTGCGACTCAGTTCCGCCGTTTCCTTGTCGCAAAGTATTTTGATTGGTCGACAGTATCGTGTAGAAGAAGGTCGATTGTTTTTCCATAAAACTGTCGGTCCGTTCTGCACTTGCAGTGGTACAATACAAATTGAAAATAAATATTGGTCTCTCATGTTTCCTTCGCAGTCGTTAAATTTTTGCCTATATGTGGAATGGCCGCTGCTGCCATCACAACCCCATTTGTAGACAGCAGTTAAATGGGTGTTATTATTACTTGTAGATGGGATTTCAAAACTTTCAGAGTGTGCTTCCATGATCCTGTTTATTGTATGGGCCACAAGACTTTGTAGTGGCACTTCACCATAATAATCAGTGACTATAATGTCACTAGGATAGCACTTTTTTTGGCGAAGCGTAATTTTTCGTAGCATGGATATATATCGGCGTTTTGGTTTTTTGCTGCTTTCTTATTCAAGTTCCAAGTGTATCTGGTATGTCCAAGATCTACAAATAGCGCAAGCGCTTTATCGTCCGAAAATTTGGATGGAAGGGGCTTTGGTTTGTTTATATTTTGTATTACCTTTCCGCTAAACTCCTCATCGCCATTTACCATTTCTACAACTTTGGAAGCACTGCGCTTTCCAGCTTTATATAAACTGCAGCTTGCAGCTACCAACAATCCTTCACATGACACTTCCTCTGTAAGCCCTGACATCTTATTGACTTGCGTTTTTCTGCAGCACTTGGAAAGCTCTTTTCCCGGCCGTCCAATATTTTCATTTGCTTTTTTTCCCAACAATACCAATGGTGTATCTAGCCATTCTTGGTTAATTTTTTCGCAAAACACCTTAATTCTGCCACAGGCCTTCCACTTTTGGATAAGCCTACTAACAAAATTGCGCAGTTTCTTTCCATTTTTGCACTGCTCCTTCTGAGTATAGGTAATTTTACTCAAAACGGTACCAAAAACATAATTTTCTACGGCGAGAAACTTCTTGGTGGGATCGCTTCTTCATGCCATATTAAAAAAAGGGTGCGTTTTGACACAGGCATTTTGCCTAAAAAGTACAATAAATTGAAGGCTCGCAGGTACTCGCAGTTCATTTTGGACACACAATGGTTTACACATATAGGAAAATTTAAAATTACACTGAATCTAGGTGAATTTTGAAAGTTCTACTCCACGAAAAACAGGTGTACGTTACAATGGGCGAGTTGCTAATACACTTAAACACGATTACGTTTTATAAATAACATAAGTATACACAGATCACAACCACAGTTTTTTTATATAATATATACCTTGGCGTTAGTATATAACAAAACTTTTAATGAAAATAATAAAATTTGCAAGTTTAACACGAATATGAAAACGATGATCAAAAAGGCGGAAATATTTTGCACAACACTTGCAGAAACATGTGCTGACTTTGACAGCTCACAGCTGTTCATCAGCTGTAAGCTGAGCTTTTAAAAATCGATACAAATCTAGTGAATGTATTTGTTATCGATTGCTGAAATTGTGAAAATTTTAATTAAATGCCGCTAGCGAAGCCAAATTGGCCACTGTGCGCCGCTTTCGGTTGCCGATACTACATAATCCATAAGCGCCTTTGTACCATTAGCAAAATTGGGAAATTCGAAGACACCCGGTTGGGTATTCCAAACAATGATTTTTGCACAGCAAATCGGTTCTTTGAATAATTCTCTTGATTTAAATTACAAGCATACTAAAGTTTTTGAATGTGCAAGTAAATATTGTTGCTTATAATTCATATGTTCAAAAATAAAACAAACTTCATTTCAGCATACCCCTTCTAAAAAAAATTATTCTTACGCTCAAGCAAATTTACGTACATACATATGTATGTATGTTCATATGTAAGCTAAGAAATGTATGAACATGGTAATGTATCTGCTATGACGATCGTAGCGTATAAACAAACTTAGATATATATGCAAACACATAAATATATTCTTAAACTAAAGATCAACCAACACCCCCACTTCACCCCACTTCACACCCACCTCATTGATACCAAAATATCCAAGCATAAGCTAACGTATGTATTGTCACGGATATTAGCATCACTAAATTATCCCATCACTAAGGCGATGCTAAGGCCATGCCAAGCAGTATTTACGTTAATAATTAAATCAAGTATACACATATATAAGGCAGCCCAGAGAGATGTCACACACAGATGCATTTACTTATATGCCTATGTGCGCAAACTACAAACATTCACATCAATAATTCAATCTTTATGTATCTACTTAAACGAATAAATAATTGCGTCTACACATATGTACACATTCCGACGAGCAACCAACCCAATAGAATCTCTGTTTAATCTTCTCGAGCGTCTTCGTGATTCCAAGATGACCTCCGCTTGGACCATTATGCAGCTCGCTGAGCACATCAGGAATCCTCTTTCTGGGAACAACTATCAGTTTATTCTTGTATTTACCATCCTCACTCTCCCATACTCGATGAAGGCAACCGGATATCAATTCCAAACTGTTCCACTGTGCCCAATATGACTTCGCAATGGGACTCTCTGCTGACATCTCTTCTCTGTTTGGTCTTTCATTTCGTTCGAGCCCTTGCATAACACGTGACAGATCTGCATCTTCTAGCTGGCACTTTCTTAGCTGTTCCTTGTCCCATTCATCTGTACATGTTATAGTCATTAGCCGGACATCTATAATGTCTTCTTTAGCCTCGGCTTTTGAACAGTGCTTGCATTCCAAACTACATGGTCTTCGTGACATTGCATCGGCATTTCCATGGGTACTACCTTTTCGATGCTCAATGGAAAAGTCATAGCTTTGTAGTCGCTCGATCCACCGTGCCAATTGTCCTTCTGGATTACGGAACTGCAGTAGCCATTTTAAAGCTGCGTGATCTGTCCTGACACGGAATCGCTGGCCGTAGAGGTATTTGTGAAAATGTTTAACGCACTCTACCAATGCCAACAGCTCTCTCCGCGTAACGCAGTAGTTCCTCTCTGGTTTTCCAATCGAACGGCTGTAATATGCAACTACCTTCTCCTGTCCATCGACCAGTTGTGATAAAACGCCTCCTATAGCATATCCACTCGCATCTGTATCTAGAATAAATGTTGCTCCTGGAATCGGATATGCTAACATTGGGGCAGTGCACAAACGCTCCTTCAATGTTTGGAAAGCCACTTCTTGCTCCTTCTTCCATTCAAAAGCTTTATTTTTTCTTGTAAGCTCATGGAGGCTATGGGCTACGCTGGAAAAATTTTGTACAAATCGGCGGTAATATGTGCACAGCCCAAGGAAACTTCTTAATTCATGTAGGTTCTGTGGTCTTGGCCAATCCTTTACAGCCTCTATCTTTTCGTTCGCAGTGCAGATGCCCTCTGTCGTTACCTTGTGACCCAAATAATTTACTTCCTTTTTAAACAGCGCACACTTTTTGGGACTTAACTTCAGACCAGCGCCAGCTATTCTTTGGAAAACTTCCTCCAAGTTCTTAAGATGTTCATCGAAATTCTTGCCCAATACGATGATGTCGTCCAGGTACACCAAGCATGTTTTCCAATGTAGTCCTTTCAATACCTGATCCATGAGTCTCTCGAAAGTAGCTGGTGCATTACATAGTCCAAAAGGCATTACTGTAAATTGCCAAAGACCATCTCCGACGCTGAAGGCTGTTTTCTCTTTGTCTTCCTCATTTACCTCCACTTGCCAGTAGCCGCTTTTCAAGTCCAGTGTGGAAAACCATTTCGTACCAGAGAGCGAGTCCAGAGTGTCGTCAATTCTTGGCAATGGGTAGCTATCCTTTTTCGTAACGTCATTCAACTTCCGGTAGTCCACGCAAAACCTCATTTTTCCATCCTTCTTCTTTACAAGTACTACCGGTGAGCTCCAGAGACTAGCTGATGGTTCGATGACGCCGCTGTCGCTCATTTCTTGTATAATTTGACTCACAACTTGCCGCTTCGCCAGTGGAACACTACGTGGAGCTTGACGGATCGGCCTCGCATCTCCAGTGTCAATTTGATGTTTCACAACGTTGGTGCGGCCTGGTTTAGAACCATCCTGGTCAAATATGTTCGCGTACTTTAGGAGCAGTTGTTTTGCCTTACTCTGATATGCTTCCTCTAGCCCCTGCGTCCATGCCGCGATGTCATTTGAAAGATTAGTATTACTAGCTGAAACGTGTTCCTGGAGCTGTTCACAGTTAATAACTACTTCAGCCTCTTGGCATCTTCCCAAAATAGCTCCTTTAGTTAGTTTGAGTGGTGAATTGAACTCATTGAGTACTCTTACTGGAACACGTCCATCTTGTTTTGTCATAGCCAGGGGTTTTCCTACAAGTATGTTCAGTGCTGATTTGTTTGCTGCTTCGACAACCCACAATTTGTTTGTCCCACAATCTCCATCAACCTTTGCCCAGATGACTGCTTCGGATTTTGGTGGTATTCGCTGACTCTCTTCCACCAGCACTCGTTTACTGCTGTAGCCTCTCTCGTAGCCGAAATTAAGTGGTACATCCATGTTCTTATATCGCATCGTCTTGCTTTGCATGTCGATCTTGATGCCCTGGTCGATTAAGAAGTCCACTCCAATTATGATTTCATCAACAATCTCTGCCACTATAAAATTGTGTACTACCGTGACGTTCCCAATTGCGACTTCACATGATACTTCTCCTAGAACCGTGCTGTCTTCTCCAGTGGCTGTACGCAATCTTGCTCCATGCAATGGTGTTATCTTCTTGTTGACTAAATCCGCTCGAATGATGGAATGAGATGCACCCGTATCTACAGTCAGTAAACGTTCCTTTCCATCCACATGTCCTCCGACAGTAAGATTGTTTGACCTTCTTCCAATTTGTGAGATAGAGATTATGGGGCATTCAATTGCGGGAGCCAGCTGTCGCCCCTTGCGGCTGACTCGCTTTAGTTTAACGATTGAGTGGACTTGGAGATTTGCTCATCTCCTTCAGCTCTGCGTTTACGGCCACCCACAGCTATTGGGACCGGTGCTGCAATGTCGTGCAATATGACCTGGGTTGCCGCACTTGAAACATTTAATAACTTCGGCATTTTTCTGTTGTGATCCCTTCAGTGCTTCCAAAATTGTGTCTACCCATTCTGGCCTTTCTACTTCTACACGATGAGCCTTATATGCTGGTTTACTTAATAGGGAGGCAGTTTCCTGAGTCAATGCATGTGATACCGTTTCAGCAAATGTCAGTTTTGGGTTCGCGTATGTAGCTCGCTTCGTTCCCACATCTCGTATGCCATTTATAAAGCTCTGAATCTTCACTCTTTCCGTGTATTCCACGGGTGCATCCGCATTTGCAAGATGAGCCAATCTTTCAATGTCAGAAGCAAACTCCTGCAAGGTCTCGTTAGCTTTTTGGTAGCGGTTTTGCAATTCTATTTGAAATATCTGTTTCCTGTGTTCGCTTCCGTATCGCCGTTCTACAGCAGCCATCAATGCGTCATAACTGTTCCGTTCGTATTCTGGAATAGTCTGTAAGATTTCGGCAGCTGGTCCTTTCAATGCTACGAAGAGTGCGGCAACTTTATCTTCCACATTCCAGTTGTTCACTGCTGCGGTCTTCTCAAACTGTAGCTTAAAGACCTGGAAAGGAACAGAACCGTCAAAGGATGGTGTTTTTACCTTTGAATTACTCGCTGAAACTGCTGGACGATTTAATTGTAACTGCTCCATACGACCCTTCAAATCATCGACTTCTGCCTGAAATTGAGCGATTTTTGCATCCTGCGCTTCCAGCTTTGATGTTACCCTTGCTTCCTGTGCTTCTAACTGTGAAGACATTTGTGCCACCTGCAATGATAAGCGCTCCTCTTGTTCTTCCATATTTGATGTTATGCGTGTCTCCTGCGATTCCAGTTGGGATGCCATATATGTCTTCTGTTCTTCCAATTGCATTTCCATCTTGGATGTAATCTGTGTCGACATTTCTGACATTCGCGTTTCTTGTGCTTCAATCTTCGATGTTATTCGTGTCTCTTGGGATTCCATCTGTGATGACATATACGTTTTCTGTTCTTCGAGTTGAGATGCCAGTTGAGATGTTACATCTGCCTTTTGCGATTCCAGTTGAGAAGCCACTGTCGATGTTTGAGCAGATATTGCAGCCAAAATCATGTTCAAATCTGTGCTGGTAACCGTCTGCGATGTTTCGTTTTTCTCTTCAATTTTTGTTGTCTCCTCCCCATCAAGGTGAAAGACATACTCTTCCACATCAATTCCTTCTGCTTCCATTGCCTCTCGTAGCCGTGCCTGAAGTTCAAGTTTAACGCCGCTTGTATTCAATCCACGGGTCTCCAACTCCTTCTTTAGTTGCTGGATCTTCAATTCACCGAACTTTGCCATGTCCTTGTTGTCCTTTGGAATTTATTCAACAATTCCTCTTCTGACACCAATTGTAACGAATTTTCTGCAAATCCTCTTATTTGCCCCTTTTGCTAGGTTCGTATCGCTAAACTGTTGAATAAATAACTCCAATATTGAATAATGGAAAAATGGCCTTTATTAAAATGCTTCACAATAACACTCAAACTGTGCAACGAATAGCTTAATAACCAAACTGATAGCTCAAATGAAACTCCACTAATCAAAATAATACTGGTATTGCTCGCTAGATATCTTCTTAGTCGTAACTGCTGATCAACTCAAATCAAACTGAATTACTTCTTACTCGCTGGCGCCGCTTTTATAGTTTACGCTGCATACTTCTAGGCTCTTCGATTTCCAGAACTTACTAGTTGTTTCGGCTACAAAATCGCCAGCCACAACTACGTGCACAAATTATTGCTCACTCTTGTGACAATTCAGATAAGGTATATGCATGTGTTTGTAGTTTACAGTCTCCCGCACACACATAAGCGTATAAGTAAATTCATCGGTGTGTGACATCTCATCTCTTGCTGCCTTGTATGTAAATGTTGCTCGTCGGAATGTGTACATATCTGTAGACGCAATTATTTATTCGTTTAAGTAGATACATAAAGATTGAATTATTGATGTGAATGTTTGTAGTTTGCGCACATAGGCATATAAGTAAATGCATCTGTGTGTGACATCTCTCTGGGCTGCCTTATATATGTGTATACTTGATTTAATTATTAACGTAAATACTGCTTGGCATGGCCTTAGCATCGCCTTAGTGATGGGATAATTTAGTGATGCTAATATCCGTGACAGTATGTTTGTACATTCACATGTTCAAAAACAAAACAAACTTCTATTCAACCTACCACTTCCAGCAAAAATTATTCTTACGCACAAGCATATGTACATACATACATATGTATGTTCAAATGTAAATCACAAAATCCTGAAAACTAGCTTCCTCTTTTTCATTCATAATGCTTTTTCTTAAGTTGTCCAAATTGGTGATGGCATTTGATAAAATCGTCAAAAGAAAAATGTTTGTGATTTTATAAATTCCAACTTCGATGCATATTGGGGCTTTCGTTATAACGCGCATAACTACTTCCATAACTCGGCACTTTTCCTATGAAATAATACCAAACTATTTATATGACCTAATCGAAGTAATAATATGGTAGTAAAAAGTGCAAATAAAGACGCGCAGATATTGCCCAATAAATGCCCAGTAACGTATTTGCAATATAATCTAAAAATTTTCATGCATTGTTCATATAAATTTTTGCAAATAATTTTCCAATCTGCCGAATTGCCGAGTTTGGCAATTTTAATTTGCTATTTGAAAAACCTGATCTTATTCTGTCGAACAATTGTTCGCGCAGTCGAACAACCAAGTTTTCAGCAGCTGTGTTGCAGTTAATACATAAAAGTCGAGTTTTACCCGTTCCTGGCCCGAATTCGCACTGTGACGTCATATCGTATATGCTGACTTGTTTTTCACATGTCAGTACAAAGTAAGAATTGTATAATATTTTCATAGATAAAAAGTAATAAATGGGAGGGGCGAAATGAATTAAAGTAATTTTGCCAAGAAAAATAAGAGCAATAAATTCGTTTATTTTAGTATTAATAATAAATTCCCCGTTTAGCTGTGAGTTGATTAAAGCTACAAACGGCAACACTTTTAACCACCGACGACACATAATTTGGCTCGTGCCTATTGTATTTGGTTGGCTAATTGCTACGAGCATTCATATGTATATATATATGTCTGTATACGCGGATTTACATAAATTCTTTGGTTGCTTTAGAACGTAGCAAGCGGCAAGTTTTTTTCTTCTCATCCCAAGACGCTGCCACAGCATCAAAGCGGCCAAAGTGTTTATATATTATATCTGCCTTTACTTTGGAGTATTATTGAATATGTATGTGTGTACATTTCTACTTTGGTTCATATTTTCATACATATATATTCAATGATACAATGCTCAAAAGCTGATCGACAGCCACAGGCTTCTGTGTACATATGCACATACGTATTTAAGGGTGGAATTGATGCTAGTCAAGTGCTCTTTAACTTGGCTTATCAAACTACAAATGATGAAATTAATATTAATTGGCGGCCACCGTGGTGTGATGGTAGCGTGCTCCGCCTACCACATCGTATGCCCTGGGTTCGCACCCCGGGCAAAGCAACATCAAAATTTTAGAAATAAGGTTTTTAAATTAGAAGAAAATTTTTCTAAGCGGGGTCGTCCCTCGGCAGTGTTTGGCAAGCGCTCCGGGTGTATTTCTGCCATGAAAAGCTCTCAGTGAAAACTCATCTGCCTTGCAGATGCTGTTCGGTGTCGGCACAAAACATGTAGGTCCCGTCCGGCCAATTTGTAGGGAAAATCAAGAGGAGCACGACGCAAATTGGAAGAGAAGCTCGGCCTTAGATCTCTTCGGAGGTTATCGCGCCTTACATTTATTTATTTTATTTTTTAAAAGTACTTTTCCTATAACTACTAACTAAATAACTACTTTTCTAAAACAACTAACTACTTTTCTAAAACAACAACATCACGCTGCTGTCAGTTAAGCACACCCACTAAACTTAAGCTGGACAATAACTCTAGCAATGCTGAGAGCATAACATACATTAAATACGTACATACATACATATATATATATTTTTAACTTTTGTTGACACATTTTTTATTGTATACATATGTTTTTTGTTTACACTTGCGGTACATGAAATTGTTTATATTCGCGGGAGTTTTTGATTTATCTTTATTTATATTTTTCGCTCTTTTGTTTTTACTTAAATTATGTTGTCATAAATTCTGTTCAGTCGATCATGCATATCCATATGTGTAAGTCGTATTTTTGCTACGGAAATGTATGTTTAAAAATGTTAATTGTTTTCTTTTCGTAGATTCTTGATGATGACTTCAGATTGAAGTCGAAATATCGAAAAATAAATATATTTTGAATACTACTAAAAAAGAAGTTTTATTCAATAATCTGGCCTAAAGCTCAATCAAAATTATCAAATTATATTAAACAAGGCTATTATATTTAAAACAACAATACACACAAAGTGTATAAAACAATCAAAGTCAAGTATGACACTCACACGAAAAGATCAATTAAACGCTACCAACAAACCACACAACAAATCACTCGACTGGCAGAATCGACAAAATTTTTGGAGAGGTGCAAAAGAAGTGGTTTGGTTCCAAAGTTCATCATAGATGCAACCAAGAACATCACATACACCATCAACAACAATAAAATCCCATGTAAGTTTAAAAAAGTTGTGTCAAGGTACATAGAGAATGGGCAAATAAAACTCCTTAACCTCATTATACGTATAAAGCATGATCTACGAAGACAAAAAGAAAAAGAGAAAAGTAGACTAAAAGCAGAAATAACACTAAACCTCGACTCGCATCACTCAACGGCATTCTTTGAGAGCGAGGATTTCCTAATAAATAATCTTAACAAAAAAGTGAGAAATACACAAGTTATTAAATACGAAAACTTAAGAGAGAAAGAAAAAAAAAATACAACATTAGGGTGGTACCAGAATATTTTTGCAACACAACATCTTTAGACATCCCCAAAGACACACAATGGCTTTTATCTCTAGGTCCAAAACATGTTTTACCATTAGAAAAAGAAAAATTCCCCCTTTTAAAATGTATAGCCGACGGAGAAAATATTATCCAAACCGTGCAAAACAAAGAACGGCAAGAAATCGAAAGAAACAATTTCACGGTATTGATACAAGAACACATGAAAAAGAGTACACACTCATTTCTTGACAAATTCATGTGCGAGACTTTACACTCTACAAAAAAGTTTCTCAAAAACAACAAACAAATTCTGATACTCAATGCGGATAAGGGCAATGTCACTGTAGCGATGGAGAAAAATGATTATACGAGGAAAATGCAAATTATTGTGAACAATATTTCTGATTACATGGTCCTAAAAAGAGATCCCACAACAAAGCTACAGGAAAAAACAATGAATTAGTAATGAAAATGTTTAAAAATGGCCACATAGAAGAAAAAGAAAAGAATTTCCTAATTTCCAAAGTTGCAAATCCTCCTAGGATTTATGGTTTACCAAAAATCCATAAAGATGGCATACCGTTGCGCCAGATTTGCTCATCCATCGGGTCCCCTTCCTATAACTTGTGTAAATATGTAGTCCGTATACTTAAAAATATTACAAAATCTTCGAAATACAATGTCAAAGATTCCACAGAGTCCAAAGAAAAAGTTAAAGACACATACATTTACGATGATGAGAGTTTGGTGTCGTTTGACGTGGTTTCTTTGTTTCCCAGCATTCCCGTGGATGCGGCTATCGACATCATTGCCTCCAGGTGGACTGACATTAAAGAGCACACATGTTTAACAAAAGAATTATTCATGAACATATTAAAATTTTGCGTGAGGGACAATAGATATTTTAAATACAACGACAAAATTTACGAACAACGATCAGGTATGCCAATGGGATCTCCAGCCTCCCCAGTGATAGCTGACATTGTTTTAGGTGAACTGCTAACAAGATTCGAGATGGAATCAAAAAGCAAACCCCGATTGCTAACCAAATACGTTGACGGCTTATTTGCCATCGTCAAAACGAGCGAAATGGAAAACATGCTTAAACTACTTAACACATATTACAAATCCATACGATTTACTATGGAAGTGGAGAAAAACAACAGACTTCCCTACCTTGACACATTAATAATTAAAAATATTAATAAGTTATACATTGATTGGTATAAAAAACAAACAGCTTCGGGTAGACTTATCAATTATAATTCCAAACACGCACCCAACACTATTTTGAACACAGCGAAAAAAGACAAAGAACGCAGCAATTTGGAAGCACTAAAAGTACTTTTCCTATAACTACAAACGATGAAATTGATTGCAGTGAAATTAATTTTTTTGTACTTTTTATAGTTACTCCGAAAATAAAATACATTGTGCGGAAACCAAGCAATTTAAGTAAATTTGGGTTTTTTCTTTTTGAAATACGTTTTAAATGTTTGTAGTTTTTCATACGAAAAAAAATTTTTTTTGGTCCACAGGCTTCGGAGATATCGCTAACGCATCTCAAAAAAACCAAGAACGAAGCCATTTGGAAACACTAAAATTACTTTTCCTATAAATACAAACGATGAAATTGATTGTAGTGAAATACATTTTTTTGTAGTTTTTATAGTTACTCCGAAAATATAATACATTGTGCGGAAACCAAGCAATTTAAGTAAATTTGGTTTTTTTCTTTTTGAAATACGTTTTAAATCGTTTGTAGTTTTTCATACGAAAAAAAAATTTTTTTTTAGTCCACAGGTTTCGGAGATATCGCTAACGCATCTCAAAAAAATCAAGAACGCGGCAATTTGGAAGCACTAAAAGTACTTTTCCTATAACTACAAACGATCAAATTGATTGTAGTGAAATTTATTTTTTTGTAGTTTTTATAGTTACTCCGAAAATATAAAACATTGTGCGGAAACCAAGCAATTTAAGTAAATTTGGTTTTTTTCTTTTTGAAATAGGTTTTAAACCGTTTGTAGTTTTTCAGACGAAAAAAAGTTTTTTTTTTTTGGTCCACAAGTTTCGGAGATATCGCTAACGCATCTCAAAAAACGAAGAACGCAGCAATTTGGAAGCACTAAAAGTACTCTTCCTATAACTACAAACGATGAAATTGATTGTAGTGAAATTAATTTTTTTGTAGTTTTTATAGTTACTCCGAAAATATAATACATTGTGCGGAAACCAAGCAATTTAAGTAAATTTGGTTTTTTTTTTAAATACGTTTTAAACCGTTTGTAGTTTTTCATACGAAAAAAAATTTTTTTTTAGTCCACAGGTTTCGGAGATATCGTTAACGCATCTCAAAAAACCAAGAACGCAGCAATTTGGAAGCACTAAAAGTACTTTTCCTATAATTACAAACGATGACATTGATTGTAGTGAAATTCATTTTTTTGTAGTTTTTATAGTTACTCCGAAAATATAATACATTGTGCGGAAACCAAGCAATTTAAGCAAATTTGAGTTTTTTATTTTTGAAATAAGTTTTAAATTGTTTGTAGTTTTTCATACGAAAAAAAAATTTTTTTAGTCCACAGTTTTCGGAGATATCGCTAACGCATCTCAAAAAAAACCAAGAACGCAGCAATTTGGAAGCACTAAAAGTACTTTTCCTATAACTACAAACGATGAAATTGATTGTAAAGAAATTCATTTTTTTATAGTTTTTATAGTTACTCCGAAAATATAATACATTATGCGGAACCAAGCAATTTAAGCTAATTTGGTTTTTTTTATTTTTGAAATACGTTTTAAATCGTTTGTAGTTTTTCATACGAAAAAAAAATTTTTTTTTTGTCCACAGGTTTGGGAGATATCGTTAACGCATCTCAAAAAAACCAAGAACGCAGCAATTTTGAAGCACTAAAAGTACTTTTCCTATAACTACAAACGATGAAATTGATTGTAAAGAAATTCATTTTTTTATAGTTTTTATAGTTACTCCGAAAATATAATACATTATGCGGAACCAAGCAATTTAAGCTAATTTGGTTTTTTTTATTTTTGAAATACGTTTTAAATCGTTTGTAGTTTTTCATACGAAAAAAAAATTTTTTTTTTGTCCACAGGTTTCGGAGATATCGCTAACGCATCTCAAAAAAACCAAGAACGCAGCAATTTGGAAGCACTAAAAGTACTTTTCCTATAACTACAAACGATGAAATTGATTGAAGTGAAATTCATTTTTTTGTAGTTTTTATAGTTACTCCGAAAATATAATATATTGTGCGGAAACCAAGCAATTTAAGCAAATTTGGTTTTTTTCTTTTTGAAATACGTTTTAAATCGTTTGTAGTTTTTCATTAGAAAAACAATTTTTTTTTAGTCCACAGGTTTCGGAGATATCGCTAACGCATCGCAAAAAAACCAAGAACGCAGCAATTTGGAAGCATTAAAATTACTTTTCCTATAACTACAAACGATGAAATTGATTGTAGTGAAATTCATTTTTTTGTAGTTTTTATAGTTACTCCGAAAATATAATACAATTTGCGGAAACCAAGCAGTTTAAGGAAGTTTGGGTTTTCTTGGGCTTCGGAGATATCGCTAACGCATCTCAAAAAAACCAAGAACGAAGCCATTTGGAAACACTAAAATTACTTTTCCTATAAATACAAACGATGAAATTGATTGTAGTGAAATACATTTTTTTGTAGTTTTTATAGTTACTCCGAAAATATAATACATTGTGCGGAAACCAAGCAATTTAAGTAAATTTGGTTTTTTTCTTTTTGAAATACGTTTTAAATCGTTTGTAGTTTTTCATACGAAAAAAAAATTTTTTTTTAGTCCACAGGTTTCGGAGATATCGCTAACGCATCTCAAAAAAATCAAGAACGCGGCAATTTGGAAGCACTAAAAGTACTTTTCCTATAACTACAAACGATCAAATTGATTGTAGTGAAATTTATTTTTTTGTAGTTTTTATAGTTACTCCGAAAATATAAAACATTGTGCGGAAACCAAGCAATTTAAGTAAATTTGGTTTTTTTCTTTTTGAAATACGTTTTAAACCGTTTGTAGTTTTTCAGACGAAAAAAAGTTTTTTTTTTTTTGGTCCACAAGTTTCGGAGATATCGCTAACGCATCTCAAAAAACGAAGAACGCAGCAATTTGGAAGCACTAAAAGTACTCTTCCTATAACTACAAACGATGAAATTGATTGTAGTGAAATTAATTTTTTTGTAGTTTTTATAGTTACTCCGAAAATATAATACATTGTGCGGAAACCAAGCAATTTAAGTAAATTTGGTTTTTTTTTTTAAATACGTTTTAAACCGTTTGTAGTTTTTCATACGAAAAAAAATTTTTTTTTAGTCCACAGGTTTCGGAGATATCGTTAACGCATCTCAAAAAACCAAGAACGCAGCAATTTGGAAGCACTAAAAGTACTTTTCCTATAATTACAAACGATGACATTGATTGTAGTGAAATTCATTTTTTTGTAGTTTTTATAGTTACTCCGAAAATATAATACATTGTGCGGAAACCAAGCAATTTAAGCAAATTTGAGTTTTTTATTTTTGAAATAAGTTTTAAATTGTTTGTAGTTTTTCATACGAAAAAAAAATTTTTTTAGTCCACAGTTTTCGGAGATATCGCTAACGCATCTCAAAAAAAACCAAGAACGCAGCAATTTGGAAGCACTAAAAGTACTTTTCCTATAACTATAAACGATGAAATTGATTGTAGTGAAATTCATTTTTTTTGTACTTTTTATAGTTACTCCGAAAATATAATACATTGTGCGGAAACCAAGAAATTTAAGCAAATTTGGGTTTTTTCTTTTTGAAATACGTTTTAATTCGTTTGTAGTTTTTCATAGGAAAAAAAATTTTTTTTGGTTCACAGGTTTGGGAGATATCGTTAACGCATCTCAAAAAAACCAAGAACGCAGCAATTTTGAAGCACTAAAAGTACTTTTCCTATAACTACAAACGATGAAATTGATTGTAAAGAAATTCATTTTTTTATAGTTTTTATAGTTACTCCGAAAATATAATACATTATGCGGAACCAAGCAATTTAAGCTAATTTGGTTTTTTTTATTTTTGAAATACATTTTAAATCGTTTGTAGTTTTTCATACGAAAAAAAAATTTTTTTTTTGTCCACAGGTTTCGGAGATATCGCTAACGCATCTCAAAAAAACCAAGAACGCAGCAATTTGGAAGCACTAAAAGTACTTTTCCTATAACTACAAACGATGAAATTGATTGAAGTGAAATTCATTTTTTTGTAGTTTTTATAGTTACTCCGAAAATATAATATATTGTGCGGAAACCAAGCAATTTAAGCAAATTTGGTTTTTTTCTTTTTGAAATACGTTTTAAATCGTTTGTAGTTTTTCATTAGAAAAACAATTTTTTTTTAGTCCACAGGTTTCGGAGATATCGCTAACGCATCGCAAAAAAACCAAGAACGCAGCAATTTGGAAGCATTAAAATTACTTTTCCTATAACTACAAACGATGAAATTGATTGTAGTGAAATTCATTTTTTTGTAGTTTTTATAGTTACTCCGAAAATATAATACAATTTGCGGAAACCAAGCAGTTTAAGGAAGTTTGGGTTTTCTCTTTTTGAAATACGTTTTAATTCGTTTGTAGTTTTTCAAAAGAAAAAAATGTTTTTTTGGTCCACAGGTTTCGGAGATATCGTTAACGCATCTCAAAAAAACCAAGAACGCAGCATTTTGGAAGCACTAAAAGTACTTTTCCTATAACTACAAACGATGAAATTGATTGTAGTGAAATTCATTTTTTTGTAGTTTTTATAGTTACTCCGAAATTATAATACATTGTGCGGAAACCAAGCAATTTAAGCAAGTTTGGGTTTTCTCTTTTTGAAATACGTTTTAATTCGTTTGTAGTTTTTCATAGGAAAAAAAAATTTTTTTTGGTCTACAGGTTTCGGAGATATCGCTAACGCATCTCAAAAAAACCAAGAACACAGCAATTTGGAAGCACTAAAAGTACTTTCCCTATAACTACAAACGATGAAATTGATTGTAGTGAAATTCATTTTTTTGTAGTTTTTATAGTTACTCAGAAAATATAATACATTGTGCGGAAAACACGCAATTTAAGCAAGTTTGGGTTTTCTTTTTTGAAATACGTTTTAATTCGTTTGTAATTTTTCATAGGAAAAAAATTTTTTTTTGGTCCACAGGTTTCGGAGATATCGCTAACGCATCTCAAAAAAACCAAGAACGCAGCAATTTGGAAGCACTAAAAGTACTTTTCCTATAACTACAAACGATGAAATTGATTGTAAAGAAATTTATTTTTTTGTAGTTTTTATAGTTACTCCGAAAATATAATACATTTTGCGGAAACCAAGCAATTTAAGCAAATTTGGGTTTTTTCTTTTTGAAATACGTTTTAAATCGTTTGTAGTTTTTCATACGAAAAAGAAACTTTTTTTAGTCCACAGGTTTCGGAGATATCGTTAACGCATCTCAAAAAAACCAAGAACGCAGCAATTTGGAAGTACTAAAAGTACTTTTCCTATAACTAAAAACGATGAAATTGATTGTAGTGAAATTTATTTTTTTTTAGTTTTTATAGTTACTCCGAAAGTAAAATACATTGTACGGAAACCAAGCAATTTAAGCAAATTTGGGTTTTTTCTTTTTGAGATACGTTTTAAATAGTTTGTAGTTTTTCATACAAAAAAAAAATTTTTTTGCTCCACAGGTTTCGGAGATATCGCTAACGCATCTCAAAAAAACCAAGAACGCAGCAATTCGGAAGCACCAAAAGTACTTTTCCTATAACTACAAACGATGAAATTGATTGTAGTGAAATTCATTTTTTTGTAGTTTTTATAGTTACTCCGAAAATAAAATACATTGTGCGGAAACCAAGCAATTTAAGCAAATTTGGGTTTTTTCTTTTTGAAATACGTTTTAAATCGTTTGTAGTTTTTCATATGAAAAAAAAAATTTTTTTTTGGGCCAAGAACGCAGCAATTTGGAAGCACCAAAAGTACTTTTCCTATAACTACAAACGATGAAATTGATTGTAGTGAAATTCATTTTTTTTAGTTTTTATAGTAACTCCGAAAATATAATACATTGTGCGCAAACCAAGCAATTTAAGCAAATTTGGGTTTTTTCTTTTTGAAATACGTTTTAAATCGTTTGTAGTTTTTCATACGAAAAAACATTTTTTTTTGCTCCACAGTGCCGCTTTCGGTTGCCGATACTACATAATCCATAAGCGCCTTTGTACCATTAGCAAAATTGGGAAATTCGAAGAAACCCGGTTGGGTATTCCAAACTATGATTTTTGCACAGCAAATGGGTTCTTTGAATAATTCTCTCGATTTATATTACAAGCATATGAAAGTTTTTGAATGTGCAAGTAAATATTGTTGCTTACAATTCATATGTTCAAAAATAAAACAAACTTCATTTCAGCATACCCCTTCTAACAAAAATTATTCTTACGCTCAAGCAAATGTACGTACATACATATGTATGTTCATATGTAAGCTAAGAAATGTATGAACATGGTAATGTATTTGCTATGACGATCGCAGCATATAAACAAACTTAGATATATATGCAAACACATACATATATTCTTAAACTAAAGATCAACCAACACCCCCACTTCACACCCTCCACATTGATACCAATATAACCAAGCATAAGCTAACGTATGTATGTTTGTACATTCACATGTTCAAAAACAAAACAAACTTCTATTCAACCAACCACTTCCAACAAAAATTATTCTTACGCACAAGCATATGTACATACATACATATGTACATATGTTCAAATGTAAATCACAAAATCCTGAAAACTAGCTTCCTCTTTTTCATTCATAATGCTTCTTCTCTAGTTGTCCAAATTGGTGATGCAATTTGGCAACATGGCATTTGATAAAATCGTCAAAAGAAAAATGTTTGTGATTTTATAAATTCCAACTTCGATGCATATTGAGGGCTTTCATTATAACGCGCATAACTACTTCCATGACTCGGCACTTTTCCTATGAAATAATACCAAACTATTTATATGACATATTCGAAGTAATAATATGGTAATAAAAAATGCAACTAAAGATGCGCAGATATTGGTCAATAAATGCCCAGTAACGCATTAGCAATATAATCTAAAAATTTTCATGCATTGTTCATATAAATTTTTGCAAATAATTTTCCAATATGCCGAATTGCCGAGTTGACAGAGCTTATGGCGATTTTAATTTGCTATTTGAAAAACCTGATCTTATTCTGTCGAAGAATTGTTCGCGCAGTCGAACAACCAAGTTTTCAGCAGCTGTGTTGCAGTTAATACATAAAAGTCGAGTTTTACCCGTTTCTGGCCCGAATTCGCACTGTGACGTCATATTGTATATGCTGCCTTGTTTATCACATGTCAGTACAAAGTAAGAATTTTACACTATTTTCATAGATAAAAAGTAATAAATGGGAGGGGCGAAATGAATTAAAGTAATTTTGCCAAGAAAAATAACATTATGTCGCAACAGAGCAATAAATTCGTTTATTTTAATATTAATAATAAATTCCCCGTTTAGCTGTGAGTTGATTAAAGCTACAAACCGCAACACTTTTAACCACCGACGACACATAATTTGGCTCGTGCCTATTGTGTTTCGTTGGCTAATTGCTACGAGCATTCATATGTATATATATATGTCTGTATACGCGGATTTACATAAATTCTTTGGTCGCTTTAGAACGTAGCAAGCGGCAAGTTTTTTCTTCTTATCCCAAGACGCTGCCACAGCATCAAAGCGACCAAAGTGTTTATGTGTTATATCTGCCTTTACTTTGGAGTATTATTGAATATGTATGTATGTACATTTCTACTTTGGTTCATATTTTCATACATATATATTCAATGATACAATGCTCAAAAGCTGATCGACAGGCACAGGCTTCTGGGTACATATGCACATACGTATTTAAGGGTGGAATTGATGCTACTCAAGTGCTCTTTGACTTGGCTTATCAAACTACAAACGATGAAATTAATTGTAGTGAAATACATTTTTTTATATTTTTTATAGTTACTCCGAAAATATAATACATTGTGCGGAAACCAAGCAATTTTAGCAAATTTGGGTTTATTCTTTTTGAAATACGTCTTAAATCGTTTGTAGTTTTTCATACGAAAACAAATTTTTTTTGGTCCACAGGTTTCGGAGATATCGCTAACGCATCTCAAAAAAACCAAGAACGCAGCAATTTGGAAGCACTAAAAGTACTTTTCCTATAACTACAAACGATGAAATTGATTGCAGTGAAATTCATTTTTTTGTAGTTTTTATAGTTACTCCGAAAATATAATACATTGTGCAGAAACCAAGCAATTTAAGTAAATTTGGTTTTTTTCTTTTTGAAATACGTTTTAAATCGTTTGTAGTTTTTCATACGAAAAAAAAATTTTTTTGGTCCACAGGTTTCGGAGATATCGCTAACGCATCTCAAAAAAACCAAGAAGGCAGCAATTTGGGAGCACTAAAAGTACTTTTCCTATAACTACAAACGATGAGATTGATTGTAGTGAAATTCATTTTTTTACTTTTTATAGTTACTCCGAAAATATAATACATTGTGCGGAAACCAAGCAATTTAAGCAAATTTGGGTTTTTTCTTTTGTGATTTTATAAATTCCAACTTCGATGCATATTGAGGGCTTTCATTATAACGCGCATAACTACTTCCATAACTCGGCACTTTTCCTATGAAATAATACCAAAATATTTATATGACATATTCGAAGTAATAATATGGTAATAAAAAATGCAACTAAAGATGCGCAGATATTGGTCAATAAATGCCCAGTAACGTATTAGCAATATAATCTAAAAATTTTCATGCATTGTTCATATAAATTTTTGCAAATAATTTTCCAATATGCCGAATTGCCGAGTTGACAGAGCTTATGGCGATTTTAATTTGCTATTTGAAAAACCTGATCTTATTCTGTCGAAGAATTGTTCGCGCAGTCGAACAACCAAGTTTTCAGCAGCTGTGTTGCAGTTAATACACAAAAGTCGAGTTTTACCCGTTTCTGGCCCGAATTCGCACTGTGACGTCATATTGTATATGCTGACTTGTTTATCACATGTCAGTACAAAGTAAGAATTTTACACTATTTTCATAGATAAAAAGTAATAAATGGGAGGGGCGAAATGAATTAAAGTAATTTTGCCAAGAAAAATAACATTATGTCGCAACAGAGCAATAAATTCGTTTATTTTAATATTAATAATAAATTCCCCGTTTAGCTGTGAGTTGATTAAAGCTACAAACCGCAACACTTTTAACCACCGACGACACATAATTTGGCTCGTGCCTATTGTATTTCGTTGGCTAATTGCTACGAGCATTCATATGTATATATATATGTCTGTATACGCGGATTTACATAAATTCTTTGGTCGCTTTAGAACGTAGCAAGCGGCAAGTTTTTTCTTCTTATCCCAAGACGCTGCCACAGCATCAAAGCGACCAAAGTGTTTATGTGTTATATCTGCCTTTACTTTGGAGTATTATTGAATATGTATGTATGTACATTTCTACTTTGGTTCATATTTTCATACATATATATTCAATGATACAATGCTCAAAAGCTTATCGACAGGCACAGGCTTCTGGGTACATATGCACATCCGTATATAAGGGTGGAATTGATGCTACTCAAGTGCTCTTTGACTTGGCTTATCAAACTACAAACGATGAAATTAATTGTAGTGAAATACATTTTTTTATATTTTTTATAGTTACTCCGAAAATATAATACATTGTGCGGAAACCAAGCAATTTTAGCTTATTTGGGTTTATTCTTTTTGAAATACGTCTTAAATCGTTTGTAGTTTTTCATACGAAAACAAAATTTTTTTTGGTCCACAGGTTTCGGAGATATCGCTAACGCATCTCAAAAAAACCAAGAACGCAGCAATTTGGAAGCACTAAAAGTACTTTGCCTATAACTACAAACGATGAAATTGATTGCAGTGAAATTCATTTTTTGTAGTTTTTATAGTCACTCCGAAAATATAATACATTGTGCAGAAACCAAGCAATTTAAGTAAATTTGGTTTTTTTTCTTTTTGAAATACGTTTTAAATCGTTTGTAGTTTTTCATACGAAAAAAAAATTTTTTTGGTCCACAGGTTCCGGAGATATCGCTAACGCATCTCAAAAAAACCAAGAACGCAGCAATTTGGAAGCACTAAAAGTACTTTTCCTATAACTACAAACGATGAAATTGATTGTAGTGAAATTCATTTTTTTGTACTTTTTATAGTTACTCCGAAAATATAATACATTGTGCAGAAACCAAGCAATTTAAGTAAATTTGGTTTTTTTCTTTTTGAAATACGTTTTAAATCGTTTGTAGTTTTTCATACGAAAAAAAAATTTTTTTGGTCCACAGGTTTCGGAGATATCGCTAACGCATCTCAAAAAAACCAAGAACGCACCAATTTGGAAGCACTAAAAGTACTTTTCCTATAACTACAAACGATGAAATTGATTGTAGTGAAATTCATTTTTTTGTACTTTTTATAGTTACTCCGAAAATATAACACATTGTGCAGAAACCAAGCAATTTAAGTAAATTTGGATTTTTTCTTTTTGAAATACGTTTTAAATCGTTTGTAGTTTTTCATACGAAAAAAAAAATTTTTTTGGTCCACAGGTTTCGGAGATATCGCTAACGCATCTCAAAAAAACCAAGAAGGCAGCAATTTGGGAGCACTAAAAGTACTTTTCCTATAACTACAAACGATGAGATTGATTGTAGTGAAATTCATTTTTTTTTTTACTTTTTATAGTTACTCCGAAAATATAATACATTGTGCGGAAACCAAGCAATTTAAGCAAATTTGGGTTTTTTCTTTTTGAAATACGTTTTAAATCGTTTGTAGTTTTTCATACGAAAAAAAAATTTTTTTTGGTCCACAGGCTTCGGATATATCGCTAACGCATCTCAAAAAACCAAGAACGCAGCAATTTGGAAGCACTAAAAGTACTTTTCCTATAACTACAAACGATGAAATTGATTGTAGTGAAATTAATTTTTTTGTAGTTTTTATAGTTACCCCGAAAATATAATACAATGTGCGGAAACCAAACAATTTAAGAAAATTTGGGTTTTTTGTTTTTGAAATACGTTTTAAATCGTTTGTAGTTTTTCATGCGAAAAAAAAATTTTTTTTTGGTCCACAGGTTTCGGAGATATCGCTAACGCATCTCAAAAAACCAAGAACGCAGCAATTTGGAAGCACTAAAAGTACTTTTCCTATAACTATAAACGATGAAATTGATTGTAGTGAAATTAATTTTTTTGTAGTTTTTATAGTTACTCCGAAAATATAATACATTGTGCGGAAACCAAGCAATTTAAGCAAATTTGGGTTTTTTCTTTTTGAAATACGTTTTAAATCGTTTGTAGTTTTTCATAGGAAAAAAATTTTTTTTTTGGTCCACAGGTTTCGGAGATATCGCTAACGCATCTCAAAAAAATCAAGAACGCAGCAATTTGGAAGCACTAAAAGTACTTTTCCTATAACTACAAACGATGAAATTGATTGTAGTGAAATACATTTTTTTGTAGTTTTTATAGTTACTCCGAAAATATAATACATTGTGCGGAAACCAAGCAGTTTAAGTAAATTTTTTTTTCTTTTTGAAATACGTTTTAAATCGTTTGTAGTTTTTCATACGAAAAACAATTTTTTTTAGTCCACAAGTTTCGGAGATATCGCTAACGTATCTCAAAAAAACCAAGAGCGCAGCAATTTGGAAGCACTAAAAGTACTTTTCCTATAACTAAAAACGATGAAATTGATTGTAGTGAAATTAATTTTTTTGTAGTTTTTATAGTTACCCCGAAAATATAATACACTGTGCGGAAACCAAGCAATTTAAGAAAATCGGGGTTTTTTGTTTTTGAAATACGTTTTAAATCGTTTGTAGTTTTTCATGCGAAAAAAAAATTTTTTTTGGTCCACAGGTTTCGGAGATATCGCTAACGCATCTCAAAAAAACCAAGAAGGCAGCAATTTGGGAGCACTAAAAGTACTTTTCCTATAACTACAAACGATGAGATTGATTGTAGTGAAATTCATTTTTTTTACTTTTTATAGTTACTCCGAAAATATAATACATTGTGCGGAAACCAAGCAATTTAAGAAAATTGGGGGTTTTTTGTTTTTGAAATACATTTTAAATCGTTTGTAGTTTTTCATGCGAAAAAAAAAATTTTTTTTGGTTCACAGGTTTCGGAGATATCGCTAACGCATCTCAAAAAACCAAGAACGCAGCAATTTGGAAGCACTAAAAGTACTTTTCCTATAACTACAAACAATGAAATTGATTGTAGTGAAATTAATTTTTTTGTAGTTTTTATAGTTACTCCGAAATTATAATACATTGTGCGGAAACCAAGCAATTTAAGCAAATTTGGGTTTTTTCTTTTTGAAATACGTTTTAAATCGTTTGTAGTTTTTCATACGAAAAAAAATTTTTTTTTGGTCCACAAGTTTCGGAGATATCGCTAACGCATCTCAAAAAAACCAAGAAGGCAGCAATTTGGGAGCACTAAAAGTACTTTTCCTGTAACTACAAACGATGAGATTGATTGTAGTGAAATTAATTTTTTTTTACTTTTTATAGTTACTCCGAAAATATAATACATTGTGTGGAAACCAAGCAATTTAAGCAAATTTGGGTTTTTTCTTTTTGAAATACGTTTTAAATCGTTTGTAGTTTTTCATACGAAAAAAAAATTTTTTTTTGGTCCACAGGTTTCGGAGATATCGCTAACGCATCTCAAAAAACCAACAACGCAGCAATTTGGAAGCACTAAAAGTACTTTTCCTATAACTACAAACGATGAAATTGATTGTAGTGAAATTAATTTTTTTGTAGTTTTTATAGTTACCCCGAAAATATAATACAATGTGCGGAAACCAAGCAATTTAAGAAAATTGGGGTTTTTTGTTTTTGAAATACGTTTTAAATCGTTTGTAGTTTTTCATGCGAAAAAAAAATTTTTTTTGGTCCACATGTTTCGGAGATATCGCTAACGCATCTCAAAAAACCAAGAACGCAGTAATTTGGAAGCACTAAAAGTACTTTTCCTATAACTACAAACGATGAAATTGATTGTAGTGAAATTAATTTTTTTGTAGTTTTTATAGTTACTCCGAAAATATAATACATTGTGCGGAAACCAAGCAATTTAAGCAAATTTGGTTTTTTTCTTTTTGAAATACTTTTTAAATCGTTTGTAGTTTTTCATAGGGAAAAAAGTTTTTTTTTTGTCCACAGGTTTCGGAGATGTCGCTAACGCATCTCAAAAAAATCAAGAACGCAGCAATTTGGAAGCACTAAAAGTACTTTTCCTATAACTACAAACGATGAAATTGATTGTAGTGAAATAAATTTTTTTGTAGTTTTTATAGTTACTCCGAAAATATAATACATTGTGCGGAAACCAAGCAGTTTAACTAAATTTGGTTTTTTTTCTTTTTGAAATAAGTTTTAAATCGTTTGTAGTTTTTATACGAAAAAAAATTTTTTTTAGTCCACAGGTTTCGGAGATATCGTTAACGCATCTCAAAAAAACCAAGAACGCAGCAATTTAGAAGCACTAAAAGTACTTTTCCTATTACTACAAACGATGAAATTGATTGGAGGTAAAATTAATTTTTTTGTAGTTTTTATAGTTACTCCGAAAATATAATACATAGTGCGGAAATCAAGAATTTAAGCAAATTGGGATTTTTTCCTTTTGAAATACGTTTTAAATCGTTTGTAGCTTTTCATGCGAAAAAAAATTTTTTTTTGGTCAACATGTTTCGGAGATATCGCTAACGCATCTCAAAAAAACCAATAACGCAGCAATTTGGAAGCACTAAAAGTACTTTTCCTATAACTACAAACGATGATTTTGATTGTAGTGAAATTCATTTTTTTGTAGTTTTTATAGTTACTCCGAAAATATAATACATTGCGCGGAAACCAAGCAATTTACGCAAATTTGTGTTTCTTCTTTTTGAAATACGTTTTAAATCGTTTGTAGTTTTTCATAGGAAAAAAAAATTTTTTTTTTGGTCCACAGGTTTCGGAGATATCGCTAACGCATCTCAAAAAAACCAAGTACGAAGCAATTTGGAAACACTAAAAATACTTTTCCTATAACTACAAACGATGAAATTGATTGCAGTGAAATTAATTTTTTTGTAGTTATTATAGTTACTCCGAAAATATAATACATTGTGCGGAAACCAAGCAGTTTAAGTAAATTTGGTTTTTTTCTTTTTTAAATACGTTTTAAATCGTTTGTAGTTTTTCATACGAAGAAAAAATTTTTTTAGTCCACAGATTTCGCAGAAATTTGGAAACACTAAAAGTACTTTTCCTATAAGTACAAACGATGAAATTGATTTTAGCGAAATTCATTTTTTTGTACTTCTTATAGTTACTCCGAAAATATAATACATTTTGTGGAAACCAAGCAATTTAAGCAAATTTGGGTTTTTTCTTTTTGAAATACGTTTTAAATCGTTTGTAGTTTTTCATAGGAAAAAAAAACTATAAAATTAAAAAAACTACAAAAAAATTAATTTCTTTCCAATCAATTTCATCGTTTGTAGTTATTGGAAAAGTACTTTTAGTGCTTCCAAATTGCTGCGTTCTTGGTTTTTTTGAGATGCGTTAACGATATCTCCGAAGCCTGTGGACCAAAAAACAAAAATGTTTTCCTATGGAAAACTACAAACGATTTAAAACGTATTACAAAAAGAAAAAACCCAAATTTGCTTAAACTGCTTGGTTTCCGCACAATGTATTATATTTTTGGAGTAACTATAAAAACTAAAAAAAATTAATTTTACTACAATGAATTTCATCATTTGTAGTTATAGGAAAAGTACTTTTAGTGCTTCAAAATTGCTGCGTTCTTGGTTTTTTTGAGATGCGTTAGCGATATCTCCGAAACCTGTGGACCAAAAAAAAAATTTTTTTCTATGAAAAACTACAAACGAATTAAAACGTATTTCTAAAAGAAAAAACCCAAATTTGCTTAAATTGCTTGGTTTCCGCACAATGTATTATATTTTCGGAGTAACTATAAAAAGTACAAAAAAGTTAATTTCACTACAATCAATTTCATCGTTTTTGGTTATAGGAAAAGTACTTTTAGTGCTTCCAAATTGCTGCGTTCTTGGTTTTCTTGAGATCCGTTAGCGATATCTCCGAAACCTGTGGACCAAAAAAAATTTTTTCATTTTTTTGTACTTCTTATAGTTACTCCGAAAATATAATACGTTTTGCGGAAACCAAGCAATTAAAGCAAATTTGGGTTTTTTCTTTTTGAAATACGTTTTCAATCGTTTGTAGTTTTTCATACGAAAAAAAAATTTATTTTTGGTCCACAGGTTTCGGAGATATCGCTAACGCATCTCAAAAAAACCAAGAAGGCAGCAATTTGGTAGCACTAAAAGTACTTTTCCTATAACTACAAACGATGAAATTGATTTTAGTGAAATTAATTTTTTTGTAGTTTTTATAGTTACTGCGAAAATATAATACATTGTGCGGAAACCAAGCAATTTAAGCAAATTTGGGTTTTTTCTTTTTGAAATACGTTTTAAATCGTTTGTAGTCTTTCATACGAAAAAAAAAATTTTTTTTTGGTCCACAAGTTTCGGAGATATCGCTAACGTATCTCAAAAAAACCAAGAGCGCAGCAATTTGGAAGCACTAAAAGTACTTTTCCTATAACTACAAACGATGAAATTGATTGTAGTGAAATTAATTTTTTTGTAGTTTTTATAGTTACTCCGAAAATATAATACATTGTGCGGAAACCAAGCAATTTAAGCAAATTGGGGTTTCTTCTTTTTGAAATACGTTTTAAATCGTTTGTAGTTTTTCATAGGAAAAAAAATTGTTTGCTAACGCATCTCAAAAAACCAAGAACGCAGCAATTTGGAAGCACTAAAAGTACTTTTCCTATAACTACAAACGATGAAATTGATTGTAGTGAAATTCATTTTTTTTAGTTTTTATAGTTACTCCGAAAATATAATACATTGTGCGGAAATCAAGAAATTTAAGCAAATTGCGGTTTTTCTTTTTGAAAGATCGTTTGTAGTTTTTCATGCGAAAAAAAAATTTTTTTTGGTCCACAGGTTTCGGAGATATCGCTAACGCATCTCAAAAAAACCAAGAACGCAGCAATTTGGAAGCACTAAAAGTACTTTTCCTATAACTACAACGATGAAATTGATTGTAGTGAAATTTATTTTTTTGTAGTTTTTATAGTTACACAGGTTACGGAGATATCGCTAACGCATCTCAAAAAAACCAAGAACGCAGCAATTTGGAAGCACTAAAAAAACTTTTCCTATAACTACAAACGATGAAATTGATTGTAGTGAAATTCATTTTTTTGTAGTTTTTATAGTTACTCCGAAAATATAATACATTGTGCGGAAACCAAGCAGTTTAAGTAAATTTGGTTTTTTTTATTTTTGAAATACGTTTTAAATCATTTTTAGTTTTTCATACGAAAAAAAAATTTTTTAAGTCCACAGGTTTCCGAGATATCGTTAACGCATCTCAAAAAAACCAAGAACGCAGCAATATAGAAGCACTAAAAGTACTTTTCCTATAACTACAAACGATGAAATTGATTGTAGTGAAATTCATTTTTTTGTAGTTTTTATAGTTACTCCGAAAATATAATACATTGTGCGGAAATAAAGCAATTTAAGCAAATTGGGGTTTTTTCTTTTTGAAAAACGTTTTAAACCGTTTGTAGTTTTTCATGCGAAAAAAAATTTTTTTTTGGTCCACATGTTTCGGAGATATCACTAACGCATCTCAAAAAACCAAAAACGCAGCAATTTGGAAGCACTAAAAGTACTTTTCCTATAACTAAAAACGATGAAATTGATTGTAGTGAAATTTATTTTTTTTTGTAGTTTTTATAGTTACTCCGAAAATATAATACATTGTGCGGAAACCAAGCAATTTACGCAAATTTGTGTTTTTTTTTTGAAATACGTTTTAAATCGTTTGTAGTTTTTCATAGGAAGAAAAATTTTTTTTTGGTCCACAGGTTTCGGAGATATCGCTAACGCATCTCAAAAAAACCAAGAACGCAGCAATTTGGAAGCACTAAAAATACTTTTCCTATAACTACAAACGATGAAATTGATTGCAGTGAAATTAATTTTTTTGTAGTTTTTATAGTTACTCCGAAAATATAATACATTGTGCGGAAACCAAGCAGTTTAAGTAAATTTGGTTTTTTTCTTTTTGAAATACGTTTTAAATAGTTTGTAGTTTTTCATACGAAAAAAACTTTTTTTTAGTCCACAGATTTCGGAGATATCGTTAACGCATCTCAAAAAAACCAAGAACGCAGCAATATAGAAGCACTAAAAGTACTTTTCCTATAACTACAAACGATGAAATTGATTGTAGTGAAATTCATTTTTTTTGTAGTTTTATAGTTACTCCGAAAATATAATACATTGTGCGGAAATCAAGAAATTTACGCAAATTTGGGTTTTTTATTTTTGAAATACGTTTTAAATCGTTTGTAGTTTTTCATACGAAAAAAAAAAATTTTTTTTTGGTCCACAGGTTTCGGAGATATCGCTAACGCATCTCAAAAAATCAAGAACGCAGCAATTTGGAAGCACTAAAAGGACTTTTCCTATAACTACAAACGATGAAATTGATTGTAGTGCAATTCATTTTTTTGTACTTCTTACAGTTACTCCGAAAATATAATACATTGTGCGGAAACCAAGCAATTTAAGCAAATTTGGGTTTTTTTCTTTTTGAAATACGTTTTAAATCGTTTGTAGTTTCTCATAGGAAAAAAAAACTATAAAACTAGAAAACCTACAAAAAAATTAATTTCTTTACAATCAATTTCATCGTTTGTAGTTATAGGAAAAGTACTTATAGTGCTTCCAATTTGTTGCGTTCTTGGTTTTTTTTGAGATGCGTTAACGATATCTCCGAAGTCTGTGGACCAAAAAAAGAAAAATCTTTTCCTATGAAAAACTACAAACGATTGAAAACGTATTACAAAAAGAAAAAACCCAAATTTGTTTAAACTGCTTGGTTTCCGTACAATGTATTATATTTACGGAGTAACTATAAAAACTAAAAAAATGAGTTTCACTACAATCAATTTCATCGTTTGTAGTTATAGGAAAAGTACTTTTAGTGCTTTCAAATTGCTGCGTTCTATTTCATTTTTTTGTACTTCTTATAGTTACTCCGAAAATATAATACATTTTGCGGGAACCAAGCAATTAAAGCAAATTTGGATTTTTTCTTTTTGAAATACGTTTTAAATCATTTGAGTTTTTCATACGAAAAAAAAATTTTTTTGGTCCACAGGTTTCGGAGATATCGCTAACGCATCTCAAAAAAACCAAGAGCGCAGCAATTTGGAAGCACTAAAAGTACTTTTCCTATAACTACAAACGATGAAATTGATTGTAGTGAAATTAATTTTTTTGTAGTTTTTATAGTTACTCCGAAAATATAATACATTTTGCGGAAACCAAGCAATTAAAGCAAATTTGGGTTTTTTCTTTTTGAAATACGTTTTAAATCGTTTGTAGTTTTTCATACAAAAAAAAATTTTTTTGGTCCACAGGTTTCGGAGATATCGCTAACGCATCTCAAAAAAACCAAGAGCGCAGCAATTTGGAAGCACTAAAAGTACTTTTCCTATAACTACAAACGATGTAATTGATTGTAGTGAAATTCATTTTTTTTTTTGTAGTTTTTATAGTTACTCCGAAAATATAATACATTGTGCGGAAACCAAGCAATTTAAGCAAATTGGGGTTTTTTCTTTTTGAAATACGTTTTAAATCGTTTGTAGTTTTTCATAGGAAAAAAAATTTTTTGCTAACGCATCTCAAAAAAACCAAGAACGCAGCAATTTGGAAGCACTAAAAGTACTTTTCCTATAACTACAAACGATGTAATTGATTGTAGTGAAATTCATTTTTTTTGTAGTTTTTATAGTTACTCCGAAAATATAATACATTGTGCGGAAACCAAGCAATTTACGCAAATTTGGATTTTTTCTTTTTGAAATACGTTTTAAATCTTTTGTAGTTTTTCATAGGAAAAAAATTTTTTTTTGGTCCACAGGTTTCGGAGATATCGCTAACGCATCTCAAAAAAACCAAGAACGCAGCAATTTGGAAGCACTAAAAGTACTTTTCCTATAACTACAAACGATGAAATTGATTGTAGTGAAATTCATTTTTTTGTAGTTTTTATAGTTACTCCGAAAATATAATACATTGTGCGGAAACCAAGCAATCTAAGCAAATTTGGGTTTTTTCTTTTTGAAATACCTTTTAAATCGTTTGTAGTTTTTCATAGGAAAAAAAAATTTTTTTGGTTCACAGGTTTCGGAGATATCGCTAACGCATCTCAAAAAACCAAGAACGCAGCAATTTGGAAGCACTAAAAGTACTTTTCCTATAACTACAAACGATGAAATTGATTGTAGGGAAATTAATTTTTTTGTAGTTTTTATAGTTACTCCGAAAATATAATACATTGTGCGGAAACCAAGCAGTATAAGTAAATTTGGTTGTTTCTTTTTGAAATACGTTTTAAATCGTTTGTAGTTTTTCATACGGAAAAAAAAATTTTTTTAGTCCACAGGTTTCGGAGTTATCGTTAACGCATCTCAAAAAAACCAAGAACGCAGCAATTTAGAAGCACTAAATGTACTTTTCCTATAACTACAAACGATGAAATTGATTGTAGTGAAATTCATTTTTTTGTAGTTTTTATAATTACTCCGAAAATATAATACATTGCGCGGAAATAAAGCAATTTAAGCAAATTGGGGTTTTTTCTTTTTGAAAAACGTTTTAAACCGTTTGTAGTTTTTCATGCGAAAAAAAATTTTTTTTTGGTCCACAGGTTTCGGAGATATCGCTAACGCATCTCAAAAAAACCAAGAACGCAGCAATTTGGAAGCACTAAAAGTACTTTTCCCATAACTACAAACGATGAAATTGATTGTAGTGAAATTCATTTTTTTGTAGTTTTTATAGTTACTCCGAAAATATAATACATTATGCGGAAACCAAGCAATTTACGCAAATTTGTGTTTTTTCTTTTTGAAATACGTTTTAAATCGTTTCTAGTTTTTAATAGGAAAAAAAATTTTTTTTTTGATCCACAGGTTTCGGAGATATCGCTAACGCATCTCAAAAAAACCAAGAACGCAGCAATTTGGAAGCACTAAAAGTACTTTTCCTATAACTACAAACGATGAAATTGATTGCAGTGAAATTAATTTTTTTGTAGTTTTTATAGGTACTCCGAAAATATAATACATTGTGCGGAAACCAAGCAGTTTAAGTAAATTTGGTTTTTTTCTTTCTGAAATACGTTTTAAATAGTTTGTAGTTTTTCATAGGAAAAAAAATTTTTCGCTAACGCATCTCATAAAAACCAAGAACGCAGCAATTTGGAAGCACTAAAAGTACTTTTTCTATAACTACAAACGATGAAATTGATTGTAGTGAAATTCATTTTTTTTACTTTTTATAGTTACTCCGAAAATATAATACATTGTGCGGAAACCAAGCAATTTAAGCAAATTTGTGTTTCTTCTTTTTGAAATACGTTTTAAATCGTTTGTAGTTTTTCATAGGAAAAAAAAATTTTTTTTTTGGTCCACAGGTTTCGGAGATATCGCTAACGCATCTCAAAAAAACCAAGTACGAAGCAATTTGGAAACACTAAAAATACTTTTCCTATAACTACAAACGATGAAATTGATTGCAGTGAAATTCATTTTTTTGTAGTTATTATAGTTACTCCGAAAATATAATACATTGTGCGGAAACCAAGCAGTTTAAGTAAATTTGGTTTTTTTCTTTTTTAAATACGTTTTAAATCGTTTGTAGTTTTTCATACGAAGAAAAAATTTTTTTAGTCCCCAGATTTCGCAGAAATTTGGAAACACTAAAAGTACTTTTCCTATAAGTACAAACGATGAAATTGATTTTAGCGAAATTCATTTTTTTGTACTTCTTATAGTTACTCCGAAAATATAATACATTTTGTGGAAACCAAGCAATTTAAGCAAATTTTGGTTTTTTCTTTTTGAAATACGTTTTAAATCGTTTGTAGTTTTTCATAGGAAAAAAAAACTATAAAATTAAAAAAACTACAAAAAAATTAATTTCTTTCCAATCAATTTCATCGTTTGTAGTTATTGGAAAAGTACTTTTAGTGCTTCCAAATTGCTGCGTTCTTGGTTTTTTTGAGATGCGTTAACGATATCTCCGAAGGCTGTGGACCAAAAAACAAAAATGTTTTCCTATGGAAAACTACAAACGATTTAAAACGTATTACAAAAAGAAAAAACCCAAATTTGCTTAAACTGCTTGGTTTCCGCACAATGTATTATATTTTTGGAGTAACTATAAAAACTAAAAAAAATGAATTTTACTACAATGAATTTCATCATTTGTAGTTATAGGAAAAGTACTTTTAGTGCTTCAAAATTGCTGCGTTCTTGGTTTTTTTGAGATGCGTTAGCGATATCTCCGAAACCTGTGGACCAAAAAAAAAATTTTTTTCTATGAAAAACTACAAACGAATTAAAACGTATTTCTAAAAGAAAAATCCCAAATTTGCTTAAATTGCTTGGTTTCCGCACAATGTATTATATTTTCGGAGTAACTATAAAAAGTACAAAAAAGTTAATTTCACTACAATCAATTTCATCGTTTTTGGTTATAGGAAAAGTACTTTTAGTGCTTCCAAATTGCTGCGTTCTTGGTTTTCTTCAGATCCGTTAGCGATATCTCCGAAACCTGTGGACCAAAAAAAATTTTTTCATTTTTTTGTACTTCTTATAGTTACTCCGAAAATATAATACATTTTGCGGAAACCAAGCAATTAAAGCAAATTTGGGTTTTTTCTTTTTGAAATACGTTTTCAATCGTTTGTAGTTTTTCATACGAAAAAAAATTTATTTTTGGTCTACAGGTTTCGGAGATATCGCTAACGCATCTCAAAAAAACCAAGAAGGCAGCAATTTGGTAGCACTAAAAGTACTTTTCCTATAACTACAAACGATGAAATTGATTTTAGTGAAATTAATTTTTTTGTAGTTTTTATAGTTACTGCGAAAATATAATACATTGTGCGGAAACCAAGCAATTTAAGCAAATTTGGGTTTTTTCTTTTTGAAATACGTTTTAAATCGTTTGTAGTCTTTCATACGAAAAAAAAATTTTTTTTTGGTCCACAAGTTTCGGAGATATCGCTAACGTATCTCAAAAAAACCAAGAGCGCAGCAAATTGGAAGCACTAAAAGTACTTTTCCTATAACTACAAACGATGAAATTGATTGTAGTGAAATTAATTTTTTTGTAGTTTTTATAGTTACTCCGAAAATATAATACATTGTGCGGAAACCAAGCAATTTAAGCAAATTGGGGTTTCTTCTTTTTGAAATACGTTTTAAATCGTTTGTAGTTTTTCATAGGAAAAAAAATTGTTTGCTAACGCATCTCAAAAAACCAAGAACGCAGCAATTTGGAAGCACTAAAAGTACTTTTCCTATAACTACAAACGATGAAATTGATTGTAGTGAAATTCATTTTTTTTAGTTTTTATAGTTACTCCGAAAATATAATACATTGTGCGGAAATCAAGAAATTTAAGCAAATTGCGGTTTTTTCTTTTTGAAAGATCGTTTGTAGTTTTTCATGCGAAAAAAAAATTTTTTTTGGTCCACAGGTTTCGGAGATATCGCTAACGCATCTCAAAAAAACCAAGAACGCAGCAATTTGGAAGCACTAAAAGTACTTTTCCTATAACTACAACGATGAAATTTATTGTAGTGAAATTTATTTTTTTGTAGTTTTTATAGTTACACAGGTTACGGAGATATCGCTAACGCATCTCAAAAAAACCAAGAACGCAGCAATTTGGAAGCACTAAAAAAACTTTTCCTATAACTACAAACGATGAAATTGATTGTAGTGAAATTCATTTTTTTGTAGTTTTTATAGTTACTCCGAAAATATAATACATTGTGCGGAAACCAAGCAGTTTAAGTAAATTTGGTTTTTTTCTTTTTGAAATACGTTTTAAATCGTTTGTAGTTTTTCATACGAAAAAAAAATTTTTTAAGTCCACAGGTTTCGGAGATATCGTTAACGCATCTCAAAAAAACCAAGAACGCAGCAATATAGAAGCACTAAAAGTACTTTTCCTATAACTACAAACGATGAAATTGATTGTAGTGAAATTCATTTTTTTGTAGTTTTTATAGTTACTCCGAAAATATAATACATTGTGCGGAAATAAAGCAATTTAAGCAAATTGGGGTTTTTTCTTTTTGAAAAACGTTTTAAACCGTTTGTAGTTTTTCATGCGAAAAAAAATTTTTTTTTGGTCCACATGTTTCGGAGATATCGCTAACGCATCTCAAAAAACCAAAAACGCAGCAATTTGGAAGCACTAAAAGTACTTTTCCTATAACTAAAAACGATGAAATTGATTGTAGTGAAATTAATTTTTTTTTGTAGTTTTTATAGTTACTCCGAAAATATAATACATTGTGCGGAAACCAAGCAATTTACGCAAATTTGTGTTTTTTTTTTTAAATACGTTTTAAATCGTTTGTAGTTTTTCATAGGAAGAAAAATTTTTTTTTGGTCCACAGGTTTCGGAGATATCGCTAACGCATCTCAAAAAAACCAAGAACGCAGCAATTTGGAAGCACTAAAAATACTTTTCCTATAACTACAAACGATGAAATTGATTGCAGTGAAATTAATTTTTTTGTAGTTTTTATAGTTACTCCGAAAATATAATACATTGTGCGGAAACCAAGCAGTTTAAGTAAATTTGGTTTTTTTCTTTTTGAAATACGTTTTAAATAGTTTGTAGTTTTTCATACGAAAAAAACTTTTTTTTTAGTCCACAGATTTCGGAGATATCGTTAACGCATCTCAAAAAAACCAAGAACGCAGTAATTTGGAAGCACTAAAAGTACTTTTCCTATAACTACAAACGATGAAATTGATTGTAGTGAAATTCATTTTTTTTGTAGTTTTTATAGTTACTCCGAAAATATATTACATTGTGCGGAAATCAAGAAATTTACGCAAATTTGGGTTTTTTATTTTTGAAATACGTTTTAAATCGTTTGTAGTTTTTCATACGAAAAAAAAATTTTTTTTTGGTCCACAGGTTTCGGAGATATCGCTAACGCATCTCAAAAAACCAAGAACGCAGCAATTTGGAAGCACTAAAAGGACATTTCCTATAACTACAAACGATGAAATTGATTGTAGTGCAATTCATTTTTTTGTACTTCTTACAATTACTCCGAAAATATAATACATTGTGCGGAAACCAAGCAATTTAAGCAAATTTGGGTTTTTTTCTTTTTGAAATACGTTTTAAATCGTTTGTAGTTTCTCATAGGAAAAAAAAACTATAAAACTAGAAAACCTACAAAAAAATTAATTTCTTTACAATCAATTTCATCGTTTGTAGTTATAGGAAAAGTACTTATAGTGCTTCCAAATTGTTGCGTTCTTGGTTTTTTTTGAGATGCGTTAACGATATCTCCGAAGTCTGTGGACCAAAAAAAGAAAAATCTTTTCCTATGAAAAACTACAAACGATTGAAAACGTATTACAAAAAGAAAAAACCCAAATTTGTTTAAACTGCTTGGTTTCCGTACAATGTATTATATTTTCGGAGTAACTATAAAAACTAAAAAAATGAGTTTCACTACAATCAATTTCATCGTTTGTAGTTATAGGAAAAGTACTTTTAGTGCTTCCAAATTGCTGCGTTCTTTTTCATTTTTTTGTACTTCTTATAGTTACTCCGAAAATATAATACATTTTGCGGGAACCAAGCAATTAAAGCAAATTTGGATTTTTTCTTTTTGAAATACGTTTTAAATCGTTTGTAGTTTTTCATACGAAAAAAATTTTTTTTTGGTCCACAGGTTTCGGAGATATCGCTAACGCATCTCAAAAAAACCAAGAGCGCAGCAATTTGGAAGCACTAAAAGTACTTTTCCTATAACTACAAACGATGAAATTGATTGTAGTGAAATTAATTTTTTTGTAGTTTTTATAGTTACTCCGAAAATATAATACATTTTGCGGAAACCAAGCAATTAAAGCAAATTTGGGTTTTTTCTTTTTGAAATACGTTTTAAATCGTTTGTAGTTTTTCATACAAAAAAAAATTTTTTTGGTCCACAGGTTTCGGAGATATCGCTAACGCATCTCAAAAAAACCAAGAGCGCAGCAATTTGGAAGCACTAAAAGTACTTTTCCTATAACTACAAACGATGTAATTGATTGTAGTGAAATTCATTTTTTTTGTAGTTTTTATAGTTACTCCGAAAATATAATACATTGTGCGGAAACCAAGCAATTTAAGCAAATTGGGGTTTTTTCTTTTTGAAATACGTTTTAAATCGTTTGTAGTTTTTCATAGGAAAAACAATTTTTTGCTAACGCATCTCAAAAAAACCAAGAACGCAGCAATTTGGAAGCACTAAAAGTACATTTCCTATAACTACAAACGATGTAATTGATTGTAGTGAAATTCATTTTTTTTGTAGTTTTTATAGTTACTCCGAAAATATAATACATTGTGCGGAAACCAAGCAATTTACGCAAATTTGGATTTTTTCTTTTTGAAATACGTTTTAAATCTTTTGTAGTTTTTCATAGGAAAAAAATTTTTTTTTGGTCCACAGGTTTCGGAGATATCGCTAACGCATCTCAAAAAAACCAAGAACGCAGCAATTTGGAAGCACTAAAAGTACTTTTCCTATAACTACAAACGATGAAATTGATTGTAGTGAAATTCATTTTTTTGTAGTTTTTATAGTTACTCCGAAAATATAATACATTGTGCGGAAACCAAGCAATCTAAGCAAATTTGGGTTTTTTCTTTTTGAAATACCTTTTAAATCGTTTGTAGTTTTTCATAGGAAAAAAAAATTTTTTTGGTTCACAGGTTTCGGAGATATCGCTAACGCATCTCAAAAAACCAAGAACGCAGCAATTTGGAAGCACTAAAAGTACTTTTCCTATAACTACAAACGATGAAATTGATTGTAGGGAAATTAATTTTTTTGTAGTTTTTATAGTTACTCCGAAAATATAATACATTGTGCGGAAACCAAGCAATTTAAGCAAATTTGGGTTTTTTCTTTTTGAAATACGTTTTAAATCGTTTGTAGTTTTTCATAGGAAAAAAATTTTTTTTTTGGTCCACAGGTTTCGGAGATATCGCTAACGCATCTCAAAAAAATCAAGAACGCAGCAATTTGGAAGCACTAAAAGTACTTTTCCTATAACTACAAACGATGAAATTGATTGTAGTGAAATACATTTTTTTGTAGTTTTTATAGTTACTCCGAAAATATAATACATTGTGCGGAAACCAAGCAGTTTAAGTAAATTTTTTTTTCTTTTTGAAATACGTTTTAAATCGTTTGTAGTTTTTCATACGAAAAACAATTTTTTTTAGTCCACAAGTTTCGGAGATATCGCTAACGTATCTCAAAAAAACCAAGAGCGCAGCAATTTGGAAGCACTAAAAGTACTTTTCCTATAACTAAAAACGATGAAATTGATTGTAGTGAAATTAATTTTTTTGTAGTTTTTATAGTTACCCCGAAAATATAATACACTGTGCGGAAACCAAGCAATTTAAGAAAATCGGGGTTTTTTGTTTTTGAAATACGTTTTAAATCGTTTGTAGTTTTTCATGCGAAAAAAAAATTTTTTTTGGTCCACAGGTTTCGGAGATATCGCTAACGCATCTCAAAAAAACCAAGAAGGCAGCAATTTGGGAGCACTAAAAGTACTTTTCCTATAACTACAAACGATGAGATTGATTGTAGTGAAATTCATTTTTTTTACTTTTTATAGTTACTCCGAAAATATAATACATTGTGCGGAAACCAAGCAATTTAAGAAAATTGGGGGTTTTTTGTTTTTGAAATACATTTTAAATCGTTTGTAGTTTTTCATGCGAAAAAAAAAATTTTTTTTGGTTCACAGGTTTCGGAGATATCGCTAACGCATCTCAAAAAACCAAGAACGCAGCAATTTGGAAGCACTAAAAGTACTTTTCCTATAACTACAAACAATGAAATTGATTGTAGTGAAATTAATTTTTTTGTAGTTTTTATAGTTACTCCGAAATTATAATACATTGTGCGGAAACCAAGCAATTTAAGCAAATTTGGGTTTTTTCTTTTTGAAATACGTTTTAAATCGTTTGTAGTTTTTCATACGAAAAAAAATTTTTTTTTGGTCCACAAGTTTCGGAGATATCGCTAACGCATCTCAAAAAAACCAAGAAGGCAGCAATTTGGGAGCACTAAAAGTACTTTTCCTGTAACTACAAACGATGAGATTGATTGTAGTGAAATTAATTTTTTTTTACTTTTTATAGTTACTCCGAAAATATAATACATTGTGTGGAAACCAAGCAATTTAAGCAAATTTGGGTTTTTTCTTTTTGAAATACGTTTTAAATCGTTTGTAGTTTTTCATACGAAAAAAAAATTTTTTTTTTGGTCCACAGGTTTCGGAGATATCGCTAACGCATCTCAAAAAACCAAGAACGCAGCAATTTGGAAGCACTAAAAGTACTTTTCCTATAACTACAAACGATGAAATTGATTGTAGTGAAATTAATTTTTTTGTAGTTTTTATAGTTACCCCGAAAATATAATACAATGTGCGGAAACCAAGCAATTTAAGAAAATTGGGGTTTTTTGTTTTTGAAATACGTTTTAAATCGTTTGTAGTTTTTCATGCGAAAAAAAAATTTTTTTTGGTCCACATGTTTCGGAGATATCGCTAACGCATCTCAAAAAACCAAGAACGCAGTAATTTGGAAGCACTAAAAGTACTTTTCCTATAACTACAAACGATGAAATTGATTGTAGTGAAATTAATTTTTTTGTAGTTTTTATAGTTACTCCGAAAATATAATACATTGTGCGGAAACCAAGCAATTTAAGCAAATTTGGTTTTTTTCTTTTTGAAATACTTTTTAAATCGTTTGTAGTTTTTCATAGGGAAAAAAGTTTTTTTTTTGTCCACAGGTTTCGGAGATGTCGCTAACGCATCTCAAAAAAATCAAGAACGCAGCAATTTGGAAGCACTAAAAGTACTTTTCCTATAACTACAAACGATGAAATTGATTGTAGTGAAATAAATTTTTTTGTAGTTTTTATAGTTACTCCGAAAATATAATACATTGTGCGGAAACCAAGCAGTTTAACTAAATTTGGTTTTTTTTCTTTTTGAAATAAGTTTTAAATCGTTTGTAGTTTTTATACGAAAAAAAATTTTTTTTAGTCCACAGGTTTCGGAGATATCGTTAACGCATCTCAAAAAAACCAAGAACGCAGCAATTTAGAAGCACTAAAAGTACTTTTCCTATTACTACAAACGATGAAATTGATTGGAGGTAAAATTAATTTTTTTGTAGTTTTTATAGTTACTCCGAAAATATAATACATAGTGCGGAAATCAAGAATTTAAGCAAATTGGGATTTTTTCCTTTTGAAATACGTTTTAAATCGTTTGTAGCTTTTCATGCGAAAAAAAATTTTTTTTTGGTCAACATGTTTCGGAGATATCGCTAACGCATCTCAAAAAAACCAATAACGCAGCAATTTGGAAGCACTAAAAGTACTTTTCCTATAACTACAAACGATGATTTTGATTGTAGTGAAATTCATTTTTTTGTAGTTTTTATAGTTACTCCGAAAATATAATACATTGCGCGGAAACCAAGCAATTTACGCAAATTTGTGTTTCTTCTTTTTGAAATACGTTTTAAATCGTTTGTAGTTTTTCATAGGAAAAAAAATTTTTTTTTTTGGTCCACAGGTTTCGGAGATATCGCTAACGCATCTCAAAAAAACCAAGTACGAAGCAATTTGGAAACACTAAAAATACTTTTCCTATAACTACAAACGATGAAATTGATTGCAGTGAAATTAATTTTTTTGTAGTTATTATAGTTACTCCGAAAATATAATACATTGTGCGGAAACCAAGCAGTTTAAGTAAATTTGGTTTTTTTCTTTTTTAAATACGTTTTAAATCGTTTGTAGTTTTTCATACGAAGAAAAAATTTTTTTAGTCCACAGATTTCGCAGAAATTTGGAAACACTAAAAGTACTTTTCCTATAAGTACAAACGATGAAATTGATTTTAGCGAAATTCATTTTTTTGTACTTCTTATAGTTACTCCGAAAATATAATACATTTTGTGGAAACCAAGCAATTTAAGCAAATTTGGGTTTTTTCTTTTTGAAATACGTTTTAAATCGTTTGTAGTTTTTCATAGGAAAAAAAAACTATAAAATTAAAAAAACTACAAAAAAATTAATTTCTTTCCAATCAATTTCATCGTTTGTAGTTATTGGAAAAGTACTTTTAGTGCTTCCAAATTGCTGCGTTCTTGGTTTTTTTGAGATGCGTTAACGATATCTCCGAAGCCTGTGGACCAAAAAACAAAAATGTTTTCCTATGGAAAACTACAAACGATTTAAAACGTATTACAAAAAGAAAAAACCCAAATTTGCTTAAACTGCTTGGTTTCCGCACAATGTATTATATTTTTGGAGTAACTATAAAAACTAAAAAAAATTAATTTTACTACAATGAATTTCATCATTTGTAGTTATAGGAAAAGTACTTTTAGTGCTTCAAAATTGCTGCGTTCTTGGTTTTTTTGAGATGCGTTAGCGATATCTCCGAAACCTGTGGACCAAAAAAAAAATTTTTTTCTATGAAAAACTACAAACGAATTAAAACGTATTTCTAAAAGAAAAAACCCAAATTTGCTTAAATTGCTTGGTTTCCGCACAATGTATTATATTTTCGGAGTAACTATAAAAAGTACAAAAAAGTTAATTTCACTACAATCAATTTCATCGTTTTTGGTTATAGGAAAAGTACTTTTAGTGCTTCCAAATTGCTGCGTTCTTGGTTTTCTTGAGATCCGTTAGCGATATCTCCGAAACCTGTGGACCAAAAAAAATTTTTTCATTTTTTTGTACTTCTTATAGTTACTCCGAAAATATAATACGTTTTGCGGAAACCAAGCAATTAAAGCAAATTTGGGTTTTTTCTTTTTGAAATACGTTTTCAATCGTTTGTAGTTTTTCATACGAAAAAAAAATTTATTTTTGGTCCACAAGTTTCGGAGATATCGCTAACGCATCTCAAAAAAACCAAGAAGGCAGCAATTTGGTAGCACTAAAAGTACTTTTCCTATAACTACAAACGATGAAATTGATTTTAGTGAAATTAATTTTTTTGTAGTTTTTATAGTTACTGCGAAAATATAATACATTGTGCGGAAACCAAGCAATTTAAGCAAATTTGGGTTTTTTCTTTTTGAAATACGTTTTAAATCGTTTGTAGTCTTTCATACGAAAAAAAAAAATTTTTTTTTGGTCCACAAGTTTCGGAGATATCGCTAACGTATCTCAAAAAAACCAAGAGCGCAGCAATTTGGAAGCACTAAAAGTACTTTTCCTATAACTACAAACGATGAAATTGATTGTAGTGAAATTAATTTTTTTGTAGTTTTTATAGTTACTCCGAAAATATAATACATTGTGCGGAAACCAAGCAATTTAAGCAAATTGGGGTTTCTTCTTTTTGAAATACGTTTTAAATCGTTTGTAGTTTTTCATAGGAAAAAAAATTGTTTGCTAACGCATCTCAAAAAACCAAGAACGCAGCAATTTGGAAGCACTAAAAGTACTTTTCCTATAACTACAAACGATGAAATTGATTGTAGTGAAATTCATTTTTTTTAGTTTTTATAGTTACTCCGAAAATATAATACATTGTGCGGAAATCAAGAAATTTAAGCAAATTGCGGTTTTTCTTTTTGAAAGATCGTTTGTAGTTTTTCATGCGAAAAAAAAATTTTTTTTGGTCCACAGGTTTCGGAGATATCGCTAACGCATCTCAAAAAAACCAAGAACGCAGCAATTTGGAAGCACTAAAAGTACTTTTCCTATAACTACAACGATGAAATTGATTGTAGTGAAATTTATTTTTTTGTAGTTTTTATAGTTACACAGGTTACGGAGATATCGCTAACGCATCTCAAAAAAACCAAGAACGCAGCAATTTGGAAGCACTAAAAAAACTTTTCCTATAACTACAAACGATGAAATTGATTGTAGTGAAATTCATTTTTTTGTAGTTTTTATAGTTACTCCGAAAATATAATACATTGTGCGGAAACCAAGCAGTTTAAGTAAATTTGGTTTTTTTTATTTTTGAAATACGTTTTAAATCATTTTTAGTTTTTCATACGAAAAAAAAATTTTTTAAGTCCACAGGTTTCCGAGATATCGTTAACGCATCTCAAAAAAACCAAGAACGCAGCAATATAGAAGCACTAAAAGTACTTTTCCTATAACTACAAACGATGAAATTGATTGTAGTGAAATTCATTTTTTTGTAGTTTTTATAGTTACTCCGAAAATATAATACATTGTGCGGAAATAAAGCAATTTAAGCAAATTGGGGTTTTTTCTTTTTGAAAAACGTTTTAAACCGTTTGTAGTTTTTCATGCGAAAAAAAATTTTTTTTTGGTCCACATGTTTCGGAGATATCACTAACGCATCTCAAAAAACCAAAAACGCAGCAATTTGGAAGCACTAAAAGTACTTTTCCTATAACTAAAAACGATGAAATTGATTGTAGTGAAATTTATTTTTTTTTGTAGTTTTTATAGTTACTCCGAAAATATAATACATTGTGCGGAAACCAAGCAATTTACGCAAATTTGTGTTTTTTTTTTGAAATACGTTTTAAATCGTTTGTAGTTTTTCATAGGAAGAAAAATTTTTTTTTGGTCCACAGGTTTCGGAGATATCGCTAACGCATCTCAAAAAAACCAAGAACGCAGCAATTTGGAAGCACTAAAAATACTTTTCCTATAACTACAAACGATGAAATTGATTGCAGTGAAATTAATTTTTTTGTAGTTTTTATAGTTACTCCGAAAATATAATACATTGTGCGGAAACCAAGCAGTTTAAGTAAATTTGGTTTTTTTCTTTTTGAAATACGTTTTAAATAGTTTGTAGTTTTTCATACGAAAAAAACTTTTTTTTAGTCCACAGATTTCGGAGATATCGTTAACGCATCTCAAAAAAACCAAGAACGCAGCAATATAGAAGCACTAAAAGTACTTTTCCTATAACTACAAACGATGAAATTGATTGTAGTGAAATTCATTTTTTTTGTAGTTTTATAGTTACTCCGAAAATATAATACATTGTGCGGAAATCAAGAAATTTACGCAAATTTGGGTTTTTTATTTTTGAAATACGTTTTAAATCGTTTGTAGTTTTTCATACGAAAAAAAAAAATTTTTTTTTGGTCCACAGGTTTCGGAGATATCGCTAACGCATCTCAAAAAATCAAGAACGCAGCAATTTGGAAGCACTAAAAGGACTTTTCCTATAACTACAAACGATGAAATTGATTGTAGTGCAATTCATTTTTTTGTACTTCTTACAGTTACTCCGAAAATATAATACATTGTGCGGAAACCAAGCAATTTAAGCAAATTTGGGTTTTTTTCTTTTTGAAATACGTTTTAAATCGTTTGTAGTTTCTCATAGGAAAAAAAAACTATAAAACTAGAAAACCTACAAAAAAATTAATTTCTTTACAATCAATTTCATCGTTTGTAGTTATAGGAAAAGTACTTATAGTGCTTCCAATTTGTTGCGTTCTTGGTTTTTTTTGAGATGCGTTAACGATATCTCCGAAGTCTGTGGACCAAAAAAAGAAAAATCTTTTCCTATGAAAAACTACAAACGATTGAAAACGTATTACAAAAAGAAAAAACCCAAATTTGTTTAAACTGCTTGGTTTCCGTACAATGTATTATATTTACGGAGTAACTATAAAAACTAAAAAAATGAGTTTCACTACAATTAATTTCATCGTTTGTAGTTATAGGAAAAGTACTTTTAGTGCTTTCAAATTGCTGCGTTCTATTTCATTTTTTTGTACTTCTTATAGTTACTCCGAAAATATAATACATTTTGCGGGAACCAAGCAATTAAAGCAAATTTGGATTTTTTCTTTTTGAAATACGTTTTAAATCGTTTGTAGTTTTTCATACGAAAAAAAAATTTTTTTGGTCCACAGGTTTCGGAGATATCGCTAACGCATCTCAAAAAAACCAAGAGCGCAGCAATTTGGAAGCACTAAAAGTACTTTTCCTATAACTACAAACGATGAAATTGATTGTAGTGAAATTAATTTTTTTGTAGTTTTTATAGTTACTCCGAAAATATAATACATTTTGCGGAAACCAAGCAATTAAAGCAAATTTGGGTTTTTTCTTTTTGAAATACGTTTTAAATCGTTTGTAGTTTTTCATACAAAAAAAAATTTTTTTGGTCCACAGGTTTCGGAGATATCGCTAACGCATCTCAAAAAAACCAAGAGCGCAGCAATTTGGAAGCACTAAAAGTACTTTTCCTATAACTACAAACGATGTAATTGATTGTAGTGAAATTCATTTTTTTTTTTTGTAGTTTTTATAGTTACTCCGAAAATATAATACATTGTGCGGAAACCAAGCAATTTAAGCAAATTGGGGTTTTTTCTTTTTGAAATACGTTTTAAATCGTTTGTAGTTTTTCATAGGAAAAAAAATTTTTTGCTAACGCATCTCAAAAAAACCAAGAACGCAGCAATTTGGAAGCACTAAAAGTACTTTTCCTATAACTACAAACGATGTAATTGATTGTAGTGAAATTCATTTTTTTTGTAGTTTTTATAGTTACTCCGAAAATATAATACATTGTGCGGAAACCAAGCAATTTACGCAAATTTGGATTTTTTCTTTTTGAAATACGTTTTAAATCTTTTGTAGTTTTTCATAGGAAAAAAATTTTTTTTTGGTCCACAGGTTTCGGAGATATCGCTAACGCATCTCAAAAAAACCAAGAACGCAGCAATTTGGAAGCACTAAAAGTACTTTTCCTATAACTACAAACGATGAAATTGATTGTAGTGAAATTCATTTTTTTTGTAGTTTTTATAGTTACTCCGAAAATATAATACATTGTGCGGAAACCAAGCAATCTAAGCAAATTTGGGTTTTTTCTTTTTGAAATACCTTTTAAATCGTTTGTAGTTTTTCATAGGAAAAAAAAATTTTTTTGGTTCACAGGTTTCGGAGATATCGCTAACGCATCTCAAAAAACCAAGAACGCAGCAATTTGGAAGCACTAAAAGTACTTTTCCTATAACTACAAACGATGAAATTGATTGTAGGGAAATTAATTTTTTTGTAGTTTTTATAGTTACTCCGAAAATATAATACATTGTGCGGAAACCAAGCAGTATAAGTAAATTTGGTTGTTTCTTTTTGAAATACGTTTTAAATCGTTTGTAGTTTTTCATACGGAAAAAAAAATTTTTTTAGTCCACAGGTTTCGGAGTTATCGTTAACGCATCTCAAAAAAACCAAGAACGCAGCAATTTAGAAGCACTAAATGTACTTTTCCTATAACTACAAACGATGAAATTGATTGTAGTGAAATTCATTTTTTTGTAGTTTTTATAATTACTCCGAAAATATAATACATTGCGCGGAAATAAAGCAATTTAAGCAAATTGGGGTTTTTTCTTTTTGAAAAACGTTTTAAACCGTTTGTAGTTTTTCATGCGAAAAAAAATTTTTTTTTGGTCCACAGGTTTCGGAGATATCGCTAACGCATCTCAAAAAAACCAAGAACGCAGCAATTTGGAAGCACTAAAAGTACTTTTCCCATAACTACAAACGATGAAATTGATTGTAGTGAAATTCATTTTTTTGTAGTTTTTATAGTTACTCCGAAAATATAATACATTATGCGGAAACCAAGCAATTTACGCAAATTTGTGTTTTTTCTTTTTGAAATACGTTTTAAATCGTTTCTAGTTTTTAATAGGAAAAAAAATTTTTTTTTTTGATCCACAGGTTTCGGAGATATCGCTAACGCATCTCAAAAAAACCAAGAACGCAGCAATTTGGAAGCACTAAAAGTACTTTTCCTATAACTACAAACGATGAAATTGATTGCAGTGAAATTAATTTTTTTGTAGTTTTTATAGGTACTCCGAAAATATAATACATTGTGCGGAAACCAAGCAGTTTAAGTAAATTTGGTTTTTTTCTTTCTGAAATACGTTTTAAATAGTTTGTAGTTTTTCATAGGAAAAAAAATTTTTCGCTAACGCATCTCATAAAAACCAAGAACGCAGCAATTTGGAAGCACTAAAAGTACTTTTTCTATAACTACAAACGATGAAATTGATTGTAGTGAAATTCATTTTTTTTACTTTTTATAGTTACTCCGAAAATATAATACATTGTGCGGAAACCAAGCAATTTAAGCAAATTTGTGTTTCTTCTTTTTGAAATACGTTTTAAATCGTTTGTAGTTTTTCATAGGAAAAAAAAATTTTTTTTTTGGTCCACAGGTTTCGGAGATATCGCTAACGCATCTCAAAAAAACCAAGTACGAAGCAATTTGGAAACACTAAAAATACTTTTCCTATAACTACAAACGATGAAATTGATTGCAGTGAAATTCATTTTTTTGTAGTTATTATAGTTACTCCGAAAATATAATACATTGTGCGGAAACCAAGCAGTTTAAGTAAATTTGGTTTTTTTCTTTTTTAAATACGTTTTAAATCGTTTGTAGTTTTTCATACGAAGAAAAAATTTTTTTAGTCCCCAGATTTCGCAGAAATTTGGAAACACTAAAAGTACTTTTCCTATAAGTACAAACGATGAAATTGATTTTAGCGAAATTCATTTTTTTGTACTTCTTATAGTTACTCCGAAAATATAATACATTTTGTGGAAACCAAGCAATTTAAGCAAATTTTGGTTTTTTCTTTTTGAAATACGTTTTAAATCGTTTGTAGTTTTTCATAGGAAAAAAAAACTATAAAATTAAAAAAACTACAAAAAAATTAATTTCTTTCCAATCAATTTCATCGTTTGTAGTTATTGGAAAAGTACTTTTAGTGCTTCCAAATTGCTGCGTTCTTGGTTTTTTTGAGATGCGTTAACGATATCTCCGAAGGCTGTGGACCAAAAAACAAAAATGTTTTCCTATGGAAAACTACAAACGATTTAAAACGTATTACAAAAAGAAAAAACCCAAATTTGCTTAAACTGCTTGGTTTCCGCACAATGTATTATATTTTTGGAGTAACTATAAAAACTAAAAAAAATGAATTTTACTACAATGAATTTCATCATTTGTAGTTATAGGAAAAGTACTTTTAGTGCTTCAAAATTGCTGCGTTCTTGGTTTTTTTGAGATGCGTTAGCGATATCTCCGAAACCTGTGGACCAAAAAAAAAATTTTTTTCTATGAAAAACTACAAACGAATTAAAACGTATTTCTAAAAGAAAAATCCCAAATTTGCTTAAATTGCTTGGTTTCCGCACAATGTATTATATTTTCGGAGTAACTATAAAAAGTACAAAAAAGTTAATTTCACTACAATCAATTTCATCGTTTTTGGTTATAGGAAAAGTACTTTTAGTGCTTCCAAATTGCTGCGTTCTTGGTTTTCTTCAGATCCGTTAGCGATATCTCCGAAACCTGTGGACCAAAAAAAATTTTTTCATTTTTTTGTACTTCTTATAGTTACTCCGAAAATATAATACATTTTGCGGAAACCAAGCAATTAAAGCAAATTTGGGTTTTTTCTTTTTGAAATACGTTTTCAATCGTTTGTAGTTTTTCATACGAAAAAAAATTTATTTTTGGTCTACAGGTTTCGGAGATATCGCTAACGCATCTCAAAAAAACCAAGAAGGCAGCAATTTGGTAGCACTAAAAGTACTTTTCCTATAACTACAAACGATGAAATTGATTTTAGTGAAATTAATTTTTTTGTAGTTTTTATAGTTACTGCGAAAATATAATACATTGTGCGGAAACCAAGCAATTTAAGCAAATTTGGGTTTTTTCTTTTTGAAATACGTTTTAAATCGTTTGTAGTCTTTCATACGAAAAAAAAATTTTTTTTTTGGTCCACAAGTTTCGGAGATATCGCTAACGTATCTCAAAAAAACCAAGAGCGCAGCAAATTGGAAGCACTAAAAGTACTTTTCCTATAACTACAAACGATGAAATTGATTGTAGTGAAATTAATTTTTTTGTAGTTTTTATAGTTACTCCGAAAATATAATACATTGTGCGGAAACCAAGCAATTTAAGCAAATTGGGGTTTCTTCTTTTTGAAATACGTTTTAAATCGTTTGTAGTTTTTCATAGGAAAAAAAATTGTTTGCTAACGCATCTCAAAAAACCAAGAACGCAGCAATTTGGAAGCACTAAAAGTACTTTTCCTATAACTACAAACGATGAAATTGATTGTAGTGAAATTCATTTTTTTTAGTTTTTATAGTTACTCCGAAAATATAATACATTGTGCGGAAATAAGAAATTTAAGCAAATTGCGGTTTTTTCTTTTTGAAAGATCGTTTGTAGTTTTTCATGCGAAAAAAAAATTTTTTTTGGTCCACAGGTTTCGGCGATATCGCTAACGCATCTCAAAAAAACCAAGAACGCAGCAATTTGGAAGCACTAAAAGTACTTTTCCTATAACTACAACGATGAAATTGATTGTAGTGAAATTTATTTTTTTGTAGTTTTTATAGTTACACAGGTTACGGAGATATCCCTAACGCATCTCAAAAAAACCAAGAACGCAGCAATTTGGAAGCACTAAAAAAACTTTTCCTATAACTACAAACGATGAAATTGATTGTAGTGAAATTCATTTTTTTGTAGTTTTTATAGTTACTCCGAAAATATAATACATTGTGCGGAAACCAAGCAGTTTAAGTAAATTTGGTTTTTTTCTTTTTGAAATACGTTTTAAATCGTTTGTAGTTTTTCATACGAAAAAAAAATTTTTTAAGTCCACAGGTTTCGGAGATATCGTTAACGCATCTCAAAAAAACCAAGAACGCAGCAATATAGAAGCACTAAAAGTACTTTTCCTATAACTAAAAACGATGAAATTGATTGTAGTGAAATTTATTTTTTTTGTAGTTTTTATAGTTACTCCGAAAATATAATACATTGTGCGGAAACCAAGCAATTTACGCAAATTTGTGTTTTTTTTTTTAAATACGTTTTAAATCGTTTGTAGTTTTTCATAGGAAGAAAAATTTTTTTTTGGTCCACAGGTTTCGGAGATATCGCTAACGCATCTCAAAAAAACCAAGAACGCAGCAATTTGGAAGCACTAAAAATACTTTTCCTATAACTACAAACGATGAAATTGATTGCAGTGAAATTAATTTTTTTGTAGTTTTTATAGTTACTCCGAAAATATAATACATTGTGCGGAAACCAAGCAGTTTAAGTAAATTTGGTTTTTTTCTTTTTGAAATACGTTTTAAATAGTTTGTAGTTTTTCATACGAAAAAAACTTTTTTTTTAGTCCACAGATTTCGGAGATATCGTTAACGCATCTCAAAAAAACCAAGAACGCAGTAATTTGGAAGCACTAAAAGTACTTTTCCTATAACTACAAACGATGAAATTGATTGTAGTGAAATTCATTTTTTTTGTAGTTTTTATAGTTACTCCGAAAATATAATACATTGTGCGGAAATCAAGAAATTTACGCAAATTTGGGTTTTTTATTTTTGAAATACGTTTTAAATCGTTTGTAGTTTTTCATACGAAAAAAAAATTTTTTTTTGGTCCACAGGTTTCGGAGATATCGCTAACGCATCTCAAAAAACCAAGAACGCAGCAATTTGGAAGCACTAAAAGGACTTTTCCTATAACTACAAACGATGAAATTGATTGTAGTGCAATTCATTTTTTTGTACTTCTTACAGTTACTCCGAAAATATAATACATTGTGCGGAAACCAAGCAATTTAAGCAAATTTGGGTTTTTTTCTTTTTGAAATACGTTTTAAATCGTTTGTAGTTTCTCATAGGAAAAAAAAACTATAAAACTAGAAAACCTACAAAAAAATTAATTTCTTTACAATCAATTTCATCGTTTGTAGTTATAGGAAAAGTACTTATAGTGCTTCCAAATTGTTGCGTTCTTGGTTTTTTTTGAGATGCGTTAACGATATCTCCGAAGTCTGTGGACCAAAAAAAGAAAAATCTTTTCCTATGAAAAACTACAAACGATTGAAAACGTATTACAAAAAGAAAAAACCCAAATTTGTTTAAACTGCTTGGTTTCCGTACAATGTATTATATTTTCGGAGTAACTATAAAAACTAAAAAAATGAGTTTCACTACAATCAATTTCATCGTTTGTAGTTATAGGAAAAGTACTTTTAGTGCTTCCAAATTGCTGCGTTCTTTTTAATTTTTTTGTACTTCTTATAGTTACTCCGAAAATATAATACATTTTGCGGGAACCAAGCAATTAAAGCAAATTTGGATTTTTTCTTTTTGAAATACGTTTTAAATCGTTTGTAGTTTTTCATACGAAAAAAATTTTTTTTTGGTCCACAGGTTTCGGAGATATCGCTAACGCATCTCAAAAAAACCAAGAGCGCAGCAATTTGGAAGCACTAAAGGTACTTTTCCTATAACTACAAACGATGGAATTGATTGTAGTGAAATTCATTTTTTTGTAGTTTTTATAGTTACTCCGAAAATATAATACATTGTGCGGAAACCAAGCAATTTAAGCAAATTTGGGGGTTTTCTTTTTGAAATACGTTTTAAATCGTTTGTAGTTTTTCATACGAAAAAAATTTTTTTTTGGTCCACAGGTTTCGGAGATATCGCTAACGCATCTCAAAAAAACCAAGAGCGCAGCAATTTGGAAGCACTAAAGGTACTTTTCCTATAACTACAAACGATGGAATTGATTGTAGTGAAATTCATTTTTTTGTAGTTTTTATAGTTACTCCGAAAATATAATACATTGTGCGGAAACCAAGCAATTTAAGCAAATTTGGGGGTTTTCTTTTTGAAATACGTTTTAAATCGTTTGTAGTTTTTCATACGAAAAAAAAATTTTTTTTTGGTCCACAGGTTTCGGAGATATCGTTAACGCATCTCAAAAAAACCAAGAACGCAGTAATTTGGAAGCACTAAAAGTACTTTTCCTATAACTACAAACGATGAAATTGATTGTAGGGAAATTAATTTTTTTGTAGTTTTTATAGTTACTCCGAAAATATAATACATTGTGCGGAAACCAAGCAGTATAAGTAAATTTGGTTGTTTCTTTTTGAAATACGTTTTAAATCGTTTGTAGTTTTTCATACGAAAAAAAAAAATTTTTTAGTCCACAGGTTTCGGAGTTATCGTTAACGCATCTCAAAAAACCAAGAACGCAGCAATTTAGAAGCACTAAATGTACTTTTCCTATAACTGCAAACGATGAAATTGATTGTAGTGAAATTCATTTTTTTGTAGTTTTTATAATTACTCCGAAAATATAATACATTGCGCGGAAATAAAGCAATTTAAGCAAATTGGGGTTTTTTCTTTTTGAAAAACGTTTTAAACCGTTTGTAGTTTTTCATGCGAAAAAAAATTTTTTTTTGGTCCACAGGTTTCGGAGATATCGCTAACGCATCTCAAAAAACCAAGAACGCAGCAATTTGGAAGCACTAAAAGTACTTTTCCTATAACTACAAACGATGAAATTGATTGTAGTGAAATTCATTTTTTTGTAGTTTTTATAGTTACTCCGAAAATATAATACATTATGCGGAAACCAAGCAATTTACGCAAATTTGTGTCTTTTCTTTTTGAAATACGTTTTAAATCGTTTGTAGTTTTTAATAGGAAAAAAAAAATTTTTTTTTTGATCCACAGGTTTCGGAGATATCGCTAACGCATCTCAAAAAAACCAAGAACGCAGCAATTTGGAAGCACTAAAAGTACTTTTCCTATAACTACAAACGATGAAATTGATTGCAGTGAAATTAATTTTTTTGTAGTTTTTATAGTTACTCCGAAAATATAATACATTGTGCGGAAACCAAGCAGTTTAAGTAAATTTGGTTTTTTTCTTTCTGAAATACGTTTTAAATAGTTTGTAGTTTTTCATAGGAAAAAAATTTTTCGCTAACGCATCTCATAAAAACCAAGAACGCAGCAATTTGGAAGCACTAAAAGTACTTTTTCTATAACTACAAACGATGAAATTGATTGTAGTGAAATTCATTTTTTTTACTTTTTATAGTTACTCCGAAAATATAATACATTGTGCGGAAACCAAGCAATTTAAGCAAATTTGGGTTTTTTCTGTTTGAAATACGTTTTAGATCGTTTGTAGTTTTTCATACGAAAAAAAAAAATTTTTTTTTGGTCCACAGGTTTCGGAGATATCGCTAACGCATCTCAAAAAAGCTAAGAACGCAGCAATTTGGAAGCACTAAAAGTACTTTTCCTATAACTACAAACGATGAAATTGATTGTATTGAAATTAATTTTTTTGTAGTTCTTATAGTTACTCCGAAAATATAATACATTGTGCGGAAACCAAGCAATTTAAGCAAATTTGGCTTTTTTCTTTTTGAAATACGTTTTAATTCGTTTGTAGTTTTTCACACGAAAAAAAATTTTTTTTTGGTCCACAAGTTTCGGAGATATCGGTAACGCATCTCAAAAAAACCAAGAGCGCAGCAATTTGGAAGCACTAAAAGGACTTTTCCTATAACTACAAATGATGGAATTTATTGTAGTGAAATTCATTTTTTTGTAGTTTTTATAGTTACCCGGAAAATATAATACATTGTGCGAAAACCAAGCAATTTAAGAAAATTGGGGTTTTTTCTTTTTGAAATACGTTTTAAATCGCTTGTAGTTTTTCATGCGAAAAAAAAATTTTTTTTTTGGTCCACAGGTTTTGGAGATATCGCTAACGCATCTCAAAAAACCAAGAACGCAGCAATTTGGAAGCACTAAAAATACTTTTCCTATAACTACAAACGATGAAATTGATTGCAGTGAAATTAATTTTTTTGTAGTTTTTATAGTTACTCCGAAAATATAATACATTGTGCGGAAACCAAGCAGTTTAAGTAAATTTGGTTTTTTTCTTTTTGAAATACGTTTTAAATAGTTTGTAGTTTTTCATACGAAAAAAACTTTTTTTTTAGTCCACAGATTTCGGAGATATCGTTAACGCATCTCAAAAAAACCAAGAACGCAGTAATTTGGAAGCACTAAAAGTACTTTTCCTATAACTACAAACGATGAAATTGATTGTAGTGAAATTCATTTTTTTTGTAGTTTTTATAGTTACTCCGAAAATATAATACATTGTGCGGAAATCAAGAAATTTACGCAAATTTGGGTTTTTTATTTTTGAAATACGTTTTAAATCGTTTGTAGTTTTTCATACGAAAAAAAAATTTTTTTTTGGTCCACAGGTTTCGGAGATATCGCTAACGCATCTCAAAAAACCAAGAACGCAGCAATTTGGAAGCACTAAAAGGACTTTTCCTATAACTACAAACGATGAAATTGATTGTAGTGCAATTCATTTTTTTGTACTTCTTACAGTTACTCCGAAAATATAATACATTGTGCGGAAACCAAGCAATTTAAGCAAATTTGGGTTTTTTTCTTTTTGAAATACGTTTTAAATCGTTTGTAGTTTCTCATAGGAAAAAAAAACTATAAAACTAGAAAACCTACAAAAAAATTAATTTCTTTACAATCAATTTCATCGTTTGTAGTTATAGGAAAAGTACTTATAGTGCTTCCAAATTGTTGCGTTCTTGGTTTTTTTTGAGATGCGTTAACGATATCTCCGAAGTCTGTGGACCAAAAAAAGAAAAATCTTTTCCTATGAAAAACTACAAACGATTGAAAACGTATTACAAAAAGAAAAAACCCAAATTTGTTTAAACTGCTTGGTTTCCGTACAATGTATTATATTTTCGGAGTAACTATAAAAACTAAAAAAATGAGTTTCACTACAATCAATTTCATCGTTTGTAGTTATAGGAAAAGTACTTTTAGTGCTTCCAAATTGCTGCGTTCTTTTTCATTTTTTTGTACTTCTTATAGTTACTCCGAAAATATAATACATTTTGCGGGAACCAAGCAATTAAAGCAAATTTGGATTTTTTCTTTTTGAAATACGTTTTAAATCGTTTGTAGTTTTTCATACGAAAAAAATTTTTTTTTGGTCCACAGGTTTCGGAGATATCGCTAACGCATCTCAAAAAAACCAAGAGCGCAGCAATTTGGAAGCACTAAAGGTACTTTTCCTATAACTACAAACGATGGAATTGATTGTAGTGAAATTCATTTTTTTGTAGTTTTTATAGTTACTCCGAAAATATAATACATTGTGCGGAAACCAAGCAATTTAAGCAAATTTGGGGGTTTTCTTTTTGAAATACGTTTTAAATCGTTTGTAGTTTTTCATACGAAAAAAATTTTTTTTTGGTCCACAGGTTTCGGAGATATCGCTAACGCATCTCAAAAAAACCAAGAGCGCAGCAATTTGGAAGCACTAAAGGTACTTTTCCTATAACTACAAACGATGGAATTGATTGTAGTGAAATTCATTTTTTTGTAGTTTTTATAGTTACTCCGAAAATATAATACATTGTGCGGAAACCAAGCAATTTAAGCAAATTTGGGGGTTTTCTTTTTGAAATACGTTTTAAATCGTTTGTAGTTTTTCATACGAAAAAAAAATTTTTTTTTGGTCCACAGGTTTCGGAGATATCGTTAACGCATCTCAAAAAAACCAAGAACGCAGTAATTTGGAAGCACTAAAAGTACTTTTCCTATAACTACAAACGATGAAATTGATTGTAGGGAAATTAATTTTTTTGTAGTTTTTATAGTTACTCCGAAAATATAATACATTGTGCGGAAACCAAGCAGTATAAGTAAATTTGGTTGTTTCTTTTTGAAATACGTTTTAAATCGTTTGTAGTTTTTCATACGAAAAAAAAAAATTTTTTAGTCCACAGGTTTCGGAGTTATCGTTAACGCATCTCAAAAAACCAAGAACGCAGCAATTTAGAAGCACTAAATGTACTTTTCCTATAACTGCAAACGATGAAATTGATTGTAGTGAAATTCATTTTTTTGTAGTTTTTATAATTACTCCGAAAATATAATACATTGCGCGGAAATAAAGCAATTTAAGCAAATTGGGGTTTTTTCTTTTTGAAAAACGTTTTAAACCGTTTGTAGTTTTTCATGCGAAAAAAAATTTTTTTTTGGTCCACAGGTTTCGGAGATATCGCTAACGCATCTCAAAAAACCAAGAACGCAGCAATTTGGAAGCACTAAAAGTACTTTTCCTATAACTACAAACGATGAAATTGATTGTAGTGAAATTCATTTTTTTGTAGTTTTTATAGTTACTCCGAAAATATAATACATTATGCGGAAACCAAGCAATTTACGCAAATTTGTGTCTTTTCTTTTTGAAATACGTTTTAAATCGTTTGTAGTTTTTAATAGGAAAAAAAAAATTTTTTTTTTGATCCACAGGTTTCGGAGATATCGCTAACGCATCTCAAAAAAACCAAGAACGCAGCAATTTGGAAGCACTAAAAGTACTTTTCCTATAACTACAAACGATGAAATTGATTGCAGTGAAATTAATTTTTTTGTAGTTTTTATAGTTACTCCGAAAATATAATACATTGTGCGGAAACCAAGCAGTTTAAGTAAATTTGGTTTTTTTCTTTCTGAAATACGTTTTAAATAGTTTGTAGTTTTTCATAGGAAAAAAATTTTTCGCTAACGCATCTCATAAAAACCAAGAACGCAGCAATTTGGAAGCACTAAAAGTACTTTTTCTATAACTACAAACGATGAAATTGATTGTAGTGAAATTCATTTTTTTTACTTTTTATAGTTACTCCGAAAATATAATACATTGTGCGGAAACCAAGCAATTTAAGCAAATTTGGGTTTTTTCTGTTTGAAATACGTTTTAGATCGTTTGTAGTTTTTCATACGAAAAAAAAAAATTTTTTTTTGGTCCACAGGTTTCGGAGATATCGCTAACGCATCTCAAAAAAGCTAAGAACGCAGCAATTTGGAAGCACTAAAAGTACTTTTCCTATAACTACAAACGATGAAATTGATTGTATTGAAATTAATTTTTTTGTAGTTCTTATAGTTACTCCGAAAATATAATACATTGTGCGGAAACCAAGCAATTTAAGCAAATTTGGCTTTTTTCTTTTTGAAATACGTTTTAATTCGTTTGTAGTTTTTCACACGAAAAAAAATTTTTTTTTGGTCCACAAGTTTCGGAGATATCGGTAACGCATCTCAAAAAAACCAAGAGCGCAGCAATTTGGAAGCACTAAAAGGACTTTTCCTATAACTACAAATGATGGAATTTATTGTAGTGAAATTCATTTTTTTGTAGTTTTTATAGTTACCCGGAAAATATAATACATTGTGCGAAAACCAAGCAATTTAAGAAAATTGGGGTTTTTTCTTTTTGAAATACGTTTTAAATCGCTTGTAGTTTTTCATGCGAAAAAAAAATTTTTTTTTTGGTCCACAGGTTTTGGAGATATCGCTAACGCATCTCAAAAAACCAAGAACGCAGCAATTTGGAAGCACTAAAAGTACTTTTCCTATAACTAAAAACGATGAAATTGATTGTAGTGAAATTAATTTTTTTGTAGTTTTTATAGTTACTCCGAAAATATAATACATTGTGCGGAAACAAAGCAATTTAAGCAAATTTGGGTTTTTTATTTTTGAAATACGTTTTAAATCGTTTGTAGTTTTTCCTACGAAAAAAAATTTTTTTTTGGTCCACAGGTTTCGGAGATATCGTTAACGCATCTCAAAAAAACCAAGAACGCAGCAATTTAGAAGCACTAAAAATACTTTTCCTATAACTATAAACGATGAAATTGATTGTAGTGAAATTCATTTTTTTTAGTTTTTATAGTTACTCCGAAAATATAATACATTGTGCGGAAATCAAGCAATTTAAGCAAATTGGGGTTTTTTATTTTTGAAATAAGTTTTAAATCGTTTGTAGTTTTTCATGCGAAAAAAATTTTTTTTTGGTCCACAGGTTTCGGAGATATCGGTAACGCATCTCAAAAAAACCAAGAACGCAGCAATTTGGAAGCACTAAAAGTACTTTTCCTATAACTACAAACGATGAAATTGATTGTAGTGAAATTCATTTTTTTGTAGTTTTTATAGTTACTCCGAAAATATAATACATTGTGCGAAAACCAAGCAATTTACGCAAATTTGGGTTTTTTCTTTTTGAAATACGTTTTAAATCGTTTGTAGTTTTTTATAGGAAAACAATTTTTTTTTTGGTCCACTGGTTTCGGAGATATCGCTAACGCATCTCAAAAAAACCAAGAACGCAGCAATTTGGAAACACTAAAAGTAATTTTCCTATAACTAAAAACGATGAAATTGATTGTAGTGAAATTAATTTTTTTGTAGTTTTTATAGTTACTCCGAAAATATAATACATTGTGCGAAAACCCAGCAATTTACGCAAATTTGGGTTTTTTCTTTTTGAAATACGCTTTAAATCGTTTGTAGTTTTTCATAGGAAAAAAAAAACTATAAAACTATAAAAACTACAAAAAAATGAATTTCACTGCAATCAATTTCATCGTTTGTAGTTATAGGAAATGTACTTTTAGTGCTTCCAAATTGCTGCGTTCTTGGTTTTTTTGAGATGCGTTAGCGATATCTCCGAAACCTGTGGACCAAAAATAAATTTTTTTTTCGTATGAAAAACTACAAACGATTTAAAACGTATTTCAAAAAGAAAAAACCCAAATTTGCTTAAAGTGCTTGGTTTCCGCACAATGTATTTTATTTTCGGAGTAACTATAAAAACTACAAAAAAATGAATTTCTTTACAATGAATTTCATCGTTTGTAGTTATAGGAAAAGTACTTTTAGTGCTTCCAAATTGTTGCGTTCTTGGTTTTTTTGAGATGCGTTAACGATATCTCCGAAACCTGTGGACCAAAAAAAAAATTTTTTTTCCTATGAAAAACCACAAACGAATTAAAACGTATTTCAAAAAGAAAAAACCCAAATTTGCTTAAATTGCATGGTTTCCGCACAATGTATTCTATATTCGGAGTAACTATAAAAAGTACAAAAAAATAAATTTCACTACAATCAATTTCATCGTTTGTGGTTATAGGAAAAGTACTTTTAGTGCTTCCAAATTGCTGCGTTCTTGGGTTTTTTGAGATGCGTTAGCGATATCTCCGAAACCTGTGGACCAAAAATAAATTTTTTTTTCGTATGAAAAACTACAAACGATTTAAAACGTATTTCAAAAAGAAAAAACCCAAATTTGCTTAAATTGCTTGGTTTCCGCAAAATGTATTATATTTTCGGAGTAACTATAAAAACTACAAAAAAATGAATTTCTTTACAATCAATTTCATCGTTTGTAGTTATAGGAAAAGTACTTTTAGTGCTTCCAAATTTCTGCGTTCTTGGTTTTTTTGAGATGCGTTAACGATATCTCCGAAACCTGTGGACCAAAAAAAATGTTTTCATTTTATTGTACTTCTTATAGTTACTCCGGAAATACAATACATTGTGCGGAAACCAAGCAATTAAAGCAAGTTGGGTTTTTTCTTTTTGAAATACGTTTTAAATTGTTTGTAGGTTTTCATACGAAAAAACAATTTTTTTTTGGTCCACAGGTTTCGGAGATATCGCAAACGCATCTCAAAAAAACCAAGAACGCAGCAATTTGGAAGCACTAAAGGTACTTTTCCTATAACTACAAACGATGAAATTGATTTTAGTGAAATTAATTTTTTTGTAGTTTTTATAGTTACTCCGAAAATATAATACATTGTGCGGAAACCAAGCAATTTAAGCAAATTTGGGGGTTTTCTTTTTGAAATACGTTTTAAATCGTTTGTAGTTTCTCATACGAAAAAAAAATTTTTTTTTGGTCCACAGGTTTCGGAGATATCGCTAACGCATCTCAAAAAAACCAAGAACGCAGCAATTTGGAAGCACTAAAAGTACTTTTCCTATAACTACAAACGATGAAATTGATTGTATTGAAATCAATTTTTTTGTAGTTTTTATAGTTACTCCGAAAATATAATACATTGTGCGGAAACCAAGCAATTTAAGCAAATTTGGCTTTTTTCTTTTTGAAATACGTTTTAATTCGTTTGTAGTTTTTCATACGAAAAAAAAAAATTTTTTTGGTCCACAAGTTTCGGAGATATCGGTAACGCATCTCAAAAAAACCAAGAGCGCAGCAATTTGGAAGCACTAAAAGGACTTTTCCTATAACTACAAATGATGGAATTGATTGTAGTGAAATTCATTTTTTTGTAGTTTTTATAGTTACCCGGAAAATATAATACATTGTGCGGAAACCAAGCAATTTAAGAAAATTGGGTTTTTTTTCTTTTTGAAATACGTTTTAAATCGCTTGTAGTTTTTCATGCGAAAAAAAAAATTTTTTTTGGTCCACAGGTTTCGGAGATATCGCTAACGCATCTCAAAAAACCAAGAACGCAGCAATTTGGAAGCACTAAAAGTACTTTTCCTATAACTAAAAACGATGAAATTGATTGTAGTGAAATTAATTTTTTTGTAGGTTTTATAGTTACTCCGAAAATATAATACATTGTGCGGAAACCAAGCAATTTAAGCAAATTTGGGTTTTTTTCTTTTTGAAATACGTTTTAAATCGTTTGTAGTTTTTCATACGAAAAAAAATTTTTTTGGTCCACAGGTTTCGGAGATATCGGTAACGCATCTCAAAAAAAACCAAGAACACAGCAATTTGGAAGCACTAAAAGTACTTTTCCTATAATTACAAACGATGAAATTGATTGTAGTGAAATTCATTTTTTTGTAGTTTTTATAGTTACTCCGAAAATATAATACATTGTGCGAAAACCAAGCAATTTACGCAAATTTGGTTTTTTTTCTTTTTGAAATACGTTTTAATCGTTTGTAGTTTTTTATAGGAAAACAATTTTTTTTTGGTCCACAGGTTTCGGAGATATCGCTAACCCATCTCAAAAAAACCAAGAACGCAGCAATTTGGAAGCACTAAAAGTACTTTTCCTATAACTACAAACGATGAAATTGATTGCAGTGAAAATTGGGTTTTTTTTCTTTTTGAAATACGTTTTAAATCGCTTGTAGTTTTTCATGCGAAAAAAAAAATTTTTTTTGGTCCACAGGTTTCGGAGATATCGCTAACGCATCTCAAAAAGCCAAGAACGCAGCAATTTGGAAGCACTAAAAGTACTTTTCCTATAACTAAAAACGATGAAATTGATTGTAGTGAAATTAATTTTTTTGTAGTTTTTATAGTTACTCCGAAAATATAATACATTGTGCGGAAACCAAGCAATTTACGCAAATTTGGGTTTTTTCTTTTTGAAATACGCTTTAAATCGTTTGTAGTTTTTCATAGGAAAAAAAAACTATAAAACTATAAAAACTACAAAAAATGAATTTCTTTACAATCAATTTCATCGTTTGTAGTTATAGGAAAAGTACTTTTAGTGCTTCCAAATTGCTGCCTTCTATAGGAAAATATAATACACTGTGCGGAAACCAAGCAATTTAGGAAAATTGGGGTTTTTTCTTTTTGAAATACGTTTTAAATCGCTTGTAGTTTTTCATGCGAAAAAAAATTTTTTTTGGTCCACAGGTTTCGGAGATATCGCTAACGCATCTCAAAAAAATCAAGAACGCAGCAATTTGGAAGCACTAAAAATACTTTTCCTATAACTACAAACGATGATATTGATTGTAGTGAAATTCATTTTTTTGTAGTTTTTATAGTTACTCCGAAAATATAATACATTGTGCGAAAACCAAGCAATTTACGCAAATTTGGGTTTTTTCTTTTTGAAATACGTTTTAAATCGTTTGTAGTTTTTATAGGAAAACAATTTTTTTTGGTCCACAGGTTTCGGAGATATCGCTAACCCATCTCAAAAAAACCAAGAACGCAGCAATTTGGAAGCACTAAAGGTACTTTCCTATAACTACAAACGATGAAATTGATTGCAGTGAAATTCATTTTTTTGTAGTTTTTATAGTTACTCCGAAAATATAATACATTTTGCGGAAACCAAGCAATTTACGCAAATTTGGATTTTTTCTTTTTGAAATACGCTTTAAATCGTTTGTAGTTTTTCATATGAAAAAAAAAAACTATAAAACTATAAAAACTACAAAAAATGAATTTCTTTACAATCAATTTCATCGTTTGTAGTTATAGGAAAAGTACTTTTAGTGCTTCCAAATTGCTGCCTTCTTGGTTTTTTTGAGATGCGTTAACGATATCCTCGAAGCATGTGGACCAAAAAAAAAAAAATATTTTCCTATGAAAAACTACGAACGATTTAAAACGTATTACAAAAAGAAAAAACCCAAATTTACTTAAACTGCTTGGTTTCCGCACAATGTATTATATTTTCGGAGTAACT